>NC_137111.1:20825262-21462762 GCF_949357685.1 Gobio gobio | reverse complement strand
AGAAAGAAAAGAAAACTGAAACAAACAAAAAAGCCAGTTAGTAATAGGCTAAGTAGATTTCTGACCTATGGTAACGCTCCTGCAGGGCTTGAAGTTTTTGGCACAGCTCAATGGGCGGGGCCTGTTCCAGGTTTGGGGGGACACCAAGCAACCTCGCAGCTCTTAATTCCAATGCAGAGAGAGCTCTGTGTTCACAGTCCAGTCTGTCTTGGTACTGGGAACAGAATAGCATCAGTTCCTGCAGCTCATCACCAGTCAGATTCTTTCTGCTGCTGTCTGGAAGTTCCGCATCCACCTGCTCCAACAGACTGGCTGCCTGCTCCACCTGTAGAATAACAGAAAAGGAAAACAAGCTTTTTTCAAGTTTCATTGTTATTTCACATGAATGTTGATACATAGACGGTAAAATAATCGCTATCAGTTTAGGTCATGGCACTTACACTCCTTGTGACACAGCTCCACTCTGCTTCCAATTGTCCTGAGCGTGTCTGCAGATCATTGGCACAGCGCTGCAATGTTGCCACCTGCCCCCAGATGGCACTCACTGCATCTTCCCTATTGGCTCTGCATCCATACGATGAACACCACTCTCTCAGATTCTCCAGTTTTCCAAGGAGCATGCCAACCTCTTCCCCTAGAGCCTAAGAAGATAAGGAATATGTTTGAATTTACAAGCCTAACAGGCAAACCATATGTATCTCAATGCATAAGTTGGCAAAACAAATAAATGATACAGATATTTTGGTTACATGGTGAGCTAATGCTAACAAATGCTAGACGTTCAACAGAAAAGGGTTTTATTTGCCTTTACCTTGAGTTTCAGTTGCTGGTCTTTGCAGTCTCTGTGTGAAGTAATTTTTTTGGAAGCACATTGTGATAGCAATGTTTCAGAGTCTCTCACTTGCTGGCAAAGCTCCTCATAGGATTTACGAGAATGTTTCTGGCACTCAACACACCTTGTTATGGACAAGAAATTGGTTACTTTCAACATGGGGCATTTAGAAATTGATGACAGAATATATGACGACGATAAGATTTGATAAGCTTAGTGAGCATATTGCATATAAAATAAATGCTAATTAAGTATCTCAAAAATTAATTAAAGATTATGATTCCTCATTTACTGTGAGGAAAAACTATGATCTCTGTGTTCTTATACAGTATAAATAAGGTTTCAATCTATGTACCTCTTCAGAGATTCTAGTTGTATTTGGGCCTGGGCCTTGAGGGTCGATAGCCTGACCAGGAGCTCGCCAAGAACCTCTATGTGTAGAAATTCAGTTTGCTGTGGATTGAAGCAGGGATGCTGTGGGTTTTGAGTTTGAAGCTGTGAAATATGTGACTGGAACTCTGTGTCTAGGGTCAATAAAGCCTGCTGAGTATCTTTGAGTCTTTCTGAGCAGCTTCTTGCAGAGCAGATTGAGGGAAGAAGGACCAGTGCAGCTCTTTGGAGGAACCGAATAGTATCAATCACTGCCTTGTTGTAGTTCCTCAACAGTTCTTTGGCTTTAGTTAAACTCACCTGCAAAGAGAGCATAAATCTTCCTTGAAGTGTTTCTGTGTATATTTATATACATTTATATTTATACAAATTATATTGCAAAGAAATAGGTCCTTGAAATTGTGAGTCAAAGATGAAACAGATCATAAACTCACCATTCGCTGATCACACCTTTCCAAAACCATTTCCTTCAAGCAAGTAAGCTGTTTGGAGTCCTGTGGAGGCTGAGCTCCAATCCTTTTTTCAAGAAACTCAAGTACATGCATTCTAGATTCTACAGTCTTTCTGAGCACAAGGCACTTTCTTAGTTGTTTTTCAATTACTCCCTCTGTTGGTTCAATACTACAAGGCTTTTCTAGCTCCTCATTGGTGTCTTTGAGGAACTGCTGAAGTACTCTCTTTTCTGATGGGTAGTGAATATGTTTCAGCAGATCCCATTCCAGTATCTGAAGATTATTGTTCACTATCAATTCTGAGGTTTTGAGACTTTCCAAGATTTGTTCGAGTTTCATTTGTTCAGCTGAGATCTGAGAAGGATAAAGATCTGCTATGATTTCCTGGAGTTCAACTCTTGTTTCCTCACACAAGAGTTTTATTAATGGGATTTGGATCAGTAGGTTCTGACAGGCTCTGTAGCGCTCCTCTTTGTTGATGCTCTCATCTTTGGTCCTTGGAATCTGGGCCTGCATTTCTTCCTTTAGATCTTCAATGCACTGACTGAGGCTCAAGTACCTTTCATGAGCTTGTGCTTTGAGATCCAAATCGATCATTTTGTGGTGTAGTTCAGTGATAACACATAATAGCTCTCTTCTCTTGTCCTCTGCACAGGGACTGACTTGATCAACCTGAGATTTGCGCTCCACAATTATTTGTTTAAAGGGTTCGATAACAGAGAGGGTATCCTTTGTAACAGGAAACCTGTGGGTTTTTAAATCAACTAACATTTGTCTCAGGCTGTTCTCAAGAGATGATACCTTCCGTTGAGTGGATTCTTGGTTCTGTATGACATCCATAACTTTATGGCAACATGCTTTCTCATAGAGAACAATACCCTTGATGTCCTCTTGAAGGTTGGTGAGTTTCCCATTGAGCTGAGTACTCTCCGAGACACGTAGCTCTGATGCAATGTCTCTGCTTTTCATCAGAAGGGCTTCAGTGACAGCGGACTGCTTTTCTGCCTCTCCAAGAGTGTCCTGGATCTGCCTCAACCTGCGATCCAGGTCTGCCAGACTCAAACTTTGATAATCCTCTCTCCTCAAAGCCTCCCTCCAGAGATGTCCAACCACCCAGGAATCAACATCTGTTATCTGCTCTGACATCTTCTCCCGGGTTTGAAGCCCTGACTCCATCTCTTGAACTGCCTTGGCCAGTTTTCCTGCCGTTGATTTGGACAAGTCCTCTAGGGCTTGCAATGATGAAGTCACCATTGAAACATCAGCCTCATCTAGTTCTTGAATAAGCTCATTGACTTCCTCAACCAAAGCCTTCAACTGGGTTTGCTTGGAGCTCATTTCTGACTGCAATTTCTTTAAATCTTTAATTTGTCGATGGACCTCTTCTGGAAGCAGAGACACCTTTTTCTGTCGTCCTTTGATGTCAAATTCTTTCTGCTTGGCCCAAGCTAGAGCATCTGTCATTACTTTTACAATTTTACTTAACATTGGGTTGCTGCTGCTAGGGGTTGCAGCTGCTAACTCTTCGCCTATTTGGTTCAACTGAACTTTAATAATCTGAAAGTCCTTCTCTATGCTGGATGTCTCTGTCTTGAATTGGAAGTCCTGGGCAAGTGCCTCAGAGGTCTGCTGAAGGTAGAGGTACTGCTGATGGGTGGAAGTGAGATCAGCATTTATATTCATAATTTCTTGAGCTCTCTTGCCATCCCATAAAACTGGTGAGGATTTCGATGCATCCAAGGTTTTCTGAATGTTCTTGAGATGCTCTTTTAAGGCAGCGACCTCCTGAAGAAGGCTGCTACTTTCTTTAGCATAAGCATTAACCATGTAAAGAGCAATCTCTGCATCCTTCTCCAGGGCTCTCCACTGGCTTTGCAAGTTGTTTTGCTGTATTTCCACAGCTTGTCTCTCAGGCAGACTGAGGTGGGGGGACAGTTTTGCACTTGTTTGAATTAGGTCACCGAGAGCTGTCCTTTCCTGCTCCATGTTTCTCAAGAAAGAGCGCAGCCTCTCCTCCTCAGCAAAACTGCTCACGGCTGGAGATCTAGAGATATACAAGTCACATTTATGTTTTTACAGCAATAGGTTTAATACAGCAATACAACTTGCTCAGTTTTCAGTGTGATAAGTACAGAAAACAACTTTCTTAATAGTAAATACTCACATTCTTAGTGCCTCATGCTCATTTTTGAGTCTCTCCAGGGTAGCTTTGACTTTCTGGATCTGTCTGTCAAAATCTGTAACCATTTGTAGTTGTACTTCCTTGGAGTGAACAGAGCTTGCTGCATCCCACAATACTGCACTCCATTGGGCGCTTAGCTGTTGCATGCCCTCGGGGTCATGAACTGTGCCATTAGTGCCAGTGATGATGTCTCCATTAGCCTGGTCTTGCCCAGACAGCATAGATACCTGTCTCTGTGCACACCTTCTACATTCCTAAAATAATATAACAATACAGTAGAAAATACTGAATGAGCTCACCTACAGCAATAACTCAGTATTCTTTTATACAAATTATTATTTAAAAAAAAACACTGCATTTACATATTAAATAGGAAATAATAGGCTACAGAAAAATCAATAATACATTAGGTTTAAGTTCATCACACACTGATGTTTTTATGTGGTTGACCCACCTCAGCTTCCTCTAGTTGTTTGGCCATGTCTGAGGAGTTCAGAGCAGCTGGGCAAGTTCGAAGGTCCAACAAATGGAACACTAGTCTTTTTAACTGAGCATCAAGATCAGTGCTGGACGTGTCACGAAGTTTCTCTGTACTTCCATGTGGTATACCCTAAAAAAAAAAAAAAAGCTTTCTGAAAGGACAGCTGACACAATGCACATTTATTTGTGTTTATGTTTATTCTAAATGTATTGTATAACATATTGACACTGTTTAAATTGATTGAAAATAGTTTGAATTTAATGTTATAGTGGTTACATTTAAATATTACCTCCATGAGTACACTTTTTGGTCCTTTTTCAGTCATGTTTTTGATGTCCATGAAGATATCCTTCATTGTGGGTCCCTTTGGTTCCTCCTCTTCCTCTGCTGGACTCTCAGAGATTTCAGTGGTGATACCAACTTGCGGAGAAACATCCACATCTTCATCATGTGGCTGCAACATATAAAAGATTAACAGAGTAAATTATTTGTTGAACTGAAGACTAGCAACTACAATATTACTTACGCAGGATAAAAGATTGTAGACACAACTGAGAAATTAGAGAAGTAAATTAAGTAAATTCAAGCAATTAAACTCAACTATGGTAAAACAAAACCAACTCAAACTCAAAAAGCCATTCTAAACATACACAGTGCCATAAGGAAGAGAAGGAACAATATATATATATATATATATATATATATATATATATATATATATATATATATATAATATATATACACGCCTTCTCTGTGCGCATGACAATATTAAATGAATTAAATCTATATCCACTGATAGAAGGCATTGATAACTCATCCATCCAGCATGGTGCAAAATGTGATGGGATTGTCTCTGTGGTAAGGCAACCAAAGCCAGGCCAACATGTGAAGACACGACAATGAGCCAATTCAGGAGGTGTTTATGGAAACTTTGTTAGAAGATTGTTTTTTTTCCCATCAGAGTTAAAACATAATGTGTTAGCTGTCCTTGATATTGGGGACAATTAGATTACAGCAAAAAAAAGGTGATCAATTTCACATCCTCAGTCGAAGATCTCCATCAGAGTCCAACATGCAGATACCACACCATCATGCAGGTTTGTTCCTTTGGTAAAATCATGCGTATTAAAATTACCTGCATCTCACTGATGCTCTCTGTTTGACTGACTACACTTATGGTTTCTGAGACCAAGCTTTCAGAGTCCTGCTGCTCCTCTTGCTGCTCACGACCAATACATGGCTTTGTGTAACACTCCTCTTTATCTTCCTGTTTGGTTATTGGTTCAACATCAGCTTCCACTTCCAGTTTTGCACATACCATTTCATTCCCTGAACTTTCTTGATGGCTGGTTGTTGGAGTTGGTATCACTGGTGGCTCTTCTGTCATTAATTGAACACTGTCAGCTTCTATTTGCCCTTTCTTTCGCCTGGTTGGTGGAGTTGGTAGGACTTCCTCAAGTTGACTTTTAGGAGTGGTGGAAACTATCTCAGTCTCTGCTTGGCTGTCTTTTCGTCTCAGAGGTGGAGTTGGTTTAATTATGCTCATCACTTCTTTCGCTTCATAAGCACCTGTGGTTAACTCTTTTTCAACTTTACTACCTTTCCTTCTTGTTGGTGGTGTAGGTTTCACAAAGGTCTCTTTTTCTTCTTGGTTTTTGTAAATTGCCAATGCCACTTCACTTTCTACTCTACTAATTTTGCGTCTGACAGGTGGAGTTGGTTTAACAGCGGGCTCTTCATGTTCACCGGTTTGTCCATCATCACTTTTTCCTAAATCATCACTGTAAAATAATGTGTCACTCTCTGGCTTATCCTTATGTCTTCTTGATGGTGGTGTGGGTTGAGTCTCCAGATCCCTTGATGGTGGAGTGGGTTGAGTCTCCAGATCCATTGATAATCTTTTATCTTCTCCATTCTCTTTACGTTGTCTTGCTGGTGGTGTTGGTTGAGTCTCCAAATGTAGGGACAAACTTTGATCTTCTTTCTCTTTGCGTCGTCTTGCTGGTGGGGTGGGTTGGGTCTCCAGACTGAGCGCTAATCTTATATCTTCTTTCTCTTTGCGTCGTCTTGCTGGTGGTGTGGGTTGGGTCTCCAGACTGAGCGATAATCTTCTATCTTCTTTCTCTTTGCGTCGCCTTGCTGGTGGTGTGGGTTGGGTCTCCAGATTGAGCGATAATCTTCTATCTTCTTTCTCTTTACGTCGTCTTGCTGGTGGTGTGGGTTGGGACTCTAAATCAAATAAAAACCTTTCTCTTCCCATTTTCTCTTTACGTCTTCTGCTTGGTGGAGTGGGAAATACTTCTCCCTCTAGCTGTGATTCAAGGTTTAAAGATAACCTATCACTTTTATGACGTCTGGTGGGAGGTGTTGGTGTTGGTGTGACATCCACCTTGTCAAATTGGACCTCAGTTTCACCCACATACCGTCTTCTGACTGGTGGAGTTGGTTTAGGCTCAACTTCTATGGATTGTGCTTCATCAACAGATGTGACCTTTTTTGTCACTTCCTTCTCAGTGATATGCATGGAGTCCCCACCATCAAGTTTCTTCTTGTTTGATTGAACATCAGTTTCACCCTCATTTTGTCGCCTGACTGGTGGCGTTGATTTAGGTTCCGCTTCTAGGGATGGTACTTTATCATCTGATGGAGCCATCTTTATCTCTTCTTCCACAGTGACATTGATGACCTCTAAACCTTCAGGTTTCTCCTCTGATGTTGTAAAGATATTCACCTTGTTTGATTGGATATCAATCTTTTTCTCATTTCTTCGCCTGATTGGAGGCATTGTTTTCTGTTCCGCTTCTAAGGAATGTGGTTTTTCACCTGTCTCATTCGTTTCTTCTTTCTTATGGATATGCATGGCATCTCCACCATCAGTTTTCTCCTCTGGTGAGACATCCACCTTTTTTGGCTGGACCTCAGTTTCCTGGTCATTTTGCTGCTTAATTGAAGGTGTCAGTTTAGGTTCAGCTTCTATGGATTGTGCTTTATCAACTGATGAGGTTGTCTTCGTCTTTTCTTCTACAACAACTTCCATGGCCTCTTCAACTTCAGCTTTCTCCTTTTGTGTTGAGACATTTACCTTGTTTGACTGGCCATTTCTTCGCCTGACTGGCGGCGTTGGTTTAGATTCAGACTCCATGAATTGTGGTTTATCACCTGATGGGTTCTTGTTTGTCTCTTCTTCTACAATGACATCTGCGGCCTCTCCACCTTCAGGTTTCTCCTCTGGTGTCAGTGAGACATTCATTTGTTCAGATTGTACCTCAGTGTCCCAGTCATTCCGTTGCTGGATTGGAGGTGTCAGATTAGGTTCAATTTCTGTGGATTGTGCTTCACCACCTGATGGGGTCTTTGTCTCTTCTCTTAAATTGGTGCCCATGGCCTCTTCCCCTTCAGGTTTGTCCTCTAGTGTTGAGACATTCATCGTGTTTTTTTGGATCTCAGTTTCTCCCTGATTTTGTTGCTTGATTGGAGGTGTAGGATCACTACCTGATAGGGTCTGTTCTTCTACAATGACATGCATGACTTCTCCAACCTGCCTTGTCGGTAGGTTTTGGTTTGCTTCAACCGGTTCAGATTGTTCTGATGCTTCTAATGGTCTGTTTGTGTGTGCTAAAACCCCTGTTTCTGTTTCAGCAAATTTTGCCTCACCTTCTGTCTCTATTCTTTCTGATACTGAACGTTCTGATCCCTGAATCTGTGTCTGAGTAGGTTCTCTTAAAGTAGTAGCTTCATGAACGTGACGTCTCTGCATCTCATCCCCCTCAGGGAAGTCTAGAATAATATATCGCCGTTGGATTTCACGCGGGCCATTATTTGCAGTCCAGTTGTCCTCTCTGTCAGCAATTTCAGAATTCGGTCCATTGTTCCAAGAAAATGTTCCAATACTTCTTGAAGCATCATCTCCAATACCTTGTGTTTCAGTAAGTGGGTCTGTGGTTGTTTGCACTTGTCTGTTAGTGTCTATATCGGTGAGCTGTGACTGTTCTGGTTCTATTTCTGAACTAATATCGGACACACTCACCATACTTGCCTCATTAAGAAAGGACTTAATGCTGATTGCTTTATTTTCTATGTCAGAAATTTCAGCTTCTGGAGGGGCCAAAGTTCCATTATCTTGTTTTCCCATTGTCTTCTCATTTACAATAGCACTAAGAGAGGCTGTACTCATTATACTGTCTGTGGGTGTGTCTACACTCTGTATGTGCACAGTATCCACATTTAAAATGAGCACAGCATCCCTTTTTGTTTGTGTTTCACCTTCTTCACCAGGTTCCTCTTGAAAATGTGGAATATATGAGCCCTCTTCCTTTCTCTCTGAATCTGCAGTCACTGCTTCAATGTTCACACTCTCCACTCTATCAGCAAAAGAGTCTAAGCTCACAAACTCAACAGACAACTGGCTTTCTTGTCCTTTTGAGCTCAGACTTGGAATTCCACAGCACTGAGAGTCTGTCTCCTGCACTGTGGTTTCCAAGCTGCGGAGAGCTGCAGACGAGGAGTTGGGCTTCTTTTCATCTGCAATCTCATCATTATAAGCCTTTGTTTCCAAAGCAACAGAAATCAAATTCTCATTTTCAGCTTCATTTGCTCCATGGCGGCTTGTAGGAACAGCAGAATCATATACTCTTATGTCTGATTCAGGTAGAATCTCTGTGGTTAACGGTACAGTTGTTTTGACATCGGCCTGTTCAGTGTCAGTTTCTAATATTGGTGGTGATTTTCTGCCAGCATGAACTTCCGTTTCTGTTGTAGTTTCTGAAATTTCACATAGAGGAATCTTGCTTTCAGGGTTTTCAGATGGCTGTACCTTAGCCTGTTCATAGTTATCCATCTTTCCGCAGCTCTCGGTGATAAAGGATGAGGTAGAAATAAATTCCAACTGTTCAGACTCCTTTGTCGAAGGTTTCACAGCGGAAACCTACAAATGGTATTTATCATACATTATTGCTGCACATTGTTTGTTGGTATGGCTGGATACGACAAAAGTCTAGAAATATGTTTTCATGTTTTTGAATGTGAAAATTGTACCTGTGAATCTAACTGAATACTTTGAGCCTCAAGTGATCTCTGAGCTTCCTGCTTCACATTCTCCTCAAGATTCTGAAACAGAAACTCATCTTCTTAAACTTCTAGATATTACTTTTAAAACACCATCCCACATTATTGAGTCATACTCACCTTAAGATCCTGTTTAAGGTCATTCATGTGAGCGTCTGCCTCGTTTAGGGTTTTCAGTCCATCTCTTTCAAGTTTGCCTGCTAAGTCAGGGCCTAGACAGTCCTTCAGCAGTTCTTTATGGGACAGCGCCACCTGTAGACTTTTATGTAGTTTCACACCTTCCTCAATTGCAGCCTAAAGAGTAAAAATGTTATATGTTTATACTGAAACAGCAACCTTACAAATGGACTAATATATTGCAGGTACAGTGTTTTGCACTCACATACTGCATGCAAATTAAGACACAAACACACCTGCATGGATGAGGCTGAGCTGCAGGGAGGATTTGCATGTGTCATCTGGTTCCATGACTGTATGTTTTGTAAGGCTTGTCTCACACACTGCACAGTGCTGTCTGCACAGTCATTCTGCCTTTCCAACAGTTTCGATCGCAGACTGTCAAAAAAAAAAAAAATAATTCTCCAAAAATGCACTTTCAATAAATAAATATTAGATTTTAGTATGATACAACACTATGCTATAATAGTGATAAACATGCTATCAATAGTACAATTAAATAAACTGGATTCAAATGTAAAAACATTTTTATAGACATTTCTGTTTTTAACCGTTTAAACAGTCTGTATGTACCTGCAATATAATTGTGTAACTGTGTCCACTATAGAAATGACATCACTAGGGGGCTCCTCATCAGGTGGAACCATTTGAAGGGCCTGGCCAAGGTCACGGACTTTGCCCTCAAAAGCCTCAAGGTCTCTCTCACATGTCTATGAGAAAATAATTTAAAAGGAAAATAGTAAGGTTTAAATTCACTGAAGTTTTAGAACAAACCAACTGAACATAGAATAATTAGCATATTCCCACAATACCTTGAAGCTATGCCAGTTCTCTTGTAGCTGGCTGATATTCTGGCTACCCACTAGAAATCCTAAAGAGTGGTCCTGAGCACGGAGCTCATCCAGGAGGCTCTCTGCCCGCTCCCTGAGAATCTGTGCTCTTCCAGCAAGCCTGAGGTCAATATCACTCAATCTGGCCTCACAAACAGCTAACCGTTCCCTCATCTCCTTCTCCGAGAACACACAGAGGTCATGAAGATGGCTGACCTCTAAGGTCAGGGCATCACAACCTCCTGGAGTGCAAAGGTCCATCAGGGAATCTTTAACGGCATCCAGTTCTTCCATTTCTCTCTTCTCCCTGTCTACAGTCTGAAGAAGTGCCTAGAAAGGTTAAGAAACAGAATAATTTTATTAGAGCTGTGAATTAATAAAAAATTGAAATCCATTTGGTTACAAGGAATTACATGTTTGGATTGCTCATGGTAAGAATATTCCTTATACAGTATAAAGGGGTCAGGGAACTTATTTAACTTCATTTTTGAAAAATGAATGCATTGAATTGACAGTCCTAATAAATACATATTATAAAAAAAGGATTCAAACAGACCTTAAGAGTGTTAATAGAGCCTTGTAACTCATGGCGTTCAGTGGGCAGGGCACCGAAACCTTTAACCTGCTCTCTCAGCCAATCCTGAGCTACGGTGTGCTGCTCAACTAGCTGAGCACAAACTCGCTCTTTCCGTATTTCCTCTTCAAGATTTACACAAAACTCCTATACAAGCAAACGTACAAAAAGAACGTCATACACATAAATCTGGTTTCTATTATTAGTCACGATTAGTCAGAAATATTTAGCACAGCACTCCCCTACAGCCTTACTGTAAGCTTTTTGATCAACTCAGGTATGCACTCCTCCATGGTGGCCCAGGATGGATCGATCCAGCTGGAATCACGTGTCAGCTGGCTCATCTCCCTCCCGAGTGCTCGGACAGCAGACAGAGATGGGGTCAGGGCTCTGGTACGGTCTAGCAGACTCTTGGCCTGCTCCACTGTTTGCCTTCGATCCCCAAAACCAGGCCAGGGAAAATGGTGTGGCAGTGCAGCTGTCTGCTGTTTAACCTGCTCCAGGTGAGACTGAAGCTGTTCCTTCTGACACTGACAGGACAGCAGGCGTTCCACTACACTTTTCAGCAGACTGCGAAATATAATATAATTGATATGATATATGACATGATTTTTTTTTGAGTATATGAAATGAGATCTGTACAAGTACATTTCAAGCTCTAAGCGCTATTAATTTACCGCATTAAGTATCCTTTTGGAGGAAAACAATTATGTATTTAATCATGCACCCTAATCCATTCATAAAAAGCCATGCTTATTCAATTACATGGTTTAAATCATTTTCATAAACAATTTTATAACTGTCTTTCAATTATCTTTTTTATTTAAAAAAATCAAATTCATTTGAATCCTCTATCAGTGCTATGTGCAATTACTATTTACATACAGAATTATTATATCAAACCTATGCAGCTCCTGTGCTTGCTGCATTGTTGCCTTCCACTCCTCCTCTACATTTTTCATTTTCTCAATGAGAGAATGTCTTGTGTCATCATCAAGATCTTTACGGATATATAGATGGTCCACTGTCCTTTTCAGGGCTGCAATCTTAGAGTTGCCCTCAGAGTGAAGATTTAGAATTGCCTGAAAGACAGAGGGATATACTTGTTCTTCTTGACTGCCACATTTTCACATGGACATCATCAGAAGAATTTAAAGTTTCCTTCATTTTTTAATCAGTTTCTCCATATTATACTACTTACTTGTGCTTTGCTTAGTCTCTCCTCAATCTGGTTCTGTGTACCATGAGTGCTTTTCCCCAGTGAGTCCAGGCCATCTTTTTGGTTCTTCACCCAGGACCAGGTGGTCTCCTCCTGGGTATATACATTCTGAAGCTCCCTTGCAAGAGAATCCTGTAGCTCAGCCTGGTTCTTTAGTTCCTGAGCTCTGGTCAGGACCTTCTTCAATTCATCTTCAATGGATCTTAGGTTCAGTTGGATTTCCTGTTTTCTCTTCTCTTCCAGGCCTTCTTGGGAACACAAACCCTCTGATTTCCTCCTCAGTGTGGCAAGCTTGTAATCTCCCTCAGATTCTGAGTCCAGGATGGCCTAGAGTAAAGACCAATAAAATACAGTAAAAACCAATAAAATCAGTAAGTAAATCAGACTGTTTTTAGAAAGTACATATTTGTTGAAGGTTGAATATCACTCTGTCACTTACCTGAGCTCCATTCATTCTCTCTTGTAACGGAGTATCTTCACCTAGCAATTCAATCTTCAGATGCTGCTCTTTGATCCAAGATTGAGTGCTCTCCTCCTGTTCTTGAAGATCCTGAATGTCCTTGGAAAGAGAATCCTCAATTTCTGATTGGTTCTTCAGCTCCTGAGCATCCGTCATAACTTGCATCCACTCTTGCTGCACATCTTGTATTGTCTGTTGGATTTTCTGATATTTGTCCTCTTCTAGATCTTCATAGGAACATAGACTCTCTCCTTTCGTCTTTAAGTCAGCAAGTTTACAGTCCCCCATAGATTTATGAGCTAGTACTGCCTAAAAAAACAAAACCAGGATATTTTTATAGGTTTTCAATAAATATTTACTGTTCCAAGATATATTGCCTTGTTTCTTAACTAAGGATAATGGATAAGACCCATCAAATCACTTTTTGTGCCAATTATATTTTTGTAGCCCTACATTTTGAATGTGTTGGCTACTTTTAGTCATCTGATATAATCCAATGTATACCTTTAGATTTTCCTCTGTTTTCAACATACATAACGTGATGCTTAGAAACAGGGAGGTCCCTACAAATATAGTTAATATGTAAAATATCAACATTTACCTTAAGACTAGAGGATTTCTTACAAAATACTGTCATTATTCTTTTAGATAAAGATGAGATGAGTTTTTATCAAGTCACTTGACCTGAGTAGTTGCCCCATTTCCCACAGGCCTATTACATTTTATCATACATTAGGTCCACTCACTTACTGTACCATTTAATGATTAAATATTCCTCTTTATTACCTCAACTCCATTAAGCCTCTCTTGAATAGAAGATGTCACATGAAGGGAACCCAAGGTCTCTCTGAGCTGTCTAATCCATGAACGAGTGTCTTCTCCCTGATCACAGAAGGTTTGTAACAATCTGTAGAGAGATTCCTCATGCTTGACCTGGTTCTTGAACTCTTGGGCAAGTTGTAGCACTTTCCTCCACTCCTCCTCTATCGCTCTTTGGGTCTGGTCAATGTGGCTCCTCCTCTCATTGTCAAGCTCTTTATAAGAACATACGTTTTTTCCTTGTCTTTGTAAACTGGCCAATCTGGAATCGGCTTCATCACCAAGGTCCAAGACAGCCTAGAGGATATACAGACATTACTCCCCAACGCAATATGTGCATTGCAACCTTTAGATTTAGGCAGATAAGTATCATTTGAGAGTCCTAAAAAGAGCTTTTCAATTTAAACAAACTTTTTCCTCTGCCTTTACCTGTACTTTGATTAGTTTTTCCTCTGGCTGAAGTTCCTTCCCCAGACAGTGCAGCATTTGCAGTTGTTCTCTCACCCAGGATTGGGTGCTCTCTTCCAGGGCCTGTAGATCTTTTAGTTCCCGGGAGAGAGTGTCTTGAAGTTCTGCCTGATGTTTTAATTGTTGAGCCATATCCAGAACTCTTTTCCACTCATCTTCAATGTTTCTAAGGGTGTGAATGAGCTCCTGTCTTCTGGTGTCCTCCAAAATATCATGAGCACATAAGGCATCGCCCTCTTCTTTCAGAGCCACCAGTTTAGAATCACCTTCAGCACTTAGATTCAGAACAGCCTTAAAACATAGAAACATCCAAATTATCCTAAATACATCGAGGATATTTGTGTTTGATGAGTTTTGGAACCTGAATTATTGTAGAATTTAAATTTCTTGTGAATTATTCCTTTTTAATTTTAAAAATGTATGAATGTATGTTTTTCCCAGCGAAACACAGCAAAAGAAAATCCAAACAATGATGGTTAGAAGACCCACCTGAGCATTCATATGTTTCTTTTGGATTGGCGTGTCTGTGCCCATGCATTCAAGTCCTTGCTTTAAATCTCTGATCCAGGCTTTAATCTGCTCTGCATTGGTTTGGAATGTTTCAGTTTGATCATCAAGAGTCTTGTGGACTTGGGCTTGATTTTCCAAAAGAATCCCCAGGCTGTGGTACCGGTCTATCAGAGTCTCGCTGTCTCTAAGGAAAGGGTCTCCCCTCAGGCCACGTATCCTTACAGTGGATAACAGGTCATTGAATGCCTCCATACGACCACTGTGGATTAAGGATGAAAGTAAAAGCTGTGCATGCTTTATGGGTGCACTGTAGAAAATTATATTTTGTTTACCTGCATGTCATAGAACCACAAACATGCAAATGTGTTGTTCAATTTGTGAATTATAGTTAGAAATTATAGTTATAGAAAGAAAAAAAAACGGAATACGCTTTAAACAAAACTACAAAATGAACATTTTGAAAAACGAGTTGTACCTTTCTTTAAGAAACTCCTCTTGTATTTGCCGAACTTTTTCTCTCTGTTCTGGCACTTGCTCCCTGTGCTGAAGCCAGTCCTTCAAATGGTTATGTTCCTCTTGCAAACTAAACACATAAAGACATGATTGGATGGAATAAAACAACACTAAAAACCAATAGCTATGATGTGAGCTCAGTCCATGTACCTGTTGAGGTTTTGAAGGATGTCATCGAGCTGTTTATGGCGTCCCTGGCAGTGAGCCCTGAGTGTGGCCAGTTCTCCTTCCTGTTCCTGATGCCATGTGGAGAGCAAAGCTTGCGCCTCAGAGGGAACCTTCGCCCGTCCACCTTTCTCAAATCTCTCCTTCAACTGGGCCAGACGCTGTTCTCCTTCTTTAGAGGCCAGGAAATTCTGACGAAAACGCAAATTATTCAGTATTAAACAGACACTACTACATTTTAATCATTTCTGTTATTTTATAATTATATTTTTGACTAAGGCTGCAAACACCTGGTGACTGTTGTCCCTGCATTTAGTGTATTGTACTCTTTGGTTGAAAAGTATTTCCAAAATGTCCTAGCCATAATAATCATAGGGTTGTGACCTCTCTGTTACTCACTGTCAGTCTCTGCATGGACATTTCTACATCCTGCTTCCTCTCAGGGTTCTCAAAACACTCATTCACAGAGAGCTGCTCATCCTGCAACCATTCCTCAAATGACTGGAACTCTTCTGCAGAGAGCCAATAGGACAAATAGACAAAACAAAAATAATTAAAAAATGTACATCATTTATTAATTCGTTTCCAAGTAATGAAACAATGAGCTTGCAAAGAATAAGGTTTCTGGACCTTTAATAGTCTGAAGGAAGCTTTTCTCCCCCTGTTCCTTCTTTTGACGAATCAGCTCTCGTGTTTCCGCAATGCTGTCTTTAAGATGCTTGCTGTGATTGGTCAGCTCCTCCAAAGCCTCTGGTCCAGTAATGCTGGACATGAGATTGATTTCCGTCAGCAAAGATTCAACCTGCTCCTCCTGGTCCAAAAGCTGCTCACACAAGTCCTACAAAAGAAAATCAGTTAAATTATACAGCAAAAAAGAGTGTTAATACATGTCTGACTGTCTGGTAATCATACCTGTAAATGTGCATCCAGCTGTGTGCGATTCTCTGAACTCATCATATCTACTGAGGAGCGTATATTCTTCACAGATGATTGATAATTGTCAATCTTTTCAGCCAAATGCGCTTTAACTGTGAGGAGCTCTTGGAACACGTCAGTGCAGTCGGAGAAGAGTTCTTTCACCTGCTCCATTTTCTTCCGCAGGTTTGTTTCCATTACCTAAGGTAGACAGTGTGTGTACACTTAAAGTTAGGAATAATTAGGAATTTGTAAAGTACAATAATTTAATAACAGAAAAAGTAATCTGCACATTCACCTGTAACTCAAGTGGAGATTCTTTGCTCTGCAGCAGTTCCTGGATCTCTAGTAACTTCCTGTGGAAGTGTTCAAGGTTGTCCTCCTGATACTGAATCTCATTCTAATAAAGACATAACGACCCCATTAAATCTGTGTAATGTCTGTGAACAATTTGAATAATTTTTAAGCATATACATTTTTGTGGAGACACACCTTCATGCCGAGAACCTCCGCCTCACTGCTGAAAGGGTGAGACTCTGAGAAGATGATAAGTTTAGTTGAAGTCCAGCTGTCCACTTCTCCACCCAGAACAAGCTGTTTCTCCCACAACTCCAGACCCACACGCAGGTTATCCATGTAACTGTCCGTTTTCTCTGACACCTGCCAGAGACGCACAGATTTACCAAGAAACTAAAACAACTGAAATTGTGATGCATGTGAACAGATGTTTTCATATACTCACATCCAGCCATGAGTCCACCAAAGCATCTGCCTCTGTCTCAAACGGAGTTTCTGAGCAATCAGGAATTTTCTTCAGCTGAGACTGCAACTGTCTGCACACAGCTCTGAACTCCTCCATCTTGGGTCCGAGGCCATTAAGATCCTCCTTTATACCAACAACCTGTAATATTAACACATACTGTAAATATAATAAAAGGACTACACTTAAAAAGAAACAGTAGGAGATTTAATAGAAAAAGTGATCATGGTGGCCTGATAGTTAAAGGGTTCCTTCAGCGATTAGCATTAAGCTTTGTATCAGTAGAAACCCGGTAGTATATTCAAATTATCGTACTTTCCCCCCTCATGTCCTCCTGAGACGAGAGAATTATGCATTTTATTTCTGGAAAAATTTCTCAATGTTGCGTCATCGGAGGATTTTTTTAGCCAGAGGGATTAGCCAGACCACAGGGGAGGGATCTCACTCACAGAATGTAAATGTGTACGGCCACTCAGCTCGGGCATTCATAACGGAGCGCTGCAGAGCAAAGCGAGTGTTTCAACTTTTCAATGAATTCCTATGAAAGTTAAGCTTCCATAGGCATGATCTGAAAACGCGCCAGACTGGACACGCGTCGTGAATTACTGCCGCGCTTACCTCAGCTCTGCTCAGCTCTTCGCTCTTGTGATGAATGAAATCTGACTCCTACTGCGTTTGTGCCGTGACTTTCATTCGGCTCACTCACACTTTATTGAAAAGACATGTTCAGTTTTTAATTGTATTGTCTATTCTCTAACTGAACGAAATTATTTTATTACTATGAAAATCAAAACGACGGTGGGGGTGGTGTCATGTTGGGCAAGTGATAACCAGTGGCCGTGGCTTTGGGAGTGGCCTCGTTGGGCAGCGAAGCAAGTGCATTCTGGGAGTTGATGTCTTTCATCCACATGAGACAAAAATACATTTTCTGTCTTTTCTCAGTCTAGAAGGCTCCAAATTCAAAAATAATTTCACATTTCTACTACATAAATGACCAAGTTTAAATAAACATTCATCTTCCCAGCACTGAAGTAACCCTTTAAGGATCTAAGGTACTCTTACTTGGTCTGCATGACCCATAACCTGTTTTCAGTGTAGTCTACACAAAATAATAAATTTTATTAATCATCATTACTCTGCA
Source organism: Gobio gobio (assembly GCF_949357685.1). Taxonomy (NCBI): domain Eukaryota; kingdom Metazoa; phylum Chordata; class Actinopteri; order Cypriniformes; family Gobionidae; genus Gobio; species Gobio gobio. The sequence continues at coordinate 21,444,810 of NC_137111.1, read as the reverse complement.
AACAAAGTCTCATAAATGTACCACAGGTACTGACCAATTACAGCAAGCATCCAAAAAGCATTAGAAAAACACTGGTGCCAATTCGTCAGAACAATGAGAAGAGTCGTTTCTTTCAGATAAAAGCATCGATGATGTACATGTAGATTAGGGAAACGAAAACAAAAAAATCTGAATTTCAAAAGACTTCGTGTTATGAGTAATGACTGACCCCTGGTGGTGCAAATCCAGTATAAAATTACTTTTATGTGAAGGAAACCTGATAATAAATTACAATAGGCAATTATAACTTTAGCATGTATTGTGAAGAGATGGGATTAGTCTGAGGTTGACATACTTTTGCTAGGAGGCGTTGCAGGTTGTCTTTTCCCAAGTATGATGCCTGCTCACTGATTGTTTGCTCCGCCCTCTGGAGAGTGTTGCTCAGGTAACTGCGACATGTCTGAAACTTCTTCAGCAGTTCCGTAAGAACAGCGCACTGCTCTTGTCTGTCAAACACACACATACACACATGTTGGGTTTTCATGTTTTATGGGGACATTCCATAGACATAATGATTTTTATACAGTACAAACTGTATATTTTATCTCCTAACCTTAAACCTACCCATCACAGAAAACTTTCTGCATTATTATATTTAAAAAAAAACATCACACAAGATTTTTTTCTTCATGGGGACCAAAAAAAATCAGGCTTAATGAAAAATATCTTCCAAAAATCTATCTTCATTGGTGTGTGTAATTACATGAAGGTGAGTAAATAACTAACCCTATAAAGCAGAACAATTGGCAAATTACATTAATTTAGTTTTGAATAAATCTCAGCTCTGGTCTAGAACCCACCTGTCAGATACAGCTCTCTCAGTCTCTTCCCAAAGGAAGTCCAGCTCTTCATCTGCTGGATCAGGGTGCTCTTTTTGTCGAGAGACTTCAGACAGAGTCTTCTTGATGCTTTGGTATTCAGGACGAAGAGAGTTCAACTGCGATTCCAGATCGGACAGCGCTCGAATCCTAAACACAGATGCAAACAGTGTAACCATTTTGGACATTCTGCCAAAAAAATGTCTATATTAATCAATTAAATTGTTTAAATAATTAAATTACATCACATGCTGAATGCTTAATCAAAGTAAGCTGGCATACTGGCACACAAAAGCTCTGCATCATGAGATCTAGGAAATAATTTAAATACCGGTGCTGTACAGCTGGCATGGTGGGATCCTTTAGACCTTGTTTTTCTGCAGCCCCCTGCACCTTTCTCAGCTCAACCTGTATAGTCTTCCTCCTCAGGCCGAGTCCCTGGTTCTGCTGTTCCTTCTGGAGCTCATTCTGTCTAATCATCAGACGATCATCTGCCTCTTCCACTCCGTGAACCAGGACCCCCACCATATCCAGACAGGAAACGGGTCTCCCGTCCTGGGTCACCTCGAGCTGTGCTCCGCCCAAAAGCTGGTCCAGCTGTGGAGCCTTATCTTTAAGGCTGCTGACTCCCTTCCTGATTAGTGCCAGCTTAGACCGGCTGTCCTGCAGTACCACAGGATCATTGCTAGGAGCGCTCTGCACAGAAGAGACATCGAGCTCCACGGTGCGCAGGGACATGAGGAAGCGGTCGAGGGCACGGGCAGCAGCTTCGCTCTTGCGCACCTGTTGCCTGAGCCGGTCCAGACTGGATCTGTGGTTTAGAACCACCTGAGTCAGAGGTGATCGGTCTCGCAGGTCCAGATGACTCGGTTCAGAGTCGAATCGAGACAGACGATCCATCTCTGTCTGGATACTTTCATCTAAGTCCTGAAAATAAGGACAAGAGGTGGATATTTAGATAAAAAGATGGGATGGAGGAAAAGAGCTTAACATGCAGCGACTTTTGTAATTGAATAGATATTATTTTATGTACAGAAAAGGGTGCATGACTTTATTATAATATATTAATGTGTTAAATGTATAGCCCTTTTAGCTTGAAATGAAATTTTACAATTTTAATTTTCTTTCAACATATAAAAGTAGAAAAAGTAAATATTATTATATTATATATTTTATTATATGTTGCATGAGAGTGATTGCTAATAAAACTAACACCATTAACAAAAAAATGCCATTTGTGTACTTTTCTCATTTCATTTACTCATTTCATTATCATTTATAGTGCAAATATGAAATATTCTAAGTAAATATTACAGATAATAACATAAAACTAACTACGTTAACCAAATAAAATGTTATTTGTGTCTTCATAACGAAGCTTAACCATAAATAGAACTCAATAAGAAATCAATAAATATAAATGTCTCTCACCTTCACATCTTTCAAAATGGCAGGGTTAGCTAAAGTATATCCTTTAATGTCTTTGGGTTCTTTGATGAACTTTTCCAGCCTTTCAGAAATCTCAGAGATCTTCACTGTAATCGAGTCCATGAGCTCAAGTGCTGCTCCAAGTGAATCCACCCTGACAGAGAGCATAGACTTATTTAACAAACAACAAAATGCACACACACACAGTCTGGCTACAGGATATTTTCTCTAGAACTCTTTGATTTTAGTGGATCATATGACACTGGGTGAAAGAAAAAAAAGCTGTAATATGCTGATATCTGAAAATGTATTTCATCTCACACATTAAAGCGTATACTGTTCTGAAAGATCAGTGTAATGCCATGTCTGAACACACAAACTTTCATATGACCGGGTTGTTTTCTTTATGCACACACATACCTGCCCTGTAACTGTGACCTCTGCTCTCTCCACCTGACAGTGAGCTCCATACGGTCCTGCTCAACAGACCGTTCGTTGTACTGAACACATTGCATACAAAATGTTTCATACTCCTTCCACAAAGACTCTGTCTCGTCCCACAGACACTAAAACAAAAAAGAGAGGGGGACAAATGTATTAATTTCCCTGCCAGTTATAAAAGTTGCTATGGCCTGATTTTTATAGTAATTGTCCTTTGAAAATGCATGATCATATCAAATCACCAGCTTTAAAACTACACAAAACACTGTGCATTACCTTTAATTCTCTTAGTCTTTTCTGCAGGTCTGTGGGAGTGACTGATTCTGAGGGACGATCTCCCAACAAGCATTGCTCATTTCTATTTAGCTGAGCTTGTAATGCAAATCTGGAGCTGCGGTACCTGAGCAGTCCAAGAAAAAGTAGATGTGAAACAGAAGATTCTGACGCAATACCGCACACAATCATATACAGAAACGTAAACAATATTCTCTTTTTTTATCCATACCTGTCTTCTTCTGTACTGGTTTGTTTCACTATCTCTCTCTTCTCCACAGTTCTTGTTTGCTGGGGGATAACCGGTGTAATAGTCTAAAACAATATCCCCCAGACACAAAATTCCCCAAAGATAAATTTATTAGGGACTAACTTTATTATATAAAAACACGTCCTGAAAAAAATATTCATTTAGTTGTACCTCTGAAACAACTTCTTTGGGCTTCTCAGGTGGTGGTGAGACTGTAGGTGCTTTCTGAGTGGGTGGGTCTTTTGTTTGCTCTGTTTGTGAACTATTAAAAATAATAATAATTAATGGCTAAATGTTTTTATCAGACAAAAATAATATATATGAGAGAGGCTCTTTCTCCTCCTTTTACCCAGTTTCTGGAGGAGGTGTATCTCTGTCTCCACTAAACTGCCGCTGGATGGCAGCAAGCCGTCTCTCACATTCTCTGAGTTGGGCTTGTGCGAGCCTGTGTGCGTCCTCAGGGCTCAGAGTATCACACAACTCCTTCAGAGCTTCAAGCTGCTGCCCTGCCTCTGCCAGACTGCCCTCTGCTGAAAAACAAGCCTGCAGGAAGAGAGAAAACAGAAAACTGTATCACTAAACCTACAGTATGTAAATGATTTTGTAACTTTAATCTTAATTTTATAATTTAAAGGGTTAGTTCACCCAAAATGCTATGATTATCCCATAATTTACTCACCCTCAAGCCATCCTAGGTGTATAAATATGGTCCATATTATATGGATATTATTTTTCTTACAAAAAAACACATCGCATTTTTTTGTCTTCCTAAAAGGCCTTTATTAACCCCCTGGGAGCCATATGGACTACTTTTATGATGGATGAAAGCTCTTTATTGGGCTTCAAAATCTATGGTACCATTCACTCCCAATATAAAGCTTGGAAGGGCCAGGATATCGATTGTGTTTGGCTGAAAGAATACACCTATACACCTAGGATGGCATAAGGATGAGTACATTTTGGGATCATTTTCATTTTTGGGTGAACTAACTCTTTACAATTTTTTTTTATTTAATGCTGCTACTTTATTGAAAGCACCTTTATTGTTTTCATTTGGCATTATTTTGTTGTATTTTGCTGCCTTGCAACATGCAAACAGTGGTAACAAAAATGTTGCTATGCGTCATGCAAAATGAGTGAGTAGTAATGTGGTTAAGAGGAAAGACAATAAAAATAAATGTAGGGGTTGATGGAACCCAAATCAAAAGTTTAATAAAAATAAATAAATCAAAGGCGGGAATAAAAACATAAAGAAAGAGAGAAATTATCCCCAGACCCATTCGAATTTATGACATCATGCTCTGCGGTCAGGGTGGTAGTAACTTTACCTCTCCGCTTGATTCTGATATTGACTCAGGCCTAAGGTTGAGTTTTTCCCTCTTAAAGTGCATCTCACAAATCTCAACCATACGGTTAAAATGCAGGCGGGTTAACTCAAATCTGAGTTGCCTCAAAAATTCTGATATTTGCACTCGAACAGCCTAAAAATATTAATTAATTAATTAATTAATTAAAGAAACACACAACAGCAAGCACACAATCTCTTAATGTTTGAGTTAATGTTATCTTCACATACAGTTACATATACTGTAGTGTAGAGCATTTCAGTTAGACAGTATCTAAAATAAACATGGTGCAGATACAGACAAACAAGCATTTTAATAATATTACTATGCAGATACCTTCCACTGTGTTCTAACAGATTGTGTAAAAAACTCCATGTCTCTAAGTTCAGATGGGGTGCAGAAAGCTTCCATCCCTTCCGTGGCCCTCAAGAACTCTTCAAGGAGTTCAGGGTCCAGAGTCCGAAGTGTCTCCTGAAAACAAAAAAACAACACAGACACTTGGGAAACTGAAACACTATTTCTTATTCTCTTATAAAACACAAAATAAGCAAACCAACTCATGTCTAAAATGGACAAACCTCCTTAACTGATGCCTGTTCGTCTGTCATTCGCTTATCCTTGAATACATTGATAGCTTCGAGAATGTGCTCTTGAAGACAGTGCTTGGCTTCCTCAAATCTATTCCTAACCAGGGCCTGTGCCTTTATATAAGCCTCAGTGTAGGCTTGAGAGGGAGCCTGAGCGAGTGCTGGCTGTTTAACCCGAGGAGCTGACTGCTGTTGCGCCGGTTCCTGTACTGCTAACAGAGACTTTGTCAGATCTTGGGACTGAAGCTCTGTTTGAGCACTTTGACTTTGGATGTGGGTTTCAGATGGGGCCTCTGTCCTGGATGAACTCCACTGTTGCTGACTTTGCTGAGGCTGCTGTGGACTGTGAGATCTTATGGGAGCTTGAGCAGGTGGTTGATTCCATGGAGCTACTGGCTGGAGAACACCATGGAACATAGTCTGGGAAGAGATTTGAAACTGATGTTCTGGCCGGACTGGACCCCACTGCCGTTGAGGGCTTTGTGGCCTTGGAAAGGCTTGATATTGGGGCTGAGGATGTGGTCCCTGCCCTTGAGTTTCAGCCTTTGGGTATACTTGACTGACTCTCTCTGGACTGACAGGTCTCCATTGCTGAGAGGGAACCATATGCTGAGCTGGACCTTGGGCTCTTATCTGTGATTGACCCCAAGGTGATTCTGGTCTAGCAGGGGGCCACTGCTGAGGCTGTAATTGCGGCTGGGTTTTAGGGTAAACTGACATTTGAGGTTGAGGTTGGACATCCTGACCTGGAACTTGGACATTGGGGTAGGTCTGGGCCACTATGCCTGGTCTTATTGTTGACCACTGCTTAGTTTGAGCTGGAGGGACACTTTGAGGTTGGGGATGAGTTTGGAAATAGGCCAGAGGCTGCATTTGGGCAGCGACAGAAATTTGTCCTTGGACTTTGGGGTAAGTTTGGGTGACATCTCCTGGTTGACACCACTGGGGTTGCCCCTGTGGTTGAATCATAAGTGGTGCGTTCCCCTGTGCTTTCATCTGAGTTTGGGTTTGAGGTTGAACAGGCATCTGGGGTCGAGGCATAGAGATGATTCTGGGTTGTATGGGGGATGCACCTTTGGGCTGAGGGGAAATCACAGTCTGATTGTGCAGTGTGGGTTGCTGGGTCTGAACTACACCATGTGGTGACTGTTGTCTCTGCATAATTACTTGTGGTTGAATGGGAGATGTAGAGTACTGCTGTCCGGGTCTGGAAATGCCTTGGGGCATTGCTTGGGTCACTGGAAATCTTTGTGGTTGCGGCACTGCAGGATGAGATTGTGGAATAGGCTGCCATTGTGGTTGCATGGGAGTCATGGATTGAGGTTGTGCCTGTTTCGGGATCATCACTTGAGGTTGCTGTGGTGTCAATATCTGTGTTTGAGGTTGCTTGTGTTGCTGAATAGATGAAGTTGCGTGTGAATATTGTGTAGTTGCTTGAGTTAGACTTGATATAGAGGGTTGAGGTGGATGTTGGTTTAATACTTGTTGACGAATCGGAGGAGTCACTGGCTGTTGTGATTGTTTTTGAATCACTGGTTGTGCTGCAACTGCTGGCACAGTTTGAGGTAGTTTTTGAGTTTTGGGTTTCTCTTGTGCAACAGGTTGAGCTTGCTTCATACGTTTCTCACCACTCTCAACAATGCTTTTTGACTGTGTTGTCACCATGCCATAATCAGGTCCCTGGGGTTCAGGTAAGCTAACAGCCACTATATGCTGTGGTGGTGCTTGAGGACTTATTTCATCCTTGTCCTTTGGCTCTGACTGAGATTGTGGCACCAGCTGAGCTGGTTTTGGGGTAACATTTTCCAGTTGACTCCTCTGTTGAAGCCAAGGTCTGTTCTGCAGATTTGCCTGGGATTTTTTCGCTTTCCTCTGCTGCTTTGGAGCTTGATGTTGGATTGTAACCTCTTTCTGTGACTGTGTTTCTACTTGGCTCTGAGGCTGTGACTGGACTGCTGTTTGTGCTTGTACCTTCTGCAGTTTTGTAAGTTCAGTTTTCTCTTGTTGTTGGATGTGCACTTGTGGCTGTGTTGCTAATTGCTGTTCATTATGAACTGGAGATGCTACTTGTTGCAGGTTCTGTGAGGGTTGGCTAGCTACTGGAGCTTGCATCTTCCACTGGTTTTCTGTCTGTTTTTGTGTCTCAGGTTGTGGTAAAGATGTCTGGATTTCAACATGATGCTCTTTGAGCATGTCTATTTTTGCTTGAGCTTGGACAACTTTCTGTGACTTCACTTTAATGGACTGAGAGTCTTTCACATGCTCAATGGACTGAGAGTCTTTCACTTGCTCACAGGGGTGCATTTGTGGTTGTGGGCTCCTTTTCTCTTCTTCGTAATCTTGTACAACAATCATAGGCACAGGCTGACTACACGGCTGGCTCTTGAGAACTACAGCTTGAGAAGGTATCCCTGATGGTATCTGAGAAGGTACTGGGATTTTGGCTCTGACTGAAGGCTGGGGTTCTGTTTGGCTAGGGGCTCCTGAAGAAGAGATAGGCTGGAAGGAGGGCTTCTGGGTTTGGGACTCTTCCTCTGCCTCCTGATATTGGACAAAAATCTTGGAAGGGGGCTGGTCTCTAACAGGGCTTCTGTCTCTGCAAGCCCCCAAAGAGCTAAGCATGCCTATGGCTTCCTGTTGAGATTTAGCAAAATTTCAAAATCATTGCATTTGCATTTATAATTACTGAAAGAGCTGTTTCAATGCTGTATATTATCTTTTAAATAAAAATTGTATAGGTGAATCATGCTGTTAGCTTTTTAAAGTGTTGTTAATCTAAAAGCGATAGACAGACCTGTGACTTTTCCACCACAGCGCGGACCCTGTCCTGCATGGTGGATGCAATGAGATACTGCAGTGGTGAAGTCTTCTGACCATTCATGACCATAACCTGCAGATCCTGCTCCTCCATAACCACTTGACCCTCTAACTGTAGCCCTCTCGAAATTAACAGCTACAGGAAAAGAGAGAGCCCTTTAATTCCAAATCAGCTAAGTAAAGAGATGTAGCGAGAAGAGAGGGAGAATTAATTAATATTTTGTGGTATATACTTGTATCTACTCACCCGGGCTCTAGGGTCTTGTGCTCTCTTCTGCCTGTGTGTTTCCTCCTTCAGGAGCTGATACAACTCTCTGGCTTCCATCTCCCAATGTAACAGTTCAGCTAGACGCCCGTCCAACCCACTCACGCTCACACGCAGCTCATCGCACACCTGTTCAGCCTCACAGAGTGTCTGTAATACCTAGATATACAGGGATAGATATAGATATATAAACAAATAGAAACAGAAATTAACACAGGCATCAGAAAAGATCATAATAGTGTTAGATTAACACATTTTAAAAACATGATGATCGGCTAATATTCTCGTGGTCAAGCTCATATACTTTATAAAATAATGTATGATTTGATCGTATACACAAAGGCAAGAAAAGTAACACAGTTCACATGAAAACATAAGGGGCCACGCAAAGCAATGTATTCGCTTACTTCAGGAATGGCCTGCTGAAGTTTGCTCAGGGTTTCTGGAGAGCAGTCTAGAGATGGGGAGAGGGCTTCTAGGTCCATATCCTTTATTTTCTTCATCATAAGCTGGAAGAAATAACAATTTTAAGCAAAATCCTACTTAATCTAGTCTTAAATGTAGAAACCAAAAAGATAAAGCAACATAATAACAAATAGATAGTATATATTGTGTGCATTAAGTGTGTGTGCACACACTGCGTACCTGTAGTCTCTTTGTGTAAGTACGTAGTGATCCAGTAACCACCTCCACCGGTTCGTTCAGTAACTGAGTAGCCTCCCTCATCAGGGCCTGAACTGTCTGAGGACTAGATGGACCAGGACTGGGCTCCTCAGCTAAAGACTGAAATATACAATTTCCTTCAAAATACTACAAAAAGGACATAGTCATCTAATCATCTGTGTTAACCCATTATATATTTGAAGATGAAAACTAACTAGTAGACTCTCTGTCCAACAAAATCGGACAAAACAACTTATTGTCCCAAGTCAAGATAAGTGCACATTTTCACATTTTACTTTATTTTTTGTATATGTTTGTACATATATTATTCAAGTTTGATGGGTGACTCACAAACTGGGCTGTTTTAGCAAAGTCAGCCCAAAGTAGATTTATCTTGCAGAGTTCATCTGAAATAGCGCGGCTAGTCTGCGGGTCTGTGACCTCAGTCAGGTAGTTGGCGACCTCATTCAGGTGAGCTTGCCGAGAACTCCACTCTGACATCACAGATAAAGTCACCTAAAAAAAAAAGATGGATAGGCATGTTTATATAAAAAAACCAAACAGAAAAAACCCTCACAAAAAGCTATTAAAATACTTAAGGTTTGTCTAACCAGTACAAATAGATTGATAGCATTTTAAAACTACAATAAAAAAAGTAAATTTAACGTTTTCTACAGATTTGTGTGTACCTCTGTTCTCTGCCCGTGTCGCTGACCATGCGGACCCTGCTCCAGCCATGCGCGCATTGAGGTATAGATATCACTGTAAGAGTCCCAAGCTGCCAACACACGTCCCATAGTTCCCCTCATTATCCGTACACCTTCCAGAGTTGCTGTCACATCTGCTTCCAGCTCAGCCACCTGGTGATTTACCTGTGTGGAGTCTCCAGCTGCAGCAGACATCAGCTTATGAATCATTTTTAATTAACAACAACACTTTTCACCAAATTTCATTTCATTGTCATATTTATTTATACTATAATTGCTATGGGCAGTTAGGAGCATGCTCGCAGACACATGCACACACAGTTCCTTTGTATTACCCAAGGCAGCCTTGCTGGTGTATTTGTTGGCGATTAGTTTGAGTTTGTGGAGGGCTCCATTCAGCAAAGAGGTCAGGTCCTGTTTGTTCACAGTCTCCTAAAAATATTCATTGTGATCAAAGTTCAAAGCTTCTATGATTTCAATTTTTAATGTTAACTTGAAATCGCAAAGTAATGCCCAGCAGCAAATTTATTTGAGCATTGTCACTTTTCGCTCACATTCCAGTCCTGCATTAGCACACGAACAGCCTCCTGGGAAATGTAGGCTCTTTTCCAAGAACGCAGTTTAATGTTGAGTTGATTAAGCAGGTCTAACACTGTGTGTCTGCGCTCGTGGTACTCCAGCTTAATACCATGATATTTAGCTGTTACACGGACACTGGTGAACCTGGAAAATGGACATGTACACAAAATAATTAAATACAGTTTACTGCTGTTCATGAAACGATAACAGAATTATTGTCATTAAAAATGATGCCGTTTCACTCCCAGTAGGATAAATGTCTGATTAAGCAATCAAACTCACCTTCTCTTCATCTCCTCCGTCTTGTCTGTCGGCACCAGAGTCTCTCCAAACTCATTTGTGTTTTGAAACATATTAAACCTCTTGATATGATGTGGCATCTCCTCCAAACACACCTGCAAAATGTGGCAGAAATATGACATTAATTACATTTTAACAGCTCTATAGACATAATAAAATAACATATGGAAGTCGGTCAAACCTTTAGTAGTTCGAGTTTCTCACGGGCATCCTCCGCGGCTCGAGCGTGATCCATTGGCTCGCCCTCTTCGGCAGATAAAACCTCTTCAATACGCAACAACCAGCGGCCCACAATGTCCAGTGGAGGTGGGAGACTCAGGTCCAGCTCTGTTTTATACTCACGCAGCTACCACAGACATATATATATCAGTGCAAATTAGCATTTCTATACACTAGAAGGCAAGTTCATCCATTTAGATGGCATGCGTTTAGACATATTTTATTATCACTATTATAGTCTAATGAAACTCAGCACAAAACCGAATAATCAAATAAAACCCATGAAATATCAAGAAAGTAACATAACAGAAAGTTTGTGTGATGCTGTGACCACTGACCTTCTCAGCGAGAGTGTCCCATGATCGTCTGAGGGCTTTCTGCTCTACACTGAGTTGAGGTGTCCTCTTCATCGCTGTTAGTAACGGCATTACGGGCCGTCTCTGCTCGTTAAAGGACACAATGAAGGTGTGGAAGACCTGAAACAAAAGTAAATTAACTTTAATGCAAACAAATCAACAACAAAAGCAAATCATCATGTACAACAAAACCGATGCAAATCTAAAATTAGTTTATTTTGTTACCAGGATATTATTACCCAGTATCTTAACACTGTCAATGATACTATAGGTGTTAGAAAACAAAAGGGTACACAAAAGATAATTATATATATAGATAAAAAAAAAAATATAACAGTTTTGGACCAAAAACTGTTCACATTCTTAGTTCATAATGCAAATTAAATGTGTAAATATACAAAACGAATAAATGAGCAGATTTGCTCAAAAAATAGTTTTGAGGTATGACATTGTATTGAGGTATGTGCATTTATTGTTAAATACATTTTTTTTTTTAAAGTTCTTCACTCAAATTCAAGAATTTAATCATAATTTTAGTGCATCATTCTGCAGTGTGGATTTTTTTTAGTTAAAATAAGGGTACGTTTACACTAATACAATGATGTACTGAAAACAGAAAGCGTTTTTTCCAGAGGACAACGTATCATCAAAACAATCCCCATTCACACACATCCGTGAAAATGACTAAAAACTCGGTATTATGCATGCCAGGCCAGTAGTTGGTAATGTCACTTAGTAGAAAGAAACACTACTATAGACTGAACACGTAATACGCATGCACACAATGTCACCGTTTTCACAAATTCACATTTTTATAGTTTACAAAGAGACGGTATTGTTTCCAAAACCCATAAAAAGTTTTCTGTTTTCAGTTAAAAATGATTTTGTGTAAACGCCCCCTCAGACATTCACTGATATTCAGGTCTTACTTGGTATCTTTCAGCATAGCTCTCTCCCTCTGTGGAGTCCCATCCCTCTATCAGCTCCTGATAGGCCTGATCCAACCAGCATGTGACCTCCTGAGCCTTCTGATTGGCTGAGGTCTGGACAGACAGAACCAAAAAGATCAACCAGCCAAAAAAAGAACTCTGATTTTGTTATCCATTATGCAGTTTATGTTGTCATTATAGTTAAGGTATACAAAAAAATAATAATAAATCAAATTCTGAGGTAAAATTAAAGATTAAAGCTGTGCACAAATTAAATACCATTTGCACTGTACACACTAAACAGTAAAACAGTCAGAGTTTAGTATTGCAGTCCTCTAGTCTAGAGGAAGCCAGTTCTTAACACAAACCAACTTTCTCAGCATGTAATTAAAATGATCCTGCCCATGAAGGCTCAAGATCAGCGTATTAGAATCTTCAAACACAAGCAGTGCTTTATTAAATAAATTAACTATTTAATTTCAGGGATTATCTTTGGTTTTAATGGATTAGCTCTGTAATTTCTGGTATTATCTTCATAATTGAGTTTAGTTATCAGCATGTCTATACATGCAAAACGCTGGTATAAACACTGGTTACGGAGCATCAGAGAGGGTATTTAAAAAAAAGGGGGGAGGGGGTGATATTTTACCCCAGGGCCAGCTGCTCTAGCTGTATCAGGTGATTGGGGAGGGCCTGATTTGATTGGACAGGGCATTAACAGGTAAACCTGATCAGAGAACATGTCAAGTAAAACAATTAAAGTGAACCATAGCAAAAATCACTCAAACTCTTTTCAATCAAAAAAAGTTTCAATAATTCAGCCTACAGTAATATATACACTTTTACTCACACATTCTTTTACATTTTAACCCAAAATCTTGAAGTCTATAAACATGTTATGTGACAAACACTTACAATAACAGTTTAGTGTATTCACTCACACAACAGGTCAGACAAGTCCCAATTAACCTTTCATAGACATTTATGAATAATCCTGACACTGATAAGAAAAACTAACACACCTTTACCAAACTAAAAGAGAAAAAGCAGTTAATGAATGAATCAAGCACCTAAAAATAACAGAGAGAGAGAGAGACAGAGAGATAGAAGTACCTGTCTTACAGGTGACGCAGCTATAGAAGGAGTAAAGTCTGATGGCAGATTGACAGGAGAGAGACGCTGAGGAGGAGTGAGATACTAAACCACCATCGAGAGGGGAAAAACAGAAAGAATAACAAAAGAGATGTGAGAGACACTTGAGCATTTAGATATATAGTGAGAAATGTTGGATTAATACTATCCTGTGTACCTGTTTTGATATATTATATGATGATGATCAAATAAAAAAAATTCCTCACAAATAAAGTAAAACATAAATCTAATTACGATTCATCTGATAAAAATTGTGTTTGCAATTCAAAATGTGATTTAAAATAAAAGCTCTATCGTGATTTTCAGTTTTATTTCGATTAATTGAAATAAACCTACTAAAGGAACAATTCAAGGAATAGTTGAAACATGAGAATAAATAAATGATGACAGAACTTTAATTTTTGGTTGAACTATTCTTTACTTCCATTCTTGTGAGGACAGTGTTCACTAGTAAAAATGGTTCAAATGGCAAAAGGCATCTATAAAAGGCCAAAGTTAGGGTATAGTAATTGTAAACAGTGAAAACAGGTTAACAAGAAATCTTCAAAAGTGTACACTTGTGTTGTGTGTGTATGCGTGTGTGTGTGTGTGTGTGTGTGTGGCTAACCTGCATTTCTTCATCAGAAACAGAAGTATCTTTAGAGTACTGCAGAAACTGAGCAACATAAGTCATAATAGACTTTTCATCAGGATCCCTAACATCAACATCTGAAATACAAATACACCATTGTTATATGATAATGTCATATACATACACTCACCTAAAGGATTATTAGGAACACCATACTAATACTGTGTTTGACCCCCTTTCGCCTTCAGAACTGCCTTAATTCTACGTGGCATTGATTCAACAAGGTGCTGAAAGCATTCTTTAGAAATGTTGGCCCATATTGATAGGATAGCATCTTGCAGTTGATGGAGATTTGTGGGATGCACATCCAGGGCACGAAGCTCCCGTTCCACCACATCCCAAAGATGCTCTATTGGGTTGAGATCTGGTGACTGTGGGGGCCATTTTAGTACAGTGAACTCATTGTCATGTTCAAGAAACCAATTTGAAATGATTCGAGCTTTGTGACATGGTGCATTATTCTGCTGGAAGTAGCCATCAGAGGATGGGTACATGGGGGTCATAAAGGGATGGACATGGTCAGAAACAATGCTCAGGTAGCCCGTGGCATTTAAACGATGCCCAATTGGCACTAAGGGGCCTATAGTGTGCCAAGAAAACATCCCCCACACCATTATACCACCACCAGCAGCCTGCACAGTGGTAACAAGGCATGATGGATCTATGTTCTCATTCTGTTTACGCCAAATTCTGACTCTACCATCTGAATGTCTCAACAGAAATTGAGACTCATCAGACCAGGCAACATTTTTCCAGTCTTCAACTGTCCAATTTTGGTGAGCTTGTGGAAATTGTAGCCTCTTTTTCCTATTTGTAGTGGAGATGAGTGTTACCCGGTAGGGTCTTCTGCTGTTGTAGCCCATCCGCCTCAAGGTTGTGCGTGTTGTGGCTTCACAAATGCTTTGCTGCATACCTCGGTTGTAACGAGTGGTTATTTCAGTCAAAGTTGCTCTTCTATCAGCTTGAATCAGTCGGCCCATTCTCCTCTGACCTCAAGCATCAACAAGGCATTTTCGGCCACAGGACTGCCGCATACTGGATGTTTTTTCCTTTTCACACCATTCTTTGTAAACCCTAGAAATGGTTGTGCGTGAAAATCCCAGTAACTGAGCAGATTGTGAAATACTCAGACCGGCCCGTCTGGCACCAACGCTCAAAATTGCTTAAATCATCTTTCTTTCCCATTCTGACATTCAGTTTGGAGTTCAGGAGATTGTCTTGACCAGGACCACACCCCTAAATGCATTGAAGCAACTGCCATGTGATTGGTTGATTAGATAATTGCATTAATGAGAAATTGAACAGGTGTTCCTAATAATCCTTTAGTTAAGTGTAGAAAACAAAAGCCCAAACGTATTACTGATTGTTGCATGCACAAAACAAAACAGCACAGCATACAGTACATTTGCACTGCACAAACACACACTTACCGGCTGGATCTAGTAGTCTGGGGATGTGAAGTTCTCTTTCAGCAATGTGGAAGGCTTGCTCCAGGTTCTGTCTGTTCGTTCTTGTTCGGGCTCTGGTTAGGTCCACTATATTCGGCCTTAGAGCATGAAGTATAGCCAAAAACACTACGCCACTCCTCCAGCTCACCTTAAAATCCTTCACATTTAGAGTACAACCAGCCCTGAGAAGACAGAAAAAGATGAATGGTTTTATATTACAGAATCTCACTGTTTCCAAGAATTCCTTTTAGCAGATTGTTCCTCACCTCTGGCACTGCTCTCTGACCCACAGCAGCAGGGCTTTCTTGGCAGATACACGGAAACGTGCGTGCAGGGGTGAACCACGGGGTGGCACTGGACTGCTGCGGGCACTGCTGCTGGTCGATTGAGTGTCCAAACTCGCCAGAGACTCCAGAGACGACTGACGAGAACTAAAGGACAATGTGCTGGCCAACTCTTCAATCTAAACAATGTAGAAGACCCATCAGAATAATCATCCAGCAAAACTGACAATCATTCTCCTCAGTTTTTATATATATATATAGTATATATGTAATATATGTAGTAATATATGTAAGTATATTTGTCTAATCTAACTCTTTGGTTGCACTGAGACAGCAAACATACATGAAAGTGCATGATGATGGTCCAGACCAGACCCAGAATGATGGAAGGCTTGCCATCCATGATGTCTGAGACATTGATGTTGACCAGTTTGATCTGCAGGGCAAATATGTCAATAAAGTTACAAATGATGATATTTCACCTTCACACAGAAGTGAACTAAAACTACTGCTTCATGGTCAAAGAAAAATTTGACAAAAGATAAAAATATGCTATTGTTCTTCAAAGCAGCAGCCTGTAATCTTCACTTTTATTAGTTACATGCTCCACTCTTCACAACAACGTTAACCTCAAATCTCCAACAAAATAGAAACTCTTATAAAAAATCCAAACATAACAGAACATTAAGCACTAACAAGTCTCCCTCAACTTAAAAAACAAATAAAATATTGCTTAATTTCTTAAAGGGATAGTTCACCCAAAAATAAAAATTCTGTCATCATTCACTCACCCTCAAGTTGTTCCAAACCTGAACACAAAATAAGATATTTAGAAGAATGTTTGTAACCAAGCAGAGAGAGCAACCATTGACTACCATAGTAGGGAAAAAAATACTATGGTAGTCAATGGTTGCTCTCTCTACTTGGTTACAAACATTCTTCTAAATATCTTATTTTGTGTTCAGCAGAACAAAGAAACTCATACAGGTTTGGAACAACTTGAGGGTGAGTAAATGATGACAGAATGTAAATTTTTGGGTGAACTATCCCTTTAATATGTACTTTCCCCATTCAGTCCCATGATGCAAAGCATGCTGGAAACAGAAAACCTCCTGCCCGCCCAACAAACAAAAATGTTGTTTCAACAGAAATTAATTAAGTAAATATCTTTTTTTGCTAATTTAAACTGATTGCACCCTATGAAATGAACACAATTCATGTTGATCGCTTGAAATACATTTCCAGGAGTTGTTGCAACTGCTGGTACATCTTACCGATTTCCTCTTAAGGAACGCCAGAGCTTTCTCAATGTTTGATCTGTGCTGAAATGTCCCCCTTCCTTTCTCCCGGCTCTGTAAAGATTACGTTTTTGGAATACATTTTTATATCAATATACCAACAGCCTATTCACTGGATAGTACAAATTTATTGTTTTAAATGTTTTTTGAGTAAATTTGGAGTATAATTGTGCAAAATAAATATTAATATCATCTAATAAACCTCATATCAAATGATATTGTTTTATATTATACATGTATAGGTTTATACACTGATCAGGCATAACCTTATGACCTAAATTTTGTTGGTTCCCCTTTTGCTGTCAAAACAGCCTTGACCCGTCGAGGTATGGACTCCACTAGACCCCTGAAGGTGTGCTATGGTATCTGGCACCAAGATGTTGGCAGCAGATCCTTTAAGTCATGTAAGTTGCAAGGTGGAGCCTCCATGGATCATCTTGTTTGTTCAGAACATCCTACAGATGCTCGATTGTATTGAATTTGGAGGCTAAGTCAACACCTCACCTCAGTTGTTGTGCTCCTCAAACCATTCCTGAACCATTTTTGCTTTGTGGCAGGGCACATTATCCTGCTGAAAGAGGCCACAGCCATACATGGTCTGCAACAATGCTTAGGTAGGTGGTACGTGTCAAAGTAACATCCACATGGATGGCAGGATCTAAGGTTTCTCAGCAGAACATTGTTCATAGCATCACACTGCCTCCGCCAGCTTACCTTCTTCCCGTAGTCGTGCATCCTGGTGCCATGTGTTCCCCAGGTAAGTGATGCATACCACACGGCCATCCACGTGATGTAAAAGAAAACATGATTCATCAGACCAGGCCACCTTCTTACATTGCTCCGTGGTCCAGTTCTGATGCTTATGTGCCCACTCTTGGTGCTTTCGGCGGAGGACAGGGGTCAGCATGGGCACCCTGACTGGTCTGCGGCTATGCAGCCCCATACGCAACAAACTGCAATGCACGGTGTATTCTGACACTTTTCTATCAGTACCAGAATTAACTTCTTGAGCAATTTGAGCTACAGTAGCTCGTCTGTTTGATCGGACCACACAGGCCAGCTTTCGCTCCCCACAAGCACCAATGACCCTTGGCCGCCCATGACCCTGTTGCCGGTTCACAACTATTCCTTCGTTGGACCACTTTTGATAGACACTGACCACTGCAGACTGGGAACACCCCACATAAGCTGTAGTTTTGGAGATACTTTGACCCAGTCGTCTAGCCATCACAATTTGCCGTGATGAAGAGATCAGTGTTATTCACTTCACCTGTCAGTGGTCATAATCTTATGCCTGATCAGTGTATGTGTATATATTGGGAAATGGCCATCTGGCTCTCTAGATATCAGCATATGAAAAATCAGTTGACATCTTTTGAACTAGACACTTACCATTCTCTGACCACTCATCACCTCCAGCAGGTCCAATAGTTTGCTTCCATCTCTGAATTCATTGAAAAGATCCAGCACAGAAACTGGAGGACTCCTCTGAGAGAGCAGAATTAAATATTCCATATTAAACACCAGAATGCACATGGTTTATAACTTTAGAACTAAACCATACAGGCAAATCACACAAAAACATGTCAGGGTCATATCTTACCTCAGAATTAAGATATAAATCACATTTTGGCAAAAGAAAAAGTTAACTTTAGATTTTACTAACTTTTTATTATTTGCATTGTGGATTAATTTTCATGACAATGCAAATTTCCCCTCAAATCTACCCACAACTTTTTTTTTTAAATAAATGGAGGAATATTATTTATTTTACAGTTGTATCCATTTTGTTAGGTAACAGGATTCAATGCTCATGGCAGATATTAAGACTATGTCAGGACAAATCAGACAAGCATGTGTGAACTCAACCTTTTACATAAAACTGAGAGCTCCAGGCATTAGTAATATGGCAGCTAATATTCTGTTTTGTGGGGACATGAGCATATGAAATTATCTGAAATGACACCTTGATGTCTCTTTTATGTGTGCACACGTCCCCTGTTCATGCCTGTGGGACGCCAAGCCACGTCAAACTGATTGTGTCATTTGCTCACTTTATAAGTAGCTGTGGCTGTGAATATGCGTGTTCACGAGTGTGTGCGCTGACACAACTCCTGTTGCTGTCTGTCTTTCTGGGCCATGTTTGAGAAGATTATATTTACCCCCTGCACACCCCTCATTCCCTCTCCGCTATTGGAGAACCTGCAGGAATGACCTCTACCAACAACACTTTCCATGTCCGTCATTTATCTGTAGTTTAGGTGCAGTTTCTGATGTCAAAAAATCCTATGTGTCATTCACAGTTAATACAAATGATAAAAAAAATAATGCAAGTGAAGTTCATGATGATTCAGATAAACACAACATACAGTCTATTACTGATATAGCTTTTCTAAGTCAAGATTAGGAGCACTTGAACTTTGACCATCACCTTAGACAGCTGGGCATTGATCCAGTTGGTGAAGGTTCTCTTCTGAATTTGTTCCTGCTCCACTGAGGGCAGAACAGAGAGGAGAAAAGCATGAAAACCACATCACATCACACACATCTGCAGGATTTTATCTCTATGTGCTATGTTCATTTCAATTCAAACAATGTCCAAGAATAGATCTTATAAATGTAAGAGCAAGAAACAGGTGCATTTGTATTCAACAAAAACATCTTTGGAAGGCATAATAACACTGGTCACTAGTAATCTATAATCTTTTATTTATCCAAATTAAATAGAACATAAATACATTTTAATCTGTATTTACACATGTAATGTATTTGAAAAAATAATAATAATAATTCGCATGTGGTTCACATGAAATGCACTGCAGACCTAAAAGTAGTCACATCAAATAGAGTGCCATATATGTTTACCGTTATATAGTTCCACAAAATCAATGAGCTCATCGACTGTGTGAAGAACATCTGTATCCTCCATTCTCTGACAATCCACTTCCATTTTCTTAAACAAAAACCTTCAAATCTCTCACAATACGTCCAAGTCCAATCTTCTCAAAGTTGTCAACTCTCTTCTCAAACGGAGAAACCACTTCTCAAACCACTTTTGCTACGAAACCCATAAGACGAATCTGATCGCCAGCCTGACTCTGTCGACCTGCAGTGATTCTAAAAGAGCTCTCCCTCATTAACTGCTAAACATGGCCACACTCACTATGAATAAGACTCTCAGGTCAGTTATCAGGATAATGTCTCAGAGATGTCGTTGTTGACCGACTGACCCACAAAGAGAAAAAGAGTGTGTGTTTGAATAAATTCTTTGACAGGACTGTCAGAGTTTGACAGTCACTGTTCCCACACTCCTGTATCAGCAGCACAGGATGAGAGAAAGCTTTGAGATGGTTAATGTTATCATCTAACACCCACTGCCAGGTTCCTGTGGATTTATTTAGAGTTCAGCTATCAAATACTAATGCGCTTTTACACTTGACACAGTTGACCCAGGGTCATTTTTAACCTGGGAAAATTATTTGTCAGGCATAATACTTAATGTTGTGTTGTTGCTAAACAACTTGCTGTAAAATTGTACTGCTGCAGTCCCGTTGTATAACCCAGTAAAAGAAGCCTACTGTATATCCAGTCAGGACTTGACAATCAGGAGTGCCCTATGGCCCGGGGCCGGCGTAAAGTCGCTCAGGACAGTTGACGCAACTGTCACTTGCCCAGTCGGCCCAGTACTGCATCACGAAAGTTTATCGTTTGCACATGTTTTTAAGCCTTGCCAATTTAAATATTCAAACTAAAGAAGATACAAAAGAGAACTCAATTCTCAGATTTTTGTGTGTACATATCACTTATCTAATATTAATACCTAATATCTAATACCACAAACCTAATAACATACCTAATATTCCAGCTGATGTCTTTGTTTTTATGTTAATCAAACAACTAAGGATAAAGAAAGAAATCACTCACTGCTCTTGACTGAATAAATTCTATTACTTTAATAAGGATTAATCTTAGATTTAATTTATACACTGAAGACTACGGAGTGCTGTTTTACATTTGATTATTAATTTTTTTTACCTGAAAATTACTGTTAGGCTTACCTGAAAAACATGAAAAGCAATGTTTATTTTATTTGTATGTTTCTTCTATTATATTTGTGATATTGCTAAAAATTTACTTATTTGTTCTTATTTTATTACTGACAGTTTACTTTAGTATAGTCTTTAACAATATTTGAAATGTATATGAGTTAGGCTAGTAGTTTTTGGTGTCACAACCTTATTAAGATTATGGGTCAAAAAGGACGAAGACAATAACTAGGCCTATTTTATGTATTTATAATTTTTTTGTGGTGGGTGACATAGTGTGAAAATGTTTTCTTATAGTAATACAAATAATTTGTTTATCCATAATTTCAGTCAAAATATAATTAATGACATCCATCTGTAGCGATAACAAAAAGAAACTTTGTTACTAGTGCTGTTATTAAGCAAAAACAGAAATCAATATGGAGATCAGGTTTAGTTCCTGGGATTTGTAACTGAGAACAGAATCTTTTACTATGTATTACTTTTTTATTGTTTCTCTAATTTTGCAGAGATGAATATGAGCTGAAAATGACCTAAATTCCTTTAAAATGCTCACTTAAAAATATACTTAAAACACAGTGAGGCAAGTGCAGAGAAGGAACATTTATGTGGCAGAAATACAAACTCATTGAATCATTAGGCAAGGTGTTGATCCACCTCAGAAAGACAACAAATTTCTCTCAGCAAACACTCCCCTTTACTGGAGACTAAATTTAAATGATCTCTACAGAAACACAATGACAGGCTGGAATGTTCCCACTGAACAAAGTTTTTAAATAGTTCTTAAATAGTTAGAGACAACACCTCCCTTTGAGCGAACAACAGAGGGAGGGAAAAAAATTATGAAACGATGAAGCAAAAAAAAAAAGAAAAGCCCCATACGGTACTTCTGACTGACAATTTATTTAGGCGGTACATATACGGTGATCGTATTACTGACCGTTTCATAATAATTTATAACAATAGTGAAACTGAAAGACCTTTACATGAAATACAATGAATATTGAAAAAAGGTATCATTCATTTCAAATGATGTCAATGTCTATTTTCTGTAACTGCAAAATACCTTTCAGATGGGTGTTCAACCAACTTCTTTTTGTTGTCTTTTAAGGAGACATCAGCAATGATTGCACCATGATATTCAGATGTACATATGTAGCCTGATCTCATGAAAAAAATGCATATCTATAGCACAAATTGTATTTATTGTGCGATTTACATGTCAAAATGAGTTTTTACGAGCATATGATACGCACTTTATAAAGTGTTATATGCACGTACCCCACACCACTAAACCTACCCAATGGGGTGATAATGCATATCATATGCATGTAAAAACACATTTTTACGTAAAAAATTGCACGATAACGTGTTGACATATGATAGAACAATATTAATGGCAATTAAAAACTGCACAAATTGTTATTTTAATTATTGCATACAATCTGTTGTCCAACTAGTTTTAGAGCTAATTTTAAAGCTACTACAAACTCACCCATGATGACGTCATCAGATTTACTATCTCAGAATTTCCTGGATCATAATAAGTTGTTGTATGTTGGAGTGTGCAATGGTAGAAATACTTTATAAACCAGCCTCATCTTGCAGTGCAACAGCAAATCAGTGCAAAACTCCTGCATCGAAATACTAGAGACCATGTGTCAGTTAAAGAACTGAAATCTACTATAAACACACGGTACAACTTGCCCGGTAACCTTTAGCTAAGTAATTCAAGATCAAGTGCCAGTACTGCAGGTTTTAGAAAGGCTCCACCTTTTACCTAAGCCAAAACTAAACGCACACAGCATGTCCACACAGGTGCTGATTAACGCAGTTCCACTGTATCCTCAGGGCTCCAACATTGATCAACATGTTAAGATTATCTACGGATTCCTGAGAAATGGAGAAAAAAAATTCACCTGCCATCAGTTTTTAGCCTTTTTCACTTACTTTTTTTTTATTCATTTCAGAACTCTGACAGAGAGAAATATTAGCATTTAAAAAAATTTTGTGCAGTTTGTCATCATGGTATTTTTTTCCTAAAAGCCCCGATATATTTCAAGTGAAATCAAAGAACGAATTTATGTGGTGTCATTTCAAACAGATTCAGGCCAAAACAAACTTCGTTTGGAGTTGGTTTTGGGAGTTCAAAACCGCTTGCCAAACAGCTGGTAAACATCTTTGTACTACCATAGGTCCGTGGCGATTACATAATAGGTAGGTGTGTGCGGAGGCTCCGCCTTCTTTCACATAGAAATCTTTTCTGGTTTATAATTTCTCCCATTGAGACCGCCGAGGTCAAACGTCCGTGAGTGAAAAAATGAACACACCGAAGAGCTGCTTTATAGTAGAAAATTAAGTTGTACTACGGGTTTAACAATATATCGTGTCACAATATATCGCAATACAAAAATGCAACAATATGTATCATGGATAGTGACAATCTGTATTACCCCTAAAATGTCAATTTCTGTGTGAGTTTTAGTGTCAGTAATACATTAAGCTATATACTATATATAATGTTGAATATAATGTATAATAATGCAATGGGGTAATACTGTATATGTGGGTCCTGATAATGCCAAATGTCTTATGATACCAGTAAAAAAGTGGCCTACACTATTTTAAATATATCTAGTCAGTGACAGTGCATATTCGTCTAAAATAATTATGTATTTTCAGCTTCAGAATCAACACCAAGTCCAAGCCTATTCATTTCCACCCCCAATGTAATACCAAATTTAGAATTTTAATCAACAATAAAAAAAAATTAACCGTTTACCATGTCTTAAATCTTGTCTTACCATGTCTTATTATTGAGTATCGCAATAATATCGTATTGTGAGTTCAGTATTGTGATGTGTATCGTATCGTGACCTGAGGGTATCATTACACCTCTAAGTAGTATTTCTGATGAAACGAGACACTGATTTTCATGTTTAATACGGTAAAGCTGGTTGATTTTAAGCAATCTATTGTATAAAGTGCTATATAAATAAACGGAGTGCCGAATTGCAGTGCTCGTGCAAACATATCCACGTTGCTATGATCAGATACTTTTCTTATGCTTTATTTAAAAAATGCTTGGTGTTTTCTCAATTTTGTTGTGTGTTTATCTTGTTATTGAGAGGAAGGCGCACAGCACATATTTACATTTTCATCTAAAGGTCGCTCTCAGGAGTGTGGGCGGCGTCGGATTTTCACTAACAGTATATCGTTGCTCACATATTTCCAACTTCATTTTACCCCTAAGCGAAGAACGAAAAAGAACTTCGCCATGAGTTTTGGGGCCTTAAAGGAACACTCCACTTTTTTGAAAATAGGCTCATTTTCCAACTCCCCTAGAGTTAAACAGTTTTACCGTTTTCGAATCCATTCAGCCAATCTCCGGGTCTGGCGGTAGCAATTTTAGCATAGCTTAGCATAGATCATTGAATCTGATTAGACCGTTAGCATCTCGCTCAAAGTTTCGATATTTTTCCTGTTTAAAACGTGACTCTTCTGTAGTTACATCGTGTACTAAGACGAAATGAAAAATGAAATGAAAAGTTGCGATTTTCTAGGCCGATATGACTAGGAACTATTCTCTCATTCCAGCGTATTGATCAAGGAATTTTTCTGCCGTACCATGATTGCAGCAGGCGCAATGATATTACACAGAGCCTGAAAATATTCCCCAGCACGCTCCTCGTGCAAGCAGGTTGTCACGCTGGTTATGTTGACGGAAGTTAGCCTATTTTCAGGCGCTGCATAATATCATTGCGCCACTACACCCATGGTACGGCAGCAAAGTTCCTTGATTATTAAGCAGGAATGAGAGTATAGTCATTCGCAACTTTTTATTTTCCGCCGGTCTTAGTACACAATGTAAATACAGAAGAGTCAAGTTTTGAATAGGAAAAATATCGAAACTTTGGTCATTTTTTGGAGTAAGATGCTAACGGTCTAATCAGATTGAATGATTTATGCTAAGCTATGCTAAAAGTGATACCGCCAGACCTGGAAATCGGCTGAATGGATTCGAAAACGGTAAAACTCAACTGTTTAACTCTAGGGGAGTTGGAAAATTAGCCTATTTTCAAAAAAAGTGGAGTGTTCTCTTAATGATTTTAAAGTAATATATCAAGTAGCCTGAAACACAATAAAACATCTCAATTATTGTCAGCATTTAAGTCACGCTGACTGCTTAAAATAATTGATTACCATCATTAAATGATGACAGACACTACTACTACAATAAAAAATTACTTTTTAATATCTTTTTCTTTATAGGCGCCCCTTATGTCTTATGGAGGAGCTTAACAACCCCTCAGCTCTACAATCAAGCGAGTAGCAATTATGGCTTTCCAGAATTAATCATCCCTTAATATTTGCCTAAATGATGTTCATTAAGAAAATCACATTCTCATCACTTGCCTCTCGAAACAACAACAAAGACACTACAACAGAGAGAGGGAAGATATCTGTGGATTTATAAAAACATCTAACTACCCACACCTAGCATGCTAGAAAAAACACTTTTGTGCAACTCTTCATGACTCAGGGCAACAGAACTTTAATTACATCTGCCTGTTACCAAACAATCTTCAAAACACGTGACCATGCTGTTTTTATGCCTTAATAAAGTCATTCATTCCATCCTTTCAAAGCATAACGTGTTTGTTGGGGGGTGTGTTTTAACCTGTACTGTTCCACGTCACCAATAAATCAGTTTAATTTGCTCTTGAATAAACAGATGAGATAAAAAGTTTGTTAAATGAACAAATAAATTCATACTATCTTCCAAAGTCCGATGAAAATTACATTGCAGTAGATATATTGATAATGTCAAACCTATAACAGATAATGGCAACGTTTTATTTTCGTCTTATGCTCAATCTGAGCTTCAGTCTGACCTTGCAGTAGTATGTGGACATCATCGATGTCTAGTGGGAGAGAGCCACGTTCATCGGGCGGGTCTACGGATGTCCTCTGTGATGTCATGGTTCCCACGGAGACAGTTCAGCTGAGAACCACCTGAGGGATTGCAGCATCTGTGGAGGGGACAGAGGATGTCATAGCAGTCCAGGTTCATTTTAACATTTTAAAAGTAATTTCGGACCCACTTTATATTAGGTGGCCTTAACTACTATGTACTAACAGTTGAATTAATCATTTGATACAACGCATTTATTGTGTACATAATTTTTTTTTACATTGTACTTACATTTTCAATATTACCCGCATTTAATTACATCTGTAATACATTTCTGTAGTAACATTTATAATTGCACTGTTGACATTTCCCTTACACCTAACCCTACCCTTAAACTAACCCATACCACCACACCTGTCCTTAACTTTACCCGTATCCACCTCAATATCAGCAAAAGTGTTTTGCAATACAATATGAACACAATAAAGTACATTGTACTTATTTTTGATGTAAGTACATAGTAGTTAAGGCCACCTAATATAAAGTGGGGCCGTAAATTCTGTTATGCATTTCTTTTTTTGCTGTAACTTTCTTGAAGGGTTTGTTTTGTAGGCTAATTTAAGGAAGCATTTCTATAAAAAGGTACACTAGACTTGGTCTGATAATGTTCTGATGGACAAGATCTACATTTCTTCTTGTTTTAGAAGCCGTTTCACGTCACAATAACTAAGAAAAGATTATCACACCTTTCCTTTTCATGATGTCTTTAAATTCCTGTGGGTAGACAAAGTCAGTGATTATGCCTTCTAAGGATCCAAAACTTTTTTTAAGAATGTGTGGGGAATTAATATTTTGTTTTAGATTAAGACAATAGAAAAACAATTAAAGACTAATTTCTTAAATAAACAATAAAATCATAAAGTCATGTAAAATGTCATTGCATGTCCTTGCAGCACAACGTGACTCTGTTAGAATAGTACAGAGGGGTGTGCTATTTTGGGATGGAATCCCAGGAACAAGAACAGAGAGAGAGAGAGTGCACATACTGTCTTTAATAATGTGGAATGAAAATACAGCATGGTATTAACACGAAACGGACACATTCCCAGAGATCAAAATTATCTGTGCATTATCTCTGATAATGTGTGCTGGGATCATCATCACAGTCAAATCACACTAAATGACATGGAAGTTACATGGAAACTTCATCCACACGGACTGACCACCACAGCATCTGAAGCATTTCACACGTACAGAACACAACATTACCACAGGATGTTCACCCATGCAAAGCAGAGACAAATCTTCTGTGGAAACATGTCACTAGCCCTATGCCTGAAAACGACAAAAACACTGTCAAAGAACTGAAGTGTCTCAAACTGCCTTTGAACAAAACAAAGGATAATTCACCCAGAATGTTTACCCACCTCCATTTTGTTCATTTTTAGTTACAGGATTGCCACAGCTGATTTGTGTGAACTACTCATTTAAACCAATGCCCAATAGGGCCTTTTAAAACATGTGTTATCTACATTTTTATATACATATATAAGTTAAATGATTGCCAAAAACAAAAACAAACCTGTGTTCATCCCATCCCTCTAAGAGCTGTAAGTGGCTTTACGTAGGCTAACTAAGCTTTCCTCCAATTTGGTTCACATCTTTACATATGTACCCAAAATGTTGAACAAGTCAATGACACAAAAAATGACAGATGACAATAATGACAAAAACGTTCCGCACACGGTCCAGAATAAACAGAGTGACCTTTGACACACAGAATGCCTTGAGCGAGCGCGCGAGGGGCGTCGCTCGCACCACGGGCCCCAAAATAGCGCGGGCACGTGTTCCAAACAGAGCACAATAGTTAATATCACATATACAATGATACTGCATGACTTTATGCCGTTATTTGAATCCTGACAGTAATTGTTTGAACTAAAACTACTTATAGGCCTATATTAGCCTATAAGCCTACATATAAGTTATTAGTAGGCTATTTATTTATTTATTTTATATATTTTTTAAGTATTAAGGATATTTTATAGAAGCTATTTTCTCAGAAAAAAAACAAAACAAATAAAAGCAACAAATATAGGCCTAATTAATAGGCTACATTAAAATAAATATGGTGTGATTACGATTTAACGTGTGTTATGCGTTATTCTACGACCTTACAGCTGCCAAGGTGGGTCTGTTCAGAAGAACTCAAGTTCTACTCACATGTTTGGCAAAGTATGAAAAACTCTCTTCAAATGTCCACTTAGCCTACATATCCAGTGTTGAATGTTTCCCGTCAACTGCAATAACGACAAATATGAATCGTTAGGGAGTTCACATTACTGCGTGTAGCGAAGAGTGAAGCTACTGGATTCCCTCCCGTTCCCAGCTGAGCTCACCGGGAGAAGCGACCGGCCAGCGGAGTGAGTGTAATCCGACGCGCCCGCGGGGTCTCTAATTATAACGACCACTCAGGGCAGCTCATAGACCTAAAGGAGCATAGCAGACAAACTACCAAATTAACCCTTTATGTAGATCAATAACCCCACGCTGCGAATTATGAGTGCATTTGTGCAGGTCGCCCACCAAATGAATGCTTCAGCCACGCCAAAGAAGACAAAATAGGGTATGTCTAAAAGTTACAGAAAGTTTCACATGTATAGGTTTTAAGATGGTTTCAGTATTGAGAAATGATCAAATACAGCAGTACATGGCTAAAAGTTTGTCACCGCGCGTATTTTTCACCAGTTGTTAAATAGGCCTATAGACACTAAGTTCGACCTCTTTCCATTGACACCAGTTTCAAGCAGCACATCGATAAAGCGCTATCATTATTCACCGATCAGACATTATGACCACCTTCCTAATATTGTGTTGGTCCCCCTTTTGCTGCCAAAACAGCCCTGACCCGTCGAGGCATGGACTTCACTATTCCCCTGAAGGTGTGGTATCTGGCACAAATATGTTAGCAGCAGATCCTTTAAGACTTGGACTTGTTTGTTCAGCACATCCCACAGAGTGAGGTATTTGAAGGTATGAGAATTTGCAGGCCAAGTCAACACCTCTAACTCATTGTTGGGCTCCTCAAACCATTCCTGAATAATTTTTGCCTTGTGGCAGGGCACATTATCCTGCTGAAAGAGGCCACAGCCACCAGAGAACACCATTTCCATGAAAGGGTGTACATGGTCTGCAACAATGCTTAGGTAGGTGGTACGTGTCAAAGTAACATCCACATGGATGGCAGGACCCATGGTTTCCCAGCAGAACATTGCCCAAAGCATCACACTGTCTCTGCCGGCTAAGCGACACACACACACCTGGGCATTCACATGATATAAAAGAAAACATGATTCATTGGACCAGGCCACCTTCTTCCATTGCTCCGTGGTCCAGTTCTGATGCTCACGTCCCCACTGTTGGTGCTTTCGGCGGTGGACAGGGGTCAGCATGGGCACCCTGACTGGTCTGCGGCTATGCAGCCCCATACGCAACAAACTGCGATGCACTGTGTATTCTGTCACCTTTCTATCAGAACCAGCATTAACTTCTTGAGCAATTTGAGCTACAGTAGCTCGTCTGTTTGACCAGACCACACAGGCCAGACTTTGCTCCCCAAGTGCATCAATGAGCCTTGGCCACCCATGACCCTGTCGCCGTTTCACCACTGTTCCTTCCTTGGACCACTTTTGATAGATACTGACCACTGCAGACTGGGAACACCCCACAAGAGCTGCAGTTTTGGAGATGCTCTGACCCAGTTGTCTAGCCATCACAATTTGGCCCTTGTCAAACTCACTCAAATCCCACTTGTCCATTTTTCCTGCTTCTAACACATCAACACCCACTAACAGGTGTCGTGATGAAGAGATAATCACCTGTCATAATGTTATGCCTGATCGGTGTATATCATTTTATTATAGATTTACATATAACAAACAGGCCTATAGCACAAAATATGGTTGTTAAAAACGTTGTTATAGATTTTCATAGGCTACAACAAATATAGCACAACCTTTTTATAACGTACAGGTAGCCTACATTTTAAATGTACTCTTAAAATATGTTTTAAAACAGTGGACCCCTGATAGCCACTGCATAATTCTCACTGTATAACTTGATACTTGTCCACCAGTGTACATATATCTTATATGCAGTTCACATGACATATAGATCCTTAATAATTACAATAATTAAATTAATACTACTAACAATGTGTAGAAGAAACTGATGAAGAACTAAAGGAAATGTTTTGAGCCAGCGTGATCACACTATTCAAATGATATGTGATTAGATCATATTGGTTCTCTGAAGTTAACCAGAAACTAATTCCCATATTGACCACTAGATGTCACTGTGGCATAATTTTAGAAAAGTCATTTGAAGATGGTCTCAGACTCTCAATTTAATGCAGAGAAAAACAACTTGCTTACTCAATAGGTAGGCCTACTTTGTACTTTTCAGGTAGTAGATATTCTGTACATGACATTTATTTTATTTTATCAGCAATTGTTTGTTTGTTTCTCTTTTTCTATTAATATTTTGTACATACAAAGTGCTAAAAAATGTCAGTAATTTTACAAAAGGATAGTCATAATGGAAAAGAATATGAACTTTTTTGGCAATCATTAATCAAATGTCTATAATTTAGTGGCCCCAGTTAGATCAATCCTAATGTTATTGTCTTCAGACTTCTGTTTGATTTGGCAGTAAATAGTTGTGTCAATGCCTGTTTGTCACTTATAAAATACAAACATTTTCAATGTAATTTTATATAAAGCTGCAGTCCATAACTTTTTGCGTTCTAGAGGTTAATAAACAGAACTGCATGCGTCTTGCGGAAGAACATTGCAGCCGGAGCTACTTCTCTCTGTTTATGTCTATGGCGAGTCGCGCAGCGACTGTGCTCCTCCGCAGCGGTTCCTACCAGACCGGTCTGAAATAGTCCCAATATAAACACTTATTATAAGTGTACCATAATGATTCAGGGTAAGACAAAAACACGGTTTGGAAAATGGATTCATGTTGTACATTCTCATTATAACATTTTTGTAAAGTTTGAAACCAAAAGAGTTACAGACAGCAACTTTAACTTTAATTGCGTATAAAGAACTGAATAAAGTCAGCTCAGCTGTCATCCTTGCCCCTCAGTTGTCAATAATAAAGACCTAATTTTCAGAAAATCGCTTCTTTGATTTTGCCACCATGTTGCCATGGTAAATATCTGACTAAACTCAGAGTGTTTGGAGCCTGACGTCTCCTTTAACCTGTCCTGACACCTCCCTATTCTTTCTGGAGCCAGGACTAACCACAGCCCACACGATGGATGGATGAATAAATAAATAAATAAATACATGGATTAGAGGATGAAGGTTCTTCCCATTCTCTTCCATGTGAATGAGTCTGAACAAAAAAAGGTTCTTTCCTCTTCATGAAGTTAATGGGTGTACGGCTGATGTACCTGAGTACTAACAAGTAAGACGTGCAGAGATTTCAGAGCCTGAGGGGCTGGATCAACCTCCACGCAACATGGACACATCGGCTCCTTCCCTGTTTGTCTTTGGTCTTATGTGACATCTCTTTATTACTGCTGGATGCAGTTGGCGCTACAGAGACAGCCCCGTGTGTTTTAGGAGGGGTGGGCAGTGCCGTTTCTAATAAATTACAGATTTGAGCAAGTTCAGTGTCGGAGCTTCTTCAGGGCTGCAAGTGAGATTTCTCGCTCACTGATTCTGGAGAGTTCAGCTGTGCTGCATCTGCTGCCCAGGTATCTTTGACCTTGCTGACAAGACAAATAGAAGTAAGATAAGTGAGGTTTATGTTTTAGAAATACTTTTGTTTTGTTAATTACTGTGATTTAGGCACCTGTTTTAACCCACTGAGATCCACAATCACTGGAAACAGCAATGGCTCATCTGAGGTCTAGAGCACAGGGGTGAGAAACTTACCAAATCACTTTTTCACAGCAGTTTATGGAAGCAGCATTTTAGTATATCTCATCATAGTTTTAATAGGGTAAAATAGTAATACACCTCTTTTCAAAATTTTGGGGTTGGTAAGAATTTTTTATGTAATTTATTCAATAAAAAATATTTATATTGTTAAATATTATTACTGTTTAAAAAAACTTATTTTAATGTAATTTATTATTTGATGGCAAAGCTTACATTTTTAGCATATTTACTTCAGTCGTCAGTGTCATTTGATCCTTCAGAAATCATTATAATATGCTGATTTGCTGCTCAAGAAACATTTATTTTTATTATCAATGTTAATAACAGTTGTGCTGCTTAATATTTGTGTGGAAGCCGAGATATTTTTTTCAGGATTCATCGATCAATAGAAAGTTCAAAATAACAACATTTATTTGAAATAGAAATCTTTTGTCATATTATAACATTATGTCTTTTCTGTCATCTTTGATCAATGAAAGCGTTAATTTCTTCAATTTTTTAATTGAATGACAGTGTAGCTACATGTTGAAGGCGTTCTACAAGATTTACAAAAGTTTTAATGTGACCTTAAGTGAAAGAAAAACAGTTATGTTTTCATGGATCATTACAACTCAAATTATTAATAGCTCTAATTATAAACTGCATGTGTTAGGTTAATTAATAGTAATTGCTTGACTTCATCAACATGAACTCTTATGTTTTCTGTGTGTGTGTGTGTGTGTGGCAGATTGTCTCCTGTGACTCTGTGCTGTGTGACACTGGCTGTTTGGCTGTGCTGTAGAGCTCATACTGAGGCGTCTGTGCTCAACCTGAAACGTTTCATCGGCTGCGCAGTTCGAGAATTCACCTTTCTGGCCCGTAAGCCGGGATGCGGTGGGCTGCACATCACCACTGATGCCTGCTGGGGACGCTGTGAGACCTGGGAAGTAAGACTATATTTCAGCCTGTGAACATTCACTAAAGCCAGAGATTAGAGCTCTTGCAACACACCTGGAATGTGATGAATACTTAATCAGGATGATATAAAACTGTCAAGGAGAAAATACTTTATTACAAGAATTGTAGTGCATTCAAATGATTTAACAGGGTTTTAAAATAGAACTAGTTAATCAAATGAATACCCTAGATATATTACACAGTGGCAAAAATAATAGACGAGGTGATTTAGTTTTTAATACAAACTGAAGCTGCAAACGGGGTTTTGAAAAAAAAAAGGATTTTATATTAGAAAAAATATATTACAGTTTGCATTTGCATTATTGATTGTGTTTGTAATTGTGTTTACCAGAACTCAGTCTGACCCAAATAATCACTTTCTGAAAAAGAAAAAAAAATGTAACAGCTTTTCCTTTAGTGCTCTTAAGAGAGAGGCGGGGAACCTCTTGGGCTGATTGCTGGAAATTAAAGGGGGACAAAAAACAGAAAAATTGTAGCATTATTTGCTCTGTCAGGCCTGGCTCTATTTTTTACTGAATTATTTTTTTTTTATAAATGTTTTTCATTAAAAAAAATTTATTGTTTTTTGTAACAGATGTTTTACATAGTATTATTATGTATAAATATTACTAGGATTGCACTTTATTGTCCAATATACGCACTTACATGTACATACAGCATTCTTACCTAAAAAAGTACTGGGTAATATAAGGCAACTCTAAAGGCTATGTTTAAGGGTAGGTTTAGTACCTAGTTATTACACAGTTATTGTAATCACTATAATAAGTACATACACACAGTATGAACATGTAGAACAAGATTGTAAAATAAAATGCTACCATTACTTGTATTATTACTGCTCCTATTTATACAATGATCTGAAGGAGAGTGACAGTTTATTGTACGAGTACAGCAACATACACTGTAAAAAGTCAAAATCAACTACTTTTAACTCCAAAATTGAATTTAATATAACTGAATCAACCTGACAACATTAAAGCAGATCTCGCCAGCCACTGACTACCATAGTATTTCTTCCCTCACTATGGTAGGCAATGGCTGCCGAGATCTGCTTGGTTACAAACATTCTTCCTTTGTGTTCAGCAGAACACAGAAATTCATACAGGTTTGGAACAACTTGAGGGTGTGTAAATTATGACAGATGCTTTTAAGTGTACAATCTAAAAAATAAATCATATAGAAATGAAAAGTCCTCAGTCTGACATACCCTCTCATCACCTGTCAATCACTGCAGAAGCCTGTCCTGGACCCGCCCTTCATCGAGTCTCATCAGCGCGTGTGCACCTATAACAAGAGTCGATTAGAGACGGTGCAGCTGCCGAACTGCTCAGCAGATGTGGACCCGTTCTACACCTATCCAGTGGCCCTCCGATGTGACTGTGGGGTTTGTCTCACCAGCACCACTGAATGCATCACCTCTGTCTGATATGCAGGAGAAACCAGCCATTTTGTTACGGTTACAACATCAAAGGCCATGTGCACTGCCGGAATAACATAAATCAGTTTGATGTCTATGTACATGTGGGAGAGAGTTTACCTTCAAATGGTGTCTGTATGTTTCTTTCTTATCATTTTTTATTTTAAATCCTCATTTTTTCTGAAAAGAGCAAAATGATTAATAAAATAAAACTGCAATCTTCTGTCATAAATTGAAAAACAAGGATCCTAGCGACAGGACATAAAATTACGTAACATTACAAGGTTCCATCTTATTCTTTTAATTGACACAAACAAACATAGCCCATACGAATCCACATATTGTTAAACAGTTTGGGTCAGCAAAATTTTGTTTGAAATTATATATATACACACACAACACCTGCTCCGATTTTTCCTTCTCAGGCCGAATGGATTTAAACTTTTTGTGTATTTACTTAGTTCATATACTTAATCCATTCCTGTATCTGAGCATTTACGTTGTTTCACACGCATGAGAATGAGAATACATTTTCTCATCATCAGCTTCCCGCAGCACTGACTAATTTTTCAGAAAGCTGTATTAGTTCACATGTTCTAGCAGTCCAAACAAGGTAAATGATTTAAAACCTC
Organism: Gobio gobio; assembly: GCF_949357685.1. Lineage (NCBI taxonomy): Eukaryota > Metazoa > Chordata > Actinopteri > Cypriniformes > Gobionidae > Gobio > Gobio gobio. The sequence goes on along the minus strand of NC_137111.1, from coordinate 21,410,059 downwards.
GCTAATGTGAAACTGATGAGAAAACATTTTCTTCTATTCTGGCATCTTATTGAGCAGCAGACACGATTATTAGCGTTTCCATTATAACCCTGAACACATTCTGGTGTGTAATGCCTCAGAGGTCAAATTCAGCAGTTTTGTACTGGAAATGATCACAAGATATTGCAGACTACTAACCAGTGAAATTGCTTTCAGCATTGATAATAAAAAGAAATGTGACTTGAGCAGCAAATCAGCATATTAGAAGGATTTCTGAAGGATCATGAGACCCTGAAGACTGTCATTACAGGAATATGTTTCCTTTTAATATGTAAATTATAATATATTAAATAGAAAACATTTATTTTAATACTTCACTTCAGTTATTTTAAAATGTAATAATATTTCAATACTTCATTTCACATTGTTGCTATTTTTACTGTATGTTTTATGTTAAATGCATAAGAGACTTATTTCAAAACAGACCTCAAACGTTTGCACGGAAGTGTATTTCTATATAAAGTATCACATTAACACTCAAGGTAAATGTTCATGTAAATGTAATTGTTTCTCCACAAGAGTGGGAAAAAAATATATCCACTGAGTTGCATCTTGTAAAAATATGAGAAGCTAAAAACTAATTCTTAACTTTGGCTGATGCAATATAACATCATATTTCAGTTATTTTAACTTGCAAATACAAGATACAATTTTTCCCTTTTTTAAATCCCTGGCAAAAAACGTTTGTGTGGGGGTACAAGAGGGGACCTCCAAATCGGCTGGTGCCCTGGGGCCTGGTAGGACCATAATTTTCCTGGCTTTTGATCAATGGTGTACCAAGTGATTTTGTTGCTACGGTAATGTTGGCATGTATGTAATTCACCAGCATTCCCAGAAATGTCAAACCTCCCCCAATGCCTCCTTTGTCCCAGATTAATTACCAAAATTACCCTTCTGTCAAATCACTTCCATTCAATTAGCTGTCAAATAAACAAACTCTAAATCTGGCCCAACTCATGGACAAGACAGGCTCTTTCAAATGACTCAAGGCGTTTGAGCTGACAGGTACAGATCCAACCAAATGAGGTTCTAAATATAAGCAAGAGAGAAAAATATAAGAGAAACTGTTCAGTCTTCTTACACAACAACTCACTCTCTCACCTTTATGTTCATTTATGTTCATTTTTGGTCTTTTTAGATACTATTATTTACATCTGCACTGTAAGGTCACTAATATATGGAAGCTTGTTTTTTTTATTTTTTTATTCACGGAAAAAAACATTTTTAAAAAAGACAAATAATTGACTTTTTAATCTCACAATTCTGACTTTTCTTCTCACAACTGCAAGTTTATATCACGCTAAAAAAAAACTTAATTGCGAGGCGTAAACTCGCAATCGCGAAGAAAAAAAGTCAGAATGGTGAGATTAAAATTTGCAGTTACCTTTTTTTTTATTCAGTGGCAAAAACAAGCTTCTATACATAATAATCCCATAAGTAAATCTTACGGGGAAAATCACTGGACAATGAGATACTTGAGATACAATTTCTAAGTATATTTAGTCCACTAAATTCTGAACTTCTATAAAGCAATACAGTGGGGCAAAAAAGTATTTAGTCAACCACCAATTGTGCAAGTTCTCCCACTTAAAAAGATGAGAGAGAGGCCTGCAATTTTCATCATAGGTACACTTCAACTATGAGAGACAGAATGAGGGGAAAAAATCCAGAAAATCACATTGTCTGATTTTTAAAGAATTTATTTGCAAATTATGGTGGAAAATAAGTATTTGGTTACCTACAAAAAAAGCAAGATTTCTGGCTCTCACAGAACTATAACTTCTTCTTTAAGAGGCTCCTCTGTCCTCCACTTGTTACCTGTATTAATGGCACCTGTTTGAACTCGTTATCAGTATAAAAGATATACCTGTCCACAACCTCAAACAGTCAGACTCCAAACTCCCTATGGCCAAGACCAAAGAGCTGTCAAAGGACACCAGAAACAAAATTGTAGACCTGCACCAGGCTGGAAAGACTGAATCTGCAATAGGTAAGCAGCTTGGTGAATTATTTGAAAATGGAAGACATGCAAGATAATTTCTTGCGATATTATTGCCGCCCGTCATGTGTACAGATAATTTTCATACATGAGACGCGCTTTCAAACCCTGACACGCAAGTGGTTGCCGCGGACGCAGATAGATTAGGTCAGTTCTCTTGCGCGGCTGCTTCACTAGTATCGTCGGCATCGGGAGTTAACGCAGTTTGAGCTGCGGCTCGCATTGATAAGGCTCCGGGTTTGTGTCTGTTACAGACAATCCACCCTCCTCCACTTCAGGTGAAGGTAGGAGAATGACCGCTCTGTTGCAAAGCTGGCGTCACTCCAGTCATTCTCCATCTTTGCGACTCGCGAGTCAGACAGATGTCAATCAATCCGTCACTGCGGGTCTCAGGTGCACGCCCTCCGCTCAGTCCCGCCCTCGGTTCGTCCCCTCTGTGTCCGCCGGGCTCTGCCCACTTTTCCAGCATTTTTTGAAAATTGCCAGTGGGTGGAGTTAAGCTCTGAGCAGGGGTTTAGTTACCCTTTAAGCCAGTACATGTCCGGGCCCGTCTGAAGCTTTCTAGAGGGCATTTGGATGATCCAGAAGAGGATTGGGAGAATGTCATATGGTAATATGAAACCAAAATAGAACTTTTTGGTAAAAACTCTACTTTTCGTGTTTGGAGGAGAAAGAATGCTGGGTTGCATCCAAAGAACACCATACCTACTGTGAAGCATGGGGGTGGAAACATCATGCTTTGGGGCTGTTTTTCTGCAAAGAATCCAGGACGGCTGATCCGTGTAAAGGAAAGAATGAATGGGGCCATGTATCGTGAGTTTTTGAGTAAAAACCTCCTTCCATCAGCAAGGGCCATTGAAGATGAAACGTGGCTGGGTCTTTCAGCATGACAATGATCCAAAACACACCACCCGTGCTACGAAGTAGTGGCTTCGTTAGAAGCATTTCAATGGGCCAAACTACCAGCAACAGTGTGTAAAAACCTTGTGGAGACTTACAGAAAACGTTTGACCTCTGTCATTGCCAACAAAGGGTATATAACAACGTATTGAAATGAACTTTTGTTATTGACCAAATACTTATTTGTGATTTTCTGGATTTTTTTTCTCTCATTCTGTCTCTCATAGTTGAAGTGTACTATGATGAAAATTACAGGCCTCTCTCATCTTTTTAAGTGGGAGAACTTGCACAATTGGTGGCTGACTAAATACTTTTTTGCCCCACTGTATATCCCGAAAGGGTGGGAAATTTTATCTGATTGTCTCTGGGAAGCATAAGGTTATGCTGATCAGGCTATTTCAAAAGGTATAACAATTGACAGAGAATAAGTGACAAGAAAGAGTAGTTGATTATGTGAAGCTTGCTACAGAGAACTGTCTGATATCTGGACAATCTGATCAGTAAGAATCTGATCATTCCTACTCATCTTAATTGCAAGTTACAGAATGGCTGTCAATGCAGAAAGATTGACCCTTGACCCTTTGGTCTTTACCCAATTAAATGTGTCTTATAGCCTAGAACGACAGCTCATTGAGACCTTAAAGGGGTGGTAAACCACGATTTCACTATTCTAACTTTAGCTAACGTGTAATGTTGCTGCTTGAGCATAAACAACATCTGCAAAGTTACAACGTTCAAAGTTTAAAGCAAAGGGAGATATTTGCTTTTAAAGAAATCAGTTTCTAAGGACTACAGCAAACGGCCGCTAGGGACTACTACACATTCACCCAGGTTTTGCTGACATCACCAGGCCCAATATTTACATAAACCCCTCCTCCGGGGAATATGAAATAAGGGGGGGTGAGGCCATTTTGTATCGCGGCGCTGTTGTGGTATAGTTAGGCTGGAGTGTTGTTGCCGCGATGCCGAGGAAACGCTGTTATTTTCATCCGGATTGCAGGTCTGGGGTACTTGCTCTGTTCAGCCTTCATAGGGACAGGGGTGCGTTGCAGAGCGTTTAAAATAAAACATGTTATATGCATGTGTGTTTGAGTCAGCGGGGAATCAGGCGCGCGCAGGGCTCCCTGCAGAGGAGATCTAACATCTAAGCACATCTAACAGAGGAAAACATCCACCGTCTTCGCGATTTCAATGCCAGATTTGCACAACGTCAGCTGCGTGAAAAAAACACTGCCAGTGCGTGGATGCATGACGCGCGCGCTGCACATTTCACGGAGGACAACACAAACTTCCACAAACTTCGCGAGTTCAATGCAGGATATGCACAACGGCTTGTCCTGAAAGCTGGATTTACAAACAGAAGCTGTTCACGGGCCACAACCTGTAAGTCTGATTTATTTTTCATCGATGTGTTTTCCTGTAATAGGTTGTAGCAAGGAAGTAAACAGATGACAATGCTGTTCTGCAAACCAGTCTGTTAAATGCTCATTCATACTTAACGTTATCCGACGAACACCTATCGTTACAAACACTAACGTTAAAATCTCAACAGCGAACCTGGCATTAGTGTAAATGATTCTTTGATTAGAGCTTTTATGTATTATTTATCTACAGGCATGCTAAACATGGTTCTGTGTGTGATTTGGCTAACTTACTAGTTAAAGCCAATGCTTAGTGTTTGTTTTGGGTTAGTTCTTGTGACAGATATTTGGCTATAATCGTTCTAAAAATACAAAAGTTAAAGTGCCATTCAGTAGCGATCATTATAGATCCGCAGTCTTTACTCTTGAGGACTGAACAGGTTCTGCTCGATCATCTTCACTCAAATGTTCTGGGTCTGATTCGGGCTCAGATTGGTGTGGTTTTATTGACGCCGTTGTTTCTAACACTGACCAAAGCACAGCCTCCGGTAAGGGGCGTGACGTTTCCGACATACGTGCACTAGGCGTTTAGCGAATCACAACACACTGGGCCAGCTAACCAATCAGAGCCCATTGCGTATTTTTGAGGGACTGGCTTTCATACAACCCGGAAAGCATCAGACCGTTTTACAAGGAGGGACAGAGCAGTGTAGAATAAAGGTCAAATATATGAAAAATAAGGCAATTTTTTTTTAAAACGAAGCATGAACACATGTTACAGTGCACCCCACAAACACAGTCAAGCCTTCAAAAGAATGTGTTTTACCACCCCTTTAAGACTAACTAAAGCCAGTACCCATTAGTACAGAGGACAACCCTTTGGTTTAACATTCACAAACTCACATTACTGCTGAAATTAACTTGTACATGCGAAACAACCTTTATGTGTTTGTGTGTGTAAAGAGAATATAAAAGCACATGCTATGGCAAAACCAAGCCAATTCCAGATCTTTAGCCTGCTCAGCGAAAGAAAAGAGGGTGAGAGATAAATGGATTGTAATCACAGAATCTTGAGGGCTTGATGCCAAACTGCAAACCTGAAAATTGACTTCGGCCGAGAGCTTCATTCGTCTTTCTTTTGTAGAGAACAGGATCAAACCAGCAGGACTGCAATACAGAGCTGCACTCTTAACCTGCGCAGGTAGTTTTAACTCTCTGCTGTCTGGAAACGGACAGGGAGACAAGGCACAGATTAAACCTCGGATTATAAGAATTGGATGTATTAAAAAACACATAAGGTTACTAAAATCCCCCTTTAGCACATTTTTACAAACTTTGATAAAAGCTGCAAAAATTCCATACTTAAAGGATTAGTTAACTTTTAAATAAACTTTTGCTGATAATTTACTCACCCCGGTGTCATCCAAAATGTCCATGTCTTTCTTTCTTCAGTCGAAAAGAAATTAAGGTTTTTGATGAAAACATTGCAGGATTTTTCTCCATATAATGGACTTCAATAGGCTCCAAACGGTTCAAGGTCCAAATGACAGTTTCAGTGCAGCTTCAAAGGGCTTTAAACGATACCTCTGGGTCAGAGCATCTCCAAAACTGCAGCTCTTGTGGGGGTGTTCCCGGTCTGCAGTGGTCAGTCTCTATCAAAAGTGGTCCAAGGAAGGAACAGTGGTGAACCAGCAACAGGGTCATGGGCAGCCGAGGCTCATTGATGCAAGTGGGGAGTGGAGGCTGGCCCGTGTGGTCCGATCAAACAGACGAGCTACTCTAGTTTAAATTGCTCAAGAAATTAATGCTGGTTCTGATTGAAAGATATATATATATATATATATATATATATATATATATATATATATATATATATATATATATATATATATATATATGGCACACAATGCATTTAGGTGAAGCTCAAAAGGGGAAAGAAATACAATAATACCTTTAAATTAGAGTCCTTATAAGCAGTTTGGGCTTGATGTACTGAAGAGGGTGTGTTTCAGGTGTTTCAATTCGTGAGGACATCTCTGGGCATCCTTGTCCTATGAAAAGGGACTTTGTTTCAAGAGATAAACAAATCAATCCAAAGATTCTTCCTATCTTGCATATGAGATCAAAATATTGTGGCTGATCCTTAAAAATGTAAATATTTATTTACCATAATTTATTAAGGTTGCATGTTATACAGTCGTCAGTACAGCGATGAAGCTTCAGTCACCAAAAGCTGCTATTGGTGCAATATAAAATGAAACAACCCTCAATAACATTGAGTGGTACATAATTGAAATGCATAAAATCCTGCACCCTCCAAAATCCTTGTCACATGACGGTTAAAATGTATAGGACAGACCAAAAAAAAAAACCCAGACCTGTCCTACACTGACAACCAATGCAGGTTTTTCGTCTTCAGCTTTCTCTCAAGAGTGATGTTAAGGCCCTTTAAGGCAAAATTCTTGAGTGCTGTGAAAGTCATTCATGCATACGTGAAATGTTTCAAACAAGACACATTCTTCCTCAGTGATCTGTCATGCTGTTTTGTTAAAAACCCTGAATGTACATTACGTTGAAATCAAGACAATCAACAGTCTCTTTCATTTAGACATTGAAAATAAGCATTCTGTGAGAATAAATAGATCTGCATGCAGTTAACTGCATAATATACAAGCATTTAAATATAATTACAGTTGTATTAGACATCATCGGGGTTGTACATTTTTGGCAAGCCAGAACCCAGCTGGACATGCAGAATATATACAAACTCACGCTGAAAAAAAAGGTGGGGATAGTTCCTGCATTACTTCAGTGTGCAAAAGTGCTTATTGAACATTAAAGCACTAAAACTAAAAATCCTTTTAGTTTTGTATTTAGCAGTACGTGCCACTGTACTCTGAGAGGGTTAGAGTTCATGGCAGTTATTTAGACCCAGAAACCAACTCCTGCTCCCATAGAGACGTTCAAGTGACAGCTCTGTCCTCTGAAATCACTATCCAAGCTCCTATTTAGGACATTCCTCTATGAGCTGCAGGTATATGTGCCAGACACGGATGCACCAAAACAAATGCTTCATCTCAAATGCCTACTGAACGCAAATTTCTTATGGCGATCCCTCATCCTTTTCAGAATCAGGTGTACTGAGTGTGGACCCAGTGATGCTGCCCTGTGTTTTGAGTTTGGGTCTATGTGTTTTCAGATTTGAGTCTTCGCTAGATGGGGCCTTTGAAGTCTCTAAAAGCAGTCTGAGAATTTGTCCAACCCGTTCTTCCAAAGTCGTCATCCTTCCGTTCAGAGCCTGGATCTCTGTCCGCAGCTCCACCCTGGCCTCCTGCAGCGAGGCCAGGAATGAGCTCTCGCTACTGGGGTAAAAATCACGGGCTGGTCCTTCTCCTCCATCAAGTCCAGGTACAGGGCTCTGTGGTTCCGAAACCCTATCCAGTCTCTGGTCGCTGTAGGTCAGGCCGCTATCCCAAGAGTCCGTTTTGCGGAGTGAATTCTTCCTAGATTCTCCAACCACCTCCACACTCTCTATCTGAACTTTAACTTCTGGTGAAAGGTGCTCCATAGACACAGCCTTAGCTGCATTGTTTAATCCCTCTTTCCTCTCCTCCTCTGGAGGTGACCCTGGTGCAGCCATGTTGTTTTTCAGTCTCATCCAGCCACGGGCGGTTCCAGCGGGTTTGGTCCGCGCAGTGTTATTCACTTTGAATCGGTTTGCGACTTGGTCGCCGCTGGCCACAGCAGGTTTGAGTTCCATGATGTCGCGGTTGTTCTGCTTGATGGAGTCGCCCAGTTTAGGATAGGCCAGACAGTTCTGGATTGGTGTGATCTGGGAGATTGTGACCACGCTGCTTGTGGACCCGTTCTGAACCGTGTGCAGAGAGTTCTGCATAAGAGAGGCGTGTGGTTTTGGCATGCGTGCGGGCTGCTGTTGATTCTTCTCCAGGTCGAGCTGGGCCGAAGCGCCCTGGTTACGGAGTTCCTTCTGCTGTTTAAACTTCTGGAAAAGTTTTCGGACCGGGTGGTCCACAGGAATGGTGAGCGGGACCTCATTCTTTGAGCGCTGCCTCTCCTCTTCCTCCTTCTTCACATCGCTGATTTTACGGAATATAAACTGAATAGGGAGACAAGAAATACCATTAGTTTGATTGGAAGTGGCATCTACAAGAATTTTGGAATCAAAACTTTCACTTGAAGATAAATAGACTATTGCTGCATTTTGTTTATAAGAATTTTGATGTAAATTGAGATATCATTTCTATCTCTATTATTTATAAATTATAATCATGAAAAACAGTATCAGAAAAGATGTATTAATATTTGAATATTGAACATCAAATAGTCAGTTTAAAAATTAAACATTTAGCGTACAGTAACAACAGCAATTTCAGCATAAGGGTATTATTAATAATGTGTGCTGTGATGAAAGAGAAAGATTTAAATTATACATGTTCTATCTTCCTCAACAGCCATCACCCTAAAAATTCTTTTTGTGTCTTGCCATTGTCTGTCCACAGATTACCTATGCTTAGAGATTGTCTTAAATTATATATTTTGGTCTCTTCACCCCTCACTGTCTCTCATTTCCCACTTTCTCTCCACATGAAAATCATCACGTTCCTTATTGAAACTGATTTACGGTGCTTGATTCGTTTAGCTCAGCTGATTATATTCATTTAATTGTGTGTCTCTCTCAAGATACTGTGAACGACAATGTCAGACTAAAGGCGAAACAGTTCAACACAATAGCTTCTGATAACCAATTTAACTACATACAAGAAACAGGTTTTTATTATGTTTATTATTCATTTAAATAGAACTTAATAGTGCAGAAATTACACACTTTAAAATTGTTATATAGCTTGAACATAGACATGTAAAATGCATCATGAGCTAAGTTGATCGTAGAGACCATTGTTGGCATTTGTTCCACGATCTACTTAGGCTTATGCCGCTTTTGGGAAACGCAGCCCAGATCATTTAGAATTGCCTATGATAAAATATATTTTTGCGTTATTCGATTGTGCTAAAAGACATTTAATCCAGCGAAATAAAGAAACAAAACGGAAAACGAAAAGGTTTGCCTAAAACAAATGAAATAAATAGAGTAATGTTTTGATAGTGTCACAGTTACACCTTTCGATGGAAATCAAAATACATTTTAAGATCAGCAGAATTGCACACATTACCTTTTTTCCCCCCTGTATGTATTAAGAATCTGTATCATTTTGAAGAATACTGACTGCATTCAACTCTCAGATCTGAGCACAAAAATGATGGATTTGTTCAGACACTGGAGCTCACAGACAGAATAAGTCTGTCATTCTCTTTTGCCCTCTTTCTGAAAGTCAGCAAAAAAAGAAACACTGCACTGAAACATTCTCTGTTTGAACATTACAACATTTTCCGTCCCACTGAGGCTTCGTTTGAGATCACACATCATCCTCTGACACACACATTTCCTGGTACAGCTTAGAGTTATGCACGCAAAACCAACAGAATTTATTTAATGAGTTCCAATCATGGAGGGAACTGCTGGCATTTGTGTTGTTTTTTAATAACGTAGAGCGATGAAAGCTCATTAGAAGCTAATTCTTCTGACCCCTTTCAAGGCAATAATTGCTTGTTTGCCTTTTTTAGCACATCTGCGAACAAAGTTTTATGATGAATTAACACTTTAAATTTGATTCCACTAACTGCAGTAAAGCCAGGGATGAGCTGGCCATAGGACACACAGGGATTCTGGGACCATCGTCTTGTAGGCTGTCTGTCAAACTTTAAACATACAAAGCAAAGACAAAGATTTAAAGGGAGAAAATGTTACTCTGGACGGTCCATGGAAGCCGATGTTGTGGATTTGGGCACAGGAACATAGAAAACTGTCCAAGGCTGCAATGTCCCCTAGGGCAACACGGGACACAAAGCTCAAACACGCACTCCAGTCTTCTGCAAAAACTACAAACTGCAAACTACAAATCCTTTCGAATTTCAATGAGATAGGAGATTTAGAACAAATGTCTTCTGACCATATATATTCAAATTATTTTATATACACTGATGAGCCAAAAATATTAACCAGTCACAAGGGAAGCAAATTTCATTGATCATCTCCTAACAAGACCACATATTAAGATCTGGGTAGATTAGATGGTAAGCAAACATCAGTTCTCGTTATAAACGTGTTGGATGCAGGATAAATGGGCAGGAATAAAGATCTGAGCGACTTTGACAAGGGCCAAATTGTTATGGGAATGAGTCTCTCTGAAACGGCAATGCTTGTGGGTTGCTCCCGGACAGCAGGAGGAGGAACAAACCACAAACTGGCGACAGGGTGTTGGGCGCCCAAGGCTCATCGATGCACAAAGAAAACGGGAGGGCTATCCCGTCCCAGCCAACACAAGGTCTACTGTGGCACAAGTCACGTAAAATTTTAAATGATGGTTATAGGAAGAATGTGCCATAACCATAGACTATAAAAAAATATGGACGTAGTGTCCGTGATGTCACCCATAGGATTCTGAAGAGCAGTTTTGAAGCGTAAAGTAGGGTTGAGCTGGCCGTTGCCATCTTGGCAGCGCGTCACTCCTGGATAACAATGGGCAAAGAGGCAGGACGCAGAGATGTGCACTCGAGTTAGTGACTCGGACTCGAGTCGCATTTTATGAGACTTTCAGACTTGACTCGGGACTCGACCTGAAATGACTTCAGACTTGACTCGACAAAAAAGACTCGTGAAATTTTAAAAACAAAAGTTTTTAATCCTTATCTATCGTAAATTTTAAAAAAAAATCTTTATTTGAATGTTATAATATCTGCTTCACATGTACGTGACGTGGTAGGTCGGACCCTTGTTATAGAATTTCATTACGGATGTCCGTGTATTGCGTGCGTCATAAGAGTCCTATGAAACATGACAGGATCCATCGTGCCATATGTTCTCACATATGGATTTGTTACCGTGTCAGATCGGCCAGATGCAAAGAATGTGTGGAAAACAATTCAAGATGCAGGAACGTCATTTTATTAGACATCGCGTCCACAAAGGTTATTGACATTAACTCACACAGCTGACGGTGTAACGTTAGCTGTTTTACTGTGGTGTAGCCGAGTGGCTCTTTTGGGTTGCCAGCCTGTTAAAACATGAATCAAATCTAACCTTTTAACCTAGCAATACGTTTTTCGCAGCTTTTCTCTCTCTTAATGTAGACACGAGAGGGAGATAGAAAGATGTTAATCCGTTTACTGCTTAAAGCGCATATTTTAACGTATCGCAATCAGCATGCTGAAAAGTTTTCTATTGACTAGAAACAACTAGAATCGTTCGGTTTGATTATTTTCTGATAATGTCTGTCGTCAATAACAACGCTGTGTAACAAACGTGAATGGCGCCATCTTGTGTCCAATCAGCGACTGTATTGAAAATAACTACTTGTCTTGTTGCCAGGACAATAGTTTTTTTTTTTTTTTCTTCACATTATAATGGATTATAACGTACGGCTGGATGTATCCCTTACATCTTAGGACTTTTATTACAAACAAAACAGATGATAGAAAGATCACATTTTGTCTATTAAAAAAAAATTGGATTTTTGAATATTATGTCTTTTTTTTGTAAGACATAAAATGACTTGAGACTCGACTCGGACTCGTGAAAAAAGACTCCAGACTTGACTCAGACTCCAGTGATAAAAACTCCAGACTTGACTCGGACTCCAGCTTAAAGACTTCAGACTTGACTCGGACACGATGACTAACAGACAGCAGATAAATGGCTATCCACCTGTCACTCAAAGTGGCCACACCCTTAATTATGAAGAACTTTAAGGCTTTATATAATGTAAACGAATGAGATATAAAAAAATTCACCCCCCTCACAGTTGTCATGAAGGGCAAAATTAGCCGTATAGACAAAAAACACAATTTGTTCTAGGCTGTAAACATGTTTTTTTCTGCTGTAAAGTTGGGCATTTTAACATGGGACTCAATGAGATTCTGCTCCCTTCTGGAACCTGTCCCTAGCGGCCAGTCGATGAACTACAGTTTAAGTCACTTCCGTATTGGCTTCAAGAGAAACTGCGGGAGGTTGCCGCTTGGCCATAACACAGTGCATCAGACTCTGCTGCATATGGGGCTGCGTAGCAGCAGATTAAACAGAGTGCCTATGATGACCCCTGTCCACTGTCAAAAGCATCTAGAGTGGGCATGCGAGTATCAAATTGCACCTTGGAGCAGTGGAAGAAGGTTGCCTGGTCAGATGAGTTCCGTTTTCTTTTACATCACATGGATGGCCGTTTACGTGTGCATGCTTTACTTGGGAAAGTGATGGCACCAGGATGCACTATGGGACGATAACAAGCCGGTGGAGGGAGTGTGATGCTCCGGGCAATGTTCTGCTGGGAAACCCTGGGTCCGGCCATTCATGTGGACGTAAATTTGACACATGCCACCTACCTAAACATTGTTGTAGACCAGCTACACCCCTTCATGACAATGGTGTTCCCTGTTGAAAGTGGTCTTTCACACTGCACATATTGTTTAGGAATTGTTTGAGGAACATGATGAAGAGTTCAAGATGTTTCTCTGGCCTCCAAATTCCCCAGATTCGAATCCAATTGAGCATCTGTGGGATATGCTGCTCAAACAAGATCCGAGGTGGATCCACCTTGCAACCTACTGCAGGATCTGCTGCTAATGTCTTGGTGCCCAGATCCCACAGGAGGGATCTTGTAGAGACTATGTCTTGGCGTGTCAGCGCTATTTTGGCAGGACCAACAGCATATTAGACATTAGCTTATTTATAGATTTTCTACTTGTGGGTTCGATTGGTTTTTCTGTCTTCTTCTCCACTGACCTTCATCACGGACCTGTGTTGTGACAAGAGTCCTCAGAGAAAGGTTAAAATTAAGACAGAATCTCTTTCATGATGTTGTAAGAGGACATAACCAAAGCAATTAGTGCATGAAGAGCATGTGAGTGATTAGAAGAGAGAAGCTCTACTCAAATAAACCCGAAAAACATGAACCCAATTAATACTGTGGTGGTCCAAAAGTAAATGCAACCAACAGAAATGGAGATTTACTCCAAAATCTGTAATTATCAATAAGAAAATGACATTGAATCGTGCAAAAGACGAGATCGTGAATAATGACATTGTAATTGTGAACACTCTTGCGGAAAGGACACAATGCAAATTTGTACTATGCATATTCAGGAATGCATATGGTAATATCAGAGAAATTAACATTGCCAGAAGGTTATTGTATAAACAATTACCCCACAAATAATATTTTGTGTCATAAGAAAGAGGCAGAAGAAGAGAACTGCCGACTCAGTCGAGGGCAGAGCCATTATCACATTCTTTACGGATCCTAAGCAATGATACGGTTCAAAATTTTCAAATGAACTGATTCACATTCACCTCAAAGGACTTTAGCATCTCACTTTTTCTAAACAAGAGACAGCTGACCTGACTGTCCTTCCCTGAAGGAATACCACACAATGCACATAGCAATACGCATCAAATTTTCATGCTTTTTTTTAAGTATTAAAGCACTCCGTTTCATACTATAATGGCTGTTTAAAGATTCCACTTCTGATCTCAGAGTGACAGAGTGAAGACTTTGTGCACTGTTGTGTAGTCACCTGCAACTGCCAACAGAATAAGAGATTAAAAAATTTAAAAAAGACTTTAGGTCAGTGGAGCAATCAAAATACTCCATTTGCAGTGCTGGGTATAGATTACTTACCAATTGTAGTCAGTTACTGATTCCAAATTACATAAAAAATGTAGTTAGTGATGCAGTCTAGATAATTTATTTTAGGTAATGCATTCAGACTACTTTTTGATTACTTTTGGCCTAACTCGTTTATCACATAGATTTGAATAGGATAATTTTGCACAATAATGATGCTCATTAAGCCTGTATTTATTTGATCAGAAATACAGAAAAAAATGTAATATTGTGAAATACACTCACCTAAAGGATTATTAGGAACACCATACTAATACTGTGTTTGACCCCCTTTCGCCTTCAGAACTGCCTTAATTCTACGTGGCATTGATTCAACAAGGTGCTGAAAGCATTCTTTAGAAATGTTGGCCCATATTGATAGGATAGCATCTTGCAGTTGATGGAGATTTGTGGGATGCACATCCAGGGCACGAAGCTCCCGTTCCACCACATCCCAAAGATGCTCTATTGGGTTGAGATCTGGTGACTGTGGGGGCCATTTTAGTACAGTGAACTCATTGTCATGTTCAAGAAACCAATTTGAAATGATTCGAGCTTTGTGACATGGTGCATTATCCTGCTGGAAGTAGCCATCAGAGGATGGGTACATGGTGGTCATAAAGGGATGGACATGGTCAGGAATAATGCTCAGGTAGGCCGTGGCATTTAAATGATGCCCAATTGGCACTAAGGGGCCTAAAGTGTGCCAAGAAAACATCCCCCACACCATTACACCACCACCACCAGCCTGCACAGTGGTAACAAGGCATGATGGATCTATGTTCTCATTCTGTTTAAGCCAAATTCTGACTCTACCATCTGAATGTCTCAACAGAAATCGAGACTCATCAGACCAGGCAACATTTTTACAGTCTTCAACTGTCCAATTTTAGTGAGCTCGTGCAAATTGTAGCCTCTTTTTCCTATTTGTAGTGGAGATGAGTGGTACCCGGTAGGGTCTTCTGCTGTTGTAGCCCATCCGCCTCAAGGTTGTGCGTGTTGTGGCTTCACAAACCTCGGTTGTAACGAGTGGTTATTTCAGTCAAAGTTGCTCTTCTGTCAGCTTGAATCAGTCGGCCCATTCTCCTCTGACCTCAAGCATCAACAAGGCATTTTCGCCCACAGGACTGCCGCATACTGGATGTTTTTCCCTTTTCACACCATTCTTTGTAAACCCTAGAAATGGTTGTGCGTGAAAATCCCAGTAACTGAGCAGATAGTGAAATACTCAGACCGGCCCGACCAGCCCCAGGATATTGTCTTGACCAGGACCACACCCCTAAATGCATTGAAGCAACTGCCATGTGATTGGTTGATTAGATAATTGCATTAATGAGAAATTGAACAGGTGTTCCTAATAATCATTTAGGTGAGTGTATTATTTTATTACAATTTAAAATAATGGTTTTTAATTTGAATATACATTCATTTATTTCTGTGATGGCAAAGCTGAATTATCAGCATCATTACTCCAGTCTTCAGTGTCACATGATCTTTCAGAAATCATTCTAATATGCTGATTTGATACTATTGATATTAGCACTGTTGAAAACAGCTTAATATTTTTTGGGACCCTGAGATACTTTTTTCAATATTCATTGATGAATAAAAAGTTAAAAAGCATTTATTCAAAATAAAAATCTTTTCTAACAATATAAATCTTTACTAATCCCTTTTTATTAATTTAACACATCCTTGCTGAAAAAGTATTAATTTCTTTTAAAAAAAAAGAAGAAAAAAATACTGACCCTAAACCTTTGAAAAGTAATGTATATTGTTACAAAAGATTTCCATTTTAAATAAATGCTGATCTTATTAAAAACTTTTTATTCATCAGAGAATCCTGAAGAAAAGTATCACTTCTGAAGGATTCTGAAGGATCATGTGACACTGAAGACTGGAGTAATGGCTGATGAAAATTCAGCTTCGCATCACAGAAATAAATTATATTTGAAAGTATATTAAAAGAGAAAACCATTATTTTATATTGTAATAATATTTCACAATAATACTGTTTTTTTCTGTATTTTTAAATAAATGCAGAAAGAAATAATGATAAGAAAACAAAGGAATACTGACTCTAAATAATTAAAATATAAAAAAATTAAAGTACATCTTTGGTCATTCTGAATATGTCACTTGTCAGTCCTTTTCCAGTTTGAATGTTTATTGTGTGTGTGTGTAGCATTGAGGTTTGAGTGACTTAAAACGACACACAGGCCTGTTAGCAACACCATTACATAACACCTCTTGCACACACACACACACACACACACACACACACACACACACACACACACACACACACACACACACACACACACACACACACACACACACACACACACACACACACACACACAGCCACCCCGCAGTGGGGAAGAGTCTTCTCTCTGACGAGAGGTAATTGGCTCAAAATATGTCCAGAACGTTTACTGCTGAGAATCACTGACAAATGCTTCAGACCCTCTTACTGTCACATTAGAGTTAGAAGGAAACCAGGTGTGCTCAATCACACTCTCAGTCTCACACACAACTCCTGCTCATTATATACTAATAGACAACGTAACCCATCTTAAAATGTAAGAATCCCCACACAGGTGGAGAAAAAAAAAAATTATCTGACATTACAGCAGCAGAAATATCACAAACACAAGCTTTCAGATTTACAGCTGCCACATCACTCCAAAATCCCTTTCACGCATTATTGCCAGCAAGCAAGCCAAAAAAAAAAAAAAAAATTCAGAATCAAATTCAAATGCTCCTCTCCTCCATCAATCTCTCACCCTCTAGAAAGTTCTGGAAGCACTCAAGAGAGAAGCCATTATTACAAAGAGGAAATCGGCAGGGGTGTCGCAGCTTATTTGCCAAGGTGTCGCTGTGTGTATCCATGATTAAATGACTCTTTTTTTTCTTGGTAAGAGCTCTTGAGGATCTGCCTGAGGCGAGCGAACGAAAACATTCCATCTTTATTCAATTGTTTTTTTGTAATTTCTTTCTTTTCCCATATATTTATCATGTAGTGTGCCTGAATTTGTGTATCTCTGTACTCTCCTGAGCCCTGGTAGGTACTACAGAGAATAAACTTAAAAACATCACTAATTAGACCACTAAACAGACCAAATGGAGACGAAGAGAGAGAGAGAGAGAGAGAGAGAGAGAGAGAGAGAGAGAGAGAGAGAGAGAGAGAGAGAGAGAGAGAGAGAGAGAGAGAGAGAGAGAGAGAGAGAGAGAGAGAGAGAGAGAGAGAGTGAGAGTGTCTTGGGGGGAATTCGCTAAGAATGAATGGCACCAGTCGCTAGCGTAGTGTATGTGCTTATGCGGTTCACAGTGAGCACCTGATTCACTAAAGAAACTGCAATCAGGTAATTGAACTTGAAAATACATTATATGAATTATTATTATACATAAAAAATAAATATACATATAAACATATTAAATATAAATGATTTTTAAAAGAATTTCTTTAAAAGAAAAAGAAAAAAGTCTTTGTTTCACTAAATATGTTCTCATCCCTTTCTTTCAGTCGAAGTCGAACCCTGGTGCCATCACTGTACCGCACCTAAACCTCCCTCCTCTCTCTCACACACACACTGAGGGAGAGTGTGTCAGTCTCAGTGGGTGATTAGGTGACACATAAGGGCTGTTCATGTAATCCAGCCTGTCACATGCAGTCCTACACACACACGTCTAATGCAGCCATGCAGTGTACACACGCACTGAAAACTGTTCTAATTCAGTGACACAGACTGATGAGATATGAGATTCAGTCTTCGGTTCTATTTACGGCTTAAAGAAAATACTTCTAAACCTGTCCGCATCTTTTTGCCTAAGAAAACATATGACTCCCGGAGGAAATAACACACCCTGTACGAAAATCTGCCATTGCTGCCTGGTACCCGGAGTTCTACAATAAGAAAGAATACATGAAGTATCACTTCCAGAAAAACACTTGCTCTTTGAGATTATGTAGACACAGTCAGGAGTGCGTTTGGCAATTGTATTACATTATTATTGTTAATTAATTATAATTTAAACATTAAAAAGTAATTATTAATGCATGTAAATGCATTTATTAAACTGTATTATTATTATTATAGTTGTTATTATTGATAATATATTTATATATTTACAATAATTATAATTATTAACAACAACAATAGCATAATAATATTTATATTATTGTTTATTATTATTAATACCAATAGAAATAATAACAATAAAGTGAATATTAGATTAGAGTATATATTATTATTTTATAACAGTAATATTACACAGAGGAAATACAGCATCACCTCTAGAAAAACACATGATCGCTGAGGCTATGTATACACAGTCAGGAGTGCTTTGGTAATTTTATTGACATAAAATATTTATTTAAAATTATTAACTTGTTAAAACGGTATTATTATTATCATTATTATTATTAGTAGTAGTAGTAGTAGTAGTAGTAGTACACTGTAAAAAATATATCTTGTAATTTTCACAAAATAAATTAAGGTGACAATTAAAAATAGTGTGTATATTTTCTTAAGAAAATTGTGGTTCAGTGTTGTATAGAAATTTAATATTGAGAACATTTCACTAATAAAACCAAGGGACACATTTTCCTAATTTACTTAAGGAAATTAAAGCAATTTTGAGGCTTGAATTGAGGAACCGATTAAGCTGTTAAATTTAAGAGAAAAAAGGCTACCTATTTATTTTAAGAGAATTAGCTCAATTAAGCAGTTTTATTTAGAGACACCATTGTTAGTTCCCAGCATGCTTTGCATATGGCTGGAGAGTTAATGTTAAAATTAAGTGTTATTTTATGTATTTTTGAGTGAAGGGAAACATCTGTTAATGTTTAACGTTCAGTTCAGTTTGACATTTGAAAGAGTTTCTGTTATGTTGAAGTTTTGACTGTTACCGTTGTGGAGAAGAGCAGAGCAGAGTTTATGGTTGTGATATGAATATCTGCATATACTAATATTATGAAGCATGTTGCTTTGTTCAATGAGCATTAACTTTACTAATGCCAGGGCAATAACACGTTTGTTTCTACTTGTGCTGTGCTCTATTAATTGTATTACGTATCTCAAAGTATAAACAGATCATTTCCATTCACTCTAATTTATAGCCTTTTTTTAAAGTCAACTTAAAATAAAAAAGCACATTTCACTAAAAATATTAAATTAGTTGTTTCATAGACTAAATCATTTAGGAGATTTTACATGATTTATTCAGGTAGATTGCATTAAAGAAATCAACCCTTAAAAACGACTCAAAATTTGTTTTACAGTGTAGTATTAGATATATATGAATAATCAATAATTTAATTAAAGTGAATATTCAAATATTATTGTAAGATTATATTTATGTCAGTGCAAGGTGGTCTGGTTAACTAATACATGTATGCTTCTCGTTGTCATCATTAATAGACATGAAATTGGAAAGATAAAATGAACTTCCTCCAATGATGTTATTGTTTGCTTATAATGCTAAGATAGCTATATAACTTTTGAAAATTGTATGTGGTTTGACAGTACAGTCTTATTCTGGGTCACATCATTAATGCAAAAGCCTTCTGGAAGAAGTGTGTCTGTGTGTTGTCTGTCTGCCTGAAGGCCCACAAGCTGTTTTATAGACTCATAAACAAGAAAAAACACACACGAGAATATTAGACAAACCTTCTTAAAATACCATTAAATAATCATCACACACCCTCTGCCCTACACACACAATCAAAAACACCCGCAATCCCCCCTGTTTGCTCTATTTTTCTCCAGAGTGATGCATCTGATTCCTTACCTCTCTCACTCTCTTTGACCTCTTTTAAATGGCAGATAGATGCTTGAAATCTAAATCTTTCATTCTGTCGAAATCCTCAGGCTCCCTCGACAAATACACTAAACAAGACTGGTCTTTCATTTGACCACAGAAGAAATCTGAATTCACTATTCTGCTGTTTTGTTTCTATATAATAAAAGGATTAATTGCTGTTAAATGAAAATAATTATTCTATTTTGTCCATTAACACAACTACTCCCTTTATTTTCAGTCCTCTATTCACTATTTATACAGTAGAGAAAAGACTAAGGGCTAGTGTTGTAGTCAAGACCACCTAAACCGAGACCAAGACAAGACCAAGACTTTGAAGGGTCGAGACCAAGTCAAGACCAAGACCAAGACAGGCCGAGACCGAGTCAAGACCAAGACCAGTGCAAATCCCCACATTGCATGACACACTTCTGATAAAATGTGGAATATGCATACGATTGGCACTTCTCTCGTGTGTGTGGGTGTGTAAGAGAGAAGTTTTGATAAAATAATCAACAGGCATTGCTGATATGTGGGAATTTATCTTTTTCTTCTATAAGCAAATAAATGCGAATAAACACTTAAGAGCTGAAATGAACTTAACCATTTATTCAGAACCCCTTTTCAATGGTTTGCCATCCACCTAACACGATGCAGGCATTTTGGCCAAAAAAATTACAAAAATTGTAATTGGGAGAACCTCAAACATTGATGACATTATATGCCAGACCTGAATGAACTGCCGTGGCAAAACACTTCTAACAAGCTTGCCACCAAGGACAAAACATAAAGCTGTAGTTAATGAGAAAAATTAAATAAAATCTGATCAATGGGAAAAGTGGGTAAAACTTTACAATTCGGGTGCACTAGTATGCATTAATTCATCCTTAATTAATGCACAGATAATCATGAGTTAATGTATTACTAATGGTGAACTAACCCATTTATTAATGATCACTGCATCAGCAACTAATGAAGATTCTACATGATTAATAGATTAAGTCATCATTAAATTGTTATCAGTTAAATATATCATAACGTATTAATTCCTTAATAACATATTATACTAACTAATCATTTAAATTAATTACCACAACGGGTCAAAGCCACGCATTTCAACTTCCAGTTGTCTGCTTTAATTAATCATTAGCTAATGATTTACAAATGTGTCATTATGTTATGACTTGTTGAGGTACATGGCTATTTACTAATTGATTAAGTAATATTTACTTGTGGTTATGGGTTTTGAATTAATTATGAATTAGTTAATAGTCATGTGCCCCAACAAGTAAAGTCATAACACAATGATACCTTTGTAAATCATTAGCTAATGATTCATTAAAGCAGACAACTGGAAGTTGAAATGCATGGCTTTGACCCATTGAGGTAATTAACACGTTGCTTTACATTATTAGTTCATATAATATGTTATTAAGGAATTAATACATTGACACATTTAACTAATAACAATTTAATGATTACTTAATATATTAATCATGCTGAATCTTCATTAGTTGCTGATGCAGTAATCATTAATAAATGGGTTAGTTCACCATTAGTAATACATTAACTCATGATTATCTGTGCATTAGTTAAGTATGAATTAATGCATATTAGTGCAAATGTCGATAGAAGTTTGACGTGGTCCCAGCCGTCTCAGTAAGCGTCGCGTTGCAGAACTTACACACTGCTGTATGTTTTCTTTTGGATGCATTTTTGCAGATGAACTCTTTGTGGTTTAGGTAGCCAAATTGTATAACAGAAGATTTGGCTGACATCTCTCCAACAGCCACGGTCACGGTGACGGCACAGCTTGCTCTCCTGTCTCAAGCATTCACGTGTGGAGTGTGTGTGTGATGCGATGTGGGGGTTGGCGGCGCAGCGCAGGGAGGGGAGGGAAAACTAAAAGTATTTAAAATTAGACACGAGTCAAGCTTTTGGTCTGAAGTTTTTTGTCTAATCATCACAGTAATGATGTTAACAAATAATTTCGTGATATGCTCTCAGTTGTGGTCTTGACCGGTCTTGAAATTAAATCCCGAGTCCTCTGAGTCCGAGACCGAGACGAGACCGAGTAAAAATGCGGTCGATTCCGAGACGAGACCAAGACCTTTAAAAAGTGGTCTCGAGACCGGTCTCGAGACCAAGACCAATCTCGAGTACTACAACACTACTAAGGGCCCTACACCCGGCGCAATGAGACGGCATACGTGTTTTTGCTAGTTTCAGCCCAGCGCAGTTATCATTTTCACATGCTATCATTTTCACATGCTGCACCACATTGTTTAAATAGCTAAATATACTTGCGCCCATCTGTTCGCCCATGGGCGTGCTGGTCTGAAAACGAGGGGTGTTCAGGTGCATTTGTTTCCAACCACGGGAACTTTCCCCAGGAACTAGGAACTTTTTGGCTGTATTTGTGTATTTCCTCCAAACGGGCCTGCTCACGAGGTAGTACTTTTTCAAAGTTCAGGAAATTTCGGGGGTGGGACTTGGCCGCTGAACATGCTGATTTCAGCATTTTATTTCAACTGGCATTTCAAAAGTCTTCAACGAGGTTCATTCTGCGTTCAGTAAATATCAGTCTTGATGGCGCGCGTTGTCTCAGCAATCTCACGGTCAATGTCCGTAATAGCTGATAATAACATACGTTGTCTTATTTTAAATCTAGCTTTACGAGCTTTCAGAATACGCTTTAGTATCAGTGCTCGTCTCTTTTCCGCAGTTTTGTTAATGACCTATTTAGTAAACTGATACATAACCAGCAAAAGCAGCGCTGCTTGAATCTCCTAGTAGTCCTAGTAATCCTACTAGTTATTGTTGCAGACAGTATCGCACAAAAATGATTACTGTCCGTCGGTGACTGGGAGGAACAGTCGCACGCAGTCCCACGTCTCTGGACTAATTTTCCTAATCTTCACTGTACTTTAGACCGCAGTGGAAACGCAGACAGTAGCAGGTCTGGAGGGAAAAAAGTTCCTGTAAAAAAAGTTCCTGGTACAAATTGTTCCGAGTAATTTCGGTGGAAACGGGGCTTTCGAGGCAACTGAAAATGACTGCGCCATTGACCCCTCAAAAACCTGTTCAATAGTCAATAGCACGTACACTCTGCTTATTACACACAAAGGGACGTGCAGCAGCACACAAACCTTTTTAAATATTAAAAATAAAAGAATTCGACTCTGGAGAAGCATTCAGTCTTTCCACTCGCAAATTCCGTCATGTAAATAGCGAATCCACCATGGTGCAAGGCCGCTGACTTTTAAAGGGAATGGGAGATGAGACTCCGACTGGTTTATTGCACGTTACACCCAAAAACACACCCATGCCTCATTAAGAGACTAGGTACAATGCTTTTGGACAATGCGCCTGGCACGCTGACCTTTTTTTCCGTCGTTAAACTATCAAAAGTGGATTCGGTGTAGGACATGCCCTAAGTGCACCTCCGCCATCCGCTTCAGGCTTTGCACTTAGATTGTTAAAAAGGGCCCTAAGAATAACATTAAATATATTGAAACTGTTCAAAACAGTGCTGCTGTGAATTTTTGTTTTGCTTCAGCATAGATGTAAGACTCGTTGACAGGGTAAAAGCAGGTTGGGAACAATCAGGGTGGAAAAAAGGAATAACATTAGGGAAAGAGGGAGAGGGAGAAAGTGATGCTGTGTGTTTTGATTTATTCATATCTGACCATTAGCCTAAAAACACTATGTTGTTGTAGGTTTAAATAGGTGAGTTGTGTGTGTGCGTGTGTGTGTGTGTGTGTGTGTGTGTGTGTGTGTGTGTGTGTGTGTGTGTGTGTGTGTGTGTGTGTGTGTGTGTGTGTGTGTGTGTGTGTGTGTGTGAGTGAGTGAGTGAGTGAGTGAGTGAGTGAGTGAGTGAGTGAGTGAGTGAGTGAGTGAGTGAGTGAGAGTGAGTGAGAGTGAGAGTGAGTGAGAGTGAGAGTGAGAGAGAGTGAGAGTGAGAGTGAGAGAGTGAGAGAGTGAGAGAGTGAGAGAGAGAGAGAGAGAGAGAGAGAGAGAGAGAGAGAGAGAGAGAGAGAGAGAGAGAGAGAGGGTGTGTGTATGGCTTATTATTTTTTAGGAAAAAAGAGAGAAAATATTGAGGGAAGCAGCAAACAACGAGCTTCTAGTCAAATCCAAGGCTGGTGATAAAGGAAACAAAAGTGGAAATGAAGAATGTGTAACAACGAGAAGAAAACAAAAAAAGATAACAGTTGATCAGTCGAGGTAAAAGGACTGAACATGAGAAAGAAAGAGGAAGGAAGAGAGAGTGAAAATCTTAGCTAAAGGATAAGCCCCAACATACTGAACCTTTTTTTCCAATGGGTTTCCCCCTCTTTGACACTACTGACCCAGTTCTACCCATAATCCCCCCGATGGCTATGACACATTTTTAAACTTTGTACTGTATCCAATAAGATTAGGGGAATTGATGGCAATTGTGGCTTATTTCCAATCAGAGCTCTGACAGCTTAAAGGGTTAGTTAACCTATTTATTTACCCTCATGCTATAAATTCTTTTCTTTACATTTGAAGATTTTTTTTAATAAATTCAAGTTCGATTTGCAGAAATGAAAGCTAAAAAAAACCCAAATGAATTCCAAGTCTTCTAAAAATCATACGGTAGCTTTCTGTGAGGAACAGATCAAAATTGAACTTTCCCCTCCGCACAGCTCTCAAATCACTTATAAAGCCACTTGTGGATCACTTTGATGATAACCTTTATATTGTTTTTTTCCCAGTAAAATTAAACATCCACCTTCATAGTATAAGACACAGACAAAACAAATAACTCATACGTGTTTGGAACGACACAGGTTGGCTGTGTAGTATGATCCAAAGACGATGATGCGTGACACAGAATGAATAAAGATATACTTTAATGAACGGCAAGAGATAAACGCATACAAGACCACTAACATAACTTCAACACAAGGAGAACTGAAGGCATAAATACACAGAGGATGATGATTAAACTAACTGTAAATGTAATTGGAGGAGGGCGAGGAGCAGGCAGAGGAAAACACCAATAAGATGATGACCAGGGAGGAAAAGAAGGTGGGGGAGTAAGGTGAGAGACAGACGGGACCAGAGCATAGACAGGAGGAGCAGGAGGATGACCTAGAGCCATAACATAAAAGACCATGGTGGAGACAATGGAGGGAGGAGCCATGGTGGAGCCTTGGTAGAGGAGCCAGGCAGAACCAGGGAGATGACTGACTGAGGTGGAGACTGTGGATGTGAAGACAAAGGAGGAACTGAAGAAGTGGGCGTGGCCGAGTTGGAGGCGTGGGCTTGACAGACCCGGGCAGAGATGGAGGGAGTAAGGACAATGGTGGAACCGGAGGGAAGGATGAGCCTGGTGTAGCCAGAGGGGTGGAGGATTGAAGCCAATGGTATGTAAAGCACTTTGGCCAACATATGTTGTTTTTAAATGTGCTATAGAAATAAATGTGATTGATTGAAAATGTGACTGAAGCTGCTGACTCAGAAGTCCGAGGTGGAACCAGAACGACGATGGACCAAGGTGGAGCCAGAGGGGACATGAGGGATGGCAGTCCATGGTGGAGCCAAGGAAGCGTTAAAACATGAAGGATGAAACAGGTGAAGCCAATGGGTCGAAGGGCCGAGGTGGAGTCCGAAGCTTGGAGGCTTAAGGTGGAGCTGAGGGATCCCCGAAACAAGGTGGAGCTGATGAAAAGCCTCTGGTGGAACTGTGAAGCATAGCGGAACCTCTATAAGGCAGAGTGGATGGTTATGACAGTGGAGGAGGGAGAGGGAGGCTGGAAGGGACCATCCATGACAAAGGAGATTTGGTACTGGGCATAACCAGTGACGACTTGGAGCTGGGCTTAACCAGGGTCAACTTGGAAATATCCAGCGATGACTGAGACAATATGGTACTGGCTGGGACCGGTGGTGACTGAAGTGCAACAAATACCTCATTCAGCTCATCATATAACATATCCATTGATGACTGAGATGATATGAAACTGGATGAGAACACTGTTGACTGAAGTGAAACAAAAGCCTCCTCCATTCAGCTCATCACACATTGTATTTACACAGCTTTGTTTATCTTCATCAGCCATGGGAGGGTGGGCGGGATTCCAAACCATTTCCATGAATTCCACTAAAATGCCCTCGACTGCATTTGTTGTTGCCAGCTCAAACACCTGGACTAACTCTGCATTGGGCTCGGGCTCCGGGATGAAGGCAGCCTATGGCTCGATCTTCGTGGCAGGCTCGGGCTCATCAGCTGTGGGCATGACTGACAACTGGCTGGGCTCTGGGTCTGGAGTGGGGCTGGCGATGTCCTCAACAGCGAGGCAGATGGTAAAGAGAGTCATTTCGGACAAGCACCCAATCCACAAACTCGGCCAATGAACCTCGAGGACCCTCTCTGGGCATGCATGCCTTGGTACAAGTTATCCAAGCTGGCTTGGAAAAAAAAAGACACGCAGAGGGAGCGCACCGGGGAGCGGATAAGGCAAACCAGGTCTAAAAAGTCTCTTGTGTGGTCCTCTAGGCAGGCATACAGACAGCATGTAAATCCATTAAATATTTGCAGATCGAAATCTTATGGTCCCGTGTTCTGTCACGGGTTGGTTCTGTAGTATGATCCAAAGACACTGGTATGTGTACAATACTTTAAAGGGTAACTAAACCCCTGCTCAGAGCTTAACTCCACCCACTGGCAATTTTCAAAAAATGCTGGAAAAGTGGGCCGAGCCCGGCGGACACAGAGGGGACGAACCGAGGGCGGGGCTGAGCGGAGGGCGTGCACCTGAGACCCGCAGTGACGGGTTGATTGACAGCTGTCAGACTCGCGAGTCGCAGAGATGGAGAATGACTGGAGTGACGCCAGCTTTGCAATAGAGCGGTCATTCTCCTACCTTCACCTGAAGTGGAGGAGGGTGGATTGTATGTAGACACAAACCCGGAGCCTTATCAATGCGAGCCGCTGCTCAAACTGCGTTAACTCCCAATGGAGACGATACTAGTGAAGCAGCCGCGCAAGAGAACTGACCTAATCTATCTGCGTCCGCGGCAACCACTTGCGTGCCAGGGTTTGAAAGTGCGTCTCATGTATGAAACTTATCTGTACACATGACGGGCGGCAATAATATCGCAAGAAAAGCCTGACGTGTACTGACAACTGCATTATTTAACCGTATTTTCTTCAATACAATGCTAAAGCAAGTGTCAAGTCAGTTTCATTCATAATGTTTCTACTACATGTAATATGACAGTTCATACTGGAGTGAAGCCGTTCTCATCCTGTGATTGGGGGAAACATTTCTGAGGGCGTGGTGAGCTCGTGCCAGGGGCGCGGATAGTGAGCCGTTGGAGGTACCACAATGTCCAATAGGAAAATTCAACTGCAGTAGCCACCGTTCAACCTTAAGAGGGCAGCACTTTGGCGGTTTTACACCATATTTTATAGAATTAAAACACGTTATACTCAAATGTCAAAACATTTACTCGAATCAATGAACAGCATTAATAAAGCCCCAGTATTACAGATCATTAACTAAAAAAAGTTGGTTTAGGGTTTAGTTACCCTTTAATGAACACCAAGAGATGAATGCATACAACACCACTAACATTATTTCAACATAATTTCGACAATGAACCGAGGAGAACTGAAGGCATAAATACACAGATGATGATGAGTAACAGAATGAGGAACAGGTGAGGACTAATCAGAAACCTAGTAACAAACAAGAACTCAGGCAATGACAATGACCATGAAACTAAGGCCCCATCCACACGAAGCCAAAGCTTTCCCTATCCAATCTTTTTTTTTCCTAGTTTCAAGAAATATCTGCGTATTCACTAGAGCAATGAAATGGACTCCAAACGATGTAGTATACAAGAAGAGTTCTGGCTAGAAGGGGTACAGCAATGGTAGGAAGTGAGGCAAAATCTCACAATAAAATAACAATAAATAAATAAATGTGCTACTAACCAGATTGTGTTTTATTAACGCCTACACCCTAAACCTACCCATACAATAATGCAAATACAGTAATTAAATGACGCAATATTGATGTGCGCATAACGAGTGCCCATAGTTGTATCCCTTTCTAGTCTTTCCCGCACAGGACGGGTTGTGATGACATCACAGTTTCACAAAATATACGGATTGGCTGTACACACGAAAACGCAAGGGTGTCATTTTCTGATTTATCCACTCTGGGAACCGGTTTCAAAAAATATAGTTTCATGCTCCCAAAACGCTGATACGGTACAACATTTTTACGTATACAGCTAAACGTGTCTCCGTGTAGATGGGGCCTAAATGACCAACATAGTTTTGAAAACAAGCCTGATATACTTTGGATTCATTTTAAACTCCATTCTTAGTATGTCTCTTAATATACCCATGATAAAATGGCATATGCCAGGATCTTCTAATCATGGTAATTCCTCTCTGGATAATTCTGTTCTTTAAACACTCTTGCAGATTTGATTAGTATCAAAGAGTAGCTTGAAAAAATTTAATAAACTAGGTTAAACTATTTAATAACTATTAAATACAGTTAATGTTTTAATAAATGAACAAAGAACAGGGCTCAGAAATGGACTTGGCAAACAATAAAGAGCCTGCTGACTGACACGGGAAGGCACAATATTTCAGCACAAAGAAAAAAATAGGACGAGTCATTTGACTAAATAAACCTGAACACAGACAAACAAAGGAGTCTGAAATGCTGGTCTATGGAAACACTGACAACCCTATCAGAAACAATGAGAGAAGTGTACTTGCTAATGTTTCTCACCCTTTTGCGAAGGTTGCAGGTGAGAATGAGGTTTCGGGAGAAGGAGTTGGCAAACGCTGTGTAAAAATCCAACACCTTCAACAGGGCTTCTCTCTTTATGATGTGAAGATCACAGTATGTTAACGCTCGAACGTTAGCACATGAGTGGGCCAAAGTCGTCTCCTTCCAAAACACATCACCAAACACGTCCCCTTTACCTGAGAGAGCAAAAGGACAAAAAGATCAGATTATAAAAGGGGTGATTATGAAGATATTTAACAGAGCAGAGAGTTAGTGTGAGATCAGACTGCATTAATTGCTTTCAATCCAAACGTATCATCTCTCAGCAGGGTTAAGCAGCAGAATGATCAAATTTGACATTTCAATTAATATTATCTCCATAGATCTAGAGACAGGCACCAACCTGAGCAGGAGAATTACTTGACTGTACAGGAAAAAGTTTAGCTTACTCTACTTAAAACGAGTGATTAACCTAAACATGATAATTGTGGATTACACACTTTCCTTTAATGCTGAACGCATATGAATTTTTCTTGAGTGGAGCCGAATAAAGCCAACTAATAGCTTTGTGTGATGAACAGACAGAAATCATTTATCATTTAGTTATCATTTAAACCCCCTCATGTAATTACAAACCAGCATGATTTTCTTTCTTTCCTTTTTTAAACAGTTTTTGAATATTTACTGGAAACTTTCCCCTTGCTATGGTCTGTTCCTTATACAAAGCTATCATATGGCTTCAGAAGAATTAGAACAGTGCATGGGTCATACGAACTTTTTAGTGTTTTTTATCCCTTGTAGTAAGAATTACTATCAAGTTTTGTTATATGAAAAAAGACATTCTTCAAAACATATTTTGTGTTCCATAGAAGAAAGAAAATGAAGGTGAGTAAATGACTGAAGGTATGTAATGGAATTAGTAATAGATAATTTCATCCATTTTGTGACGTACATCCTACTAAAACAGAAAGTAGGACGGGGACTTGGTTAAATTCATCAGCTGTTGATTGGATGGAGATAGATTTGAATGCGAGTTTGCGGACGATTGTAAGAAAGGGGCTGGGTTTATGTAGACTAAATGACTGGAGAAGTCCAGCATATGTCACCAGAGAGAAGTCTGACGTTTCACTGGAAAGTCGTGTTACAAAATTACAAGCTTGAATAAAAGAAAAGATTGGATGAATCGTTCACAATAAGATCAATGCCATGCATTTAGAAAATAGATGGATTACCATTTCATGCCAACCTTAAATTTTAAGGCCAAAAGGAACTCAAAACTCTTCAGAAATGAAATAAGTGTAACGCACAAAAGACTATAAACTTAAAGCTCAAGTATCATTATTGAATCATCTCTTATTTTCAGAACGGAGTGAAAGAGCCAAGAAACATTGAGAGACAGTAAGAAAGTAGGATAATTGCTGCATTAGATAAATGTGGTATTATCAGAGAGGAGTGTAGCTGTCTCTGCTCGTTTGAGATGCCGAAGATCAATGGCACACTGATCTCTCCCATCACTTTCCACAGATCCTCGGCGCCAGAGACCCAAAATAGACCTTCAACCTTCAAGTGCCAACCCTGTACTGATTCCTTAGGACGCAGCAGTGCTGAACATGCAGTTACCACAAGAAATATGTGCAAATTAAAAAACCTTTTGGCTGGTTCAAAAAGAAGTGTCTTTTTTTCAGGCTAATATTTTATATGCTGAGCTCAGCATAATCTCACCACAGAGATCGTGTCTGTCACAGGTGTTTGTCCAGCCAATTAAAGACTTATTTCTAGTAGCAAAACATATTTAATTGGCTGCACATGCCAGACCAATTAAACCACAATTAGCAGCTGCTTGGAATGCATGCACACATGTGCTCTAATTAACCTTTCTAAGCAAAACTGAAAAATCCTCTTTTCCTGAAGATCATTGTTCTGGTGTCATCTTTATAACAAAGCAAACCTCTCTCGTGTCAACCCTAATAACAGGTTGTAGACCGCATGCACAAGAGCTGGTAAGGTGCATTTAGAACAATATAAACTTAATTTCTACTTAACTAACTTAATACCAGTTCCACATGGATTTCCAAGATTCATGTCAACAATATTATGGTACAAAAAAATAAGTTGTGTTTCACACGGTCTGGGTGTTTATTTTTGATTCAAACATACTGTGTGCAGCAGATCTGGTCTGCAGAGACTTTGTCAAGGGCTCTACTGAGAATTTAAAAGCAGTCGTATCCCCGAAGAGGCTGTGGGGATTTACAGTTGATCTCAGACAGAAGTCGCCAAACATGGTCTCCAAGGAGTCATGTGTTACCATGGCACTCTGTTACAGCGTGGGTACAGTTGAACTCATACCTTCAGGATCTGTACTGTAATATTTTATATTGCAAATGTACAGCGGAAAATTAGGCTCTGAGATAGTTCACTCAAAAATGAAATGTATGCCATTTTTTACATTATGTTGTTCCTGTATGATTTTCTTTGGTAACACTATTTCGATAGTTCACTTTAGACATTCTTATAACTTAAGTAATTTTGCAACTACATGTCAACTAACACTCATTAGATTATTAATAGACTGTAAGGGT
The DNA here is from genome assembly GCF_949357685.1 of Gobio gobio. NCBI lineage: Eukaryota > Metazoa > Chordata > Actinopteri > Cypriniformes > Gobionidae > Gobio > Gobio gobio. The sequence goes on along the minus strand of NC_137111.1, from coordinate 21,378,859 downwards.
TACAGTTACGGTTAGTAGAATAAGTTGACATGTACTTTCAAAGTTACTTATGCTGCCTTCACATGCTAACGTAATTATCGTAAATACTAGTTTCTTAGTTAAAAAATTGGACATGAACGCCTTCTCTAAGTCAAAATTTAAATGCGATGAGCCTGTAATCACGACTTCAGAAATGGGTAGGAAATTTCAGAAAGCACATGAAGGCAGCATTACTGAAAATGTTGATTGGTCGAGTTAACGCAACGTTTTATTTCAACCACCATTTTTAAAAGTCTGTTGCGATGTGCAGTAAAAATTGTTTGCTATTCAAATCAACAATGGAGTTTAAATGATACGACCGATGACGAGGTTCAGGCTTTATTAAACTTATATCTGGAAGACGAAATCCAGTGGGAACTGGAAAGTCTTGCGCAGTCCTCAGTCACCGGACTAATTTGCCTAATCTTCACGGTACTTTAGACCCTGATGGAAACGCAGACAGAAACAGGTCTGGGGGAAAAAACGTTCCTAGGAAAAAAGCTCCTGGGACAAATTGTTCCAGTAATTTTGGTGGAAACGAGGCTTAATAATCAGTAGCTGTCCGCTGGGAACCATCAAAACAAAGTGTTAGCAGATATTAAGCTCTACTCTAATTACTCTAATGACTGGTAGTTGCAAAGTACATCTACAATAATATGGATATATTTGAAAACACACTTTTTTTCTACGTTTTATCTTCCCTCCAAACTGAGACAGTGTTTTTGTCCTGCGAACGCAGAGTCATTTGAAGAGGCTCTCTGGATTAATTAGTGCATACATTTAAAAAAAGCCTGTTTTTACAATGTAGTAAACTGAAAATTTAGGTATTTGAAATTGACAACATGTTTAGTCATGTGACGTATATTGTACCCATAGGCATCTATGGTTACACCATCATTGTTGTGCCTGCTATTCATTTTCACAGTGTGAATTTTTTTTTCATACTACATAGCTGCAAAGATTCCAGAAAATTGCTGTCCTGTCCTGAAATTGCATTTTAGACCATACATGAAATAGTGATTTTGAGTGCGACCTGGACCCACCAGTACAGTAAGTTGTGGGATATTTTTCTAATAAAACGGTCATCCCAGAAGAATAGCGTGAGATCTTTATTATGTCTGGTCTCTCAGCATCATCTCAGTGATCGATTTAAACATTATCCAATGTTTCAGTGTGGAAGTGCATATGTGCGGACGGAGAGCGTTTTGCAGCAAAAACACTGGATTACACTATTTTAAAGTGTTGGTGTTATTATGGATTTAAGTACAGCGTGATATTAAGTAACTACATGTACTCTCTAGGGTTAGGAATAGGGATTGGTTTAGAGTTAGCATGTAGTTATGCATTTATAGTTATTACTACAGTAACTAAAATGATGACAGCATTTCCATTTTGGGAGAACGATCCCTTAAACAAGTGATACTTGGGTATGTTTTTTTCCTTACGCACATTTACAGCAGTTCTGTTGAAGATGGTCCAGCGAAAATTGTTTTTGGTAAATGTGAGCCATATGGATAGATGTGACTAATGACATAATTTCTTCTCATTGGTCTCCTGTAGAGCAGCACAGCTCTACACCTCGCTAACTCAGCTCCCCAGGAGCCCATCTTCCTCTGCCCGGACACCCACCACCCTCCTGGGTACAGAGAGGCACTGTGGGTCCAGGCTTCCTGCTGAGCTGGAGGAGAGACAAGGCCTCAACTTAGCAGCTATTAGAAATGAATGATTAAAGAAGCTGTATGGGTCCATTCCTATGACGACTCAAGGGAGAATGATAATCTAATGCGATTTCAGTGAAGCAGCTGATTGAAAGTTTAAAAGTGAGATGGTGTTTGTAATGGAAGTCAAAATCAAATTAATGATGTCAAAAAGAAATCATTTCATCTCTGGGAAGCATATGCTGGTTTTGTTCTGTTGTGTCACAAATCTCTAAAATAGTTTTTCATCACCATGACAACCAAAATGCATTTCTACTATAGAAGTCAAACTCTGAAAGAAAAAAATATCAGATATTGAGAGATACTAATAGATGGACAGAAAGTCCAAAGCATGTATTAAGCCGGGTCACTGTACGATTTATAATAGTCCTTTCCGATTTTTGCTTGTCAGACTGTATGAATGTGATCCCCGCTGTAAGCCATGTCACACTGTAGAATCTCAGTTGTCATAAATGTCAGACTGTATGGCAGTCAAGACACGTAAAAAAAAAATGGATGCACGCAAGAATCATCAATCCTTGACATGTTTGGTGATTGAGAGCTGGATTTACATGTGGGGAAAAAATTGCGGCTAGCAAACAAAAGCAATCTCTAGCATTAATTTGGATCATGGCTTTCATTAAAAAAAGGAAATTAGGAAAAAATGAAGCAATCAAAGACTTCAGATTTTAAATCAGAGGAATCTTTTAGGATTCACCAAATTTGTCTCAGACGGTCAAAATCGTAGAGTGTAAACCCGGCTTAAATCATTGCTTTTAAAAACAGTTACCAAACGAACCCAGTATAGCGATGACCTCGTCATCCTGGATGACCTCTAGTGATCCTGACACCACAAAGCAGAGCAGGTCCACGCTTTCACCTGCATGGAAGATGAGGTCACCGGGGGCGGAGTGTATCATTTGGAACTCCACAGCCAACGAGCGCAAGCATCCGTCACTGGCCAATCGGAATGCTGGGTGCTCGTTGAACACATTCCTGTTCAGGTGCACGCAGATATCCGCTCGCATGTCCTTTGGGCAGATGGAGAGCACCTGTGCACAGATGAATTTCCAATGTAGAATTTTCCTAAATAATAATATTAAAAACTTCAATCATGCAACCCTCCTATCTGTTTCAGTCTCACCTTCTGTGTGTCGATGCCTTTGGACATGGACCACGTGGAGACGATGTAGTCCATCACTCTCTCACTGAGGCCTTTGGGCACCTGGTAGAGCTTGAGGAAATCCCGCACGTTATTCAGCATTTCGTGGTAACGGTTGGTGTTTGCATACATCTGCTGGAAAATGGTTGTCACATTACCGAAGATGGTGGCGTAAAGGAGAGCTATAGGACAAGAGGGGAAAAGAAAAATAGATATTGGTCAGACAGTTTTGAAATTACTATATATATTTTTTTACTCTGGGCAAGTTATAAGAATATTACACAATATTGTATTGCACAATATACTTTTGGGGGTCTGAATATGTGGCAGATTTAAGTACCAAAAATTAAATAAATCATTCCTTCAATCAATTAATGATCAACAAGCAAACATTTTCACTTTTAATAAGACTGATGATGCCCACTGGACAAATAATGTATTTCCAAACCCATATTTACCCAAAGAGCTTGTTATAATGAAAAGCACTGGATTTCTTTTGTAATAAATATTTTCTTTTCATTATGAACAGGAAATTATTTTAACGTGGGGTTAGAACAAGTGCAAACATATACATATATAAGGGTTTTTTTTCTTTTCGTTTTCTTTAATATTCCATTTTACAGTTGGACGTCTTTTATAAGAGAACTGAAGATGAACAGTCGGACTCCGAATGTACACAATGTAAACTTCTGCTCCTGTTTTTATTGCCTCTCTCATGTGTTACCACAGTATCTTCGCTCCTCATCTCTATGGCAACCTTCCCTGAAATAGCTTTCCAAATACTTCCACTCACAACCAATAAGAGAAGAGCGGGAACAGAGAAGAAAGCGAAATGAATGGAATATGATAAGATAAAAAATGGATAATGAAAAGCCAAATAAAATGACCAAGTTAGAGGAGGAGAAGACAGATAGAAAGAAACAAACAGGGAAAACAAGAGGGAGTCAGAAGGCTGAAGACATTGAGTTAGGCGGATTTATTCTCGCCATCTGACTCACCTGTACTGAAAGTAATTATAGCAGTGCTGGGTGAAAATTAATTGCATGTCTGTATATATACACACACACCATCATATACAGTATATACAGTGAGGAAAATAAGTATTTGAACATAAGCAAGTTCTCCCACTTAGAAATGATCATCTTAGGTGCATGTCCACTGAGGGACATAATCTAAAAAAAAAATTTCCAGAAATCACAATGTATGGTTTTTTAACTATTTATTTGTATGATACAGCTGCAAATAAGTATTTGAACACCTGTCTATCAGCTAGAATTCTGACCCTCAAAGACCTGTTAGTCTGCCTGAAAATGTCCACCTCCACTCCATTTATTATCCTAAATTAGATGCACCTGTTTGAGGTCGTTAGCTACATAAAGACACCTGTCCACCCCATACAATCAGTAAGAATCCAACTACTAACATGGCCAAGACCAAAGAGCTGTCCAAAGACACTAGAGACAAAATTGTACACCTCCACAAGGCTGGAAAGGGCTACGGGGAAATTGCCAAGCAGCTTGGTGAAAAAAGGTCCACTGTTGGAGCAATCATTAGAAAATGGAAGAAGCAAAACATGACTGTCAATCTCCCTCGGACTGGGGTTCCATGCAAGATCTCACCTCGTGGGGTCTCAATGATCCTAAGAAGGGTGAGAAATCAGCCCAGAACTACACGGGAGGAGCTGGTCAATGACCTGAAAAGAGCTGGGACCACCGTTTCAGAGGTTGGTAATACACTAAGACGTCATGGTTTGAAATCATGCATGGCACGGAAGGTTCCCCTGCTTAAACCAGCACATGTCCAGGCCCGTCTTAAGTTTGCAAATGACCATTTGGATGATCCAGAGGAGTCATGGGAGAAAGTCGTGTGGCCAGATGAGACTAAAATAGAAATTTTTGGTCATAATTCCACTAAACGTGTTTGGAGGAAGAAGAATGATGAGTACCATCCCAAGAACACCATCCCTACTGTGAAGCATGGGGGTGGTAGCATCATGCTTTGGGGGTGTTTTTCTGCACATGGGACAGGGCGACTGTACTGTATTAAGGAGAGGATGACCAGGGCCATGTTTTGCGAGATTTTGGGGAACAACCTCCTTCCCTCAGTTAGAGCACTGAAGATGGGTCGAGGCTGGGTCTTCCAACATTCCAACATGACAATGACCCGAAGCACACAGCCAGGATAACCAAGGAGTGGCTCTGTAGGAAGCATATCATGGTTCTGGCGTGGCCTAGCCAGTCTCCAGACCTAAACCCAATAGAGAATCTTTGGAGGGAGCTCAAACTCTGTGTTTCTCAGCGACAGGCCAGAAACCTGACTGATCTAGAGAAGATCTGTGTGGAGGAGTGGGCCAAAATCCCGTTTGACCTCTGTAATTGCAAACAAAGGCTAATATATCAAATATTAACATTGATTTTCTCAGGTGTTCAAATACTTATTTGCAGCTGTATCATACAAATAAATAGTTAAAAAAGCATACATTGTGATTTCTGGATTTTTTTTTTAGATTATGTCTCTCACAGTGGATATGCACCTACGATGACAATTTCAGACCCCTCCATGATTTCTAAGTGGGAGAACTTGCAAAATAGCAGGGTGTTCAAATACTTATTTTCCTCACTGTATATATATATATACACATACACATGCATGTGTGTGTATTTATATATACATAATAATTATACACAGTACACACACATATGTCGCCTTTGGCTTGGCTTTCTCAGTTGGGGACACTACATTTTCAACAAAATATCCAAATAAATATAATTAGTAAACTAAATTAACTATATAAACTAAATTACTGATCTGCCCACATTGTTACTGTGTGATAATTGAAATGAGCTAGATGACATCACCGTTTTCTCCGGAGCGGCTGTACGGCCAAATAAAATTCTGTTGCATTATTTTCCTGTTTAACACTGTGAAGCTGCTTTGAAACAATCTGCATTGTAAAAAGCGCTATATAAATAAAGTTGACTTAACTTAACATATTTTATGTGAACACAAACTTTTACTTTGGATGCGATTAATCACGATTATTTTTTTTCCCAGCACTAAATTATAGTAAATAAAAAAACACACAACTTCATAATAAATACGCAAAAACATAAGGAAGTCAGTAAGTCAGGAAGGAAGTAAGGAAGTAAGTCAGAAAGCAAGAAAAAGCAAAAAAGAAAGCAAGAAAGAAAGCAAGAAAGAAAGCAAGAAAGCAAGAAAGCAAGCAAGCAAGCAAGCAAGCAAGCAAGCAAGCAAGCAAGCAAGCAAGCAAGCAAGCAAGCAAGCAAGCAAGCAAGCAAGAAAGAAAGAAAGAAAGAAAGAAAGAAAGAAAGAAAGAAAGAAAGAAAGAAAGAAAGAAAGAAAGAAAGAAAGAAAGAAAGAAAGAAAGAAAGAAAGAAAGAAAGAAAGAAAGAAAGAAAGAAAGAAAGAAAGAAAAAAAAATTATGACGGATGGATGGACAGACAGACAGGAAGGAAGGAAGGAAGCGCTTCACTTTGTTCACATTTTGTTATGTTACAGCCTTATTCCAAAATGGATTAAGTTCATAATTTTTTCCCTCAATTCTACAAACAATACCCCATAATGAAAATGTGAAAGAAGTTTGAAAGAATAAAAAACAAAACAAAATATCACATGTACATAAGTATTCACAGGCTTTGCTCAATACTTTGTTGAAGCACCTTTGGCACCAATTACAGCCTCAAGTCTTTTTGAGTATGATGCTACAAACTTGGCACACCTATTTTTGGGCAGTTTCTCCCATTCTTCTTTGCAGAACCTCTCAAGCTCAATCAGGTTGGATGGGGAGGGTTGGTGCACAGCCATTTTCAAATTTCTCCAGAGATGTTCAATCGGGTTGAATTCTGGGCTCTGGCTGGGCCACTCAAGGACATTCATAGAGTTGTCCTGTAGCCACTCCTTTGTTTAGGGTCGTTGTCCAGTTGGAAGATTAACTTTTGCCCCAGTCTGAGGTCCAGAGTACTCTGGAGCAGGTTTTCATCAAGGATGTCTCTGCACATTGCTACATTCATCTTTCCCTCGATCCTGACTAGTGTCCCAGTTCCTGCCGCTGAAAAACATCCCCACAGCATGATGCTGCCACCACCATGCTTCACTGTAGGGATGGTATTGGCCAAGTGATGAGCGGTGTCTGGTTTCGTCAGGACATGATGCTTGCCATTCAGGCCAAAGAGTTCAATCTTTGTTTCATCAGACCAGAGAATTTTGTTTCTCATGGTCTGAGAGTCCTTCAGGTGTCTTTTGACAAACTCCAGGCGGGCTGTCATGTGCTGTCTGGCCACTCTATCATACAGGCCTAATTGGTGGAGTGCTGCAGAGATGTTTCTCTCCACAGAGAAACGCTGGAGCTTTGTCAGAGTGACCATCGGGTTCTCCCCTTCTCCCCTGATTGCTCAGTTTGGCCGGGCAGCCATCTCTAGGAAGAGTCCTGGTGGTTCAAAACTTCTTCCATTTACGGATGATGGAGGCACTGTGCTCATTGGGACCTTCAATGCTGCAGAAATTTTTCTGTACCCTTCCCCAGATCTGTGCCTCCATACAATCTCGGAGGTCTAGTGACAATTCCTTGGACTTCATGGCTTGGTTTGTGCTCTGACATGCACCGTTAACTGTGGGATCTTATATAGACAAATCAAATCATGTCCAATCAACTGAATTTACCACAGGGGGACTCCAATCAAGTTGTAGAAACATCTCAAGGATGATCAGTGGAAACAGGATGCACCTGAGCTCAATTTTGAGTGTCATGGCAAAGGCTGAGAATACTTATGTACATGTGATTTTTTCAGATTTTTAATTTTTTTTTAATAAAAAAGATTGAAATAAAAAGATTTCAAACAAACTTATTTCACGTTGTCATTATGGGGTATTGTTTGTAGAATTGAGAAAAAAAAAGAATATAATCAATTTTGGAATAAGGCTGTAACAACAAAATGTGGAAAAAATGAAGCGCTGTGAATAATTTCTAATTATATAATTTTTAGCTGATGTATTAAAGGTATGAACTGACTCACAGAACTGAACTGAACTTAGCAACTCTAATGCCATTTTTGCTATTAGAGATGCTATTAGTATATCTTAAAGGGGACATGAACTGAGAAACACAATTTTCCTTGAGCTTTTGACATACTGTATAAGAGGTCATAATACTATAAGAATGTCCTGCAAGTTTCAGAACTCAAAACTTACTTGTTAGTCCAAAAACAGCTTTTATTGTTAACAAGCCCAACGAATGACTAAGGCCCAATCCCATTTCTACCCCTTAGCCCTTCTCTTTCCCCTACCCCTTCGTTTTGCGCGTTCACGTGAAGGGGTAGGTGTGTCTCGATTCTGTTTTGGCTGGAGTGGTAGGGGTAAGGGGAAGGGCCAGATAGCCCTTCAAACGAAGATTTTTCAGGACCACACTTCGAACGAAGGGGTATGAGGAGTTTCCCTCCACCGACTACCGTGCTGCTAGAATGTGTGTGTGTGTGTTGCCACTCGGGATCGATCACTGCGCGCGCCTGGCTGCCGTTTCTCCGTAGCTTGCTAAACGCACTATTTGCGGGATTTGAACACATATAATAATATGTGTTAAAAAATAATATAATAGTTATAAAATATATATCTGGTCATCCTTCATAACGCAGTCGATATTTACAATACATATCATCTGTAAACTCTCGCGTTACCAAGGCAACGACTGATTTGACGTATAACGTATGAACATTATCGCAGCACCACAGTAGATAACGAAACCATATCCGTACCGGCCGGCTCGGATCAGCACGGAATGGAACGGTTAATAAACAAAGAGACCAGTTTGGTCCAATGGAAAAGCGGCTTCACTAGTCTTGTATGTTCTGTATCATCTTAGGAAACTCTGGCTCATATGTTTTTGAACTGAAAACGAGCGACATTTTATTAAGTCCAAATACAGCGCAAAACTCTGTTGGGAGGGAGTAATTTGTTAAACGTGCTCGCGCCTGATTTCTGTGAGATATAGCCTACGCACTTCATTGCTCATACTGGTTAAATGTCACAGGATTTTATAATAAAAGAAACGGGGTATGATGAGGTGTAATGGTATAGTAGTGGTGTCCCATTTCTTAGGGGAATATTTTCACCCCTACACCTTGGCACTCTGTTTCAAGGGGCAAGGGGAACAGGTAGGTGTAGGGGTAGGGGAAGGCGAAGGGGTATAAAATAGAATTGGGATTGGGCCTAAGTGTGGAATGTGCATATCTATGCCTACATCATTGCAAGTTTGGCACTGCCTACTGACGTGTTAGTGAGATGATGAGGAGAGAAGAGCAATACAGGATGGACTACAAATGACATTACCTTCCAAAGGATCCTGATGCTAGGAAAGTGGTTATTTATTTTTAACAATGTGAACATCTCAGTTGAACACTATTTATTTGCATTCGGTACATTTTACTGTGGATTCTTTGGTAAATCATTCACAATTTCGGTGCAGGCTTTGCAAACAAACTTTTACAATATGGACTCGACAGTAATGCCACAACATGTATGTAACTGTGTGCATTCTAATACCTGATCTGTGATCAGGGATTTCTGATATGTATGATTCATGTACAGTCAGCTGTTCTTTGTCTATGTGTCAGTAAATCAAACCAGTGACTAAATGTCAACTTCACATTATTTCTCTTAGTAGGATGAAAATAATCTGTTATTTAAACTGTGATTAAATTATACATAGAAAGCGATGGAGCTGTCAATCAAACAGCATGAGTTTATCAGTGACTCATGTCAAAACTCCTGTAATAATCAACAAATCTCTTTCTTAAATTGTGTTATGATGAAAACATTTGTTAGTGTGCAGAAATCGAGTTGCAGTGACAAGATCACTGCATTTATGCGCTCAACATGTCTGTGATCACTGCAACCTTCATGCCACAATCTAAATAAAATTCCATAGATTATAATCAATGTTTTTCACGATTAGTGAAAGGTGCAGTGTGTAGTATTTATGAGGATATATTGACAGAAATGCAATATAATATACATAACTATGTTTTCTGTGGTGTTTAAAGACCTTACATAATGTACCGTTATGTTTTTATTAGAATGATCCATTTCAATCTTCATACACCGCGGCTCCCCTTACAGTGAAATCGCCATTTTGCGCTGTCATGTTTCTACAGTAGCCCTAAATGGACAAACTACTCTACAGAGCGCTAGTCACTCTCTGCTCTCTCCAGCGATGACATTTTTGCCCTGTGTCGGCCACCGTGGCTTCTCTATAGGCTTCGAAATAGGAGAGGTGAGCGGTGGCCGATTGCAATTCACAACCTCACCACTAGATGCCGCTCATTTACACACTGCACGCTGAGAGCTGTAATAGTAAAAATGTGCTAAAAGTTTTCGAGAGAGTTCCACATGTAATGCTTAGCTATTTCATATATAAAGATGTTAGCCAATCATAGCAGTGGGTGTTTACACTGAAGTCTCACAGCAGACACGGCCCTTTAAACAGAGTGTTCAAATCTCTGAGGGCTAAAATCAGGGTAGGAAAAACGCCTTTAATGGCCTTTTAAAGACTTTAAAGTCTTTAATGGCAAATATGATGTGCATCAAAATCATCTCCTTAACACGTCTGCAAGATATCATGAATATTTGATATATTTTCCAGCCCTAACTGGATGTGACAGTTCCTCACAGTGACTTCAGCATCAGCCAGAGATGAGGACTGGGAATTTGAGATCATCAAAATCAGCTTGTTTTGAACAATTTGGCATAAATAAAAAGGGATTTATCTGACATTTTTGAGTACAATACAACCATATTCCACCCCACATATCACCCAGTCATGTGAGATTTTAAACTTTTATCCAGGTGTAACTTTGGGGCTGAAATAGAGAAAGTTGTAGAGCAAATGGCGCAGATGGTGCATGAGGGAGAGTCTCAGGCGAGCCTGTAAAATACTACCACACAGAATGAGGTCTTAAATGACCTCACTACCAGACAGACAGACAGAGATGTGGGCAAGACGGGAATAAAGAAAGACAGAGTAAGAAAGGAGATTAGGATCTTTAGCGAAACATGGAAACAAGAGAGAAAAGATCTTGACTGAAGGATCTGGAGATGAGAACAATGCGTTCAGATAATTACAGACGGAGAAAGAGAGGATGGGGCTCTGCGCTGTGTACGAGCCTCATCAAAGAGTAATCAGAATAGCTAACTACAATTATTCTCTCCATTAATTATGTACTGTTGTTTTTATTGGGCGTGTGTGATCATCTCCCCTTGATTAAACCAAAGTGTTCTGAAGACCTCACAACATCATGAGTAGATCAAAAGAATCCCGTTAAAATGCCTTAGGCCCAAAACATACCCGTTTCTGGCCTTACATGGCGTTAATAATGTCAGAAATCCTGTGTTCTAACGTTATTCTGACATCAAGTATTTGCCACATGCGTGTCACACTCGTAGATTTCATTTGTCAGAAACCAAACCGGCATCAACAGAGCTCATTCGACTATCCTCTTAAAGCTTCACATTCACAATGACCCATTAGTGTAATGAGCTTTAAAATGACTCCACCTGAGTGATGTTGTTAGAGAATATTACAGGTCAGGGAAACCGCTGCTAGGTCAAAAGCAAGAAAACACCTTATGATGCACCTTATGGATTTTTCACAAAAAAAGCAGAGGAAATGAAGATGAGATGGGAGGCATCATCTTTGAAACAGGCAAAAATGGATTGTAAGCCACCAGTAATCATATTTCTGCACATATAATATAACAATTGATATAATATAATTAATATAATATAATATAATATAATATAATATAATATAATATAATATAATATAATATAATATAATATAATATAATATAATATAATATAATATAATATAATATAATATAATATAATATAATATAATAATAGCATTTAAAAGTTTGGGTTTGTTAAGATTTTTTTCTGTCTCTTCTGCTCACCAAGGCTGCATTTTTTAAAAATACAAAAGATTGTGAAATATTATTACAATTTAAAATAACTTCTATTTTTATATACATTTCAAAATGTAATGTATTGCTTTGATTGCAAAGTTTCAAATTTTCAGCATCATTACGCCGGTATTCAGTATCACATGATCCTTCAGAAATCATTCTAATATGCTGATTTGCTGCCATTTTTGAAAACAGTATTATTAACAATATTTTGTGGAAGCCATGATACATTATTTTCTTTGATGTTTCGAAAAGAACAGCATTTACTTCTTATATAAATGTTTAAGATTTATATCACTTTTGATCAATTTAATGTATCCTTGCTGAATAAAAGCATTAACAAATAAAACATTCTCATAATTGTAATAATCGTAAAAATAAATCAATAAAAAATAACTATCTTAAGATTGTTTTAAATAAAAGAATAATATACTGTCTATGAATACTCGATTTTGATTGGCTGGAAGGTGTGCAATAAAACCGTTTTCATTGAAGCACACACACGCATTGGAGATTGGAGATCGCACTGTGCATTAAAGGTAGCCAAGAAATCTAGACGCACCCTAGCGGCAGAAAATGTATTTTGCCGCGAGTGTAGTCTAGCAACTCTCGGTAGACCTGAGAGCTGGAAAAACCAAACTGTGGTCAGGCCAATCACAGCGTGTGTTGAGTCGGTGGGCGGGCTTAACATAATGACGGCACGTCACGGCAGATTTGCGGAGGTTCTGCAGCTCGAAAACAAAGAAGCTGACAAACAGCGGTCTTTTGAATTGGCTTTGGCCGCGACTCTGGAAGACTTGGAGTTAAGCTTTTCTTTGAGAAAAGAACGGCACTGAAGTCATTCTTAAGAAAAGAAGATGTGTTCGACGTTTTGCCTAACGGATATGGCGAAAGTCTATCAACTAACGTTAGCTCGGCTTCACCTTCTTCTTCGCTTTGGTTGGTTGTGGCGCTCATGGCGCTATCCAATTGCGTGCTGAGGGAATTTGAAAGACAACCGTTTATCCCGCCCCTCGGATTGAGCCCTGCCAATGGTGAGTCTTGATGTGGGTCTGGCTTGTCAGGCTACATTAAAGGTGCATTAATGTAACATTAACAGCTAGTGGTTGAAATGGGTACTGCAGGCCAAATTCAAAACATTATATATAATGTTATATTATATTATACATCCGTGGAGTGCATTCAAATTGTTTAATGCAAAGCTAGCCGTGGATTATCCCTTACATATGTATGCATGTAGAGGTATGAGGGCGATTTGAATGCACTCCGTGGAGGCAACCACCCGCTTTGCGTCGAGTGATTACGTGTTTGTGTGTTTTTGGCATTTGAACCTAGGTTTTCTTGCACACTAAAGAAAAATTGTAAACTTAAAAAGCCTCCTGAAAACATGGTTCAAGAGTCATGCGGGGTCAGTTAGCAGGGTTTCTATATGTGTGTTTGTGCGGTTCAGCACATGCTGATAATTACTGCATATTTGTTTAGTCTCCAGAGTGACTCCTCACTGCACACACAGATCTGGAGAAGGACATTAACAACGACTGGCCTCGTTCCTTCACTCTGGCCAGTTATATGCCCTTCTCTCCACCCATCTCTCTCTATTACTGTCTCAGAGTTATTTCTGAAGGAGATGCACTAGAAGCAAAGCACTGCTGTCTGGAGGATAGAGGGGCCAGATGAGATTAGTCTGAGTAACTCTGACAGAAGAGAGAATAAAGAGAAAAAGAGAAAAGAAGCAAGAGAAGAAAAGAGTCCCCATTTAACCAAATATTAATATTTGGGTTGTTAATGTGACAAGATAAAAATTAATAGAATTAGTATAAAGTTGGTAAAGCATTATTTAAAAAGCAGATTTTTTTATTTTTGAGCCAAATCTCTAAATTGTCCTATGGTGTGACTGTCTCAAGCATGATTCAATAAATTACAACGTTTTTAAATAAAAAAGAAAAGCATACAAATGTTCATAAATACCTCAAGCATTATTTTACAAGCGCCTATTTTAGTAAATGACAATATTTTTTTTTCATCCATATATTTCTAAAAGCGTAGGAACTTGATACATTTTGTCACTGAAAACCATGTCCTCCGGTGTGACACCATATCCTGATTTTAAATCGGCAATTCCACTGACAAGTTTAATTAGTTGATGGACCCCATTCAAGGTCATGTTACTGTGAAGCACATGGCATGTGCACATGGTAAGATTTTGTCTCAGAATTGTTCACCAATTGGAACCACTATAAAAGCGTTACGTTTTGTTGTCCTTTGGTATTCTTAAAGCTACAATATGTATTTTTTCGTCGCTAGGGGTCGCTAACCTCTTTAAAACAATAACAAAGGCGTAGATTGATGACGCAGTGAATGATTGTTGAATCATGGAACTTGTCGTCATACCGATGGATCTAATAATAATTATGGGAAAATAATTTTTATGGATGAGTGAATGCATTCATGTTTTTTAACATGACTGTGGTATGAAGCAGGGCGCGATATTACTAAAGAGACAGATATCAGTGCCACACGTGCGAGTCCCAGGGGATATAAAGAAATGAGGACATTTCATTCTACCAAACTACTCACAAGTGCTGAATTACTAGGGGTGTAACGGTACACAAAACTGACGGTTCGGTACGTACCTCGGTTTTGAAGTCACGGTTCGGTACGGGTTCGCTTCAGCAGTTTTACAAAATTGCTTTTTTTTTTATTAAACAGTGGTTTACTGAAAAAATCGTGTCTGTCCTTAAATGAATTAAATTATAACTAAACGTTTCTTAAAGATAATGCTGTAAACTATATAGGGCCCCTTACTTGCACATTACTATAATATTAAAGGTTAACAACAGAGCCCAAACTATTTGCCTAAATTCAGTTGCTATTTATTTTTAAAGATAATAATCAACACTCAAATAACATATTGTATGCAAACATGTAAACAGGCTTACATAAGGCAGTTTTTGCATTAACTCCTAAATCTAATTATAAAATTATGTTTTTTCTCCAATTCGTTGTTGAAATATAATCATTTTTACACAGTCTGTGTCATTTTCATGACAGTGATGTTTTGATTATTTAATGTATGTTTAAATAAATCTAACAGGTTAAGTAGAATATAATTCATATATATATATAGGTTAATATAGTGCATATATTTTGTGAAAGAGTTAATTTCTCTAGTGAACTAACAACTGTGAACACTGAATGACTGCCTAAGATAAATGTGATGCTACGTGACATTGTTTCCAAGCTGTTTTATTGACGTCTTTCCGCGGTTGAAACACTGATTGAGCGATTACGCGACATATGATTCGTTTCAGTGAGTTGTAATGTATCCTCAACATACCTTGAGATATTAATTCATATTTATTCTTTTGGAAGAGATGATCGCGTTCACACGTGTGCCGCGTTGCCACTTGAACTGAGGCGCCTATACAGTGATCGGTCACGTCACATTAAAGAGCATCAAAATGGCATTTATCGTTTGAATTTCGTGAATGAAATTGACTAAATACTTAATATGTTTGTGTGGGAACTCAGAATGAAGTATGTTCCGCGCTTAAAACAAGCCTACTGTTAACTGTTAAAGATTGCATTCGGTACCGTTCACGTGCACTGTACCGAAAGCCCTGTACCTAAATGGTTCGGTACAAATACGTGTACCGTTACAACCCCAAGAATTACTATTCATACAGGTCAGTTTATTTGACTAATTCAAATTGTGAGTAAACGCAATGCTGTTTCACTCGGTCTACACTATCTAAACTGCATTTGAGTGTGTTGAAAGTTATAATGGTATTCTGTGTGTTAGATTGTTGGCTGTATGAGACTAGCAGTAAGCTACATCAACATTAGAACATCATACTGGTGATATTCTAATATTTCATCATGTTGAGCTACATAACACTGATTCATTTTATGTACATTTGCTCACCAGTCTAATAAAGCACATGCAAGAACGGCATCTCTGTCAAGTCAAAGTTTGTTGTGAAGCTCTCGCCATCTCAAAAACAGTACGTTGATACTGGTCCTCTTTTGATTTCTCATTTTGTCCCAAAGTCTGCTTGCCATGGTCCATAATGTTTGGACGAAACTACATCAGCATGCCGCTAGACGTTGTGCAGTTGTCCATGTCTGTTGCCATGGTTTCTATGGCAGTAAAAGCGGAAACCGAGGGTAAAGCGGATATGACGGCATTGACAGGCGACTTCCTCACACGTCCATGTTCCTTGGTTAAAATCACAATTTTCTCACGATTTACAAATAGTTGGAAACATTTGGGATATTGTAAGTACTCAACTAGTGTTTTTTGGATATTTTACTGCAAAAATTCTATATATTGCACCTTTAATTCTTTCTATGTCTTTATTGTTCTTATATTTTTTCAAACATCAGACTTCACTCTACATAATATGCATTTTTTCCTTAAAAAGTGGTGTTTTACAAAAAAAAGCTTTTTTACTACTTATTTGTCAACTTCCCATCTGATTTATAAGGAAAAAATGATAATAATTTTCACCTGATCATTTTGTTCTGAAAAAGAAGAAGTGAAAGAAGATAATCACTCACATCCGACCATCATCATGGCCACAGAGAAGATCTTCTCTCCGTCTGTAGTTGGGGCAATGTTTCCAAAGCCAATGGTAGTCAGGCTGGTCATGGTGAAATATAGTGACGTTATATACAGAGAGTCTTTCCCAGGGCCGCCTTCCCATTGGCCAGTCCCACTGGCATTGTACCGGTAAGGGGATCCAATGCTGGAGGCTAATTGGTAGAGCCAGCTGTCAGTCTTGATGGTGTTGGTTTGTTCGTCGATGACCTCATAATCTCCAATGCTGTACCAAATGCAGGCAAGCCAGTGGGCCACCAATCCAAACACACAGACCAGTAAAACAAGCACAGCTGCGCCGTACTCCAGATAGTGGTCCAGTTTACGTGCAACACGACCCAATCGAAGCAGTCGAACTACCTTCAGAGAACTGAACAAGCTGCTGATGCCCTGGAAAAAAGCAAAATAAAGATAGTTTACTATATAATATAATACACTATTACGATAGTCCACTTTAGACTTGGCAACTACATGTCAATTATCTCTCAGAGTGTTTTTTTCCATAGGGGTTTTATAATGGGGTGTTCAATTTATGAATAAAATAAAGCCTGTGGTAAACATAACTTGACGATGCTTTGACGTTTTGTTCTACAACCGAAATCACACAAACACCTTTATAGGTGGGTCACACCTATATGGGTGTGAGTGTGTGCAGTTTACATTGTAGAACAAAATGTCAAAGTATTGTCAAGTTATGTTTACCACAGGCTTGATTTTACTCATAAAATGAAAAACCCCATTACAAACCCCCATAGGGGTTTGGACTTTTTTAAGCAGACAGTCTATTGATACTCTAATGACTGATAGTTGACATGTAGTTGCAAAATTACTTAGCAAAATGTCTAAAGTGGACTTTCGAAATAAAGTGTTATGTTTGGTATTGATACTGAATTTTACTTCTTGCATATTTGTCATGTGCAAATGTTATATACATATACGTACAAAAAAATCGAAATGCATCAGAGTTAATATGCAGAGTTATACACCGAGTTGCTTTTTAAACAAACCCATAATTAAACAATCATCTACACTCCACTACATTAAATATGTCTGGTTAAATTATTCCTCTATTGTCATTTATCACAAAGCCTCTTAAACAGACCACTGAGTTATTTTATACTATTTGGCACACAGCATTGTTAATTGGACGCTACATTCGGAAACAATGAGTGCTATTCAAATTTTTCAGTTAACTGAACAAACGCTTCACAGTCCTAATTGCACAAAATATAATTCTGCAAACAGTTTGTTCTAAATTTGGAGTAGGTTAGCTGAGCCAATACGACAGAAAAAAGGTGCGAAAGTGGTTGGACATTAGAATCACTTTGCAAGGAGAAAGCTCTGTTCTCTCACATGAAAATTTGATGTCAGGCAGCACTTTAGTCCTGCGTAAAAACATTACAGTTCAGTCCAGCCTGACCTGGTGTGACCATCTGAAGCTAATCCCTTCTTTTAAAGTGCAAGTTAACAATTCAAGCAACTCTTTGTGCAGAAATTACCAACAATGCAGCTCAGTTGAAACTGTAAAGCCAACCCAAAATATGTAAAGATATAGCCTACTACAAAACTGTTATGAAACACCAATCCTATTTAAAAAGTAAAAAAAAAAAAAAGATGGAACTATGAAACTAAGAAAAAACTATAATTAGGGGAATGACAAATACCAGCAAAGTGACACTAAAACTATAAACATTTGTTATCATAAACATTATTACAAAAAATGCAGATTTCACATAAATGGATATGAATAATGGAGATACTGAAGCCTGAAGTTATGTGTGCTCCTCGTGTTTATTTCTCTGATGCTGGTTTGCCTGAGAATAAACTTCATGAGAATAACGGAGCATTACATAATGTTTACAGCAAAATCTTAAATATAAAATTCTTTTTCATGTGATAAGAAATCCACTTGAAAGACAACATGGAGAATTTGCACTATGGGATTTTACTGAAAGCTTGTCCTGAAATAACTGAGATGAGATGTTTATCAGAGCTGTTTATCAGAGACAACAGGCAATACTGTGTTCAATTCAGACACAGAATTGAGTTCTGTTATCAAGGAAAATGGTGAAGAGTGGACCTGAACTCAAGATGCACAATGCAACTTTGAGGTATTTTAAACCCTCATTCTGATACACATTACTCTCTTAAATTTGAATCAATGGTTCCATGCAGACCCTTTAACATCGATGGAACCTTTCCATTGCACAAAAGGTTCTTTATAGTGGAAAAAGGTTCGGGTTTGGTTTATGGAAACCAAAAAGGCAGTATAAACTAAGTATAAATAGCAACTACACACATTGCAAAGAAAATACTGCTATTTTTACATAGTATGTCACCAAGTGTAAATAGCAACTAGATTATATTTACACTAAGTGAAAATAGTAGCATTTTCTTAGCGATATGCTATTACACTAAGTGAAAATAGCAACAGGTTATATTTACACTAGGCCTGTGTAAAAAATTGAATAGCTGTATTTTCTTTGCAATAAGTGTACATAGAAGTTAGATGCTATTTATACTTATAAATAGTCGCAGACACTATTTGCACCTCAGTGTTATTGTACATTAAACGAATGCAATAATAGAAAAAAAGAGTGAAAATTAGGGTTGGGTCGATAGACGATGCCATCGTCCATCGCCGATTGCTGACAGACATCATGATGTTGAGCCAGCATCGTGATTTCCCTGCCTAATCGATAAACATTTTATTATTAAACACACGTTAGACATTAAATTTCCACTTTCTGAATATTTTCTTCATGTTTATTGAAAATAAATGCCTTTACGATCTGATATGTGATGGGAAAAGGGAGTAGAGCGAGTTCGGCAAAAGGCAGATTTCGGATCAATTTGCGACAAATCTTTCTGCCACAAGCCTTACCCCTATTGCTGTTGACAATCCAGCTTCTTCCGTAATTGTGTCTGGCCCAACCAGACGTCAGCGGGCGGAGTTAGTGTAAATAGCCTCTGCCAACAAGCCATATCGAATTTGTTGTCAAAAATGAAAAAATGCAATGACAAATAATCAGGGCAGTCATACAGAATTAAAGGAAATGGTGAATATAATCAATCATCCATGGTGGTTTGGATGTAACATCACATCACGCCCTTGATTAAAATGGGTTTTAAAGATGTATTCACTGCAGTGGACTAGATGCCTCAGGGGGTTCATTCCGACAATTAGCCTATGTTAAGTACATTTTTTGGCACAAGATACCTTGATTAAGTGGACTTGAAGAAAAACAAAATACTCCAAAAGTGTACAAAATTAAATTATGTGTGCCTGGCTCATGTTAATTCTCCTGCTTTTGAAATACAGTAGATGCTTCAGGACCAGTCCAATTCTACTGGGGCAGGACAATTCTACTGGGGCAGGACAATTCTACTGCTACTGCTGTACTTTCTCAGTGCGGTGGACTCCTCCTTACTGCACCTCCGCAGGAACAGTACTCACTTACATCATGATTTAAAGGCTTTCTCAGAAGGTTTCTGGTACAGTAAGCAGCTCTCTTAAGTAAAACTTGTACATTAAACTTTAATCATGTATACAGGTTGTGGGCTGGTAAGAGCACACGCCAACATTAAAGGTCCTGTAACACTTATGTATTGTGCATGATGGAAGACAATGCCAGCATATTAAAGAAAAAAAAATATATATATATTATAATTATCCATCACAATGGTTAAAAACCCAAGAATAGATTTCTCATGTGCAGCAAAAGATTGTTGAGCTTCACAAAATAGAAAGTGGCTGTAAGAAAATAGCTAGAAAATTCCCATTTCCGCCATCAGGGCAATAATTAAGAAGTTCCAATCAACTAAAGATGTTACAAATCTGCCTTGAAGAGGACGTGTGTCTATATCGTATAGAGTTTGACTGGCCAAAGACTGTCCAAGGATCACAGCTGGACAATTGCAGAGATTAGTTAAGTCTTGGGGTCAGAAAGCCTAAAAACTATCAAACAGCACCTACATCACCACAAGTGTTTGAGGGTTTCAAGAAAAATCCTTCTCGCTCATCCAACCACAAACAGACTCATGGCATATTAAAGGGATAGTTCACCCAAAAATAAAAATTCTGTCATCATTTACTCACCCTCAAGTTGTTCCAAACCTGTATGAGTTTCTTTGTTCTGCTGAACACAAAAGAAGATATTTGGAAGAATGTTTGTAACAAAGCAGATAGAGCAACCATTGACTATCATAGTATTTTTTCCCGTACTATGGTAGTCAATGGTTGCTCTATCTGCTTGGTTACAAACATTCCTCCAAATATCTTCCTTTGTGTTCAGCAGAACAAAGAAATGTATACAGGTTTGGAACATTTTGAGGGTGAGTAAATGATGACAGAATGTTCATTTTTGGGCGAACTATCCCTTTAAGTTATCAGACACGACTGGAACTTTAACAAGATGGGGTTTTGTGATCAGATGAAACTAAAAAAGAGCTTTTTGGTAGCAAACCCAAAAGATGGGTTTGGTGCAAACAGGGTTAAATATACTGCTGGATCTTTGGATCCTATTTTTCTGCCAAAGGATCTGGAAATCTTGTTCAGATACATTGTATCATAGATTCTATCATACCAACAAATAAAAAAATTAAAAAAACCTCAGCTAGAAATCTTATAATGGGCTGTGGTTGGATCTTCCATCAGGACAATGATCCAGAACGAACATTAAAATCAACACAAAAATGGGTCACTGAGCACAAAATTGCCATGGCGATCCCAGTTCCCTGATCTGAACCCTATAGAAAGTGAGTGGGGTGAACTAAGGAGAAGAAGCAACAACATGTACCTCGGATTTTGGAGGATTTGGAGAGATTCTGTATTAATTCTGTGTGGAAAAATAAAAATAAACTTTTTATAAATATAAATTCCAAGAGTCAGGGAGATATATCAACGAAAGCATGCTAGCATTCAGTGAAAACCTTGTTTACAGTGTGTGTCTGGGGTTCAGCTCATTGCACTAACTTCCTATGTGAAAGAGAGAAAATGATCCAGTCTGCACCAATCAATATCTATCCTAAGGCACATAACCTGGAGAGACTCCATGGATATATAACATAAACCAGGAGAGGATGCAAAGGACAAAACGACTTTCTAAATGGTTCAGTTTCCAAGAGGAAGAACTTTACAAATCAAGTCAAGCCACCTTTATTTATATCACGCTTTTTACAATGGCGATTGTTTCACAGTGTTAAACAGGAAAATAATGCAACAGAATTTGATTCAGCTGTACAGCCGCTCTGAAAAAAAAAAAAAGGCATCCAGCTCATTTCAATTATCATATAGTGACCATGCGGGCAGATCAGTAATTTAGTTGAAAATGTATTGAATATTTAGTTGAAAATGTAGTGTCCCCAACGGAGCAAGCCAAGCCAAAGGCAACAGTGGCAAGGAACCAAAACTCCATCAGGTGGCATAATGGAGAAGAAAAAACCTTGGGAGAAACCAGGCTCAGTCGGGGTGCCAGTTCTCCTCTGGCCAAACAAGGCAAGTTTATTACAATCTCAGAAGGCACACCCACAGACTGCACACAGTCCATTGTCACAAAATTGACAAGAGCTGCAAGAATACTTCAATCTCTTTGAGTAAGTGGAAGTGAAGTAGGGTTTTTGGGGTACAGATCTGATAAAATGAAAGCTTCTGAAGAAAAACTAATTTGTCAGAACTTGATTTGGTAACACTTTAGAATAATGGTCCATCATTGGTAACTATGCAGGAAGTAATGCAGGTCAAATGAGTAAACAAAAACAATTGCTTACATCTCAGGCACATGTTAATGTTGTGATTTGTAATTATTTGACAATTCTTTATAATTTGTTATAGTTAGTTGATAGTTCTTAATGAGACTAATCTCATTTAGTAATTATTGATTACCTAATAGGGCAGTCCTAAATTTGATATTAGCTGAAGTGTTAATGTAGTACTATTCATTTGTCCTGCATTACAACCAGCATAGTTACCTATTAATGACAGACCATTATTCTAAAGTATTACACTTAAAATCCATGAGAATGCTGGTGTTTGGCCAAACTAAACAGTAAAACGGACAAGACTTTATGTTGTCAATAGAAACAATGTCTATGTGACACTACCTGAGGTTTCTTTCTGGCAAAACTCATACATTTTCTCAGAGGGAAAAAATATTGCTGCCAGTTGAGCTTTTCTGTTTTTCTGCCCCAAAACTATCACGCTCTTCAAAAGTTTAAATGAATTTGAACAATAACCCTAAAGCATTATTCTCAGAAGAGTACCTGTGAGAAGTCCTGCCATAGGAAATAATTGTTCAATCTTTCATCTTTGAGGGGTTGACAGGTTAAAAAAACAAGTGTTTGAAGCACTGCTGAGTTTTACTTGAAAAAGCCAACTACAGCTTCTCTTATAAAAATAAAGTGCCAAACATTCTCAGAATATAAGAACTATTCAAATTAAATTTGACTATTAACCCATTAATTTCATAGGGCCACAAACAAAGTACCCGTGTCCTACCAGGAGCAAAGCGACGGTTATACGTTTTCTCACCTCATCCACGTTTTCAAAAGCATTGATGATGTCATAGGGCAAACAGGACAGCAGGTCTATGACGAACCAGGTCTTCAGGTAATTCATCCTGATCAGTTTCGGATCTGAAATCACCTCCCCTCCAGGCCCGACAAACGTGGTGTGGAAGTTGAGCACGATGTCCACGAGGAAGATGACGTCCACAACACTGTCCAGAACCAGCCAGGTGACATTATTCTGTTTGGTCTTGAAGGAGACATTGTAAGGAACCATGATGGCAGTGTAGAACGTCAAGATGAGGATGACCCAGTCCCAGGTGGTCTTAAAGGTGCAGTAGTGTAAGATGATGTGAGGCGGGGTCTTAGGGGCTTCCTGCTTATACTGAGGAAGGATGTCAGAACCCAGCTGAAGCACCTGAGAAAGATGAAGACGACAACAAATTGATAAAGGGATTGAAGGATCTGAGACAAAGAGGTAAAGAAAAATACTAAAATTGCAGATTTAATTGTTAGGAAATGTATGATCAAGTTACAGTATATACATTGTTTTACAGTAACTTAATATTTTAAAATATGTAAAAATTATATTAAGATACATTGACAGCCTTTTTTCCTTTTCAGTACACTGGATTTGAAACAAATGTTCTACTTTGAAGGAATTTTCACTCAGAAATTGCTAGTCAATTTAAAGTTATTACAACAACATGTAACATTGCAAGTAACACAATGAATTAAATGTGAATTTTTTCAAGTAGAAACACTGAAATAGTATTTTCTCGTAAAACATACTCCAATAATCGTTTTATTTACAATTAAACTAATAATCACCTAATGAGGAGGGGATTATCTTTAGGGATAAAAGAGAGAGTGAAAATGAAAATGAAAATGAAATTTCCCTCAGGAAAGTGTGTTTGTTTCAATATTAATTCTAGCTCTGGTTAATTTCTGCTCTTCCCTGGACAATACACTGTTTGCTTTATAATATGCATGTTTGTATTAACAGAACATTAAGTTTACTCAGAGATTTAAAAGGAGACAATAAAGAACAGATGTCAATGGAGGGAGAAAGACTGTTTCAGATCATACAGTATAGCAATCAACACATTTTTTAATTGTTTAATTGATTGTAAAATATGCAAGAAAAGAAGATCAGAATTCAAATGCAAAAATAGCGACACATTTCCGGTTACCTTTTGAATGCTAAGAACTCTGTCAGAGTAAGTCATGAGGAGACCTTTTATCTTAAATTTAAGCAAGAAAAATATGTTTACAAAGTATGTTTTCTCAAAAAGAAAACAGTTAAAGAATTCAATGCAAATCAAAGGTTCAATACAGGAAGGTTCAATCAACAGCCTCTATGGCACATTTGTGGCAAAATTGACTAGTCCCTTATTTTCTTTAAAATTAAGGTCATATTGAGGTACTTGCTGCACAAGGGACGAGAATTTTGGGCCAATTCAAAGCAAAAATCTGTAGCATATAATTTTTTTTATAGCATTTACATTAACTGTTCTGCTAAAACGTGTGTATTATTTGATCTGTAAACGTGTACCCAGAATTTTTTAGGGTTTTAGGCATTTCAATTTTTATAAAAGTTAGTTAGCACTAAAATCATTTTAACATACTTTTACTTTTGAAACTGTATTTTAACATTTACATATTGGCCCCATTCACTTCCATAGTAGTGCCTCACTGTAACCCAGATTTTCTTTTAAGAAAAAGAGAAAAGTCCAAATTCATTTTTGTGTTAATCAACATTAAAGGGTTTCAACAATACTGTCGATTGAGTTTAACTTATACTGAACCCAGAATATTCCTTTAAGAGATTCAGGCTGAATTAATTGCAGAAGTTTAATACTTAAGAGTTAATGAATAAGAACAAACCTTAACCAGTGTAATGCTGCCTTGCGAACACTGTAACAACACACATTCAGCATGGATCAGAGACATTAAACCATGATAAAAGCAACCAGCCTCGCAAAACTATCCCATCTTTTAATGTTCCCCCTCATCAAAAACGAGTGTCGAAGATTCAGATAAAATATCTAGTAAGATTATTGCTTCCTGACACAGAAAAATAACATTTTCCTCCTCTTTAACACCATCACAAAACCGTGACAGAGCAGTAAATGACAGATGAGAAAAGCAGAAAAATTAACAGGGGTTATGACACACACACTCCTCATCAGTGTTAATTATTAATAGCAGCTTCTGGCACTCAACTGTAGACTTCTGCTGTCCAACAGACACGTGTGAGATTGTGTTACAGCAGCGTCCTGTGTGTGTGTGATTCTATTACAAGTTTGTCCTCCGTGAGATGAAGTTTTGTATAACCTTGTACTGTGTAGTCAAGGATGTAAGCAAATGCTGCCTCTGTGTGTGTGTGTGTGTGTGTGTGTGTGTGTGTGTGTGTGTGTGTGTGTGTGTGTGTGTGTGTGTGTGTGTGTGTGTGTGTGTGCGCGCGTGTGTTCACCTCTGCGAGTCTGGACTGTTTGTGCGAAGTGACGTCGGTTCTGCTCACGGGCGTGATTTGCTGAATGGTGCTTTTACTGTTCGTCAACGCTCGAGTCAAACGTGCAAACTTGGTCCAGCCTACAAGACACATTTAATATGTTTAATGAAAAGCATCACACATCTGAATAAAGGTTCTGCATAACTGAACTGAATTCAAATAGTTTCAAAGACCATGTTGTGCTTCATTGCGAGCAAGAATCTGACATTTTGTTCCGCATTGACCTTATTCTACATCCCTTAATTCTACCCAATACCAAAATGTAACAACTACCTTACTAACTATTAATAAGCAGTAAATTAGGAGTTTATTGAGGCAAAATTCCAGTCCAATAGTTACCATAGTCACCAAGGATGCATTAATACAGTAATATTGTGAAATATTATTACAATTTAAAATAAAACTTTTCTACTTTAATGTATTTTACAATGTAATTTATTCCTGTGAACAGAGCTGTATTTTCAGCATCATTACTCCAGTCTTCAGTGTCAGAAATCATGCTAATATGCTGATTTGGTGCTCAAAAAAACATTATATATATTAAACGTGTCTATATATATATGAACACATCCTCCCAAACGTAAGTCCTCTGTGGCCCAGATATGACTCTGACTCAGCAAAGTTCTTTATGTTGAGTAAAAGTGGAACAAAATGTTAGCTGTCGCTCCTGTAATGATCCTTCAATGAAATATAACTGTTGGAACACTGTCTGGACCCTGGAGCGGTTTCAAATCTTTCTCTCTCTCTCTTTGACTCTTGTGTGATTAACATTCATCTCACACACACTGGTGAATCTGATGCAAACACGCTCAAGTCACACTTCACCCTAAAATCATTTAGTATAAAGAAAATTATTTTTAGGACCATTAAAAAAACATTATTTTCATGACAGTTAAGCAAATTTTACCACAAAATTCTCATTACTGTAACAATTCCCCTGTATTTTCAAAGTGATTCTCAAAACTGTAACAGTAATTGTCTTGCTGTAAAGAATAAGTGGCGTAAAAAAAAAATACAGGCTTCACTAGTGTCTACAAGAAAAATATCATTTCTTATTTCTTTCTTTTGATTTTGGGGTGAAAATGGAGCTAGACTTGTTTGAAACAGGTTTTGTGAAAATGTTTGGAAACAGACTCTATTTAATATTTTTCAGCTCAATAAACAAGCACCCAGTAGACACACAGACACGCATACTGTACGTGCTTGAAATAGCACTTGAGAGTGAGAGCCAAAGGAAAAAACAAGCTATGCTTGCCAATCATAAACAAATATTTATTTATATGACATACAGTACATAAGCACATCAGAGGAAGTGTTTATCTGTCAGAACAAACTCAAGACCAGCAAGCACTATGGGCACATCTGTGACTTTCAGACAAGTATCTATTTTGAAAGCATCAAAATTAACCATGGTTTTACTACAAAAAAAAAAAAAAAAAACTGTGGTTATACAAATGGTACACATTTACTATAATAAAACCATGGTTCATTTTCGTAAAGGTGACATTACAAGTGTACTATTGTACAGTACATACATACGTACGTACGTACGTGCGCGTGTGTGTGTGTGTGTGTGTGTGTGTGTGTGTGTGTGTGTGTGTGTGTGTGTGTGTGTGTGTGTGTGTAAAACTCACCTCTGGTGCTTTCGTCTTCAATGGGCTGTTTGAAGACAGTGATGTCCTTAAATGTACACAGGAACAGAACCACTTTGTCATTTTCATTTCGGATTGGAGCAATCTGCATGTAGAACCACACCGGAGATCCTGTATAGGTCAGAGGTCAAAGTCAGCATCATCACGCACGGTTTCTGACAGCACCATGTATTAAATCTTTAGTACAGATTCTTTTCATATTGAGCCTTCAAACCAATTTCGATTAAAATATGCCCCTGTATTCATTAAGTAAAGAAGTATATTATATATCCCATAGTATATATATATATATATTGTGTTTTAATTTATGACAATAAATTCATAAGCACATTTGTATGGCCAGAACAAATGTTTTTACCTCCAAGGATCCATGATATACCATTTGCTTTTTTTTTTTAATGTGTTTTTTTTTTGGGGTAAAAAATTGCAAAGCTGTTTTTTTTGCATTATTACGCCAGTCTGCAGTGACACACGATCCTCAGGAATCATTATAATATGCTATATTAGAGCTCAAGAAACATTTATTATTAATAATAATGTTTTGATTTGTGTGGAAAAAACACATTTGTGTTATAAACTACTATTCAGAAGGTTAGGGTATGCAAGATAAAAAAAAGAAAATCAATTAATACTTTTACTCAAGAATGTATTAAATGTATCAAAAGTGACAGTAAAGACATGTATAATGTTACAAAAGATTTCTATTATAAATCAATTATTGTATTCATCAAAGAATCCTGAAAAAATAAGCAGAAAAAAATGATTAGCACCTATTCAGCATATTATTATTTCTGTAAAATTCAGCTTTACCATCACACTAATAAATTACATTTTACAATATATTACAATAGAAAACAGTTCTTTTAAATTGTCATATTTGACAGAATTACTATCTTATTGTATTTGATCAAATAAATGCAGCCTTGGTGAGCACAAGATAATTCTTTCAACAAAAATAAATCAAAAAAATCGTAATTATTCCAAACTTGACCAGTAGTGTACATGGAGATGTTTAATGCTGTCTGTTCAGATATTCCATTCTCAGTAATATCTAGTAGTTCTTTTAATTCTAGTACTAATTATTTTAGTCATTCTAAGAAACTTCAGAGACATGGTAGTATCTGTGCATATATTTGTTTGAAGTCTCACTTACTGTTCTTTCTGTACAGCAGCACTTCAAAGCAGTTGGACTCATAGTTGTCAAAGGCCTGTCTCACCTTTTCTATGGTCTTCTTGTCTGTCAGCTCCCCATACATAAAACTACAGAGAGAGATTGTTCACACAGCGGGTGGAATTTAAGTAATTATCCCTCCCTGAATTCATCAGAATCTACATAAGTCTGAAGATTCATGAAAGTAGTGCTCGGAAGATGTTCAGGATTCAGATTTTCCCATTTTCCCAAAATGGGTGGCCATATCGAATAACAAAGATTAAGAGATTTTCTGAAATGTATGTGCACCTCATCCTTGAGGCAAAGTGTGACCAATTATGGCATCTTAACCTGTTTGCTTCTGTTGCAGTCACAGATAAAACCTTATTAATAAATTTTAAAAAGACTGTCTGTTGTAAGCATAGCAGGGAATATGCTCTAAGTGCGGAAGTATATCTGTGGCTCAAGCCACTTACTGAAATTAGATTTTTTTTATATCACTGTATGCCACTGCAAAGCCAAATCATGGCTGGGCCAAAAAGAGACTTTCATCCATTTCAATTTAAATTCCAAATTCCTAACACGTCGATATATACACACACACACACACACACTTATAACACTACACTTTAGGCAGAGGCAAGA
This sequence comes from Gobio gobio, assembly GCF_949357685.1. Taxonomy (NCBI): domain Eukaryota; kingdom Metazoa; phylum Chordata; class Actinopteri; order Cypriniformes; family Gobionidae; genus Gobio; species Gobio gobio. The sequence goes on along the minus strand of NC_137111.1, from coordinate 21,349,940 downwards.
TTATGACATTATCGTTTCTTAGAACAAATAATTAAAAGCCTCAGTCTTCAATTGTTCAACAGGCACAGGTACTGCAACACCGGAGATCTTCAATACAGCAAGAACTGTGTAACATTTCTATCGTCACGTGTACATCCCCTCACCTGCATGTGCTGCTTTTCTGCATGACTTCTGCTCTGTGGTATCCAGACAGCTTGCAGAAGCCGTCATTACTGTAAACTACAGGCCAGTCCACAATCTGAGCGTTCCCCAGCAAGAAACTTGTCTCTGAATGTTCAGAGAAGGTATAAAAGAGAGAGCAGGAATTAGTGACCTGACAACAGTATATTATTGTCACTTACCTAGCCCTACTGTAACATCTGGTTTACTCTCTATAAAATGTAGACTTTCAAAACCACATCAAACAAAACAACTACAAACTACCTTTCTTCTCACTTTAACTATCATATACATCCCCCGGTTTCGCAGACTATGCTTAAGATAGTCCCAGACTAAAGTGCATGTTTGAGCCGTTTTAACAGAAAGCAACTTGCACTGGGGTATCTTAAAATATGTCAGTGCCATTGTTTTCTCTCAAAGATGCACACCAGTAATGTTTTTTTTTCTTCTAAAGAACGTTTATAAAAGCTACTTAAATGCCCTAATTGAACTAAGACCTAATCCTGGCTTAATCTAAACCATGTCTGTGAAACCAAGCCTGTAATTATCAGACTGGCTTTGTTTGTGAAGCGGATGGCAAACCAGACACAAACAGCGTTCCTGTGACAGGAACTAAGAGATGTCGCGCCCTCTAGTGGTCATAAACGCAACCGTTCTCTCAAAACCATCAGGCCAACTTCACGCGAGTCCTTTTGTGCTGGTGACGCAGAGATGTGGAGGGAAATTACTGTATATTGAGTGTGTTTTTAATCAACTGAAGGAGAAATAAAATGAAATGCGTAATTATATTAAATTAGATACAGGTAGTAGGCCTACTACACGATGATTTAGTCAATTGCGGCTGCTTAACGTTTTACTGTCTAATTATTTACAATTAGGCTATCTATGTGTGCTCCTTTTTTATAAAAAAACGAAAAAACACCCAACTCAAAAGGATAAATACATTTGAATAAATATATATAATAATAAATAAACAGACTAAATATATAGCCAACTGTCTGTAAATATAAATTCTCCAGTAAGAAATTGTTTTATTAAATTATAGTCACTCATTTGACCATCCCACTCATCTGTGCCTCAAGTACGCATTTATTGAAGGATATCAACATCTAGTCCTATAGCTACAACAGATAAAGTCATTTTACAATGAAGACGCAGGAGATGTACGAGATACTGATGCATGGATAGGCTCCTGACGAATGAAGTTTCTTTATTGTAGGCTACGTATTTAAAGTTAATTTCTTGCAAAACGCCTCTATAACTCAAGAACAAATATCACTGTGAAAATTATTCATATAAAAAACATCACAATGTGCCCAGCTCAGAGAACTGCAGTCACTAAAATATAATGAAAATTAATGATAAAATAAAATAAAATAAAATAAGCATTATTACAGCGAATAGCTAATTACAATACAAATAACTGCACAAAATCAGCTCCACATTAATTCCATGTTTTTAGTTTGAAATACTGGTAACTCAGTATATAAATGCAGAGTAACATTGACACTGTAACAATAAGTGACCTAATGCATTTCAGAAAGCATAAGCGTGCTCCTCACCACTCGAGCGTCTAACGATATTCTCCAGGAAAGTGTTTTGCGGTGCCACCAGCCCTCTCTTTCCCCCGGGCATCGTGCGGCTGTGTGTGTCGCGCTGCTCTCGTTAGGTGGGCACTCTCTGCGCTTGGAGTCTCTGCCGGCGGAGCGGGGAAGCTCATGGTAACGTCGCGCGCTGGCTGGCCGGGAGCTTCTGTGTGCCACCCGCGCGCGCTCTGGGCTCAAAGCGACAAGTCGGTGGGCACGGGGAGCTCCCCGCGCATGCGTAGCTGCGCCGAGAAGCACAGGCAGACGCTGGGGATCTCCAACTTCAACGCTGGGCGCGTGCCCAACAATTCCCCGCTTAAATCTCTTAAGCGTTATACATACATATACTATACTTGATTAATTATATAGGCCTACATCGTACGTTCGGAGATTTAATAGTTCCCGTACGAACTGAAAGGACCAATTAATTGCAGAATAAGACTGAAGGCCACGAGTCGCGCGAATCACAGGCGCGTTCACCAGCGCGCTTCAAAAGGGTGCTAAGATTTGCACGAGCTGTTCCTATCGCGACGCTGATGGTAAACTGTGCAACCCATTTGAATTCTATTGAGATTTTACTACTTTAAAACGCTATGGAAAAAAAGTCAAACATGTTCTAAAAACAGTCATTATAAACTAACAAGACTGATGAAAAGAGGAGAAAGCACCAGCCTGCACCAACATAAATTATAAAGCTTTTTACTCATGACCACCTTTAGCCTACTCTACGTGCATATTCAACAAGTTTTTTTTAATAAGTTATACACGATTAAACCGATTTCTTAAGTCAGTTTAATGTAATTTAATTTTAAATGACTTAAACATCCAAGTTGAATTTAAGGGAGCAACTTTTTTACAGTGAGATAATCTAAGGGAATAGATTTCACTAAAGATTTATAATAGCTACAACTGTGGCATGGTGTTGCTATAGTTTCTAAATGTGTACACTTTAAACCCTAATGCTCAAAATAATTAATTGGTTTGATTAGAGCCAACTCAAATTAAACAAATTAGTTCAATCAAATTAACTTTTATGAGTAAAAGTTCACAAAACTGACATTTTAAGTAACCTGAATTGTTTAATTGTTTTGAGGTTTATGAACTTGATTCTTTTAATTTAGATAAACTTAAATTTGACTGCAGGGATTTATATTTCACAGCATGCTTTTGCCATGACACTCAAAAGTGAGAATAAAATGCAAAAATTAAGTTATATGGGGAGGGGGGAGGGGTTACCATCGTGGTGACGAGTGGACTTAGTTTGTGTACAGATGTTCTATATTGCTGTACTCATTCAGCAAGTGCTATGCTATGCTACTATTAAAGCATTATGTTACCAATTAGCAATGGACTTCTTGGACAGCCCTGTGCCCCTCTCCGGACCGAGGGAGATGGACTTGATAATAATCTTCTCAATCAAACACTGCACTGCCAAGTTTCCACTACTAAACATGTTTAGGTCGATCATTTTAATTTAAATGAATTGGCTTACTTAAATATCTGAAGTTAAGAGCAATTAAAATCTGCAAGTTCTGCTTACTTAAACTTTAAATTTCTTAACTTAAAAAAAAAAATCGATGTAACTGATTGCTTAAATTTTTTTGAGTTTTGCCAACTTATTCGGGTTTACATCGTAGGCTACTATTTTTCATAAATGCTATAGATAACAAAAGAAAGAAAATAGTTAACAAAAGCATGGTAATGGTCTTATCTTTAATTACATCCTTATTGTAACAAATGCTATAGTTAAACAATTAAAAGAACTGTTACTGTTATAAGGCCAAGTACAAATTGTAGACTTCCCTAAGCACTTCTCCTCGGGGGAATTCCTGCCGCCATTTTGAAGTGCATTCCACTTCGTGAAGTCGACGATTGAGTCTACTTCATATGTACACTTCAGGCAGCTCCATCACTTACAGTCACAGTCCAGAGAGCAGTTTATACAAATGAAGATATAGTTGACACCAATTAGACATACAGTCATGTGAAAATGTTAAGACAACATATTCAATTCGATGGTTTTCTGTATCAGGACATAATAATAAAAAAAAAATTTGGTCCTTGGCAGGTCTTCATTTGGAAAATAAAACCTCAGATGAACAACAACACATGACATATCACACCGTGTCATTATGTATTTAGCAAAAATAAAGCCAAAATGGAAGAGCCATGGGTGACACCCAAGTCAGGACACCCTTACTGTTAACATTGGAATTAAGAGGGTAAGTAATGGCCAGGCACTGCTAATCAAATGCCATTGATTAACTGATCACCAGCAAGTGTGATCACCTCTAAAGCTGAAGTTTTGGCAGTTTGCTGGTCTGGAGCATTCAGGTATGTGTTAACAGCGATGCCAAGGAGGAAAGACATCAGCAATGATCTTAGAGAAGCAATTGTTGCTTAGACAGCCATCAATCTGCAAAAGGTTACAAGGCTATTTCCAAACAATTTGAAGTCAATCATTCTACAGTGAGGAAGATTATTCACAAGTGGAAGACATTCAGAGCAGACACCAATCTTCCCAATGAGTGGACGTTCCAGCTAATTCACCCAAAGACTGTGTAATGCTCTGAAAAATTGCAGACAACCCAAGAACTGCACCCTCACACTCTACAGGCCTCAGTTAACATGTTGAATTTCAAAGTTCATTACAGTACAATTAGAAAAGGATGGGTCCAGTATGGCATTTTTGGAAAGGTTAACAGGAGAAAGCCTCTTCTCAAAAAAAAAACAAAAAAACATGGCAGCACGGCTTAGGTCTGTAAAGTTGCATCTGAACAAACCATAAGACTTCTAGAACAACGTCCTTTGGACAGACGAGACCAAAGTGGAGATGTTTGGCCATAATGCATAGCGCCAATGCTGGTGGAGGGGTGACGATTTTGGGCTTGTTTTGTAGCCACATGGCCTGGGCACCTCACAGTCATCGAGTCGACCATGAACTCCTCTGTATACCAAAGTGTCAAATGAGAGACCATCTGTCCGACAGCTAAAGCTTGCCTAAAATTGGGTCATGCAATGATCTGAAGATCACAAGCAAATCTACAACAGAATGGCTGAAAAAGAAAATAATGAAGGTGTTGCACTGGCCCAGTCGAAGTCCAGACCTCATCCTGACTGAAATGCTGTGACAAGATCTGTACATAAACAAATGCCCACAAACCTCAACAAACTGAAGTAATGTGAGTGGACCAAAAGTCCTAGAGGAATGATGTGAGAGACTGATAAATCATGCAGAAAATAATTACTTCAAGTTATTGCTGCTAAAAGTGGATCTACAGGCAACTGAATGATAGGGTGTTATTTTTGCTAAATAAATAATGACACAGAGTGATATGTCACGTGTTGTTGTTCATCTGAAGTTTTATTTCCCAAATTTTAAGACCTGCCAAGCACTAGATGTTTTTTATTTTTACTATGCCCTGATACAGAAAACCATGGGATTCAATAGGGTGTCCTAACATTTTCACATGACTATAGTAAAAACTATAGATATTCAGAAGAAAATGTCTCTATATTGGTTACTGATTGACCCATAAATACTGGTAATGAATAAAACTTTACCTTTGGTCCCCTCCATCCTTGACTATTTAGTTCCTCATCTCCTTGTCACAGGGCCCAGGACAATGTTACCAATTGTCCTTTCCTAAAAACAGTGCTGTCAAGACCCATTTGTACACTGTCTTACGCAACAGATGACATCAAGCAAAAAAATCAACCAAACTCTGTGTATAGTTGCTTCTTTAAGACCCCACATATCTGCTTCAGTGCCCTTTAATTTCTATTAAGCTTTAATCACTGAAGACACAAAAACACATGTTCTGCCCTAAGCTCTCAGACACCTGCCAACATGAGACATGATGGGGTGATAGAGTAGAGGTTCATACTGAGTGAGTTTACATGAACATATTCCATCATTTTAAAAAAACGATCTGTTAAAACCAGTCAGTTTCGAGGAACATAATACTTATAACTCAGATACAAGAAAAGGAGGTGACGGTGTAGTTTTAGAGCCAGGCATTGTGTAATCCACACTTTGGCACTACAGGGGTATAAATCAAGCATTCATCCCGCCCATATCAGCTGATCTGATTCCTATGCACTCAATTGGCAACTCTCAAACAGGTGGCCTTACTTAAGCGTAGCTTCAGTTCAATCTGCCTGCTTGGCTGCTTCTGCTGCACGCTGCTTTGCAACCCACCTCCACCCCAGCTCCTCCTTAAAGGGGTGGTAAACCACGATTTCACTATTCTAACTTTAGCTAGCGTGTAATGTTGCTGCTTGAGCATAAACAACATCTGCAAAGTTACAACGTTCAAAGTTTAAAGCAAAGGGAGATATTTGCTTTTAAAGAAATCAGTTTCTAAGAACTACAGCAAACGGCCAGTAGGCGACTACAGACATTCCTCCAGGGTTGGTGACATCACCAGGCTAAATATTTACATAAACCCCTCCTCCGAGAAGATTAAATAAGGGAGGGTGAGGCCATTTTGTATCGCGGCGCTGTTGTGGTATAAGTTAGTTAGGCTGGAGTGTTGTTGCCGCGATGCCGAGGAAACGCTGTTATTTCCATCCGGATTGCAGGTCTGGGGTACTTGCTCTGTTCAGCCTTCCTTGGGACGGGGGTGCGTTGCAGAGCGTTTAACATACAGCATGTTATATGCACGTGTGTTTGAGTCAGCGGGGAATCAGGCGCGTGCGGGGCTCCCTGCAGCACATCTAACAGAGGAAAACATCCACCGTCTTCGCGATTTCAATGCCGGATTTGCACAACGTCAGCTGCGTGAAAAAAACACTGCCGGTGCGTGGATGCACGACGCACGCGCTGCACATTTCACGGAGGACAACACAAACTTCCACAAACTTCGCGAGTTCAATACAGGATATGCACAACGGCTTGTCCTGAAAGCTGGATTTACAAACAGAAGCTGTTTACGGGCCACAACCTGTAAGTCTGATTTATATTTCATCGATGTGTTTTCCTGTAATAGGTTGTAGCAAGGAAGTAAACAGATGACAGCGCTGTTCTGCAAACCAGTCTGTTAAATGCTCATTCATACTTAACGTTATCCGACGAACACCTAACGTTACAAACACTAACGTTAAAATCTCAACAGCGAACCTGACATTAGTGTAAATCTTTGATTAGAGCTTTTATGTATTGTTTATCTTCAGGCATGCTAAACATGCTTCTGTGTGTGATTTGGCTACTATAGTAAAGCCAGTGTTTAGTGTTTTGGGTTAATAGTTCTTGCGACAGATATTTGGCTGTAATCGTTCTAAAAATACAAAAGTTAAAGTGCCATTCAGTAGCGATCACTATAGACCCGCAGTCTTTACTCTTGAGGACTGAACAGGTTCTGCTCGATCATCTTCACTCAAATGTTCTGGGTCTGATTCGAGCTCATATGGTTTTATTGACGCCGTTGTTTCTAATACTGAACAGCCTCCGGTAAGGGGCGTGACGTTTCCGACAACCGTGCACTGCGGTTAGCGAATCAGAACACACTGGGCCAGCTAACCAATCAGAGCCCACTGCGTATTTTTGAGGGACTGGCTTCATACAACCCGGAAAGCATCAGACCGTTTTACAAGGAGGGACAGAGCAGTGTAGAATAAAGGTCAAATATGTGAAAAATAAGGCAATTTTTTTTTTAAACGAAGCATGAACACATGTTACAGTGCACCCCACAAACACAGTCAAGCCTTCAAAAGAATGTTTTACCACCCCTTTAAACTGTGTTTAACTTAATCAATGCCATTCTGTTGTCATTAATGCATACTCTGTTCTAAATGGGGGATTTCGCTGCCCTCCCAGTTTAAAAAATGGGAGGTTGTCCCCAGAATCTGCTGCTGTTCCCTGTCTTGGCTTTTCATGGAACTCATGAAAAGGATGGGGAATTTAGAACAGAGCCATATCGCCAAATGTAAATTTTGCAAAATATGCCAATAAAAAGTTGACTAAAAGTTTGTCTATGGTGTTTTTGACTTAAAGGGTTACTTCAGTGATTTAGCATTAAGCTTTGTATCAGTAGAAACCCGGTAGTATATTCAAATTATGGTACTTTCCCCCCTCATGTCTCCCTGAGACGAGAGAATTATGCATTTTATTTCTGGAAAAAATCCTCAGATGACGCAAATATCGCCATTTTTGGCCAGAGGCTAAAAACTACAGCCAGTAGAAGGAGCTAGTTCCGCATGTTTTCAACCCGCCCATAGGGATGGGATCTCATTCACAGAATGTAAATGCGCACGGCCGCTCGGATCGGGCATTCATAACGGAGCGGTGCGGAGCAAAGTGAGTGTTTCAACTTTTCAATGAATTCCTATGAAAGTTTAGCTTCCATATACGATCTGAAAATGCGCCAGACAGGACACGTGCCAAGAATGACTGCCGCGCTGCATCTTCGCTCTTGTGATGAATGAAATCTGACTCCTGCTGTGTTTGTGCCGTGACTTTCATTCGGCTCACTCACACTTTATTGAAAAGACACGTTCAGTTTTTATTTGTAGTGTTTATTCTCTAACTGAACGAAATTATTGTATTATTATGAAGATCAAAACGATGGTGGGGCGGTGTAGGGAGTGGCCTCGTAGGGCAGCGAAGACAGTGCATTCTGGGAGTTGTTGTCTTTCATCCACATGAGACAAAAATACATTTTCTGTCTTTTTTCAGTCTAGAAGGCACCAAATTCAAAAATAATTTCAAATTTCTTCTACATAAATGACCCAGTTTAAATACACATTCATCTTCCCAGCACTGAAGTACCCCTTTAAGTGGACCTGACTGAACTGCTGTCCATTCCCGTTTTTAACTCTTAAAGATGTTCAGGGAAATTACCAAACCACAGGCAGTCATGCCGGCATGCAGAAGCACCATAAAACCTTTTCCTGGCGTACTGGTGAATAGAGCACTTATATACATAGGCGGAGTTTGGGGCAGAGCAAAGCCAATGATTTTGTCTGAGCTATGAACTCAGTTTTTTCTGTTTCTTCATGTAATTCCAAAGGGACTTGATGATGAGAAAAGGAATGTTTGAAAATGTAAACTGGTATTTCCTACTGACACTACAGCAAAATATATAAATAACTGGCTTAAAAAACACAAATATATGTGTCAAATTCAACCAGTTCATATCCTACAATACTACACAGCAAAGAAAAGAATGCACAAGTCAAGTGAAGGTTCCACAACTTTGAGAGCTGTCAATGTTCATTAAATCACTCACACACACTTTGCCTTTGCGGTTAGAACAACATGAGAGGCATAAAGTACATATATAATTTGACGTAGAGAACAGAAAAAATAAATCATAAAAAACAGGGACTGAGGACTGGGAGAAAGGAGAGTGATGAAGCACAAGGAGGAGAGATACAAATCGCCCCAGCTGGGAACTTTAAAACTCATTCCTTAAAACGTAATCTGATTATTACAGCTCTGTTGGTTCTTTAATGAGCAACACAGTTTAGGCTCGACAGCATGAACCTCAAGTGATCAATATATTTCCCAGATGTTTAATAATTTAAGTTTCACTGTAAATGTCAGAGACAGAACACAGCGGGGTTGTGACCTCGTTCTACCTCCAGAGACGGTGACCTGCTGTGTAAATTGCAAATGTACACACTCATTTATTAACACTGATTCATATACACACACTCTCTACTGTATTCACTGATACACATTTGCTTAATCTCTCAATCTCGCTCGCACACACCACAATAAGCCTGGCATGTCTCCATTTCTCTACATCGACTGTGACTGTTAATTAGCCTGTGAGCATGTCTCAGTTTTTTGTCTCCATTTTTTTTCTCTCTGTGATGCCCTTATAATTATAATTTAGTTCATCTAAAAATCTTCCAAACTAGATTCTGTTTGAACATCACTAAAAATACCCTGTCGATAAGTCAATAGCCTCTAAATCTGAAAGCCGAGGTTTCCCTAAGCAATTGTGACAGAGTCAGAGGACAAATGATAACTTCACAGACATGATAGATTTTCCTTTGTCATTACACCATTAGCGGTCTTTGTAGCACTGCCAGATTTCCTATAGAGGGCTGAATTACAGTAGTGGTGTTTCTATTAACAGAGCTAGATAAAGTCAACATTTTACTTTATATATATATATACTGCTATTTTCTTTATTTCCGCAATCTTTATTACATTGATGTTAATAGAGTGGTCCCGGTTTGTAGGCAAAAATTGCGGAAGCGAGTTAGCATCTTAGCACTTCAAGTTCCCTTGTCCCGAAGTCAATGGATTTTTTTGAATGGGATTTTGGTTAAACGGCTGAAATAAGGTCTGTGGTGAACACAAGCTCAAGACACTTTCACGTTTTATTATACGACATAAAATGCATCAGTATTACCCCACTTGTTAGCAAAAGGCGGTTGCTAACAAGTGGCTGAATGGGATTACAGAGGCTGTCGAGGAGATTAAATGTTATCATACTGAAAAGGTAAACTCAGTCCGCTTTTACAGCCTCTTTATGTTTATAATTGAGCTCTTATAAACTAGTCTAACTCAAACTTTCTGGGAAAATGTTTTGAGATAAAAACTGAAAGAGTTGTCAGAAGCTTAGTGATGGTGACGTTGAAATCAAGGGACCATGGTGGAATCCGTTTAGCCTTTAGCTTTTTACTTCCGGCATCTCCATTTAGGCTTCAAAATTTTGTAAAAGTTGTGTTCTTCTGTGATAATTATCTTGATGGACGAAACGTGGAAGTATCATGAACTTGTGTTGATCAGAGAGCTTGTTTTTAGCATTAATCCAAAAGCCTATGGGAAAATCCTATTGGGAACCAGTGTGATGCTAACTGCCGGTTGGCCTACAAAGTGACGTCATACCTGCACCATTCTATTGGGATGAGTTTACTACGGTATTGGTGAATCTTGTAATTACACTGAACAAAATTATAAACATAACACTTTTGTTTTCTTTTCAAGCTGTCTAATCAACATCTTCATATGCCACACCTGTGAGGTGGATGGATTATCTTGCAAAGGAGAAGTGCTCACTAACACAGATTTGGACAGATTTGTGAAAAATATTTGAGAGAAATAGGCCTTTTGTGTACATAGAATGTGTTCAGCTCATGAAAAAAAAAAAATGGGGCAAAAACAAAAGTGTTGCGTTTATAATTTTGTTCAGTGTATATATGCCACTAGTGGTACCAAACTACTGTTTGGGCAGAACCAATAGTGTGAGTTTGGGACATCACATACTGTTTCTGAATAATGAAAGATGAGAGAGAGTTTGAAACTTGTTGGCGTAGAAATTACATACTTCACCCTTAAATATTGCACGATTTTAGAAAAGTTGCATTTCTCACAACAGAAGCTTTCACTGTTGGTTAACATATAATAACAATAACCCATGCGGCCCAAGCAACGTCAGCTGAAAATTAGATTTAAGAGGTGGAGCATCATGGTACATTTTGATGTAAATTTATAATAATTAATTGATTAATTATTTAAGTACAATAAGAGCAGGGACATTAAGAATGTGAGTCAGATTAGGGTCCGATTTGACTATGTTGACTTTGCTTTTAGAAGATTTGCAGATTAAATACACTGATGCAAATGAGTGAGTGCTAATACAATGGACATCTCTGGAAAAAAATAAGAGACCACTCCTATTCTTTTCTTAAATCAGCATCTCTACATGTATGGCAGCCAGTCCATTCCAGTGACTTTTGATTTTCAACACAGACACATCTCCTTCTGCTTAATGAAGTACGGATTAGGTGGTCACCTGAACCAAATCTTATTAAAAACACTGCTGTGGTCATCACTATTCTCTTGCAATAGGACCAGCTGGATAGCAAAACAGCGCTAGTAGTACCTCAAAAGTAGCTTACCAGGATCAACTAAATGCTGGATTTTCAAAATGATGTGTAGTTAACTTAAACAACGTTCATTAATTAATAATTTGTAGTCCCTGTTATTGCAGGGACATCGACTTTACATTTTCATGCCCCTAAACATGACGCAGAACAAAACAAACTGTGATTGGTTGCTTTACATGTTAGTCAAACGTCCTCTTGGGCGGTCCTTAATCAGTGAAAGCTGCGATGGAGTCCAGACCTTCTGCCGTCAGTCTGAAGGTCTGGCTATACATGAGACCAGGTTGCTTCAATCCTTAAAATTTCAAAGATAACGGTTCATAAGAACAATGTCAAACTGCAGACATTGGAGTGACAGACAGGCAGAGCTACTACGACTTTTCACTGACCGGGATGATCGTCAACTCACACGAAAGTCCCTCTAGAAACTCTAGAACAAAGCCCTTTATCAATGAGAAGCAAAGAAGAGCCAGGCTGAGGTCTGCAAAAGACCATAAAGATTGGACAGTAGAAGATTGGGGTAAGGTCATCTGATGAGTCAAATTTTCAGCTTTGCCCAATACAAGGCCTTCAAACCAGTGTCTCACACCCACTATGAAATTTGGTGGAGGATTGGTGATGATCTGGGGGTGCTTCAGGAGGCTGGAATCAGACACATTCATCTTTGTGAAGGGCACATGAATCAAGCCACGTACAAGGTTGTCCTGGAAGAAAACTTGCTTCCTTCTGCTCTGTCAATGTTCTTCAACTCTGAGGATTGGTTTTTCCAGCAGGTCAATGCTCCAATCCACACAGCCAGGTCAATCAAAGTGTGATGGACGACCACCAGATCAAGACCCTGTCATGGCCAACCCAATCTCCAGATCTGAACCACATTGAAAACCTCTGGAATGTGATCAAGAGGAAGATGGATGGTCACAAGCCATCAAACAAAGCAGAGATGCTTGAATTTTTGCACCAGGAGTGGCATAAAGTCACCCAACAGCAATGTGAAAGACATAGAATAAAACAAAAGTGTACATTTTACTCAAACACATACCTAAACAGTAAAACTGATCATTTGCAATTTTTTTCCAGAGCTGTAATTGTCCCTCTTTCTGAGGCGTATCGGTAGCCTTTACATCTAGACGCACCTAGCGGCAGCAAATCTTGCAGCCAGGGTAGTCTAGCAACTCTCCGTTGGCTTGCGAAAAAACAAAACAAAAAAAACAAACTCTGGTCAGGTCAATCACATTGTGTATAGAGTCAGTGGGCGGACTTAACATAATGACGACAGAGTTGCGGCGGTTCCGCGTGTTACTTGTAAACAAAGAAGCTGGCGAACAGCTGTCTTTCAAATCGGCTTTGGCCGCGACTCTGGAAGATTTGGAGTTAAGCTTTTCTTTGAGGAAAGAACGACACTGAAGTCATTCTTATGAAAGGAAGATGTGTTCAGAGTTTTGCCGACCAGATACGGCGAAGGTTTAATCTATCAACTAGCTCCGCTTCACCTTCTTTGTTGCTCTGGTTGGTTGTAGTGCTATCCAATTGCGTGCAGAGGGAATTTGAAAGACAAAAGTTTATCACCGCCCCTCGGATTGAGCCCTGCCAATGGTGAGTTCCCAGACCCAACATCTTGATGTGGGTCTGGCTTGTCAGGCTAGCGTATCAGAGCAGTCAGGTGAGAAGTTTGTCTCATGGTTCTCTAACAATCAAACGTGTGGTCAAGTACAGCTCACAGAATACTGCTCAATTGAATCACAGCAGGGCTCCAGCATCTGAAACTGACACACTGGCCTATTCCCAGCAGGGAGGGAACGAAATGAGAAATAACAGGCAACAATCAAAGAGCAGAAGTGAAGATTGCTTAATGCATATAGCATGATTTCACAGCACGATACACATTTGTCTTGATACAGGTTAAACATAAGATTCAGGTATCAGTCTGCCTCTATTTTTATCAGCAACATGTCCCAGAACTGGCCTAAATGCTGTCACTCAAAGGTATAGTCTTCCTGGAACCAATAGGATTAGATGCCATCCTCTTACTAAGTTGTAATATTTGTTCCATGAAGTCAGAGAGTACATGAATCCGTTTAAACGCAGCCAGATAAATACACACCGTGCTGCTGCCTGTGATGTCGAGCGCCAACCGTCCTGATCTCTTTTGTCTCCTTGCTTGGGCTAATTACAGCTCTGCCCACGATTTCTGTCAGATTCAAAGCTACATAAACATTTAAGAACAGGAAGTCCCTTTTGCTCCTAGAATCATAAAAAACATTTGTTCCCATACATTAGCACCATAAGCAGAAAGAATGCGCTCCGCATCGATGACAGGAACCACTGAATGATATGCACCAGTGTTGGTGAACAGTAGCTTGTGAATTTACAAGCTATTTTCTACATTAAAGTAGTTCAACAAGACCTCAGACTTATAGTGGACTTTTTAAAAAAAGTAGTTGTCTACATAGGCTAATACCATTCAAAAGTTTGGGGCTGGTAAGTTTTTTTTTAAATGTTTTATTTTTATTTTTAAAGAAATCTCTTATGCTGACCAAGGATGCATTAAACAGTAACATTCTGAAATATTACAATTTAAACAGAAATTAAATGTATTCTCATGATGGCAAGCTCAGTTTTACTCCAGTCATCCGTGTCACACGATCCTTCAGAAATCATATGCTGATTGGATGCTGCATTTCCTAATATTATTAATGTTGAAAATAGTTGTGCTGCTCAATATTTTTGTGGAAACTGTTTAAAATATTTCAATTATATTTTGTTGTTCGCTATTTAAAAGGTATGCAGAGATATTTTTAAAACAGGACTGTTTTTATCCTTTCCTCCCAACCTGCAACAAAATATTTTCCTTGTGATGGGTCAAAATGATCCGAAGCCCTAAAATTATACCTTTTTTTTGTCTGTCCAGAAAGCTTATATAATTTTTATCATATTTTTTTATTTTGTATTATTTTTTAAATATTTTATTTACCTTTTAAATTACTAGATTTTAATAAATAGATAATATAATTTAAGCACAGTCTTCACATTCTTTTAACTTTAATTCAAAATAACTCCAATACATGCATAACCCAGCTCAAATCAGCTCAAAATATCTCACATTGGGTCAATTTGGGTGTCTCTGCCGACCTCTTGTGGAAAAAAATATATACAACATTATATTTCATGACTCTGAACTGTTCCGCTGGGTCCTAAAGTCAGATTTTGAGTTTATCTCTTCAGTATCCATTAATATATACATGTAGACATTATAAAAAAATTGTTGGTTTTAGCATTTTTGATCATTTCTTAAGTTTTTCTATGCATACTGAAGCATTCCTCACATTCCATTCATTCCTAAGGGGGTCAAATTGACTACAACCACATAAACTCCTCGAATCCAGTAAAATAATTTTTGTGGGTACAAGTGCAACTAAGGTGTGTACAAATGTCCTACGGTCTTGGACGATGAACACAATTTTTAAAGAAAAAAAAGTTTCGGGTCAAAATGACCCGAATATACTTTCATCATGCTACTACATACGCTATTCCCTTTGGGGGGGGAAAGTGTTTTTCCGGAAAATCAACACCGTTTTGAAAAAGTTGAGCTAATGTCACGATGATGAAAAATATATTTAGTATCGTCGTTACGTTTAGCTATAGTTGCTTCCCAACACTCATATAGCCTACATTAATTCACCACTGTTGCAAAAAGACAGGGACAGAGAGTGTGAGGGAGAAAAAGAGCTCATGAGAGAAAGGGATCCTGATGTGATATGACACTCTGACATTCAGTCAGGCCCTCATTAAATTAGTTAAAACACTGCTGCATTATCCAGGGCTGAAATGTGTTTAATAGTCTCAAATGCTCCCTAATTACAATGAGCCAGCCTCACAGGCACAGAAGTTCAAATCTTTACTGTTATTCCGCTCATTATAGTCCAAGTGTAAGGAAGAGAAGAGCTCTAGTTCCTTCACAGACAGCCACAATGCACAGGTGATGATAATACTGCAGAAGCTGCCTATAATGATGCCACAGGAAACAGAGAATAAACAGTTCATATTTAGCATCGCCGTGACAAGCCACAGTCTATCACAGGTTGTGTTCATGCAGGGTTATTAAAGAGATAGCCAAATTTTACTCATTTACTCACCCCCATGTTGTCCCATCCTGTATTGTCTTTCACCTGCATGTGGAAAAAGAACAGGATATGTTAGGCATCATAAAACAACTAGTTTTACTAGGTTGAGTATCTTAGCACAACTGGAAAACTGTGTCAACTAGGCATCCAGAACCAGAATATAATTGGGATTTTGTTTCTTTCTAAAGTCCTGTCACTTCTTCAACAATTATAGTTACAGCAGTAAAAAGAAAAGTTCTCTTAATCAGTATAATCCATTCGATCTCAAAATGTCTGATGGCACCACGCTGATGCATTTTAACTGCACTGAAACACTTTCATATGTCAGTTGTAGATGCGGCTCACTAAACATCTTCAGAAGAACATTAAGACTGATTAAATATTCAGAGGCGAATGGAGAGAGAGAGAGAGAGAGAGAGAGAGAGAGAGAGAGAGAGAGAGAGAGAGAGAGAGAGAGAGAGAGAGAGAGAGAGAGAGAGGAAAATAGATGGAAAACATGTGTTTATGTGGGAGAAAGTGAGACTTAAAAAAATCTGCTAATCTCATTAATTCAAACACATTATTAATGCATATCATAAAATAATATAAACACGTCTAATAACCCACCATATTTCAGCACTAAGGTCTGAGGATGATGTAACCATGTGTTATTTAGTTAACAAATCTAGTGTGCTATTTGAGTGACAGGCACTTGGAATGGACTAGGACTCAAAAACAACCTGGGACCTACAGATGCAGATATAATTTAGTATAATTTTAATGTTTTTGAAAGAAGTCAGTCTCTTATATTCAACAAGGCTGCATTTACAAAAAAAAAAAGGTGTTATTTACACTATAGTGCAAATAATGAAAGATTCTATTTACACTAAGTGAAAATAGCATATTTTCTTAGCGATAATTGCTATATACACTGTTCAAATAGCGATAGATGCTATTTACACTAAGTGAAACTAACATATTTTCTTAGCGATAATTGCTATTTACACTGTTCAAATAGCGAGATGCTATTTACACTAAGTGAAACTAACATATTTTCTTAGCGATAGATGCTATTTAGCCTACACTAATTGAAACTAACATATTTTCTTAGCGATATACTCTCTAAAAAATGCAACAAAAATGGTTCTTGGCTCGTAATCATAGGGGAACCTTTTTTAGTGCTATTTGGCACCAATTTTGGTGCTTCAGTGGTTCTTCAGCGGTTCTTCAGAGGTGCTATATAGCACCTTAGTCAAAGAACCGGTGAAGAACCTCTGAAGAACCGCTGAAGAACCAAAATTGGTGCTATATAGCACTAAAAAAGGTTCCCCTATGATTACGCAACCCGTTCTCATCAGTCTGCGTATAAATGACACGACTTTATATGATATTTACACTAAGTGTAAATAGCTGTAGATGCTATTTACTAAGGGAAATAGCATACTAAGTGAAAATAGTGATATATTCTATTTACACCATAAAAGTAGCAGTTCTTTGCAATATGTGTAAATAGTAATTACATGCAATTTATACTTTATTTTGACAAATACATATTTGCACCTAAGTATTGTGGTATATTAAGAGGATGCAATAATAACAGAGTGATTATATGTATTAAAAAATTAATAAATGGATGCCACCTTAATGGGACAATAAAAGCCCCCCATACACCCCTATCCCTACACAATAAATGCTTTTATTATTATTAAACATTTCGCTAGGCACTTTATTTCCACATTTTTATTGAAAGTAAATGTCTTTCCGATGTGAAATGTGATGGGAAAAGGGATAAGAGCGAGCTCTGCAAAAGGCGGATTCGAACCAGTGTTTTACTGATTGCACCACTGAAGATGTTGAAATACTAGTGTTTTTTTTTTTATCTTGTTTTGCTCAACCAGGCATTGTTAGGCGGAGATGGTGTAAATAGCCCTTTCCAAGGCACGTTATTTGCACTTGGTGTGAATAGACACTCCGTTTTTTAAATAAAAAATACAGTAAACAGTAGCTTTGTAACATATTATAACAATAAAAAACCTATTTTATATTTTTACAAAAAAATGTAATTTAAAACTGAATTTACAACAGGCATTAGTCTTCAGTGACACATGATCCTTCATACAGTAAATCACAGCCGTAGCCCAATACTGGTTACCCACGGAAGCGAAGCCTGGTCAGTACCTGGATTGGAGACCTCCTGGGAAAACTAGGTTGCTGCTGGAAGGGGTGTTGGTGAGGCCAGCAGAGGGTGCTCACCCTGTAGTCTGTGTGGGTCCTAACCATAGACTGTAAGGTCCTAACCCCTAACGCCCCAGTATAGTGCTGGTGACACTTTACTGTCGGATGAGATTTTAAACAGAGCCCCTGACTCTCTGTGGTCATTAAAAAAATCCCATGGCACTTCCCATCAAGAGTAGAGGTATAACCCTGATGTCCTGGCCAAATTCCCTCCATTAGCCTTTATCATTCACGACCTCCTAATAATCCCCATCCACACAGGCTCTATCACTATATAAAAATGCCATCCATCCATCCATCCATAATATGCTAATCCGGTGCTCAGTTATCATCAATTATTACTGTTATGCAATTATTAATAATAGTTATTATCAATATTGAAAACATATTTTTGAAAAAAAAAAATCAAGATTATTTAATGAATAAAAAGGTCAAAAGAGGAACATTTACTTGAGATAGAAATATTTTGAAACATTCTAAATGATAATAAGAAGAAATGTTTCTTGAGCACCAAATATATATCAAATAAATCAAATATCAAATATTTAATCAAATAAATACATCCTTGGTGAGCATAGGAGACTTCTTTCAAAAGCATTTCAAAAGAAAAACTATTCTAAACTTTCAACGAGTATATATTTAGATATATGCTTAGAAAGTTCACCAAAACATAGTTCATTTTCAATGAGATTGGTTCATATTTGGTCTAACCATCACAATTCTGCATGAAGACTTCTGGGTTACACTTTATTTTAGGTGTCATTGTTACAATGTAATTACATATTTAAGTACTGCGTAATATTAATTAACAACATGTACCATGTGTAGGATTAGGGTTTGGTTGAGGGTTAGTTGCATGTAATTATGCATTATTTACTATTATTACTAGGTATAACATGTGTAACAATGACACTGTAAGGTAAAGTGTTACCGACTTCTGTCATCCCTTTTGAATACCTATCAACTGCTAAATCTAAACACACATTAGCGTTGTCTAATAATCTAAAAGAAATGATGTTTTAACAGGGTTCTTCCGGGGAGAAATCACAACCCCACACACATATCCTCGTCACCAGGAAGATTACGTAAGTCTAATAAAGGGGCGATGAGCTCAGGAGAGAGTAGGAAGACTGGTTTTGTTATCGGCCAATAACAAGATAATTAGGGATTGTCGACAGGATGCGCATTCAGAAGTTTCGCCCAAGACTAGTCATGAAATGTTTCATCATGTTAATAAGAGTGTTATTTCACGACATGACATCACAACGGTGTTGTACATCAATTGACTGAAGGTTTTGTTCTGCCTGTGATCACAACAGAAAGCGAGCCATGCAGGGATAAAAGAAAGAAAAATAATAATAATAATCAAATAAAAAACATACCAAAAATAGAGAAAATACACAGACAGTCTCTGAAAAAAAGAAAAGAAAAAGAGACAGAGACAGAGACAGAAAGAGAGAGACGGTGTGAATGTGTGTGTGGGCCAGCGTTGTATTTTATTTTAGAAACAGGAGTGGGTGGATCTCTCATGTTGTACATTACCATATTTAATTCAAAAACAAACATTTTAAAATAGCAGACCCTAAGAAAAAGATAAGGTGAAAAAAGGGCTTGATCAGACTTTTTTTCATTAAAACTGCCCTATATATTTTTTTATATTGCACATAAAAGTCCAATACTTCCTGACACCTATAAGTGGGTGATATATCTCATCCCTTAAGGGTTTAGTTCACCCCAAAAAAATAGAAATTCAATCATCATTTATTCACTCGCATGTTTAATTTTTTTCCTTCAGAACACAAAATATTATATTTTGAACAATGTTGGGAACCAAACAGTTTCGGTTCTCATTGCTTGTGGAAGTAAATGGAAGACAAAAGGAACCGAAACAATTTGGTTACCAAGATTCTTCAAAATATCATCTTTTGTGTTCTGCAGGAAAAAAATGTAATGCATGCAGGTTTGGACATGTGGGTGAGTAAGATCATTTTCATTTAGGGGTGGGCTTTCTCTTTAAGCTCTGTAAAACAGCAAAATGAGTGTCATGGAGTGGCCCGCCCTTTATTAGCCAATCAGAAACACTGTCTGTCTTAGAAAGTGTTTTTTTGAGAAAAGACATGTGATTGATGGGATGGGGGTGGTCTAAGTCAGTGTATCAACATTCATCAGACTAATTCTAACCCTACCTCTTAATACATATTTAATGCATACACTGTAAAAAAAAAAATCCCCGTAAAATTTACGGTAAACAAAACGGCAGCTGTGGTTGCCAGAACTTTACTGTGAAAAATATGGCAGCAACATTTTAGGTTTTATAGATTTAAGTTACATTTACAGTAAATAACCGTATTTCATTAACTGAAATAATGTTAAATTACCAACCTATTGAAATACTAATATCTGTAATGTACCGTTGCTATATACTGACATCCACCAATCACAGTGGTTATGAGAGTCACATGATGAATCAAAGCTCATCAAAATTAGCTTTTGGTGGACATTACTAATATAAAGAAGGCGCACAGTGTCATTCACACAAACACTAAACACCATCGTGCTAACACACATGAAATTAAAAAAAAATGCAATAAACATTAATTTAACAACATTTAAAGGTCCCGTTCTTCGTGTCTTTTTGAAGCTTTGATTGTGTTTACAGTGTGCAATATAACATGTGTTTATGTTTCGTGTGTAAAAAAAAACAGTATTTTTAACACAATTTACTTATCTGTATACCGCTGTTTTCACTGTCCTAAAAACGGCTGATGACTTCCTTTATTCTATGAAGTCCCTCCTTCAGAAATACGTAACGAGTTCTGATTGTGCCAGCGCTTCCCGTGTTGTGATTTGACAGCAGCTTAGCGAACGTGGCACGGTCCTGTGTTGTGATTCGACAGCAGCTTAGCGCACGTGGAAAGGTCACGCCTCTTAACGGGAGATATATGCGCGCTTAATGATCTCTCCAGCGTCCCTGGGAAAGCCAAACAAAGGTGATTTGACTCCGGGATGAAAATAACAGCGTCTCGACGACATGGCGACAAACACAGTCAAACGCAACACTTCCTTTTCTCCACGCGACACGTCCTCTTCTCCACGTGGGACAGCAACAAGACCACGCCCCCTTTTTGCGCGTAGTCTTGTGGGCGGAGGTTAGTCTGTTCTACTGTTCTACTGACGTAATTAAAGAAGGAAGTACCAGGATGTAGTCCAAGCCGGCCGTTCGCTGTAGGCTTTGAAAGGGAATTTCTGTTAAATAAAATATCTCGCTTGGCATTGAACTTTGAGCTTTATAATTTTACAGGTATTATTTATGCTCTAACAGCAACATTACACACTAACTAAAGTTTGAACAATGGGATCACGAAGAAGGGGACCTTTAATGTAACAAAACCCTAATGTACATAACTGATCAGAAAAAAATGAGAAAAACTATAAGAAACAGTTATTTCAATGAAAATACATCAAATGTGAAGTGTCACGCAGGGAATTCTGGGAATGTCAATTTACGTTTTTTCACTGTAAATTACACAACAACTTCCAAAAACTGTGAATTTAACGGTATTTTACTGTAAAATTACATTAAATGTAAGGTTAGATCTATTACGGAAACTTTCTGTTAGCCAGTTTACTGTTTTCAACCGTTGCATTTTTATGGTGTTTTACCGTTGAAATCACGATAATTTTTAACAGTGATATAAATATTGTTAAGCATTTTTTCTCAGTTAACATCAGCAAATAAAGGTTTTATCAGTCCGAAAGCTTTTATTGAAACAAAGATCCAAAACTACCCGTTTTGGATTTTGTCACATTAACGACTTCATAAAGTGCAACAAAAAACGGCCCTGCAGAAGATGATCAATAGTTCTACATCATTGCCTCTTTAGCCCCGCCCACCGATTCACGCATGTCCTGTAGTAGTAAATAAGAAGGGCGCAAACACAGGATTCCTCCAGCAACAAAATGTCTCTGGTTACTTAACGTAACCTCGGTTGCCTGTGAGGAGGTAACCAGACATTGCATCAGTAGATGACGCTATGGGAAAACCCCTCTCTGTGAATACTCCTGAAGTCTTATGAAATCTCTTGGGGGCGAGATTTCACCCGCCAATGTAGTCGAATAATGCAAGCGGTAGCAAGGCCTGCACTATCGCATAATGTTGCAACAAGTGGTAAGCCTGCCCGTGTTGTGCGGTTAATGGTGGAGGTCATGCCAACATACAAGCGTTGGAGTGAAGAAGACCAATAACTGGAGCACATGTACAGTATATGAGCAGTAGAATAAGATCATTGCAGGGCTAACGGCATGCAGATGAAACACGAAGGCAGCAGCATCGCTCGTGCAAATCACCAGTCATCTACACAACTATAGTCTAACACCATCTCAGTGGGGCTGCAACAGATTAAGACGAAGGCTGAACATTGGTTTCAGCTAGCTTGATACCTCGCTCACAGACAATCCTTAATACAAGAAGGAACATTCAGGCTATTAGAACACGTAAATAACAATATGCATAGGTGCCACATAGCACACATGGTGTAGGTTTTTATGCAAAGGTTACTACCTGGTTGGGCAAAACCAAGAAAGCAATGATGGATTCCCAGTGGTGCTTTTTACACAGTGAATGTGTACAACAGCAGTGCACAGATACAAGGGCGATTATTTGTGCAGAGCGGCAGCAGCGTCTGCGCCTGTAACAACAGACTGTCAACAAGCTATACGACCTAGTTGAACACCACTTTGCAAGGGTTAACAATAGGGGTGGGAGAAAAGGTCGATGCATCGCGATTCGTTATCGCACGATTCAGAATCGATTCTGTGTTCGATTCAAACGGCCACTTCACCACCGTGCGCACGCGCGGTCACTGGCCAAATAGAAAAACCCGTTGATAGGCGAACGTTTGTATGCTGGTGAATTGGCTTCGTTTAAGATAAAATGGACAAACTACGACCAGCTCAGGGGCGTTGCACCCGTGGGGACACTTTTCTCGGTGAGAGGGTTCAACACCCGCACTTTTTATGCAGTTTTTCCGCAGTTTTGCACAAACGCCTTACAGCAGTCGCTCCTCCGTTTCTCTGGCCGCTCTTGTGTCTGCGCTCGCTGCGGCTGCCTCCCCATTTCAAAAATGTATTTTGCTTATTAGATGCAAAGTTTTTAATTTCAAAAGCATTCCTAAATTAAGTTCATATTTCCAACAAACGAAATTCTGAGCCAAAATAATGAAGTGGTGCTCAAAGGCTATAAGGCGCTTTCCTTGCCATTATGCTTAAAGGGTTAGTTCACCCAAAAATGAAAATTCTGTCATTAATTACTCACCCTCATGTCGTTGGACACCCGTAAGTCCTCCGTTCATATTCGGAACACAAATGAAGATATTTTAGTTGAAAGCTGATGGCTGAGAAAGGCTTCAGACAGGCCTCCATTGGCATTCAGTACATTGACACTTCCAAGATCCATGAAAGGCACTTAAAACGTCGTTACAAAGTCTATCTCACCACAGTGGCTCTACAATAATCTTACGATGAGACGACAATAGTTTTTGTGCGCAAAAAATAAATAAAAATAACAACTTTATCCAACTTGTTCTCGACTTCCGTGTGTGCCTCCACGACGCATGCGCGAGAATATGACGTAGCGCCGGTGTTCGGGAATCCATGAAATACACACTTAAGCCCCATTTTGAGAACTACGCCGAGACCTAAAGCACGATCAATGTAGAATCCAACAGCTTAGACACGCGCGTCTTCCTCTGCTCGTAAACAAATCGCTTCTGGGTCATGTGTCCGAACGCCGGATCTGCGTCATATTCTCGCGCATGCGTCGTGGAGGCATACACGGAAGTCGAGAACAAGTTGGATAAAGGTGTTATTTTTTTTTTTTTTTCGCACAAAAACTATTGTCGTCGCATTGTAAGATTATTGTAGAGCCACTGTGGTGAGAGACTTTGTAACGACGTTTTAAGTGCCTTTCATGGATCTTGGAAGTGTCAATGTACTGAATGCCAATGGAGGCCTGTCTGAAGCCTTTCTCAGCCATCAGCTTTCAACTAAAATATCTTCATTTGTGTTCCGAATATGAACGGAGGACTTACGGGTGTCCAACGACATGAGGGTGAGTAATTAATGACAGAATTTTCATTTTTGGGTGAACTAACCCTTTAATAACACTCCTATCCCGGTGGCCGGGATATACGTAAACCTACCAACATCCGTGGCATAATTTTTGGAATGACTTATCGAATATTGCTGAACTACTGCACAATGTTTCAAAAGAATGGAAAATTCTGAACAAAGACTGCGTTTTGGTGAGTGATTCGTTAAATTTCTCTAACATGACTGTTGCAGCTCGGCAAGTTCTCACGTGAGATGTTATGCGCACACACTGAATTTGGCTTCTCAGCGAGCGGTAAAGTTGTTTTTCTTCTGCATTAACCTATGTTTTAAAGATTTTTTTGTGGCTCTAACCAAAGTAAAAAAAATTTTGCTTTAAAGACATTTTTTGTTAAATGTTCTAAAGAAACTGAAAAATTGTCACACTTAGTTGCAAATTGAGAACTGTTTATTCTTAATGATTGTTCTTTGCAATTGTATGGCTTACTATGTTTCATTAGAGCTTGTTAATCTTGAATATAACTTTGTAAATAAAATAAAAGTATTGAAAGAAATCTTCATAATCTTTTTTTAATATGGCAATACTGTCAAACAGATATTCTAACAATAAACAAAAAACATATTAGCTCCAATTTTGGTTAAAATGTAAAGTTCATGTATTTTCACAGCAGGATAATTAGTTACCAAAAATGTATGTTAAGAATCGTTTTGGGAATCGGATAGTTACTCCCAGAATCGAAATCGGATTGAATCGTTAAGTGCCTTAAGATTCCCACCCCTAGTTAACAACTGTTGTAATAGTCCACATTACCTATTTGGACACCACCCACAAATTCCTTTCATCAAGTTATGAAGCAGGTATACACTGTAGGGTTTTAGGGTTACATATTATATTTAAATCAAAAATTAGCTCAATAGGGAATTGTGGGTATTAATATTTAGGGATTTATGATTAATCATAACGGGGTTATAATCTAATCACCAATCTCCAAGATGGGAATACCTCACCTCGGTATTTATGCAATATAATATATATATATATGGTTAACAATAATTTATTGTAATTAACTACAGATATATCTATATTAAATAATCACAGAATAACCTCAAGGGAGTTGATTCAAAATTCCTCTCCGTTCCGTTTAAAGGACGAGCGGAGATTCCTTATCCACTCACCAGGTCTATTCTTCCTACCCAATTTTCGGGAAGTTTGTCCCTCTGGCCACAAAGGACAAACTTTCCGAGTTATGGTATTAATTAAAGCATTCAACGATGCTTATAAGAGCTCGTAGCTTAGATCTGACATTAAAGGGACTCGTGTTCCGTGAGCAAACAATGACAATCAAAACGTGAATATCATGGTTTTAATAAAGATTAATACTACGATTACATATGACTACATAAAGAATACATGTATTTACAGAATAGTGGAAAGTAAAGAGGAGGATGAGGGGAAGGGAAAGGAAAGGAAGGAGGGTAAGATCGTGTCCGATCCGACACCTTCCCAGACAAAACCATTGGAGCCAGCAAGAAATATCACCTTAAACAGGGGTACAATCTTTAAAACGCATCTAAATTTCGGTAGAATTGATACTTGCATGGTTTCTTGGTGTTGTGTAAAGCAAGATGCGTGCGTTGGCGTTTCTCAGAGAGTTTGCGCGATGAAGCGTTCTCTCCGTTTGGTTCTTCCAGAGCTTCGTTGGTCCGCGGGATTTTTAAAGGTGTCGTCTTGGAAGGGAAATTCATCTCGTCCAGCTAAGTGCGTCCGCTGACTGCGCCGCGGAGCGCGTCGATCTTCAAAGGAAACATCAGCTTGGCTGGACCGCGCCGGCTCGCAGGTCGAAAACCCGCGAGCCGCGCTGATGAGATGGGAGGAAAAGGAAATTTGTCTCGTCCGGGGTTCTTGCAAGATGACTGAGCACCGATATGCTTGTGTTACTGTCTTTTGAGATCCATTAAACTACGCCCACTTTCCCGGCGGCAACCAATCGTTGGTGTGAATTTCAGGCGGGAGAGAGTTTCTTTGTTCTGACTTTATTACTCAATGGAATGTTCTTGCCGGGAGCCAGAATTAGTAAAGTTTCGCTCAAAAAGGGCTAAACCTACTAAAAGGTACATCTCATAATCATCTACTTTGCACCACTGACTGGGACAAAGAAAGAGAAACCTTTAGACATCAAACATGCCTGTGTTTAAATGCATGAAAGACAGTGTATC
This sequence comes from Gobio gobio, assembly GCF_949357685.1. Classification (NCBI taxonomy): domain Eukaryota; kingdom Metazoa; phylum Chordata; class Actinopteri; order Cypriniformes; family Gobionidae; genus Gobio; species Gobio gobio. The sequence goes on along the minus strand of NC_137111.1, from coordinate 21,323,692 downwards.
TCTTTTACAGAGCCATTTTGAGCATTTAGGATTAACATCACACACACATACAAATATATACTTTGTGGTCAACATACATATAACACAAGGGTCATCACATATTTCTGGAATGGTTAAATTAAAGGCTAATATGAAGAGGAATACTTGTGTGTGTGTGTGTGTCTGTGTGTGTGTGTGTGTGTGTGTGTCTGTCTGTGTGTGTGATAGGAATCTATTTGAAGTTCCTCACAAGGTGATAACGGCACGGCCTGCGTTGTCTCTGCTGGTCGTAAGGGTGATAGTGCGGCCATTTGGCCAGCCTCAACTGGCACCACTACACTCATTTATATGCTAATACTAATTCATAGGCAGAGCTGTGCAAAAGATCTGCATCTCTGGTGTTTCTCGAACGACCCACCACTTTGATCTCATGTCAAGAGCGACTCCAGACGCTACAGTCCCCCTTTGTCATGTGACGACGTCCGGTTGACCTCGTCGGATGACAGTTGTCGTTTTGATCGGATGGTAGTCGAGTGGGATCATGATGGTCAGATGGCAGGTGGATCATGGTGGTCGAGTGGCAGGTGGTTTCTAATCGTTCCAAGCCTTTGGTTCCTCAGGCTGAGGGTCCATCCTGATGAGGTTTGGCCTTGTCTCTGTCTTGGTACCTCCCTTCCGTGGGTTTCGTTTGAATCCCAGGAGGAGAGAGGCTGTGTTCTTGGTCATGGACTCTCGCATCTCGTGGACCCTCTTGACTAGGATGAAAGCCAGGCCCAGTGTCAGGGTGTGGCATGATGCTGTAGCAAGGTAAAGAGCTGTGTCGATGAGAGTGATGTCAATTGGCTAGGACCCCCTTTCTTAATCTTTAGTTCCAGTTCTGGATCTAGAGTGAAGTTGTGATTCTTGAAGAAGGATGGGGTTTCCAGCTCTGACCAGTACTCTTCACTTGGGAGGTATTACGATGCCAGATCATCAAGGTGGAGGATGGTACCCTTTGGTACGTGAATCCACACACTCTGGTCGTTTGTGTCTCCTGGAGTAATGGTCACTCCACGGCAGATAAGGCAGGCAGCAGCCAAGTTCAGGTCTCTGACCTTGTGCAACAGGTGTCGAGGCAGCAGGTGCCATGACGGTGCGTCACCTGTCATCCTGAAGTCCGTCTGTGTGGCGCAGGTTTCTGCTTGTGGTCTCAGGAAGTGGTAAGGGGTCTATGTGGCCTGAAGAGGGTTTCAGACTGACCTAGTGCTGGTGACAGGAGGGAAGCAGGTAGTTGTTAGCCTCTCAGTCACGAGAAGTCCGAAGGATCGGAGTTCTGCTCTGCTTCTTGTAGCCGTGCTGTTGTGAGCTTGCCTGAGCTGTGTGTGGCAAGGAGTTGGAAGCTTGTCCTTTGCAGTCCTCATCTGGTGAGTCCTGTTCAGGGGCTATTTTGCTGGTGTCAGCAGCTCCTGTGACCCTGAGATAGTAGTGTCCAGCTGTCCTTGTGCCGCCTCCGCTTGACAGCTGCGTGAAGGGTTTGGCAGAGGGCGTTGTTGTCGACGGCTGTGGGACATCCTGTGGTGTGCGCAGGGTGGACGCGCTGTCTTCCGTGGCTCCGCCCAGTGGCTTGTCTGGTACTTGGCGTTTGCCATAGTGACAGTTCTGCATGTGTTTGATCTGTCCAGCTGCTCTCATGGTTCAACAGCTGTCTGAGCCACTTCAGGTGTAGTTTGTCAATGTGCTGGTGAGCAGTGTAAGTTCTGACAAAACTAGAGTCTCTTGTTTGATGCAGCAGGGTCGTCTGACACCCAGTCACAAGTTCCAAAGTAGACACATGAGTTGATTCATGCGGGGTGGCTCTGATGGTCATGAGCACCAATGGACGTTTCACATCCCAGTCTTTCTGGTTGGCAGACACATACTTTCTCAGCATGCTGGCCCCAGCTCAATTGGTTCATTCAACTTGGTGTCGTTGGGTGCTCAAAGACATTCTACTCACTTGGAGAACTGGCATACAACTGTGAGGAAGTACTTGTGGTCCCTCGTCGATCTGGGAAGGGATCCCGCCCAGTCTATTTGAAGGTATGACCACGGGACTGTGACTCTTCTGCGTTGCAGGGGCTCTGGGGTTTGGGTTTGCCGGTTAGGATTGTCAGCAAACCAGACACTTCTCTGACATACTCTGACACGACTTGCTGCATGCCAGGCCAATATTTCACTTGCTTCTGTGTCTTGTGGCTCTGGTACCGTGGTGTCCGGCACATGGTGCGTTGTGGGCATACATTTAGCATTACCCCCCTTTTGACACTGTGGCATCACAAGCTTTAGCGCTGTGAGGGCGTCAGAGGCATCCCCCAGAATGTTTGTTTTCTCACGCAGCATGTGTTTGCCGTCATGCGGTCGTCTGAGGCCTGTGGTAGCGGTGAAGTCAGACATCGTGACAGGGTGGTTGGAGGGGTCTGAGAGGTGGTTACTCATAGCTTTTATGGCAGTGTCAGAGGCTTGCATGTCAGCTGTGTCATTTATGGAAATTGTAGAGCCAGCGTAAGCGGCTGTGATGTTGGAATCGTCGCAGGAATAGTCAGTTTGCTGCGGGTTATCACAGCGCCATCACGGGTGGTTGTGTGGGTGGGAGGTGACCATGGATTGCCGTGAAGTGTGCCAGTCTTGGCCAGGGAATCAGTTTGGTCATTCAAGTCTTTGTCAAGGCCGGGTTGCCTTGAGTGTCCTGTCACCTTTTCCCGGTGGACAGTCATGTCGTGTGTTCTTGTGATGTCATCACACGCGTCGAACAGGTGTTGGGCATGCTTCGTTTCGGAAGATGTTAAACTCGGCTGGTGAGTTGGCATAGCCGATTGGGCACCTGGTGAAAGTACGCTGTCGGTTGCAGAAGGTGAAAGACAGCTGGTGCTGCAGTATCCTGTTCGTTGATTAAAGTACAGACTCTTGGGATGGTCTGGCCTGGCAGGAGGTTTTCAGGCTTGGCAGGAACCACACGGGGCTGTGATGTCAGTGGGGCTCACACTACCTCATTGGTAAAGTCCACATGAGCCTTGAGGCGGATCAAGGGGTCTGCTTCTATGTAGACGTTATGCAGTGGATCTTGAAGGACCAGGATGTGGTGTGTGAGGCACTGATCGTTCCATTTCAAGTTCAAAATGCAGGTGCCCTTGACAGTTACCATGGTTGTTAGGCAGGAGTCCAACGGGCAGTGGGTGCACTTGCTTGCAGATGGAAGGTTGGATGTGTCTTTCATGAGGGCTTTGAACAGTGCTAGACTGATGGCTGAGTTGTCTGCCCATAGTGAGAGTATGATGTCTGTAGTTGTTACATCATTCAGCTGGAGGTCAGTCATGACCTTGGGGCAGTGAAAGTCAGAGTCTATGGTGAGTTGAAAAGTGCAGAGTAGCGAGCTTGAACTTTGCTCTGGTGCTGAGACAGTGTTCTCGCAGCGGGTTGCAAGATTTCTCGTGACCTCTGTGACCTGACAGTCTGGCTCAGGTGATCTGGGTGGCTGGAGAGGCAGAGGTTCTCGTACTTGAGCCCAAATCTTTAGCTGTTTGAAGTCTAGTAGGGGCTGAAAACGATCTAGCAGATCTTTGCAGACGAGAAAGGGGTACGTGTCCATTGGTTAGATGTACACTGGGTGTACCAGACTCATTAGGCCCATCGTTAGCTGGATGGGAGCTATCTGTTCAAGTTGGATCTCATTTTGGCTGTATGACTGCACATTCAACTCACATTTTGGGATTTCAGAGTTCGATTGTTCAGGAAGTGCAGCTGTCAGCTAAGGGAGTTGAGTGACGCTGTCATTTGGTGATGAAGTCTCTGGATCTTTGGACTGTGGTTTGTGCGGTGCTTGGTTCCGTCGGAGAGCAGTCAGGAAGGACGTTGGGTGCCGGTCTTGGTCACAGTCGTAAGCTGTCTGGCCTGTCCTTCTTGTCTCCCTTGCGAGAAGTTCTTTCAGAATCCTCAGGATCTCTGCTGACTCAGATGAAACTGCACCGTCTGGCTCTGGTGAGTGCTCAGACTTGGGTTCGTTTGGGGCGAGCCGTTCCGCCGCTGGCTGTTTGGGCTAGGGGTGCTGCCATTTCTGGGCTGTCGGCTGGCATCTCACGCGGCTCCACCTTTGGGTGGTTAGACAGACGTGGCTTGTCTCAGAGTCTTTCAGAGTGCTTGGACAGGTGCTTAAGACGGGCACCGTGCCAGTTGCGCTGCTCTCTGCTGGCTTGGAACGGTCTTGCCGGTTACAAAGTCTGTCACTGCGTTGTTGCAGGGCGCCCCCTGGAGCCAGCTCTGAACGGTGATCAGAGACAGGGTAAACCATTAGATTTCTCACAGTCTTTTCAGAAACAGTCTTTTTGGTCGGCAGTCCCGTAGCTGTTGGTAGTCCAGCTTTACGGTCTCATGTTGTAAGTGAAAGTTCATACCCTGCAGGGTTTGGGGTGAAAGTTGGGATGTTTCTGGCCAGCTTGTAGAGTTCTTGGGAAGCCATGATGTGCCTGAGCATGATTCTCTGGATTGGCTCCCACCCCCTTTGCTGCTGGTGGGGGCTCGTGGCTGCTGGCTGGTGACAACCTGGGCAGTGGGCTTTCACCTTTTTTTTGAGCTTGAAACTCTTGGCTGGGGGTTTCTTGTCCCACTTGTCAGGGGAAACTGTGTGGTGCGTGTTTCCCCTTGCTGTTCACTGTGCGATGTACATGTGAACTTCAGTTCTCTGTGAACAGTTTCAAGTTCTTTGTCTTGAATAGTCTTTTTTTTTTTTTTTTTTAACCAAATCTTGGACCTTGGCATGGGCGTTTGCAAGTGGGTTTCACAAGCTTTGGCCTTGCTGTTTCTTTCTTTCAGTTCAATCTTTGCTCTTGTTAGGAGAGCTTCACCTCGTTGGAGTTTTTCTTTTGGTTCCTCTTCGGATTCTTTCTCCAACTGCTCTCTGTGCTTGTCTCTACACGAAGTTCTGCCGGGGCATTTTGGAGTCTCTCAACTTCCTCCCGAAGTTGTAGGTCCGTTCCGTCTTTCCGTCCGCGTCAGTCCTGGGTCTCGAGGAGTAGCTGATCTAATCGACTCTGCGCGTGGTCCTGGTTACTACGGGCCTCCTCGGCATGGAGCTTCAACGCTGCCGTTCTTGGCTCAGGGGCTGCAGGTCACCGTGGCTTTAGGCAGGAACGCAGTCGTCCTGGTGCTCGATCAGGTCTCGACGTGATCCCAGCGGCGGTGGGGCTGGATGAATGGGACACACCGCTTACTGTGGGCAAGAGAGAGACAACACAAAAGAGGCCAATGCAAGTCCGTATAGGGTGTAGTGCTTATAGCCATATGTGACTATTTAATTGTGTGTGCAATTTTGGACTAACTGGTGCAGACAGTTAGTGGAATCTAGGCCGTGCACCTGTTGTCTTGGCCGTGAGCGGCCAGGTGGGGCCGATTTGTGTGGGTGAGTGCCGGATTTAAATAACAATTTTGACAGTGCGGTAGCCTAGTGGGTCATTTACTGATACTGGCTGCTGATCGTCAATCTATTATTCAGCTTTCCTTGATGGCTCTCATAGGTTCTGTCTTTAGGTGAACTGGAAGAAACTAAACAACAGAATAGTAGAGTAGAAAAGAAAAGAAAAGAAAAGGGCGAAATATCCAAGAATACTAAGAAGGCACGAAATAAAACAGAATGAGAACATGAGAAGAGATAGATATGGGAAGGCTCTAAGCTTAATACCAATGCTAGGGTTTATGACAGGGCCAACGAGTGAGGGGGCGCTGTTGAGCTATAAAGCCTAGGGGAAAGGTATGGCTTACAAAAAAAGAAAGGTGTGGCCAAACACTTAAGTGACCAGGAATATGTATATTCTAGGGCTTGCAATAAGTGAATGGGCTTATTTAACTTACTATGCCTGGGGTGAATCGGGGTCGCCTCAGGTGAGAACCGATGGCGAGGTCAATCTCGCCGGCGGTCCCTGGACACTCGACCGCGGTGTTCCCAGATCCTCGTCCCTTGGTACCACGGTGCGCCCACTCAAACAGCGTGTGACTTTTAGCATGACTGGGCAGCACTCAGGTAAGTTTGGTCAACGGCCAGACTGAAGAGTTGAAGTTGGGTTTCCTCTGAAATCCCTTTGGAGTCCAAACCGAGGATCAGAGTAATTAACCAAGATGCCCTTGAGCGGTTCAGTTGGACTCGTTGACTTCTCCCTGGAGTGCCCGAAATGCTTAGCCTGCTGCGTGCCGCCGCCAATGGTACGGAGACAGAGGTGTCTGCGATTCACCCACGACCGGTGTCAGTTACGCAGGCCAGGTGACTCCACTCACCGGAACCCAGCCAGAAGACAACCGGAAATTCACCACAAGCACTAGGGGAGGTACTACCTGTGAATATATAAATGGCTAACAAGGAAAACGTGACATCAGCTTAAGCTTAAACTTGTTTTAACCAAATTCAAATAATTCTGTAAAGTGGGTGAGGTAAAAGACTATTCAATAAATAGTACTAAAACATAAAATGATGATAATGTTGGTAATTATCAGAACAACATTGAAAAAGGGAGAAGTGGAATTAATTAAATTAATCTATTCGGAAATGGAGCCAAAGGAGAAGAGAGAGAGGAGAGCCAACTTTTGAGAGTGCCCAGCAGGGGGCGTGCTACTGATAAGTGGCTGTCGCAGGCTGAAAAGAGAAGGCTTAATTTAAATTCAGGTTCAAGCTTGCTTAAACCAAAATTTAAATAAGTGCAGGGTATCAGACTGGTATGAAATGGAAGAAACCAATTGATAAACAAATAACAATAAAAAGGGAAGAAAAGAACAGACAAGCAAAAGTAACTCAAATTGAAACAATGAGAAAGAAAGGGAAACTGACTTAGCAGGAGATGTCCCAAAAGGGGTCCATTCCCCTTAGGTAGCATCACTGGCTGAAAGGAGAACTTAATTTAAATTCAAATTCAAACTTTGTTTAAACCAAATTTAAATAAGTGTGAGAAGTCATTGAACCCGAAAGATTGAATGACTTCAAACAATAGCAATAACAGGAAATAAATGAAAATAATTATAATAGTAAACAAATAAAATAACGAGAGTTCGCTTGAGAGAGTTTAATAAGGCAAACATCTGCAGACGTCCACAAGATGGCGTAGTGGAGTCAGGCGTGGGTAATTTGAGAGGTGCAGCACACCTAGCGGGCTGCCCCCTTGTGTTACTCGGAGGTATTACACTACCCAAAATTAGGTGATTATGAAGCTTGAGCGTCCGACAATGGGGAGGGTCCAGCTTCCTAACGCAGCAATTTAACTGCAATCACAAGTGTGAATAGAATTTGTTTTCAAATTTCCTTTGTGCCAATTTTGAAGCACAGAGTGTGTGGACGGATTTATTTACCGCATATACACACAAATGTAGAACAGAGCATTTTCTCTGCAACAAATTTTAACGTGATCAAGGTTAAAATAAAATACTCCCATTCACACATCAAGCAGATACTGGCCAGCAGTTTTTTTTTCTGGTTGATTTGTGCAAGGTGTGCGTTCTGGTTAGCTATGCCAAAACTCCACCTAAGGGGGTGAGATCGCTAGCGATTTATAAGGCCTTTTACAAAACGAATAAGAGGAATACGCTCAAATCGTCATCACGCTGGGAGAAGATTTCTTCGTTCTAACAGGTGGCATCACGCACAGGTGGCATCACGCACAGGTGGCATCACGCACAGGTGGCATCACGTTGAAAGAAGATTTCTTCGTTCTAACAGGTGGCATCACGCACAGGTGGCATCACGCACAGGTGGCATCACGCTGAAAGAAGATTTCTTCGTTCTAACAGGTGGAATTGATAATATTAAAATGTTCTGCAAAAGAAGTTTTTTTCCCTTTACAGAGACAGTTTTAATATTATGAACTGCAGTTTCTTTTTAACAATTAACAGTGACCAAAATGTTTGACCAAAATAGACGCTGTTAACATAGGACTAACTGAAATGAGCTTTGGGCTTTTCAGTTACAGATACATGAGTTCGCGATTGCGACTTGTCTCACTGAAGCGCGCATATAAGACAACAATTAACACAAATGATATACGCATAAAATTGACAAAGTTGCTCACAAAACAGAGTTTAGAATGTGCTCGAAATATTCTCCACCAAAAATATGTAGGGTTTTAGGGTTACATATTATATTTAAATCAAAAATTAGCTCAATAGGGAATTGTGGGTATTAATATTTAGGGATTTATGATTAATCATAACGGGGTTATAATCTAATCACCAATCTCCAAGATGGGAATACCTCACCTCGGTATTTATGCAATATAATATATATATATATGGTTAACAATAATTTATTGTAATTAACTACAGATATATCTATATTAAATAATCACAGAATAACCTCAAGGGAGTTGATTCAAAATTCCTCTCCGTTCCGTTTAAAGGACGAGCGGAGATTCCTTATCCACTCACCAGGTCTATTCTTCCTACCCAATTTTCGGGAAGTTTGTCCCTCTGGCCACAAAGGACAAACTTTCCGAGTTATGGTATTAATTAAAGCATTCAACGATGCTTATAAGAGCTCGTAGCTTAGATCTGACATTAAAGGGACTCGTGTTCCGTGAGCAAACAATGACAATCAAAACGTGAATATCATGGTTTTAATAAAGATTAATACTACGATTACATATGACTACATAAAGAATACATGTATTTACAGAATAGTGGAAAGTAAAGAGGAGGATGAGGGGAAGGGAAAGGAAAGGAAGGAGGGTAAGATCGTGTCCGATCCGACACCTTCCCAGACAAAACCATTGGAGCCAGCAAGAAATATCACCTTAAACAGGGGTACAATCTTTAAAACGCATCTAAATTTCGGTAGAATTGATACTTGCATGGTTTCTTGGTGTTGTGTAAAGCAAGATGCGTGCGTTGGCGTTTCTCAGAGAGTTTGCGCGATGAAGCGTTCTCTCCGTTTGGTTCTTCCAGAGCTTCGTTGGTCCGCGGGATTTTTAAAGGTGTCGTCTTGGAAGGGAAATTCATCTCGTCCAGCTAAGTGCGTCCGCTGACTGCGCCGCGGAGCGCGTCGATCTTCAAAGGAAACATCAGCTTGGCTGGACCGCGCCGGCTCGCAGGTCGAAAACCCGCGAGCCGCGCTGATGAGATGGGAGGAAAAGGAAATTTGTCTCGTCCGGGGTTCTTGCAAGATGACTGAGCACCGATATGCTTGTGTTACTGTCTTTTGAGATCCATTAAACTACGCCCACTTTCCCGGCGGCAACCAATCGTTGGTGTGAATTTCAGGCGGGAGAGAGTTTCTTTGTTCTGACTTTATTACTCAATGGAATGTTCTTGCCGGGAGCCAGAATTAGTAAAGTTTCGCTCAAAAAGGGCTAAACCTACTAAAAGGTACATCTCATAATCATCTACTTTGCACCACTGACTGGGACAAAGAAAGAGAAACCTTTAGACATCAAACATGCCTGTGTTTAAATGCATGAAAGACAGTGTATCTCTTTTACAGAGCCATTTTGAGCATTTAGGATTAACATCACACACACATACAAATATATACTTTGTGGTCAACATACATATAACACAAGGGTCATCACATATTTCTGGAATGGTTAAATTAAAGGCTAATATGAAGAGGAATACTTGTGTGTGTGTGTGTGTCTGTGTGTGTGTGTGTGTGTGTGTGTCTGTCTGTGTGTGTGATAGGAATCTATTTGAAGTTCCTCACAAGGTGATAACGGCACGGCCTGCGTTGTCTCTGCTGGTCGTAAGGGTGATAGTGCGGCCATTTGGCCAGCCTCAACTGGCACCACTACACTCATTTATATGCTAATACTAATTCATAGGCAGAGCTGTGCAAAAGATCTGCATCTCTGGTGTTTCTCGAACGACCCACCACTTTGATCTCATGTCAAGAGCGACTCCAGACGCTACAACACTGATCAGTTAAAGTGAATAACACTGATTATCTTTTCATCACGGCACATGTTAGTGAGTGGGATATATTTGGCAGCAAGTGGTCAGTATCTATCAAAAGTGGCCCAAGGAAGGAACAGTGGTGACCTGGCGACAGGGTCATGGGCGGTCAAGGCACATTAATGCACATGGGGAGCGAAGGCTGGCCCATGTGGTCCTGTCAAACAGACGAGCTACTGTAGCTCATATTGCTCAAGAAGTTAATGCTGGTTCTGATATTCTGATAGAAAGGTGACAGAATACACAGTGTATCGCAGTTTGTTGCGTATGCAGCTGCATAGTCGCAGACCTGTCAGGGTTCCCATGCTGACCCCTGTCCACCACCGAAAGTATCAAAAGTGAGCATGTGAGCATCAGAACTGGACAACGGATCAATGGAAGAAGGTGGCCTGGTCTGATCATGTGGATGGCTGGATACATCGCTTACCTGGGAAACACATGGCACCAGGATGCACTTTGGGAAAAAGGCAAGCCGGCGGAGGCAGTGTGATGCTTTGGGCAATGTTCTGCTGGGAAACCTTGGATCCTGCCATCCATGTGGATGTTACTTTGACACGTACTACCTACCTAAGCATTGTTGCAGACCATACAGCCTTTCATGGAAACGGTATTCCCTGGTGGCTGTGGCCTTTTTCAGCAGGATAATGCGCCCTGCCACAAAGCAAAAATGGTTTAGGAATGGTTTGAGGAGCACAACAACGAGTTTGAGGTGTTGACTTGGCCTCCAAATTCCCCAGATCTCAATCCAATCGAGCATCTGTGGGATGTGCTGAACAAACAAGTCCGATCCATGGAGGTCCCACCTCGCAACTTACAGGACTTAAAGTATTTGCTGCTAATATCTTGGTGCCAGATACCACAGCACACTTTCAGGGGTCTAGTGGAGTCCATGCCTCGACGGGTCAGGGCTGTTTTGCTAGCAAAAGGGGGAACAATACAATATTAGTCAATGTTATGACTGATTGGTGTTTAATCCTCTTGCAAAGGCAAACTTGCAATGAGAGTGAGGATGCATACAAATCAGAACAGACAAGAGTACTCAGCACGAGTTGGTCATGTAGAGGTGCGCAATCGCATATGAACAACAGTGGCTCAGCAGCTGGTGCTAATCATAGAAAACAATGAACGGCGGCTGCGCCGGCATGCATAGCGGTCAATGTAAGCAACAATACACACCCATATGAAAAACAGCAGCAGAGACGTTTTTTGATCATAGGAGGCAAGGAATGAGTGAGTGGCCGGACCCTTTTGTGCTTTATACAGGACAGACACAAGTAAGTGGCTGGAGCACTTGTACTCTATGACAGGTTGTCGTTGAGGCAGAGAGCTGCGTATTTGAGAGTGAGCGAGTGGCAGAAGCACATTGAGCTTTATTGAGGCACACCGCCGTTCTGAGGCGGGGGGGCTGCTTATACTGCTTATGAGTGAGTGAGCAACTGAAGTGCTTTGTCCTCTATGCTAACAGGTTAACACACTGAAGCAAGAGGCTGTATTTTTTGTGTTTGAATGAGTGAGCGGCCGGAGCTTTTCTGTGCTCTGTATAAAGCAGAACGCTGTTCTAAGGTGGGGGGGTTGCTTATATCGAATGAATGAGTGAGAAGCTGGAGCGATATGCGCTGTGTACACAGCTGATCGCCACACTGGTGGGGAGCTGCACGTTAGAGAGCCGACCTGTATTTTGCGAGCTTTGGCAGACAAATTCTCGCCTGTGAGATTTCATAAGGCTTCAGTAATATTCTTGGAGAAGGGTGTTCCCCATAGCGTCAGCAACTGACGCAATGTCGAGTGAACCGAACTCAAAAGGAACGATAGAAATGCCTCTGAGGATTACGAGACATTTTGCAGCACCAAATTGTGGAAAAACACAGTCTTTGCATTGCCTTCCTTGTGATCCAAACATTAAAAAAGCTCGGATGAACTTTATTTTTAATGAAGATCCAGAATGTGTCAGTTAGACACTGTTCGTTTGTTCGCTTAATTTTACTTAAAAATTGTTTTTAAAGACTTTGTCTTATCAAAGACTAAAATTAAGTGATGCAGTGCCAACTGTATTGAATCCGACTATATTGTTGCAACACAAGTGTGAGTAACAGTGTTTTTACTATGTGTAACTATTGCTTTGTGTAAAAAAGATGATGAACGATGAATATAAGAATGATCATGCGACAAACAATGGTAATTCATTCATAATTTGTTTACATGAAACACTATAAGTTATCTTGTCAACTATAACTGTGGTAATTTAAAGCCTACTTCAACTATTTGCCTTTTCCTGATTCAGGATCAGACTCTGGCTCAAACATGTGAGGCAGAATTTCACCGGTTGCCATTTTTTCAACATCGGAAGTTTTCAAAACAACTCCACAAGTGTTATGACAGGACATTGAAAATTATTTTAATGTGCAAAATTGTCACCCAATTATAGCAGCGGGTGTTTATTTCCAAGTCTTGAAATGCAGCACGCCCATCGAAACGGTGTGTTTGAAAGAGAGGGTCAAAAACAAGATAGAAAATATCCTATAACTTTGATTAGGAAAAATCTTGCTACCATAAATGGACCTCAAAGAACATTATACAATTTAAAAAAATTGCAGTTCATGACCCCTTTAAAGATGGGATCAGCTGAGAAATAAGAATTTAATGGATACAAAAAAAAAAGAACACATTGACTCACCTGTTAAGGGACACGTTCTGTTGTGATTTTACCGTGAAGTTGGACAACAGACAATAGCAATGAACAACAGTTGCTTAAACAAGAACATGTCCTACCTGGGAATATCAGTTACCTGAGTGACAAAGATGTTGCTCTCCAAGTGCAAACCCTGTTGATGGTGTCCCAGTCTCCATGATGCATACACTGTCTTACATAATCACTGGCTTAAAACCCAACAAAACAGACTGTGTAAAGGGGTGAATTATAGAAAATACAGCAATTAAATACTCGAGTAAAAGCAGAGACAAGAACTGAGACATTTGCGACCTGAAAATTCTCCAGTTACATAACAGGCCTACATTTTAAAAATGCACATTAGACAGGCCCCAAATTTAAAAGTGCATGTTTAAAGTACCAAAATAAAGATTTGATACCACATTAAATGTGAGGAACAAATGAGCAAAAAATGCTGAAACATGAGGGAAAAAAGCTAACATTTAATTTGGAATACCCTGAATACAAATTAAGCATAAATATTCTGAAAGAGCTCTTATTATGCTTTGTATCGATTTCCATCTTTTCCAGAGTTGTCGCTTGAACTTATGTTCTATGGATGGACATCCCTCCCAGGGTTAATACATATTTTAGAAGCCCCAGATAACTTTAAGATGTTGAAATAAAGACCTAAAATACTCCATGGCCCAATGTTACATCACTAACAACCTTTTTTTCGATGGTCCACTTAAGATTTTCTACTAACTATAACTGTAACTTGTCAACTACCTTGGAGTATTAGTAGACTGTAAGGTTAGGGTTAGGTTTCAGTTAGTAGAATAATTCCTCACTCTTAACCTCAACCTGGCTCGTGACACAACACACACTCATCCACAGGTCATTTTTTCAGCGTAACCTACACTCACTCTCACCCTCCCATATCCTCTTTGGTCTAATCCACACTTCCTCCCCCTAATCAGCTCTCATCACTAGATAATAACAGGGCTACTATTGCTCTTTTCTCCACTCTTACATCTTGTTTAGACAACCTCTTCCTCCCCCTCCTTCATCAACCCTAACAGCTGATGACTTTGCCACATTCTTCACACACAGAAGTCAGAAGTCTCCAAACGCATCCTTTCCAATCACCCTGCTACCTGTCCGCTTGATCATATACCCACTCATCTCCTTTAAGCCATTTTCGTCTTCAGTTGTACCCACACTCCCTCACATTATCCACACCTCTCTTCACACTGGTACCTTTCCCACAGCATTTAAGCAGGTTCGGATATCCCCACTGCTTAAGAAACCCACTCTAAATCCAGCACTTTTAGAAAATTGCAGACCAGTATCCCTACTTCCATTCAATGCTAAAACACTTGAACGAGTCATGTTCAACCAAGTCAAGCTTTCTTACACAGAACAACAGAATGGCCACTCATTTGAGACTGCCCTGCTCTCGGTTAGTGAAACTCTCAGAATGGCAAGAGCAAGATCCAAATCCTCAGTACTCATCTGGCTGGATCTGTCTGCTGCTCTTGTTAACCACCAGATCCTCCTGTCAACCTTCACGAAAAAGGGCAGGAACCACACTCTAATGGTTCAAGTCTTACCTCTCAGGAAGGTCCTTCAGGGTAGAGGGCTGCATTGGGATTGAGTCCCGCCGGGTCCCGCGGGACCCAACGTAAATCTCGCGGGAGCGGGCGGTTTGAATTTTGCTGCGGGCGGGAATGGGCGGCTAAAAAAAACACAGCGGGAATCGGCGGGATAGGGAGGTTGCCTAACGACATGATGGAGAAGATGTAATAGATGATGTAGAAAAGAACCTCAAACGAGGTAATTACAGCACAAAAGCTAAGCAAAGAAAGTCTGACATTTGGAGAAGTTTCTCAATTGTTTTGGTAGGCAAAGTCATGCGGTATAACGTTATATGTCTCCACATATTGCGCAGCTGGCAAATACATAGCTACTTGATCATACCTCACCAAAAACGCTCAGCACTCCCTGCAGGTCAAGTTGACTGTTTGGTGTTTTTGACAAACAGAAGTTTAGTGAGTGGAAATGGATTGTTTCTAAATGTCCGTTTGCTATTTTGTGTTCACATTACGTTCTGTTGAAGCATGTTTTCTCAGGTTTCCTTTCAGTCGGTCACGTTCGACGGAATTGGGATCTGTTTTTTGTTTCTCAATCTGGTTTTCTGTTTTGCAAAGCAGTCTATTTTTATGTGCAAAGTTTTTGATAAAAACGAAATTATATTTGAATGTATTTGGCCTTTTTTTTTTTTACATGCAGGCCAGGGAAACGAAACAAACAACCCCATGAATCTCTTTAATAATATCAATACAAATACGTGTTTTTTTTCCCCTGCGGGACGGGAGAAGACACAAAATCAATGCATCTCTATTATTGTGCGGGAATAAATTCTCAGAGTTTTGCGGGTGCGGGCGGGAGTGGACATACATATTGCGGGAGCGGGCGGGAGTGTAACACATACGTTGCGGGAGCGGGCGGTAATGGTCAGAAATTCGGCGGGTGCGGGCGGGAGCGGGATGAAGAAAACAGTCCCGCGCAGGGCTCTACTTCAGGGTATTGTGGAGGGTACTAAGTCGCAACATCTTGCTATACTGGGATGCATCAGGGCTCAGTGCTTGGACCACTTCTGTTCTCCATTCAGAAACATGGTTTTTCCGATCACTGCTACGCTGATGTCAACTCTACCTCTCATTCCAGCCAGATGATCCGATGCTAGCTGCTTACTTCTCTGCCTGCCTTTCAGACATTTATTACTGGATTAAGGACTACCACCTTCAACTCAACCTTGCGAAGACAGAACTGCTTGTGGTCTCAGCCAACCCAACACTTTATCACAACTTCTCAAACCAGCTAGGTTTGTTAACCATAACTCCATCCAAGACAGCCAGGAACCTTGGAGTTGTGATTGATGATCAGTTAAACTTCACAGACCATATTGCTAGAACTGCCCGTTCCTGCAGATTTGCCATCTACAACATGAAGAGGATCAGGACCTTCCTATCGGAGCATGCTACACAACTCATTGTCCAAGCTCTTGCTCTGTCCAGACCGGACTATTGTAATGTTCTCTTGGTAGTCCTTCCAGCATGCACTGCCAAAGCTCTGCAACTTATCCAGAATGCTGCAGCAAGAGTGGTCCTTTAACAAGCCAAAGAGAGCGCACGTCACACCTACATAAAATTGCGTTGGTTGCCTATTGGCTCGCGTCAATTTCAAGACACCGATGTTTGCCTAGATCACTGGCTCTGCGCTGCTTCAGACCCATGTGCCCTCCAGAAGCTTGCGTTCTGCATGTGGTACCATCCCAAAGAGGCACAAAATCACTTTCACAGACCTTTACCTTGTCCTTGACTGTTCCAAGCTGGTGGAATGACATGCTTAACTCGACCAGAGCTGCTGTTTTTTTTTTTTTAAGCTATTTTCAAGAAACGGTTTAAGACAAATGTTTTTCATCAACGCTTGGCCCATTAATATTAAAACATACTATTATATATATCCATTTACTACAAAAATTAATACGTAGGCAACTGTGCTAGACTAACTGGAACTAGTCAAAGCATTTGCATATTGTTGCCCTGTTTGTTTTTATTGCACTCCTCATTGTAAGTCACTTTGGATAAAAGCGTCTGCAAAATGATTAAATGTAAATAAGTAGACATGTAGTTGCAAAGTTACTTAAAGTCAGAAGAATGTCTGTTGGGGGACAATCAAAGTACAGAGTAAGCAGACAGTCAACTAGAGTTAGTTTACATGTAGTTACTTAAAGTTAATACAATTTAAAGTGGACCATCAAAATAAAGTGTTACCCTAAAATTAACAAGTTTATACAATGACATCTAAATTCAGGGTTCCTACATGTTTTCAATTTCAAAATTCCATAATTTTCCAGAACCAAATTTCCCAAAACATTTCAGACCATATTTAACATAAATGGCTCTTTAGCATTATATTTGATATATAATATGGTCATCCCTAAATATTTTTTTGTTTTCATTGGTTACCTTAAAGTGATAACAAGCGCTTAAATTATGAGAAGAAACCTTAAATGCTTTAAAACCTGCAAATATTCACCTCTTACACATAAGTTTGATGTTGCATGATCACCAAACATCAAAGTACTAATTAGGATGATTGTTTGCTAATTTATCTGGAGCCGGTTAGAGTGGCACATGCATATTCAGTCAATAAATTTGCTTATAGTAAAGACAAACAGTTTTGCATAATGAAAATGTGCGCCTTGAATTCATTGTGTTTGACAATCACTAAACTTTTGTTATGAACACACTCTGCTTGTATGATACATATATTTTTAGAAATTCTTAATTGTATATTTTAGAAAACTGAATAGGGGCAATAGTCTGGATTCCTACAGCTGAAAAGTGTCCAAAACCCCTCTAAAACCAACAATCGAGACCAGGCTAGGAGACCATCTAAGTCCAGAGATGTAGTGGAGCTGTAATGAATGGAAAGAAGTCACGTGTAAAGGTTACAGTTATTGTGGAAGATCCTCTTCCCCAATTAAAAAAGAGATTTTGCCGCTTTCTGAACTGCTTCACTAAAGCATCAAAAAGAGTCCATTAGTGTCAGTGACATTCCGTGTTTGGTCCATTCACCATTAAATATATATTATAAATCAAAGGATCTTTTGATAGGAGAATTTGAGAGAAACGAAAAAAAAAAAAAAAAATCAAGTTATATGGGTTGGGAAAAACATGATGATGAATACATTTTTTTTTTTTTTTGGGTGAACCATATCTTCAAGAACATTTAGCTTTTTTTTCCTCCTAAAAATGTACTGCTATGCTTGTTTCCAGAGGTTATGTTAATTAAAGCAAGCAGTCACCCAAATATGCCCTTCCTTCCTATCCTTTACTCTCCCTCCAAGCATCTGACATGTTAATGCTCAAAATGAAAGAATAAAGCCAGCATATGTCTTAAGTACATATATACCTGCCAATTTCAGAGAAGCCCCTAAATCCTTTAACCCCTGTGGAAAAATCCTGTAAAATCCTGCAAGCTCACACTTTAGCATGCAAACCATTAGGAAAAACAAGATCGACCAGCATCAAAAGACTACATGCACAAAGGTTGAAAAGAGTTTATGATCCACATCCAAAGTTTTCCACAAAAGCATCATTAGCTGGTTTGCAAATTTAATGTCGAGCTCTGTTGCACTCTTGTGGATGAACTTGGTACTGGTGGGTAGAGGGCTGGAAAGAGAACCATACTGATTTTATAAACAAAAAATACACATTTGTCAAATGACAATAGTATTGTGTCACCTAAAAATGAAAATGCTCTTGTTTATTCACCCTCTAGTAGTCGTTCTAAATCCCCAAAGAAAACAAAAGGAGAAATAATCTATTTTATGCAATAAAACTATCAGTGTCCAGGTGTTTAAAAAAAAAAAGGTGAGTAATAATTTGAATTTTTCTGTTCTTACAAGTGAACAGTAGCAGTTTCAAGTTGACAAAATAATTGACTAGTGGTTGAATCGTTCTGGGGTGCGTTTCCCTAAAGCTTGTTAGCCAACTATTGTCATAAGTTCAGTGTTGGTAATGACGGATCTTGTGACCATTAGATGGCTTTGGAAAAAGCAACCTGACTGTTTTAAACCCATAACACACAATGATACTTGTCATTTTGATCGATTCATTAGAAGAACCAGCTCAAGAGAGTCATTCGTTTGACAATTAGTGAAGGGACGCATGACTCATTGTAGCCATGGCCAAACAGTAGCAGTTTCTAGTTGACAAAATAATTGACTCAAGTATTTAAAAGTAGCATTCTGACTGATTTGACTCGATAACACACGTTCAATAATGATTCTGGAGTCTTTTTGATCAATTCATTACAAGAACAAGTTCATGAGTCATTTGTGCGACAATAGTTGCGTTTCCATTACCCTTCTAATTGTGCATATTGAAATTGCGAATTGAAAATACGTCAAATGGAACACGTAAAAACTCCCATAGAATCGCAAAAAAGTTAACGCTCGCACGAGGTGGTTTTTCAGGCAATTCGAAAAAAGGAACATTTCACAAAACTGCAATGGAAACCGTTTTTCCGCATTTGTTTTCCGTACATAAGTTCGATCATTCTTTAAAGATGGCGTGGTAGGTTTGGACGACGAGACAGTTCTTTATTAAACTAATAAAAGACAAGTTACGGGAATACTGGATTCTAAACAACAAAGAAAAGCCACAATATATATCAAGACCTCGAAGCAGAAATGAGGGAGAAACACCTCATTCGTGGCCGCTCCCAAGCATAAACGGATTTCCTTGCCATTAATGCTTGGCTAACACGCCTATGTCTCCTTTGATTAAAAATAATGGCTGGTGCGGTGGCTGTGATATATGTAAACCTACAAACATCCGTTGCCATGATTTTAAAATTACGTTTTAGTCGCATAACATTGGTTACCGGAAACGCTGTCTTTCGCAATAGTTTATCAACATTTAGAAAATATCGCAAAAGTTTTGCACAAATCTGTAATGGAAACCCAGCTAATGAGTGACGAGAAGTACCATTCATTGCTACCATTGCAATTTTGATTCAGTTCAGTTTGTAAACTCATCGTTCAGGGGTGCGTTTCACAAAGCCAACTATCGTCACAAGTTCCTTCGTTACCAACACAGTTCAACGCACTATTGCCAACTCATTTTCAGGGGAAGTTGCAAAAGGCAGATCGATTTGTTGCTAAATGACGAAGTTGCTAAATGATGTTGTGACGTCATCACGTAATCCCAAGGCAAAACTTTGCCATTATGTAATGCGTAGATATTATTTGAAATGCTAATTTAGTTTTGTTTGTAAAATAAATTAAAGCAATGTGTTGGTTCATATGTACGGAGCCCCGCACATGACGTGCAAGAAAAAAAAAAAAAACTGTAAATTGTGCGCAAAATTTACTAATTCGTTCCCTTGATATATAAATCATGCACATGATTTACTAATTTGTTCCCTCGATTTATAAATTGTGCGCACTAGTTTTTTCCTGCATGTCATGTGCAGGGCTCCGTAAAAATGCTACCTAAACGATCTTCCGGTTTTTACAGCGATTTCCCCATTTCCACTAGCCTGGCTCCACCCTCCTACGTACTTCCGCTCAATTTTAATTGTCCTTCAGTACTCCGTCTGGGATTGCGGTATATTCTCTGGTTTTCCCCGGTCAAATTTTAACCGGTCCAATCAGCGAACAGAGGGAGAGGCTGAGAACGATGACGTTGATGTCGTGGGCTAGTTTGAGATAAAATACGTCACGACCAAACGTTAGCGATTGGTTATGGCGGATCCAGAGTGGCTCTGGGCAGATCCAATAGTTTTAAACTTCAACAGAGAACCCGCCTTCGAGGAAGTTAACGCTTGTCAATGGAGAGTGGCCAGACTCTGTACAAATGAAATGTACAAGAGTCTGGTAGGACCAGGCTACATTTCCACAGCAATCTTAATGAATTACGAATGAACCACTCGGCCTATTGAGCTAGCTTGTACGTGTGTTGTTTGGATTAGAGTCACTTTCCAGAAGTTGCCGAATCAATAAAAAGAATTGCTAAATTTGTTGCTAGGTGCCTTTTAAAAAATAAAGTTGCTAGGGTAGTCTGAAAAGTTGCTAAATTTGCTAAGTTGGCAACACTGGTTCAACGGAACTTGCAACCACATTTGGCTTTCGATTCTTTTGGGAAACGTACCACAGACAGGTTTTTCAACCGATTCATCACAGAGATACTCAAAAAGAACTATAAAAGTATAAAAGTTAACACTAGCGAAGATCATGAAAACGTAAAAAAGGAACAAGCTATGAACAAGAAACATTAGTCTATTTCAAACCCAACGTAAAACGTGTTTTTTCTTTCATCCGCTCACACATGCCACAAATAAAACAAATGTGCATTTCATCTTTATCACAAAACAGGTTTAATTTAATATCTCTTTATTTTTTAAAATAATTAAACATTTGTATTTCTCCGACCCTTTTTAACTTTTGTAATCGTTTGATGTCTGGGGCTTTCTAAAGCACAGGTTCAATTCTGACAATGCTCACCACAGCATCAGTCCTCCACAATCCCCCTCTCACTCCCCCCCAATCAGCAACTAAGTAAAAAAGGAAGAGAGAACAAATTCCACTTGGTCAAAAGAAAAAAAACAAAACAAAAAACCAATTCCAAAACTAAACCCAAAACAAATTAGAAGTGAAACCCAAGAAAGAAAGAAACGATAAATCCCAAGAGGCTGTGTTCAATCTTTCCTCATCATATACTGGATTCTCCTAAAGAAAAATACGCTAAAGGTTCTACTAGATACAGAGTATCAAAGTACTGCATTCAGATACAGTATACAGGTACTTAACACTGTAAGAAACTCCCTCACACACTCGAATGCAGAATGTGTGTGTGAACGTGCAGTTCCATTTCTCATGACAAGCATCTCCGGATTTGCTGCTGGAATTCTAGACACTACCTCAGGTGTGTGCGTGTCTCTCATTCACTGGTACCAGTACCGGACTGGTGCTAAAGAGTCCAAATGAGTGTACAGGACGGCACATTTGGACAGAAAAAGAACAAAAAAGTGGGGGGAAAAATGAGCTGGTATGTATTCGTGATTCTGTGTCCACTTCCTCTTCTCTGCTGGTTACTGCATAGTGTCCTTTGCGTCCCCTTTGGAGAAGTCTACAATCCAGACCTGCTGCATTTATCCAGATGTTAATGGATAAACAAGGGTCAAAGGTTAAGGGTAGACAATTCTGCTTTCAAATATTCAGGACACTCAGGTGGCGAATGTTGATCCAATTCATAGAGCGGGAGTATGGGATGTAGAGAGGGGGCAGGAAGTGAGGAGAGAGAGAGAGAATTGAGCTGGTGTTGTTCAGTAAGGATGGGCGAGGTATGTCAGATAGGTAGGTTGAGATTCTCCGTTTGTTTGTTTGTATGTTTGATTTTCTTAACAGCAGTCGTTCATTTCAGTCCTACTGTCTATTCAAAGTCCTTCCAACTCCAGTGCGGGTTTCTCTTTTTTTTCCTTTTTTTTTCGTTTTTGCTTATTTTTATTTTTTAACTTCCTTTTCTAGTCACGTTCTTTTTCGGCATAATATTTTTAAGGGGGAAAAAAGAGGATAAAATAAAGTTATTTACAGTGCTTTTGAAATAATGAGACTGACGAGGTGAATCTACGGTAAAGTAAGTCGCACAAATACAGAAAGGAAAAAAAAAAAGTGTCCAACGTTCCGAGCGCGTGGTGGAGGCGTTGGGGAAAAAGCGGTCCAGGAGAGGCGCGTCGTTAAGTGGGAATAATTCCGTCACTCTGGAGGCTTCTCTTCAACTCCAGATCCTCCAACCTCTTCCACAGCTCTTCTCTCTCCTTCTCTTTCTTCTTCTCTCTAAGGAATGACAGAGAAAATCAAGGTGAGGAGCAGTACGCAATAAGCAGTACGCAAGCCAAAGAGACACGTGTCAGAGTAATGAATAAAAAAATAAAAAAACAGCTCACCTCTGACGATCTGACTTGTAAGTGGACGTGAGTTCATCAAACAAAGTGCTGTTCATTTCCATGAAGGCCTTCAGAACATTATAGACTAAAGCTACTATGGCCCTGAAAGCAGAAAAAGAGAAAGAATTAGACCATTTGAAGCACTCGTTACACTTGAAATGGAAGGACAGGACATGTTTACTCCAGCAGATGGCAATATCTAATTAATGCTGGATAGTGATGACAGCGTTGTGTTGTGGATATCAAATGCAGATATACGAAATATTTACATGGAGGCTGTGAGTGTACACTACTATTTCAAAAAAACTGGGGTTGGTAAGGTTATGCTCACCAAGACTGCATTTATTTGATCAAATCCACAATGAAGTTTAATTTGAAAATATCATTTATTTCCGTGATGGCAAAGCAACATTTTCAGCAGTCACCACTCCAGTCTTCAGTGCCACATGAAGCTTTTTCAGGATTCTTTGATGAATTGAAAGTTCAAAAAGAACGTATTTGAAACAGAATTTTTTAACAACCAGCCTTTACGGTGACGTATGATCAACTTTTTGCAAAATAAAAGTTGTAATGCTTATAAAGTTAAAACTCTTACTGACCCCAAACTTTTGAACAGTAGTGAATATAGCCACTTTCACACAAAAAAACCTAAATTAACTTCTCCAATAAAGGAACCACATCTGATAGCAATGTGTGGAAAAAGTGTTTATTTTTTTTATTTAATTCAATTAATAATTATTTTATAAATTAAGTAAAATTTGTATGGGTTTCCCAATAGTGTCCTGAGAGAGTTTGGAAATTGAGGAAAATCCAGGGAATGTGATTGGGACAAGAGAGGCACCAATTTTTCTCCAACCCCCCTTACAAAGTTACAATGCTCAAAGTCTCCCACAAAACGATTTACCCTATCTAAACGAGAAGGCAGATCCAGACCTTGCTAAAACGCCTCGATAGAATTCTCCCTCAGCGAGCTACGTCACTCGGTGGAAATATTTGCATAATGCCGCCCAAATGCATACGCAAAGAAAGAAGGCGTGGCTTCAGTTATCGTAGCAGTGTTGTCGCCTCCCGTGCGAAAGCAAAAGCAGCGCTTGATTTGGCCTTCCGAAAGTGCACCCAGTTAGGAATGAATGGTTAATATGTATTATCAATAAGAACAGTACAACCCAAATGTTTGTGTGCAGCATATTTTACGGGAGGACAGCTTGAATCTGGGAGAGTACAAGCCCAGCTGTGCACAAAGCCTATTTCTAAAAAATGGGGCAATTCCAACTTTACTAGAGCAATCTGGCACTTCTGAATCAGAGCTTGCAAGTAAGTATTTGCTATTGACTGTTCAAATGCAGTTTTTTTATGGCTTTTAGTTCAATCCGACTGGCTCGAAATGATACGGTAAAACTGAAGACAAAGCGATTATAGTAAGAGGCATTACATTTTTGACAAAAAATTGAGGTGTTTGGCCAATCACGACGCCCTGGGTCAACTGGTCAATCAGAGCACACTACACCTTTCAGAAGGAGGGGCTTTGTAGAAATCAACACGTTTTAGAAAGACTAGGCATTAGGGCTGCTATCAATTAATCGACGATCGATTAATTGTCGATAATAATTTGATCGATAAAAACGTATTGATCGTCGTTTAAGTGAGGTCATGCGCGTGCGTCCTGCTCAACCGGGAAACACGTAAAGCAGACACGAGGAAAGATGAAGCGAGCGCGCCAGAGTTATGTTTAGTACCGTTTTACGTTAAAATGCTTTAGTTTACACATTCAAGACTATAAGTTTGCGTGTGCATTCGCAGCCTTTTGTTTTGTGCAAATGTAAGTAATATTCTGTTTATTTTGTGTAGGCCTATCTATATCTGATTTCTCTCATATAGGATGCATCTGGTTAAGAATGAATGCTGTATAAAGTGTGCCGGTGATCATCTTCAGCTTCAGCGCATGCAGCTCAAACAGCACTGCACAACTAAATCAATGACTATGATTGGGACTGTCATATTACATAACATTATAAAGAGAACAATATTGCAAATAAAATGTTGTTAAATCTTTTGGTTTATTTGCCGGTTTCATCGCGTTGCTCCACAAAGTGCGGTTCCACAACAAGAATTACACATTCTGAATAGCACATTACTTAGCTCAAGTTCACTTGTGCATTCACGTCATTTTGTTCAGATATAATTTGTAATATTATGTTTATTTTGTATATATGTAATTAATCTCATATAGGATGCATTTCTTTGAGTTAAATAACCCGCTAGCAAAGGACTTCAGTTCACCGGTGTTCATTCAGCATGAGCAGCTCAAACAGCAATGCACGACTAAAAATAACTATGATTGGGACTGTCATTATACATAACATTATAATGAGAACACTTTTATAATAAATCGTTGTGAATTCATTGGGTTTAGTTGCCGTTTTGAGCGTGTTGTTCCAGGAAGAACACGTTTATAACAGGAATTACACATTCTGAATAGCACGCATCTGAGGCGACGTTGGTGACACATTGTAGGCTATTAGTCATTATATTTGATTAAATGGTCAATCACAACAACTTATTTTACAATCCTACTAGCCCTTTATTTAGAAACCTCTCATTCATTTGGTGAGGAACATGGCATTTTGAGCAGCATTTGCACACCCTGTCATGCTTTTGGCTACTGCAGTAGATGCATATTGCAGCATATAAGGCTAACAATTCATTGATTGTTAATTTAAATGACGATCAATCATGGGGATATGTGTAAAATGACAACCCTACTATAGAGGTGCTACACTAATGTACAATATGTGAAAAAGAATGCATTTTTTTAACAAAGCTTGTTAAAGGTGCCCTGCAACACAAAACAGTTTTTACTTGTATTTTTTTTTAAATATGTTAGGTCCATATGTGTTTGTGTTATGTCCTGAATGTGAAAATTGACTGCCACCTCCTCTGTCAGCTCTAGCCACTGAAAAGAAATAAGCGGAGAAATCAGGCCATTTACAAAAGCTGGTCAGTCTGACGTGGTGTTGCCTGAGCTCATTACTATTCATGAGCTCGCCCAGTTGAGACCGCACCCACAGAATTCATCTAGCTCAGTGACAGTTTTCTGATACAGCAAGGACGTCATATATATATATATATATAGCTTAGCTCGTTGAATATTAATGAAAACTGGCGTAAATCGAGTCTTCCTGCAGGCTTTCTATACCACGCTAGAATGGCTTGAAACAAGGTAACCAAGGCATTTTTTCCACAAAAAAATGTTACAGAGTCCATGGTAGAACCTCACACATTACCACAAAAGTAATGAAATGCGTGTGGCAGGGGACCTTTAACGTTCTATTACACCACCCATGACCTCTTTAAATTCTCACAGACAGTTAGTGTTAAATAATATCAGAAGAGTGGCTTTGACTTACGGGTTCCAGTGTTCTTTGGAGATCCGGTACAGACTTGTGAACATTATGGGAAGAATCACGTTGGAGTTCTCCTCAATCAGACTCATGATGTACTCATTATTCCAGTAGTACAGAGCTCTCTCAGCCACCTGGAGACACATAGACAACCCCTGGAGTCTAAGCTCATAATACGATGTATAATTTATTTTGCATCTTGAAGCAAGCAACTGTTTCATGTGTTTTTATAAACATTTTGATAAAGTGAACTCCATAAAAAACTGGTAAAATTGTGGTGAGAATTAATCTGTGGTGAAATAGCAGAGATTTAATCAATCCAAATAAAAAATTTTTTTATTAATTTCTGGCAACAATCATATTTGGACCAGTTTAATTCAGTCTTGGGCTAGAGTGGGTTTTTGTGCAGACCTGAAAATGAGGGCTGGAGACACATCTAGAGATCTGTTTGAAAAGAGGCTCCTGGATCTTCACAAACTGCGTGGGTTCAATCACATCCAGAATCTCCTCCAACTCTCCTAGGTACATGACCTAGACACACAATGCAGACAATCAGAGCAGTGGATAGAGAACAATAGTGAATGCATCCTAAATCATCAACACTTCCAATGTCCTAAAACCATGACTGATCAACCTCATGCTGTGAATTAGCTCTATTCAGGAGACAGCATTTGTCTCACCTCTTTCTGACTGCAGGTTTTAGGCCAGAATTTCAGCAGACCCCTGATAACCTGGGGAAACATGAGACTGGTTAAATAAATGGACTAAAAAAGGAGAGCTGATCAGTGAAAGGCTTTGTACATGTTCACTGCACTTACTGGTTCTGTTAACGCTGGGTCTTTCTCTAGGAACTGTACAATACAATACGCCAGCTGCAAAAACAACAGTTTTTCATTGACGCGGTCAACACTGCAGAAGTTATACTGAATGTTTTAACACACATGGGCAGTACCTGTGCGTGGAAAAGCGAGAGGCTCCTGACGGTGTGAAGAGGAATCAAAACTTTCACCAAAAACTGTTTGTGCTCGGCCTTCAGTGGCAGAGCGAAGCCATTGATGATGCTGACAGGAGACAAACACAACTTTCACTAACAGCATTCTGGGAGTGAAGGACTGAGTAACCCTGAATTTACCCCTACAGTCAGCACAATGCAAAACTTAGTAATTTAATCATCAGGGGTTTCCTGCCAAATTAATCATATTTAATGGAAATTCCTTAGAGACTGCGCTATAACCATCAGTTCTCAAGTTTTATATGCAAGCATGACAAAAGCTGCAGCATATGTCAAGATCTTTAGTGAATAACAATTTAATTACAACCTGTTCCTCAAAAAATATTTTGTCTGGCCAAGTCTTAGAATAATCACATGAGTAGGGACTATTTTTATGGAGCCCCTGGAGACTGTATGCTTTTACTGTATGGAAATATCTGCTCTTGTCATATGGTTTTACAATAACATGAAGGTAAATAATACTTTTTTTTAAATTTCAGATGAAACTTCCCTCTATCCCTCTTAAGACTTAAATGTTTAGATGATCAAGAATAACTCTATCTAATGTAAAAGAAAATCCCAACTGTTAGTAAATTGCAATTATGTAACTGTGTGAAGTGACTGAAATTATGTAAATGGAATGATTTTATCCCGAAACAGTAAAGAGCAAATCCTGCCTTGCACCCAACTCTAAAGAATTCATTGGTTATGTCAATGACAGTGCAGATTGCATACACAACACACAAAAATACTAAATCCAAGGTTTTGACCTTATTTTTAATCTAAATGCCATAGCTCAATATCCTGGGCCCAGTTGTTCAAAAGTAAATTCGGCTAACGGATTGAATCAAAACTTGAAAATGGGTTGTTCAAAAGAAAAGAAAGGATTCTGAAATCGGATTAGATCATAAAATCCAGTCTTGGTTTTGATCTAGAATCTAGATCAAATTGTCAGTTTGTGTAGTTCAAACTTTTTTAGTAAGATCGGGATACCTTTGTATGGATTATCCTGATCCCAGCAGAAGGGTAGTAAATGTAATAAAACTTTAAACTGGTCAAAAATACAACATTGATATCATGTACTATATAAAAACATTTCTATTTTTCTCGAGTAGTTTAACAGTAATATTAATAAATTACAAATACACATTAGGCTAAATAATACATTCTCTTATTGAGGGAAACTGCATCCCTTAATGAATGTACATTTGTTTGTTTTTGTTGCGGGTCACATGAGGGGCTACGGAAACTCTAAAAGGACATGGTGATGAAAGGAAAAACATGAGATTCAAAATTAATTTGAAGGCTTTAGCGTTCTCTTGGATATGTTTTGCGTTCCCCCAAGAAACTTTGCATTCACTCTTAAAACTTGAGTTCTTTGCAAAGTTTCTTGGGGGAACGCAAAAGCATTAAAATATATAACTTTTCTCCAATTTCATTTTTTTTTCTCCATCATGTCTTTAGTGCCTCCGTAGGGGTCTCAATGTTAGAAGGAAATTGACAATGGAAGGGGATGTTTGTTTGTTTATGTTGTTTTCTTTCTTAAAGTGACCCTTCTACCTGTTGTTTGGAGCACTGTTAAATCAGGATTTGGCAATCTGAAAAAGTGTGTATCTGGATCAGCGTGATCCAATCCTATCTTGCTTTGAAAAATCAGCACAAATGTAAAATGGATTACCTGATCCTGGATAGCAAAACTTGGGCCCAAATCTAGATAAATCTGATCCTTAAACTTTTTGAACAACTGGGCCAGGTGATACGTCATACTTCTC
Organism: Gobio gobio; assembly: GCF_949357685.1. Taxonomy (NCBI): domain Eukaryota; kingdom Metazoa; phylum Chordata; class Actinopteri; order Cypriniformes; family Gobionidae; genus Gobio; species Gobio gobio. The sequence continues at coordinate 21,295,450 of NC_137111.1, read as the reverse complement.
TCTGGTATGCCAGACTTCTCCAATTATTTAGTTTGCTTTAACCCCACACCTTTCTTACAAATGACTGCAAGCTTGCATTCTAATCTGCCTCCAGCCAATTAACAACCGATGGATAGACCCAAGTCCCGCCTTATATTGTTTCTTTTTCTAGTCCATTTCACTCAGATGTATTTCACGATACAGAAAAAATGATCTGTAACTACTTCCTTTACATTGTGACAACTCACCTGCCCAAAATCTCCAACAATTCTGCAACTCCATTGAAGTGCTCAGTTTCATAAACAAAACTAAGAAAGAGAGACACAAAGATGAATGGCTGCGCTTCATTCCTGCATGTGCAAATATAATGTAAATGGTTATATTAGATCCCTCACCGTAGAAAAATATTATTAATTTGTTTTCGTATAAAAGCTCTCAGTCCCAGGAATTTTCCGTAGATTCTGTGTAAGACTGTCTTCAGGTAATCTCTCTCCCGCGGGTCCTCGCTGTCGAACAACTCCAGCAGCTGACAGGACACAAGATGGACAAAGCACACAAAAAATGAAGATGAACAAATGTTACTGAGATAGAGAGGAATTGAGTAGATTAAATAATAATAATAAAAAAAACATCCTCACCTGTAAGACAAATTTCTGGTCTATGTACTTTTTGGCAATGCTGGGTTGAAACTCCTGACTCTCCAAAAAACGAATGAAGAACTCATACACCAGCTGAGAAGAGAGAGAGAGAGAGAGAGAGAGAGAGAGAGAAGAGAGAGGAGAGAGAGAGAAGAGAGAGAGAGAGAGAGAGAGAGAGAGAGAGAGAGAGAGAGAGAGAGAGAGAGAGAGAGAGAGAAGAGAGAGATGAGAGAGAGAGAGAGAGAGAGAGAGAGAGAGAGAGAGAGAGAGAGAGAGAGAGAGAGAGAGAGAGAGAGAGTGTTATTTGGGGGAGTTCTTTGAACTCAGCATGCATGCAGAGAAACGCAGAGAAAGGGGAAAAAGGTCAAAGGTCATGGATTGGCTGAGGTCACAGTCACAGGACACACTGCTACGGCCACCAGTGGTCTTTGCCATTATAAGAGCTTGGAAGAAAAAAAGACAAGGAGCACATCTGGGAATATGGCTTTCAATATTGGATTTTTTTTTTCCAGATGAGGAAGCAGGGATTAGTAACAAAATGAAAGAGAAAAGTTTTACCAGGAAGATTCTCCTTGAGATATGCAACTCATTTCTAAAGGAGGCCTGGAAGCATACAGTGAGTACACACACACACACACACACACATATAGAGGGTCAGAGAGTGTGTGTACAAACCCTCAAAAACACACACAGACAAACATGCTGAAACAAATAAAACAGGAGTTCTACACAAGGAGAAAGGGACCAGAGTACACAACAATATTCTCAAGAGCCTCCACCGCGTACACACACACACACACACACACACACACACACACACCTGTAAATGTGGCCATGAGGCCTCTAGAGTGGGTTCATCCTCCTCTGGGTCAAACTCATTACTGTCACTGGGCGGAAGAGTTCGGAATATATTATAGGACACCTGAGAAAGAGAAATTTAAAACTTCTTAAATCAAATATTACAGGACCATTCAATGACTGTCTGATGCATATTTCACACACAAACACAAGCTTTCTTAAAACCTCAAGCTCCAATCAGATTGGCATTGTGTAACTTCTGGGAATCAGTGTGAACAGGTTAGTCAACCAGGTTGGAGTGCGTGTCTGTACTTGTCCGTGTATTTTATAGTGAAATGTATAGTGCAATTTAATAGTTGTTAAGGAGACATACATGGAAGGGCTGAAATTAAATTTATCTACATATAACAAAACAATTATTGAAATTGAAATTCACATTACACCATTTAGGTAATTTAAATAATTTCACATACACAACTGCACTGTGTATATCAGCATTATCTTGGCCAATACCACCAGATACTGGCATCAGAATCGACTGTTGGAGAAACTCATATCAGTTGACCATATTTTATCAGTCAACTATAATTTAAAGGTTTGTACAACGTCTTAAAAACAATCCTAATTTACAGCTTTTGAAACAAATTTTGTTGTATGAATAAATTCTGCTGCATGCCAGTCTATTTTTGTGGTATCACTGACTGATTTCAGATTTACACTACAGTTCAAAAGTTTGGGGTCAGTAAGATTTTTAAATAATTATTATATATATTTTTATTTAGCAAGTATGCACTTAAGTGATTAAACATGTCAAAAATACATTTATAATGTTGCAAAAATGTTCTATTATAAATAAATGCTGTTCTTTTTAACTTTGTTCATGAAAGAATCCTGGAAATCACAGTTTCCCCAAAAATATTAAGCAGCAAAACCATTTTCAACATAAGACATCTTGCTTGCATACTTCATCAGCATATTAGAGTGATTTCTGAAGAATGATGCTGAAAATTCAACTTTGCTGTCATGGGAAAAAAATAACATTTCAGAAAAGGCACATGTCGTTTTTTTGCTGCTAGAGGTTGCCTATTCAAAACAAAGGAATGCTTGATGATGCTGAGATTGAGAGCAGAATCTTGGGAGTTGTAGTCTTCAATTCACAGTAGTCTTGCTGCGATAGTGGGTGTTGCCGTTGTTAGCGGTGTTCAGGCGAAACAACGGTTACATCACTTGCCCTCCGCGGCACCGCCCCCACCATCATTTAGATTTTTATAGTAATAAAACCATTGAATCATTGATTAGAAAATCATATGTTCAGTTAGAGAACAGACACTACAATTAAAAACTGAATATGTCTACTTAATACAGTGTGAGCCGAACGAGAGTGTCACCACTAGGGTTGGGTACCGAACTCTGTACTTTTAAGGGCACCGTTTGAATTACGTCGGTACTACTGAGTACCGATTCACATTAAATCAATCGGTACCAAATTTCGGTACCTGAGAACGCATATTGTGATATAGACTAGTGTCTGTAAATATTAAACCGCGAAAAGACCATTTAAATACAAATCATGGGTGTCTGTGCGAATGAATGCCATAGACGCGCGGTTTACAGTCTATGGGTTTAACTCACACACACTCACTCAGAATCGCGCGTGACGGTCGCATGTTTCCATCTCTGCCTCTCATATGAGGACATTAACGCACGGAAGTCATCTCCAGAGTCACTTCATAAGCATTTTACCGTTTCATTTGAGAAAAACTACCGTCATTCATAAACACACAGAAACTCAAATTCACGGCAACCCGTCAAAATAAAAGTTTGGCTAACTTGACAAATAAATTACGTCTCAATGTAATAATAATACTTAAACTAATGTAATAATTAGAAATGATCAAAACTTAATTTTTCTAAGTTAAATTTTTTTTAATTTTTTTTTATTCATGTTTTAATTTTAACCATATAAAGCTCAGTTGTGCAGCACTTTGTTTGACAAAAAAAGTTTAATAAAATTAAAAAAATAAATTAAATTAATGTTTTATGTCTTCATTTGATTACCAGAAAATACATAACACATCATTTGAGGGAAATCTTTTCATAGAAATGAAATAAAAAATAAAAAAATTATAATATGGTTGTTTTTATGAATTAAATTAAGTACCTAGTATCCTACTATTTACTAGTAAATATTACAGTAATAAAACATCACAGACAATGGCAGACAGAGACCAGGGCATAATGTCAATAACACTTTTATAAATGACTTACAGGTTATTTAGTTATTTATGTAAACATCCTAAAAGTACAGAAAAAAGGTACCGTTGGGTACCGGTACCGATAGCGGTTCAAATGTGAACAGTACCCTACCCTAGTCACCACAGACCAGCAGCAGGAGTCAGATTTCATTCATCACGTGAGTGAGGAGGTGAATGACAAGATGATCGCGAAAAATTTGGTTTCGAAGAAAAATGTAAAAGCGTCTATTTAAGTGAGTTTGTCATTGTACTGTTTTGTTGTGTTTTTCATTAAGAATAATCCCACAAAACCCACAATTCAAGCAACCCGCCCCCGAATTGGCACTAATTCTAAAGTAAAATGAGCACGGCCTCACGGGCATTCACGGTGCGTGTCCACTGCTGTGTTTTAGTTCATGCCTATGGAAACTTAACTTACATAGGAATTAATTGAAAACACTCGCTTTGCTCCGCACCGTTATAAATGCCCGAGCGGCCGTGCGCATTTTACTTTCGGTTTAGAATTAGAGATTTAAAAGCCCACGCCGGTGATATCGGTATTGTCACACATCGATTAACCGGTGGGAAAATTTCCTCACCATCACATCCCTACCTCACAGCCGGTGGAAAAGAATCGGGACAGGACGCTGGCAGAAATCATGTCCATGGATGAGAGACGAGTGTGACACACGGTTCGACAGCAGCGGAACTTTTATTATGCCACAGTCGCCACTTCCGCTTCTTTCGGTCAAGCGTATGTGGGGTTACGCAGCGCTGTTTTATCATATTAGATACATTTGAGTGTGTTGAAATTGACACACTCCGTGTTCGATTCGCGGCTGCTAAGAGACACTTTTTGCACTCTGTAGTAAGGCTAGATCAATATTAGAATACCATATTAATAAATGCTGGATGGCTTGTGTTGCTAAATGGCATGCAATTAATTTTAAAACATATTGTATGACAAAGAAAATGATGTATTACTGTAAAATAATTAGTTTTCTGGCTATAAATGTCTCCAAACAGTTGTTCCCTTTTCTAATAAAACATAATATATTAAAGCGCCTTTGGTGTTTCCATGGTTTCTACAAAATAAAATCGGAAATCGAGGGTAATGCGGTTATGATGTCATTGATAGGCGACGCGTCCATGTCCAGGTTAAAATGGCTTCTTTCTCTGGATTTAAACATTCTTGGAAACATTTGGGATAACGCAAGTGCACAAGTCAACAAAATATATAACAATGTTCTAGTGGTTTTTGGATATTTTAATCCGAATATCTTACATATTGTGCCTTTAAAATATAATATCAAAATAGAAAACTAGTAAAGACATCTTTCGAAAAAATCTTACCGACCCCAAACTTTTGAGAGGTAGTGTTCCTGCACATGAACAAGTGCAAATCAGATGACTCATACCGGTCTAAAGACTGATTTATACTTCTGCGTCGGACCTACGCCGTATCCTCTACACCCTTAGTTACGCGTTGGTTTTGATTTATACTTCTGCGTTTTTGTCCGCGTCAATGTGCAATTAACCATGCAGACCGCTAGGAGGCAGTGTCCACGGGCATGTTGATGGTAACCCACAGTATCAATGCAAAAGCTGAAGAAGAAGCGGCTTGTTTACATTGTCATTGCATGCGTCTCAATCAGCTCCCTGGTTCAGTAGTCAGGGCACTGATCAGGACATAAATCAATGGGCTGACTCCCTGATCAGTGCCCTGACTACTGAACTAGGGAGCTGATTGAGACACCCGAAGTATCAGCAGCAGTGATGGTGGCAGATAGCGGCTTTTCTTGCGTCTTGAGTTTTTGTATGTAATACAAATTAAGCATCTCTAAAGTTAGTTGATAAGTAGAGTTACATAAGAAGCGATCTGGCGCTGGAATGCGTTTTTGAAATCATGCAGAGCTCGTGGCGCGGTTTTCATTATCGGTAGCTCGTGCACAGACTAGCGCTTCAATCGATTGCTGTTGCGGAGACTTTATTCGTTCCGTTGAAATCACAATGTTTGTGAGAAAATAAATAAACTATACACAGCGGATCTATGTTTTTATTCACTAACATAAAGAATCTCTGCACTACAAAATATTGTGTTATATAGCAGATGTAAGGATTAAACTATCATCCCATTTCTGGACACACACACTCCTTTCGCAGATTTTTTTATTTATTTATTGACCTGAGGGAGGGGTTCTGGCAGACCAATCACAGCACTTGCGGTCCGCGTAGAATTGACGCGTTGTTACAGGGCTCGACATTAACGCTTGTCCGCTTGTCCGGGACAAGTGGATTTTTTGAAGGGGCAAGTGAAAAAGAATTTTACTTGCCCGACGGACAATTATCCTGGTTAAAACAAAAAATAACTAAGGAATCACCAAAGAGATATAATGATTCTGCATTCAGTTAGTGCAAGTGGAGATCGATAGTGGATAATAATATAAAACAAACTGACGCTAACAAGGTTGTGCAGTTGAGGCTCGCGCAGACTCTCGAGGAGAAAATCGAAAACAAATGAGCGCCGCTCATACAAAGAAACTCAGTTAACATACACGGTTAAAATTGTGTAGTTTTTATATTTATAACATATGATACAGTTAAGCAACATCACACAAACAAGAATGTTGTTTTCCTGAATACCATCACGATGACGCTGATTTCATACGCCAGTTCCATAAACAATTAATTAACATTAAGTCGCTTACATTTTAGATGCAATATGGACTGTTTTTGTTCTATTTCAGCAGCGAAAATAGTTCCAAAATAATATCACAACAGAAACGTAACGCATCTCACAGCAACACGAGTTAGTGAATGATTCAGCATTTTAATGAATCGGTTGAATCAAAGATTCAATGACCTATTCGTAAACGACCGCCTAATTCTGGAATGAATCAGCTATTTGAACGAATCGACTCAATGACTCACTCATTAAGACGGTCACATGCTGCCACCTACTAGTGGTTTAGTGTCATCTTACCAACATTTCTTATTTGTATATTCAAAAATATTTAAAATAATCTCATAACATTATTTAATGCAGTTGTAATTTTTCAGTGTAAATTATTTAATTTGATTGGTAACAGCCTATAGTGTATTATTCTAATTTAATTTATAGATCAAATAAAAAAATATAAAATGAAAGCTGAAGCATAGCCTATATTTAATAATATTATTGAAAAATGCCTTTTATAAAAAGGTAAAAATATCACAAATATGCATATTTAAGTATGTCAAAGCTGATTGAACACTGGTGAGAATATCGCTTCAGAATAGATTATATTTACAAAAAAAGAAAGAAAAATCCAGACAAGCTCATTTTTTACTCGGACAAGTGAATGACACGAAGGACAAGCATGTGAACAGGCTTAATGTCGAGCCCTGTGTTACATTTTTGGAGAGGTGCACGTCGTAGGGTACGCACGCATCACACAGCCTACGTCGTAGCTACGGCCTACACTCGACGCAGAAGTATAAATTGGCCTTTAGTGAGTAGCCAGAATAAGTTGCAATGGACCAGATTTCATGTTGATAGTCAAAAGTCTGACTCTGCGATGCCACATTGATTATTGAAATCCAAAGTCACATTATACCCTTTAGGTAAATGTATGAATCCTGTCCATAGATACATGACTTTTTCACTCACCATTTTGACGACCTCTGGGTAGGCCTGTTCTGTGAGGTATCCTCGGCTGACTGTGACATAATCGACGAGCTCATTGAGGGTGGAGCGCTTGTATTCTTTCATCTTCAGGTCTGACAGAGTGTCCATGAAATCAAAGACAGCACAACACTGCTGAAGTTTCTTCAGGAACAACTCCGGCTGCTCCTGAGCAGAGACGTCTGCGCGCAAACAAACACACACACATGAGAAACACGAAAAAAAGTTCAAAAATGCCCTGCTGAAACTTCACTTCGTGATGGGTGTGTTCACAAAAGCACTTAAGTAAAAGGTTCAGGGTGTACTTCCATACATACAAACACCATCTGACTCAGATAATGCCTGAGAGAAAAGCTAATATGGAGATTCATTTTAGCGGGTACATTTAGTAAGCACATGGCAGACGAGACAAAAGATCCCATCTCTCACTTAATGAATAGAGGAAAAGATTTGAGGATGTGAGGATTACACCAGGTCAGTCATCAGACGTCACAATGGGCAGTTTTCCATTATCCAAGAACTGCGAAGGACTCGAATATGTAAACTAATCAGTGGGCAGAACAGGAAGGGCGAGAAACCTAAACTTCCCAGAGTTCAAAACCGATTTGCTGATATAACCACACACATGAAGAAAGAACGATGATTTTGAAGCAGGTCAATGCTGTGGTTTGAGCACTGGACCCATTCGTTTGGTCAGCACCACCTAAAAGATAGCCAGTTTGAACCATCATGCAGCAATGACAATAAAAACACCCCATGAAATTTTTGATGAGCAGTTTCCTTCCCTGAGTTGATGTATTTCCTGTTTAACAAAAAGTTGGGGTTTAACTAAGGAATCGCTAGAAAAAATTCTACATAAAAACTGCCAACAGCCCTAAACGACCACACATGGTGGCTTGTTATACCATAAAAAAGCTATTAAAGATGATTTAAATATTGACTAACTTCCAGCCACTTTGGAAGGAACTGATGGTTGGTTAAAGATATAAAGCAGGGACATTCAATTAAAGTTCCAAGAGGTACGCTCTCTATATTTTCCTTGCCAACCAAACAATACTATTTTGGAATTCCATCTGTGCAGCAGTTGTACTTTACAAAAGAAAGAAAAATCCTAAAGAAAATAGTTATCAAAGATGAGGATATTGGGTCCCGAGGGCCAAAGCAGTGGTGACTGTGAATTTAAGATATATAAAATTAGTTGAAACCAATTGGATATGAATATTAAAAGGTACGTTTATGTTTTACCAGGCTATTTTACCCATGTATGGCAGAAGACAGAAAAGATACTGAATGGAGGTATAGGGTTTACCTCTTGAAGTATGGACCATTTTTATATTTTGCTTAAAATAAGTATCTACTAAAAACAAACAAACAAACAAACAAACAAACAAACAAACAAACAAACAACATAATAATCGAAACGCTTTTATCATAAGCCGAAAAAACAAAGTTAACTTGTAATTTCAAAGTTTTAATTGTCTTTCCTTGCCATCTACAAATAATTTTCCCAATTATAACATTGTTTATTATGAAATGCTTTTAACATGCTGATTAATAGGCCTAATGCTAAATATAGATAAAAAAGTGGTTTGAACCACTTAAACCTGGTTTGAACGGTCAGTCATATATACTGTATGTATGAATGAATCCCTCAAAATGAAAATTGTCACTCATTTACATTTACTCACCCTCATGTCGTTCCAAACCCGTACTTTCGTTCATCTTCAAGAACACAAATTAAGATTTATTTTTAAATGAAATCTAGAGATTTGTCACTCCATTGACAGTCTACTCAACTACCATTTTGATGCTTCAACAAATTCATAAAGAGATCGTAAAACTTTAATCCATATGAATTGAGAAACGATTACTTTATATGCTGAACATATTTAATTTACGCTTTTATTCACATATAAACATTCATCAACGCATACATCAGTTATAATAAACGGAAGTTCAAGCATGCTTGCTTGACGTGCAAGAACCAATGAGGTTTGTTCTTGCGTGTCAAGCAGGTACAGGTTAATTAATTATTTTCCACAAAATTCTACCAACAATACCCCATAATGACAACGTGAAAAAAGTTTGTTTGAAATCTTTGCAAATTTATTAAGAAAAAATAAAAACAAAAGTCCACCTGGAGTTAATTCAGTTAATTGGACATGATTTGATTTGTCTATATCAGATCCAACAGTTAACAGTGCATGTCAGAGCACAAACCAAGCCATGAAGTCTAAGGAATTGTCTGTAGACCTCCGAGACAAGATTGTATCGAGGTATCTTTGGCTGGAATGGCAAGCGTCATGTCTGGAGGGAACCAGTGACAGCTCATCATCATGCCAATACCATCCCTACAGTGAAGCATGGTGGTGGCAGCATCATGCTGTGGGGATGTTTTTCAGCGGCAGGAACTGGGACACTAGTCAGGATCGAGGGAAATATGAATGCAGCAATGTACAGAGAAAACAGAGGTCCTTGATGAAAACAGAGGTCCAGAATGCTCTGAAAATGGCTGTGCACTGACGCTCCCCATTCAACCTGATGGAGATTGAGAGGTCCTGCAAAGAAGAATGAGAGAAACAGCCCAAAAATTGGTGTGCCAAGCTTGTAGCTTATACTCATACTCAAAAAGACGTGAGGCTGTAACTGGTGCCAAAGGTGCTTCAACAAAGTATTGAGCAAGTATTGAGGTTGTGAATTTATGTACATGTGATTTTTTTTTAATTTTTAATTTTTAATAATTTTGCAAAGATTTAAAAAAAACCTTCTCTTTCTCGTTGTCATTATGGGGTACTGTTTGTAGAATTTTGAGGAAAATTATTAATTTAATCCCTTTTGGAATAAGGCTGTAACATAAAATGTGGAAAAAGCGAAGCACTGTGAATACTTTCCGGATGCACTGTATATGTAAATAAAAGCCTAAATTCAATCGGTTCATCATAGAAAGTTATTATGTCTCTTCAGAAATTTGGACTAAACAGCTCAATTCATATGGATTAGATTTACGATCTCTTTATTAACTTTTTGTAGCGTCAAATGTGTAGCTTTCAATGGAGGGATAGAATTCATTCAAATATCTTCATCTGTGTTTGTGATGAACAAAAGTCTTACGGGCTCGGAACAACATGAAGGTGAGTAAATGACAGAATTTTCATTTTTGGTTTTAACCAGGGAGAGAAGCATTGGACACGGAATGAAAGGGCTTGAAGGAGAGCGTTTTGCTCTAGATAAAAATATAAGAGGATATAGCACTGAAAGATCATTATCATAAATGACCCTGGGTGCTTGTGGTGTGTACTGCTCTGTTGTTTTGACGCACTTCTAACTTTAAACTGTAGGACCAGTAAAAAGGTGCTACAGTTGTTATTTCGTCTCGTGGTCCAGTTGGCACCAAGCCAGGGGCTGGAACCAGAACACAATCCGCTACTTGAAAAGCTTAGAGATGTGACATTTTATACAAACTTGGATTTAAGATGCAAAAGATGATAACAGGACACCAATCACTGAGTTAAACATGCGATGCAATGGAGATCATGTGCCTTTCAGTTTGTTTTAAATGTATAATGCCTACTGTTTCACATTGTATACAGGTATAATTGCGCAGCATGCAGGAAGCTGTCTCAATTCTCAACCTAGTCATGGAATAAAAGCCACAAAACTACAATTTTGACATCATGAGGTCTTTCACATAAAACAAGCAAATGGCTTCTGCAAATGATGTAGAAGACTGCACAACTCTGCACAAGATCCACAGAGATTTGAAAGGTCAACTTGCTCTATGAAAACAACACCAGGACCACAGTACCTTGCATTTAAACCTGAACAACCAAAAGTGCAGAATGCAAAAAATGCTAAAGATAACAGGTCAGTCAAGAACAGTGGAAAGAGAGCAAAGACGGATACAACAGAGAGAATATTCAGATGAGACGTTTTTTGTAAAGCAGCCACACATCTAAATGAAAGACATACGTACCAATGCTAAATTTAGACACATTCACAATGACAGTCATTTTGGCTCGCTTGCAGTTATTTTCCATTTGTGTCCAGATTCATTTCTTGATCATTTAACAGTCAGCCAGTCCACAGTCAGCCAGTCCACAAAACAAAAGGTTTTGAGATATTATGACACACTTAAGTAAATGGTCTGAAGGTTTAATAAACTAAACAGAAGGTGTGCAGTGAGGTCTTCTGAGACATTAAAGAGAAACAGATCTCCAAGATGCAGTGACAGATTCATATAAGGTGACATGCCCCACCTGTTGCTTTAAAACACACACGCGCACACACTTTAAAAAACTGGGTGGGGAAAACCCCACTTTAATGGAATGGAGGTCTTGGATTACATTAGAGAGAGTGTTTGTTTGTTTGTTTTAAAATGCAGAGAGAGAGAGAGAGAGAGAGAGAGAGAGCGAGAGAGAGAGAGAGAGAGAGAGAGAGCGAGAGAGAGAGTGTGTCCTGGTTACAAAGTTGTGTGTCTAGTTACTTACACAGATGTAATGCATGTGCAAGAGAGTGTGTGTGAGTTGTTCCGACAGGTGGGACCAACAGGTGACTTTTACAGAGCCAGAGACGGAGAAGGAAATGTACTGTATGCATTTAATGCAAATGCGCGCACACACACACGCACGCACGCGCACACGCACCCGCACACACACACAGTTCCCTGAATCTAAAGGGAAGGTCTTTTTAACTTGGAAATGAAACAGCAAGTCTGCACAGTTGAATTTTTTTTATTTTTTGACTTGGTTGTAGGGATGCACAGATTTGAAAGTTTTGGCCATTACAAAAAGCTGGAAATGTTAAGTTATGGCTGACAATAGATAAATGGCAGATATACGTTTATACTTTTTTAATCTAAAAATAAATAAATTCTATTGTAAGTTATAAAATTTACAAGTGAATTTAGGCATCACAACATTATAGTAGTACTATTATGATAAAATGGATAATCATTTTGAGGTTTGCTAAGCATTACATTTAACTGTTTTTAATTAGTGTTTTTTTTTTTTAAATGAGCATTAGCTGAAGGGCAAAGGTAATAGGGTAAAAACTGAATTGACAAACAGACTGTTTAGCTATATCAGCTAATTAATATAAATACAATAAATAAGAAATTAACAGATTCAAGTAAAAAAATAATAATTTAAAAAAGAAATCGCTATTATATTGGCCAATAACAAAAATTGGTTGGTGCCATTTATGATTATAATGCACAAACACACAAAACACAAGGATACAGGCAGTGAAAGAAGGGAAAGTATGGTCTTATTGGGTATATAATTGAAAGAAAAACATGACGGATACCTATACCAGTGATTTGTTTGTGAAAAAGACAGTATTTTGGGCTGTATATTCATTTTTAAATGCAGTCAAACAGGGCCACGCAATAGCAACACAGCTACAAAACAGGAGCATTTTTGCACTCCTGAATTGCTGTTTCTAACCACATACAGTTCAATTTAGCCCCCAAAACACCAAACATCACAGAGGACAACATGCTAAACGTCAGACATCTACAGAATGACAAAAATACACCATGACCACCCGCTTTTCCCCATCACTCACTCAGACAGGTCTCTCTCTCTCTTGATTCCCCACTCGTTGATCGCTCCAAAGAACCAGTTGATAGAGAAAGTATTTGAAAAAGCAAATGACAGATGACTGTTTGCAAGCCTTGTGTGTGTGTGTGTGTGTGTGTGTGTGTTATGTGTACAGTGCACAGAGCTGCAGCTCCACAGAGGAACCCATGAGATCAGGTGTCGGCGCTGAGCCCACGGAAACACGGACGGGCTCTGTGTATAACGTTCTATTTTCTGCCTTCCTCATTTTAAACTCAAGCCCACAAGGTCAGAGGCACAGCGCAGACCCCAATGATTTGTCTGCATGTGTTACACTTAGCAGGCCTCACTGTTGGACAACTCGTTGGGCTGGATATGTATCTAGGCAGCCTGAACACGTGGCTCAATAATACAAGAAACAGACCACACAGACTGAGGGCCCCATTTTAACAATCCAAGCGCATGGTCTAAAGCGCACTGCACAAGTGTCCACTTTTGCTAGTTTAACGACGGGAAAAATGGTCGCTGCGCCCGGTGCATGTTCTAAAATGGTAGACCCTATTCTCTTAATGAGTAATGTGATTGTTTTGGGTGTAACATGCAAAAAAACAACAACCAGAGTCTCATCTCCCATTCCCTTTAAAAGCCCGTTGTGCTTGCACCATGGCGGATTCGCTATTTACATGGCGGAATTTGCAAGCAGAAAAAGCTTGCAAGCTTCTCTTGCGAGGAAACGGATCTGCTCATCCAATGACGCCTGCTTGCTTGTCATTACTGCAAATAGGTAGGCTAATTCTGATACATGCAATGATTATCCATTATGACATGTAGGCATTTTTTAATATTTAAAAATGTTTGTGTGCTGCTGTGCGTCCCTGTGTGTGTAATAAGAAAAGTGTATGCACGTTGTGGACCCGCCTATTGGCGCATATTACTAACAGGGCCTTTAACTAACACAAAAAATATTGCTCGCTGCTATTGTGAGACAACTGAAATCGACTGCGCCATTGACCAACAAAAACCTGGTCTAAAGTCAATGGCGCAGTCAATTTCAGTTGCCTCACAATAGCAACATGCCTGAACACAAATGCATTTGCTATTTAAAGAAAATGGTGCAGGACGTGACAATGATAACTGTATTGGGCTGAATCTAGCAAAAAAACATTGCACCAGGTGTATGATAGGGCCCTGAGACTCTATAACTGTAAATGAGTGTTTATAATTAAAAACATCTACTTCCTATGAAGTATATTTTTCAAAACAATTTTTACAGGACTAGACACTGAGAAAAGTAGTCAACTTGTTGGCGAGGCACTGTTTACCTTATGTAAAATGACATGTCGTGCAGCATCATCAGTCTGACACCAGCTGGAGAAAGTGTCCCACGCAGCTGAGAAACAAAAGCTTGCATGTGTCTGTTGATGCTGCTTGTTTTGTCACATCCCACTCACTTATAGTTTCTGTTCACCTCTGGACAACAGTTGGTTTGTTCTGAAGGTCTCAGACAGTTTGTACACTTCCACTCAAAAGTTTGGTGTCCGTAATTTTTTTTGTTGTTGAAAGAAATTAATATTTTTATATTAAGCAAGGATGCATGCAATAATCAAAAGTAATAGCAATTCATTTATAACAGTTCTACAGATTTCTATTTCAAATAAATGCTATTTCATCGAACTTTATATTCATTAAAGACAGTTTCCACAAAGATATTCGGCATCACAGTTGCTTTCAACATTGAAAAGAAATGTTTCTTGATCACAAAATCAGCATATTAGAATGTAGGGGTGTAACAGTACACGTATTCTTACCGGACCGTTTCGGTACAGGGCTTTTGGTTCGGTGCGCGTGTATACCGAACGGTTCCGAATGCAATCTTTAACAGTTAACAGGCTTGTTTTAAGTGCGGAACACACTTCAATCCTAGTTGCCACTCGAACATATTAAGTATTCAGTCCATTTGATCACGAAATTCAAACGATAAATGCCGTTTTGACGCTCTTTAATGTGACGACTGATCACTGTATAGGCGCGTCAATTCAATCGCCCGTGGCGCACGCGCGAGTGAACGCAATCATCTCTTCCAGAAGAATAAACATGAATTAATATCTTAAGGTATGTTGAGGATAACACTTACTGAAACGTATCATATGTCGTGTAATCGCTCAATCAGTGTTTCAATCGCGGAAAGACGTCAAACAGCTTGTAAACAATGTCACACAGCATCATTTACCTCAGAGCTAGAAGTCATTCAGTGTCCATAGCTGTTAATTCACTAGAGAAATTAACTCTCTCACTAAATATATGCACTATATTAGCCTACACTGTAAAAAATGAATCATGGGTCTTGTAATTTTCATTAAAAAAAATAATGTGATAATTAAATATAATGGGTACATTTCATTATTGAAATTGTGGTTTTGTGTTTGATAGAATATATTAAGAAGATTTCACTAATAAAACCAAGAGATACATTTTCCTAATTTTTTTAAGGAAATGTAAGCAATTTTGAGGCTTCAATCGAAGAACCGATTAAGCTGATAAAATTAAGGAAAATAAGGTTACCTATTTATTTTAAGAGAATTAGCTCAATTGTGCAGTTTTATTTAGAGACACCATTGTTAGTTCCCAACATGCTTTGCACATGGCTGGAAATAGAGAGTTAATATTGAAATTAAGTGTTATTTTATGTGTTTTTGAGTGAAGGGAAACATCTGTAAATATTTAATGTTTGGTTATGTTTGACATTTGAAAGAGTTTCTGTTATGTTGAAGTTTTGACCGTTACCATTGTGCAGAAGAGTAGAGCTTATGGTAAGGTTGTGATGTAAATACCTGCAAGTATTATTATTATTATGAAGCATGTTTCTTTGTTCAATGAGAAATAACTTTTCTAATGCTAGTGCAATAACAAGTTTGTTTCTGCTTGTGCTAGCAGTAAACAGTCTATGTATAAACAGGTAATTTCCATTTAATATAATTTATAACCTATTTTTTAAAGTCAACTTAAATTAAAAAAGCACTTTCCACTAATAATATTAAATTCATCATGTGCCACAGACTAAATAATTTAGGAATTTTTACTTAATTTATTTGGGTAAATTTCACTAAAAAAAACAACCTTAAAATCTACTCAAATATAATGTGTGTAATATTGTTACCATAATTTTTTTAAGCAGATAGCATGTGATATTTTTTACAGTGTATATATATATATATATATATATATATATATAAGTATCAATTCTACTTAACCTGTTAGTGATGTCTTGATTATTTAATGCTATGTTTAGATAAATCGGTCATGAAAATGACAGACACTAAGATTATATTATTTCAACAACGATTTGGAGAAAAAACATAATGTTATAATTAGATTTAGGAGTTATTGCAAAAACTGCCTTATGTGAAGTTCACATGTTTGCACACGATGTGTTATTTGAGTGTTGATTATCCTCTATCTAAACATGAACATAGGCTCATAGTTTGGGCTCTGTTGTTAACCTTTAATATTATAGTAATAATGTGCAAGTAAGGGGCCCTATATAGTTTACAGCATTATCTTTAAGAAACTTTGTTATAATTTAATTCATTTAAGGACAGACACAATTTTTTCAGTAAACCACTGTTTAGTAAAAAATAAATAAAAAGCCATTTTTTTTAAAACTGCTGTACCGAACCGTGACTTCAAAACCGAGGTACGTACCGAACCGTTAGTTTTGTGTACCGTTACACCCCTATTAGAATGATTTCTGAAGGATCATGTGACAGGAGTAATGTTGCTGAAAATTCAGATTTGCATCACAGGAATAAATTACATTTTATAATGTATTAAAATTTAAACAGTTCTTTTACATTGTAATATTTCATAATATTACTGTTTTTACTGCATTTTTGATCATATAAATGCAGCCTTGGTGAGCAGAAGACATCTTATCGAGAATCTTATCGACCCTAAACTTTTGAATGGTTGTTCTTAATTTGACTTTTATGTGAACAGGTCACAATGTTAAGCACATGACAGTGCATCAAATGCAACTGAAGTCACATGATCTGTGACTAGTCAACAAAGACCCAAAGAATCAACAAGTATTAGAACTAATAGGTAAAGTAAGTCATCAATTATTTTCTATAAAGGTCCAGTGTTAACAGATAAGAGGAAGGGGGTGGACTAAACACCAAGTGCAACACACCTATCAATGGCATTAAAAGCTGAAAATCTCTCTAGGAAAGCAAAGTGATGACAGTGCCATCTACTGCTTGATAGTTTTATCCAAAATGAGTGTACACACATCCAAAGACATGACATTTTACATGCTCAGCTGTTGTCCGACTTGCAAGCTTTCTCTTCCTCTCCATGACTATTTTCACTGTTCACGGAAACGGTTCACACAAAAATTAAAATAGTGTCATCAATTACTCACTCTCATGTCATTCCATAACTTAGTGACTTTCATCTATGGAACAGGAACAAAGATATTTTAATAAATGTCTCGTTGGTTTGGGAACCAACATTCTTAAAAAAAATATTTTGTGTCCCGCAGAAGAAAAAGTCATACAGGTTTGGACAACATGAGGGTGAGTAAATTATGACAATATTACATTTTGGGTGAACTATTTATTTTTTTAATCACTGACACATCAGAATAGCTCAACCGTTTTTAGTAATGCATTTTTATATTTGCTAAAAATTCTCTTTACTTTTTTATTTTAATAAAGACATTTGCATATATATATATTGCAAAACATCAGCATGTAGTTGTCAACACATTCTTCCTTATACTTTCAAGACTAATTTTTTGCAAATTCAACAAACCCTCATTTACGTCAGCCAGATAGATAACATTATCTTGTTGGCAAATCAGCCGCCACTACAATGTAGAGTACATCACAGAAGACTGGTCTTTTTAGGCAAATGTTATGCTACGCAGACTATTAAACGTTTAGTGACTGTTCTATGAACAGATCTGAAACATTCACACCATCTTTATTGAGCCATGCTATAACACATGAGCTTGAATTTTTAATACTGAAATGTTTTAGAGATCAACTTGATATTCTGCAGATGAAAAGCCACTAGATCTACATCCTTCACCACTTACTGATACAGGTTTACTTTCAACTTGCGGATTGTGACCGAGCGGTGCTCGTTCCTGACACGGGCCAATTCTATGCTGTAGGGCTGTCCCCGACTAAAGATGTTAGTCGACTATTAGTCGTTCATTTAAGCCATTAGTTATAATAATGAGCATTTAAAATATAAATTAAGCTCTCAATTGTGCGCATGCATTAAGCCTGCAGCAGCAACACCGCACACATTGCATTGACTTAATAATTAACGGTTTTATCTTAAACTAAATTGAAGGAAAATATCTTTAAAATTTAGGACATGAATGGGTAGTTGACTAATAAGCAGTAAAAAAAAGTTGTTGTAGTAAAAGAAAATGCATATTCACTAATTTTATTTTTTTAATTTTTTTCTATAATGTGTCCTATGGTGTGACATAGAAAGAATATAAGGATGTCACACCAAAGGACAACACAAATTAACACTTTTATAGTGGTTTCAAAAAAGTTAACAATTCTGAGACAAAATCTTACCATGTGCACATGCCATGGGCTTCACAGTAACATGACCTTGAATGGGGTCCATCAACTAATTAAACTTGTCAGTGGAATTGCCCCATTTAAAATCAGGATATGGTGTCACTCCGGAGGACATGGTTTTCAGTGACAAAATGTATCAAGTTCCTACGCTTTTAGAAATATATGGATGAAAAAAAATATTGTCACTTACTAATATTAGGTATTTATTAATATTTGTATGCTTTTCTTTTTAATCTATAAAAAATGTAATTTATTGAACCCTGCAACCGTCACATCGTAGGACAATTTAGATTTGACTCAATTTAAAAAACAATCTAAAAGACAAAGCTTTTATAAGCAAAGTTTTTATATCAGCAGGTCCATGTAAGAAAGCAATGTTTAACCATTTACTGCATTTAAAATTATGACAATACAAATAATATTCATTTTTATCTTTTGTGACAGTGAAAATGCCATGTTACGTCAACAACCCAAATATAAATTATTAGGGATGCTCCGAACAGGATTTTTGCAGCCGATACGGTCATGGTGATCGCACAATACCGATCCTGATTCCAATGCTTTACTAATTTGTAAGCTCTCTGATCACTGTTAACCTTTTTTCAGATGAAAAAATATATATATTATATACGTTGCCTTTATTATATTTTTGTAAAAATGTTATGGTAATTATGTAATGTAATGTAACTATTGTTTTAAAAGGGTACTAAACAATCACAAAAATTATTTATTATATAGTGAACATTTTAATATCCCTTTAAAATGGGGTTTCTGCATAACACTATGCATATCAGGATACTTAATAGGGCTGGACGATATGGCCAAAAAAAATTATATCTGTATTTTTTGGTTGAATGGCAATACACGGTATATATCCCGGTATTTTCTACGTTTTCTTATTTGGATAAAAAAAAAAATCTGTATTTATTTTAATAATCATTTTATTTCACATCCTACCCAATGATGTCCTAAAAACAATGTTGATATTGAAGGCTATAAACAAATACAGTGAATGTAATGTAGGCATGTATTAATCATTTTGTTTTTTTTAATTCACTAAACTAAAAATGAAAATAAAAACAGCCTATATTTGATTACCCAATTATAATGGTCATTTTCATAAAATATATTAAATACTTGTAGGTTTAAAATTCCACATATGGCTCATTTATTGTCCAACAACAAATATTATAGAAATATGTATACTTTAGTCAGAATTATTGCGTTTCTATTCTATTGCGCTCCGTCTGTTTGCACACAACGGTGATCGTTCACGGAAGCCTGAATTTAAGCTGAGATTCACTTGCAGAAGGCTCATCCTCTCCAGATGGCAAAATGGACATATTTGCATGACTTTCTAACATTTACAGATGGAGAATATACCTGTGAAATGTAAGTTATGCACTGAGGAAAGCAACACATTAACACGCATTAAACACCGCAAGTACAGGCTCTCTGTCTGTCAGGACAAGTAGCTCTCAGAGCATCTGACAGGACAAGCTGCTTTAAAGTATACATGTTAACTATATCTTACCAGTTATTTTAAAGCCCTTAATATAAAGCATGTGTCATGTTTAGGACAAATTGTATAATGTACTTTCCCTGCATCAGCTCACTCTGCGTACTCCGCTATTTTTCAGATGCGTTCGTATCA
Organism: Gobio gobio; assembly: GCF_949357685.1. Classification (NCBI taxonomy): domain Eukaryota; kingdom Metazoa; phylum Chordata; class Actinopteri; order Cypriniformes; family Gobionidae; genus Gobio; species Gobio gobio. Next base: position 21,275,322 of record NC_137111.1, on the reverse strand, counting down.
AACTACTGTATATCGACTTCCGAATGCCCTTTTGTGGTCAGTGATTACCCTCTCAAAATGTTCCAAAACTTTGGACTTTCTGCCCAACATAATTACCACCTGGACCAGATGTGTTCGTGATCTGTCACCGTGTGACTTCGCCAATTCCGGTGGAGTTTTTTTCGGAGACTAACCAACTAATTCAAATTTAGTCGACCAAGCCTCTTCTTGTCAACTACCGTTTAATCGACAAATAGGGGGCAGCCCTACTATGTCTATGGATTTGGATCTCTGTAACATCTGCACCCTTTCTAGTCAGCTTTGAAACTTTGACATAATTTGCACATTTAAACATTATATTTTACATTATTTAACAAATACACAACAACGGCCAATGTATAGCAACACAACATTATATAAAGATACATATTTTGGCTATATTGCAATCTCAAACTCTAGAGAGGATAAGCCAGAATATTATATTTCATGATCGATTATTGTTGTCCTCATGCATATGACGGTTGCTAAGCTACCATGAAGCTCATCTTTACTAAATCATTACTGCAATTAGCCTATGGCATAACTCACGACACACACCATCTCTGTGACCTTTGAGGGAGCGACCCCTGCAGGGAGCGAGATGCTTTGATCCCTTCCCATAATCCTTACTGAGCATTCTGCAGGTGGCAAAGGTCATTGGAAACGCTTTTAGTCACTCCTACTCCATTTCTAAGACCATCAATGAATAGATTTAACATATCGGAAGTCAATAACTTTAATAATGCATCACAAGTGTTATTTATTGGCAATGCGGTGACAGTCTGACATGAAACAAGTGAGTCTGACACTGTTGTTGTCTGTTCTGATGAGTGAACGATTGTATTTTGCTTTCATTTATGATGAGAGGTAAACAGACAAAGCCTCTGTGGGATAGCGGTTACCTCGGCAACAGCCAATCAGACACACTCTACAAATAGTAAATCAACCTGTTTGACCGCTCAACGCAATGATATGGACTCAAAGGTTATTTGGTCAAATAAGTCAGTCTCTTTAAACAAACCATGTTTGCAGCAGTGAAAACAAGTTACATTGCAGTTAAGACAGGGCTGCACATTTATCATAATCACTGATTATTTCCTATTTTATAGGGATGCACCGAAATGAAAATTCTTGGCCGAAACCGAAAACCGAAAAAAGGAAACCAAGGCCGAAAGCCGAAAGCCAAAACACATTATTAGTACCATTGCATTTATGGCTATGACTGTGTACTAACTTTACTAAAATCAAGGCATTGCAATTGCATAAATTAATATTAAAGTTTCAAAGAATAAATCAATTACAAATTATGCCAATATTTATTTAGCACATTGCAACAATGCACAGTATAAAATAATATTGAAACTAAAATGTTTAACTTGACCCCACTCATTTGTACATTAAATAATAATGTACAGGCCTACAGAAAGGTTTTCAAACTAAATGTTCTCTCATAAAAACAAAGTGCATTTAAGTCTAGTGCATTTAAATTTTTTCTCTGTAGGACTACTACAAGAAAGTGCATTCAGAACAAGTGCAACTGCTTAAAGATACAACTCTGTAGGTCTTCAACATAATAGTGTATCCAAACAAAGACTGCCATAGCCCATATGTTAACTGTAGAATAGGGGTGTAACGGTACACAAAACTGACGGTTCGGTACAGCAGTTTTACAAAATGGCTTTTTATTTATTTTTATTGTTTTACTGGGAAAAAAAGTATCTGTCCTTAAATGAATTCAATTATAACTAAAAGTTTATTGAAGATATTGCTGTAAACTATATAGGGAGCCCTTACTTGCACATTAATATTAAAGGTTAACAACAGAGCCCAAACTATTAGCCTAAATTCAGTTGCTATATATTTTTAGGTCTAATAATCAACACTCAAATAACATAGTACGCAAATATGTACACTTCACATAAGGCAGTTTTTGCAATAACTTCTAAATCTAATTATAAATATTTTTTTATCCAATTTGTTGTTGAAATATAATCATTTATACAGAGTGTTTATTTAAACATGAAATCAAGATATCATTAACAGGTTAAGTAGAATATAATGAATATAACGGCTAATATAGGTCATATTTTTAGTGAAAGTTGATTTATATTTAGTTGATTCACGCTAGTGAATACAATTCTGTGAACACTGAATGACTGCCTGAGGTAAATGTGATGCTAAAGTTACATGACATTGTTTAGTTTACAAGCAGTTATATTGACGTCTTTTCGCCGTTGAAACACTGATTGAGCGATTACACCACATATGCTAGTGACAGTAAGTTGTAATGTATCCTCAGCACACCTTAGATGTTCATTCATGTTTATTCTTATGGAAGAGATGATCGATCGCGCTCACAGATGATCGCATTCACGCGCGCCGCCGCTTAAACTGTGATGTGATCAGTGATGCCACATTAAAGAGCGTCAAAACGGCATTTATCGTTTGAATTTCGTGATACATGTTGATCGATGTTGGTGTGGGAACTCTGATTGAAGTGTGTTCCGCACTTAAAACATGCCCACTGTTAAAGGGTTAGTTCACCCAAAAATTAAAATTCTGTCATTAATTACTTACCCTCATGTCGTTTGACACCCGTAAGACCTCCGTTCATCTTCGGAACAGAAATGAAGATATTTTAGTTGAAATCTGATGGCTCAGAAAGGCCTCCATTGGCACAATGCACGGTTCACTCTCAAGACCCTTAAAAGGTACTAAAGACGTCATTACAAAGTCCGTCTCACTACAGCGGTTCTAAAATAACTTTATGAATCGGCGAGAATAGTTTTTGTGCGCAAAAAACCCCTAAATAACGACATATATGTCGTGACGATATGACGATTTCAAAACACGGCCTCATGAAGCTTCGAAGCGTTATGAATCAGTGAGTCGAATCATGATTCGGATCGCGTGTCAAACCGCCAAATTGCTGAAATTTGGCGATCCAAACTGCTGATTCGGCTCACTGATTCATAGCGTTTCGAAGCTTCATGAGGCCGTGTTTTGAAATTGTCATCACTATAAGTCGTTATTTAGGGTTTTTTTGCGCACAAAAACTATTCTCGCCGATTCATAAAGTTATTGTAGAACCACTGTAGTGAGACGGACTTTGTAATGACGTCTTTAGTACCTTTTAAGTGTCTTGAGAGTGAACCGTGCATTGTGCCAATATATCTTAAATTGTGTTCCGAAGATAAACGGAGGTCTTACGGGTGTCGAACAACATGAGGGTAAGTATATAAAGACAGAATTTTCATTTTTGGGTGAACTAACCCTTTAAAGATTGCATTCGGAAACCGTTCGGTTTCACAGTGAAGTCTGGTCCTCTTCTCATCGAGAACATGAACAGCTGCACTGATCAGCTCTCACTGTCAGTGTGTGTGCATGGAGCAGACGTGGGTGTTTCTCAGATATACTGAAATACGTCCACACCGCAGACATGTTGCTTCAGACAAGCACGTGCAGGTCGCGGTTTCTGTTTACGTCATCACAACATTTCGGCCGTGTTGTTTCGGTGATAAATGTCTTTTCGGTGGCCGAATATTCGGTGCATCCCTACTATTTTATAATTTGATAATTAAATAAAACTACTGTTTTAAACATGACCATGGTCATGACAAACAAAACACGTACATATCCGTATATATCCCCTGCAGGCAATCCTTTTATCCCTTAAAACTCATATTTGCTGATCAAAATTACATACATGTTTGAACCAGAAACTGATTCAGAAGAAGAGGAAGAGCGAATAGTCGATATATCATAATGGTTATACGTTTTATGCATCTCTACAACGTCGAACACATAATGGTAATTGATATGATTAGCCTTTGGCTTGACTACGTTATCAAACAGCTAATAATGTGTTGCTAATGTTACACAAACCATGTTCCTGTTCGCCGTCTCAGAGTCAGACAGCTGCCTTCTGAAAATCAGCATCCTGAGAAACACTTTGAAGATCATAGAACATCAGTGGAGAACACCCGGATTATACACGCACAGGATATACATGTACGGTTTCAAAAACCACGTTTTTGAGACTCTTTGGTTCGCTGCAGCTTTAAGGAGAAAATATTCAGCAATGGCGTTGACTGATGAATTTGCACATGGTTTGTCTTAAATCGTTAAAAACACCACATCGACATAATAAACAACATTAAAAGCTTGATTTCCACCACATGGGGTCTTTAACAGTCCTAGTTCAGATGCTTGTTTAACTCTAATGGAAGAAGGGGGAAAAAGCAAGTCAGAGCAATGGACAAATGTAAGGCACATGACTGCACACACACCCACATTTTCACTCCATTACACACAATCCACAAAAACAAGCTCTTCAGTTCAGACGCATGACCAACTGAATAAACCTGCAAGTAAGCCCCAGCTCTGATCTGTTCACTTGTGCTCTCGGTGAAACAGACAGATTTCTGCACATCTCTCTTTGAATAATTTTGAGATGGCCAGCAACAGCAGCACAACTCTCAGGCAAGCTTTGTGGAACAAAACATTTGATATGACTCTGCATTGCTTTACCGTGAAGGTCTTGTTGTCTCCTACAGCAACCAAGGGTGTTTCAGTAAACAACAGAGAAACATATTTATAATACAGTGAAAGCAACAGTATTTGCATATTATTCACTAGTGGATAATGGAAAAAAAAGGTCGGATCTGCACTTTTGTAAACAGTATGAGTAGTCACCCTAAACAAGCACAGACAAGTCGAGATGTACAACTCTTCTATCTGACATTTTGCAATCTTACTGAAAAGTTTTACAGAGCAGCATATGCAGAAGAGGATTAAAATAAATCACACTACATTCACTATTTCTGCAGTGTGCAGCATGTATACTTGTATAATTTTATTCAGCAAGAAACATTAAATTGATAATATTTCAAATAATGCTGTTGTTTTGTAAATTCCTCAAAGAATCCTTACAAAATATTTATTGCAGTTTCCACTAAAATATTAAGCAGCACTACTGTCTTCAAAATTGATAACAAGAAATGTTCCTTGAGCACCAAATTAGCAGATAAGAATGATTTCTGAAGGATCATGTGACACTGAAGACTGGAGTAATGATGCTGACAATTCAGATTTGCCATCACAGGAATACATTACATTTTAAAATATATTAAAATAGAAAAACATTATTTTTAAATGATAATATTTCACAATGTTTACGGTTTTACTATTTATTTTTGTTCAAATAAATGCAGCCTTGGTGAGCATAAAATCTTAAGCCAGTGACTAGGGTGGTCAGAGACAACAAGCCTAACCCCTTAAAACATTCACCACTCAAATAAGAACGAGACAATAAAATTTAAACAGACAATAAAGAAACTTTGCGATGTACTTATCAGCATGAAAAACTAAACTTGTATTCAGATTTTGAAAGGGTAACAAACAGAAAGCAAGAGAAGAGCCCTCCCTTCATAACCACTAAGGCTGTCAACCTCTAAAGCTTACGGCGAGCTCACTGAATTCTGCACTGCAGGTCTTATTTACATCGTGCTTACACTTTGTTGGTTATAATGAAAGGATTTGCGAGCATGCAGCTTGCATTTAACAAAACAAAACCATCTTTTGCGTTTTCAGTGGTGTTAAGCGGATTCTGACTAACTAAGGCTTGGGACACACTAGACAATTTTCAAATCACAAACATAAGGGCAGTACAATCGATTTTAGCATTATAATCCTCCGAATGCACAAGAAGATTCGTCCGGACCACGAGCCCACACATCTGTCGATCGTAACATTTACACAGTGAGCCGAGATCTCACAGAGACTCAAGAGATCAAACGTGACATGAGAAGAAAAACAAATGGACGATCAACGTTGTCAGGTAGTTCTCCTTGCATGTGTTTTGTTTTACAGGAAGAAAAACAAAGGAGAAAAAAAAGAATACCTAGACGTGTGTAACACACTACAAAAACTAGCCCGACCGACACTCATCGATGGACCGTCTGTCGGCTTGGTGCGTCATGGCCCTTACAGACCCCAAACATTTTAACGGTAATGTAACTAGAGGACACTGCCACAGAGAGGAAAAGTATACCCCACAATGCAGTGCACTCAACTGTGACATTTCCAGAGGGTCCTGTTCATATATTATGACCTCAGAAAAACATTAAATTTACAGCAAAGGCTGTACGATTATTCTATTGTAAGTCTGTATAGACCAGTCTGAATCTGAATTACATTCTACTCTGTATTTCAGAGCTCAAGTGGTTATGAGAGCATTTAGTTATCGTGAGTGAGTCACCTTTGAGGAGGGGAAGAGGTGTGAGTTCGATTGGTTTGCCCTGAGAGCGGAACTGTGAGGAACTCTGAGAACGTTTCTGCTTGGCCTTCCGGACAGACTTCCGGGAAAATCCGTCTACTTTATCCACTGATGGAGGAGTGGTGGCTGCGGAGGACATAGCCCTGGAAAAGAGAGAGAGATGTGTAGGATAAGTCATTAACAAACGTTTGGCACACCCTATACAAAGACATGTCACATTATTTTGAATTAAAACATTTTGGCAAAAACTTTTTTTTAATTGAAATTAAATTGTAATTGTTTGGTATGTGTAAAGAATATATTCTATGAATAGTCTGTGGTACATGAGAACAATTGAGGGAATTATAATGCCCCATGTAAGATCTTAAATAACCTCCCTCCCAGGATCATATGAACACAAACATTTAAAAATACTTCAGGCTCACTTTGCCAGCACCAATTTGAGGCCCTTTATTAAGGGACTCATTTGCTCACTTTTGTTTGGAAATGACCCTACATAAAGGGGCCCATTCTGATTGTGCCCATCAAGTTTTGACTTTGCTATTGATCTTCACATAAAAATCACACAAATACTGTCACAATATTTCCCAATAAACGTTACCAACTAAAGCCCTAGTCGGATGGGACTAGTTTTCTAAAACAACGTTTCAGTTAAATTTGTTTAATCACTCGACCCTAACCCGATTCGGAAGGGACTAACATCTTAATGTTTATTACATTAGTGGGAGTGCATGTTTTCTAGATGTGGGCGCTTATATGCATCACATATGATGTATACAGTGGGGAGAACAAGTATTTGATACACTGCCGATTTTGCAGGTTTGCCCACTTACAAAGCATGTAGAAGTAGAAGTAATTTTTATCATAGGTACTCAGGGTTGCTGCAGGTTTCACCAAGTCAAATTTAAGACTTTTTAAGACTATTATGAATAAATTTAAGACCTATATCACACAATAAAAAATAAAAAAAACGTACAAAGGAAATGCAGAATCACAAAATTACTTGCAAAGCAAATTGAACAAAGTATTAGTAAACTTGCACTTCCTCATAGCTCAATCTCACGATTTCACTATATATATATATATGTGGTGGTCATTTCCAGTTTTGTTGTTTTTTTCATAGAATGCCACATTTACCATATTAGATGCACAATAGTCACACATGACAATAAAACAAACAAAATGCATGAATCTTGTTTGGTATTACAAAAAAAGGCTGGTCCAGTGGTGTGCTATCTAGCTTTAATAACATTATCGCTTAGGGTGGAAAATATGACCAAAATATTTTGCTAATAAGTAAGCAATTGCTTAATATAAGTAAAAAGTTCTCAAGTAAACAGTCATTAATAAAATAAGAACTTATTAACCAATTACAAAAGGACAAATAAATACAACCTAAAGATACGGATACAAACAGTGCTTTAAGTTGAAGTACCGTTTTTTCCCTGTTGTTGTTGTTGTTTGTTTAACATTAACACACAGACAGGAGCGGGTAGAAGCTGTATTAGTATGCTTTCACTTTAAGAACTACAGTAATGTGCAGATCCAATACTGACACACGTCCCAAACTTTTTTACTCAAGATCAAGACATAACCGCCAATAAGAACATAGCGATATGAACGTGTGTATGATCGTTCAAGAGTAAGCCTAGAAATAGACACATTCCGTACAATCACGCGAGCTGACAGGCGGCAAACGCGTGCACAGAATCCATAGCCATTCTGACATCGGTCTGTGTGTCTACCGAATTGAGTTCGTGGTTTACATCGCTTTTATTAACTCTTTTTAGTGCTATCAGACGTATAATACTTTTATTTGGTCATAATGCGATATGGCAGGTGAGAAAGATTCACCTTCGCTTTCACGATCGCATGAACTGGAAGAATTGAAGAACTGAACCTGAAGAATAAAATCCATTTGATGCGTCTGTGGTACAATCCGAAAGAGACGCGCACCAATAACATGAAAGCTGATTGGCTGCAATATAAGATGCATGCTGGTCCAATTTGTAGTTGTAATAGAGCGAACTATAGTAGGACTAGCGAAAGAAAGAACTACAACAGCCCGGAATAAACACACACACACACAAAAGCGCTGCGGGAGCATTTCAATGAGCATTAGAGGCAGCGTTACATGGACGTAGGATAATTTAAGACCAGGGGCCAGTTGCATAAACCGTTAAGACTAGTCTTACAAGTTAGACATACATTTTTTTCTTTAAGACTGTTCATAATTTTTTTAATTCAGTTACATAAAAACATAGACTGGCCTAATTTGATACGAAAAGTAAGACTGAATGCCACTTGCCTAACTGCTAGTGGCTCATACTAGATCTTAAGACACTGTCTAAACATAATGGCTTAGTTTATGCAACTGGCCCCTGTTTAAATCGATTTAAGACCTAGAACTCAATACTTCAGAGAATTTAAGACTTTTTAAGGCCTAAAATTTAGATTTTGAAATTTAAGACATTTTAAGACTTTTTAAGACCCCGCGGGAACCCTGGTACTCTTCAACTGTGAGTGACGGAATCTAAAACAAAAATCCAGAAAATCACATTTTATGATTTTTAAATAATTAATTAGCATTTTATTGCATGGCATAAGTATTTGATACATCAGAAAAGCAGAACTTAATATTTGGTACCGAAACCTTTTTACAGAAACAGAAACTACAATTACAGAGATTATACGTTTCCTGTAGTTCTTGCCCAGGTTTGCACAAACTGCAGCAGGGATTTTAGCCCACTCCTCCATACAGACCTTCTCCAGATCCTTCAGGTTTTGGGGCTGTCGCTGGGCAATACGGACTTTCAGCTCCCTCCAAAGATGTTCTATTGGGTTCAGGTCTGGAGACTGGCTAGGCCACTCCAGGACCTTGAGATGCTTCATACGGAGCCACTCCTTAGTTGCCCTGGCTGTGTGTTTCAGGTCGTTGTCATGCTGGAAGACCAAGCCACAACCCATCTTCAATGCTCTAACTGAGGAAAGGAGGTTGTTGGCCAAGATCTCGCGATACATGGCCCCATCCATCCTCCCCTCAATACGGTGCAGTCATCCTGTCCCCTTTGCAGAAAAGAATCCCCAAAGAATGAGGTTTCCACCTCCATGCTTCACAGTTGGGATGGTGTTCTTGGGGTTGTACTCATCCTTCTTCTTTCTCCAAATACGGCGAGTGGAATTTAGACTAAAGAGCTCTATTTTTGTCTCATCAGACCACATGACCTTCTCCCATTCCTCCTCTGGATCATCCAGATGGTCATTGGCAAACTTCAGACGGGCCTGGACATGCGCTGGCTTGAGCAGGGGGACCTTGCGTGCGCTGCAGGATTGTAATCCATGACGGCGTAGTGTGTTACTAATGGTTTTCTTTGAGACTGTGTTGTCCCAGCTCTCTTCAGGTCATTGACCAGGTCCTGCCGTGTAGTTCTGGGCTGATCCCTCACCTTCCTAATGATCATTGATGCCCCACGAGGTGAGATCTTGCATGGTGCCCCAGACCGAGGGAGATTGACCGTCCTCTTGAACTTCTTCCATTTTCTAATAATTACGCGACAGTTGTTGCCTTCTCACCAAGCTGCTTGCCTATTGTCCTGTAGCCCATCCCAGCCTTGTGCAGGTCTACAATTTTATCCCTGATGTCCTTACACAGCTCTCTGGTCTTGGCCATTGTGGAGAGGTTGGAGTCTGTTTGATTGAGTGTGTGGACAGGTGTCTTTTATACAGGTAACAAGTTCAAACAGGTGCAGTTAATACAGGTAATGAGTGGAAACAGGAGGGCTTCTTAAAGAAAAACTAACAGGTCTGTGAGAGCCGGAATTCTTACTGGTTGGTAGGTGATCAAATACTTATGTCATGCAATAAAATGCAAATTCATTATTTAAAAATCATACAATGTGGTTTTCTGGATTTTTCTTTTAGATTCCATCACTCACTGTTGAAGTGTACCTATGAAAAAATTACAGACCTCTACATAGGGCTGTACGATTAATCGAAAAATAACCGAAATTATTTCGGTTTTCACGTGACTCCGCCCCGTCAGTCACATCAAGTGCAGTTTGAAGGCACACAGAGAGATGCAGGAGCGGTTATCTGTGTTTATAGATGCCCAGAATCACTATAGAAACTGCACGTTTTACACAGTTTATACAGGTCAGTTATTGCTGATCTTATAGCCTACGTGCTGACACACACACACACACAGACGGCGCGCGCAAGCCCCGAAGCCGCTTTCACTTTCGTGCTCATAAAGTTCGTCAAGTAAATGCGTTTAAAGGCTTGCCAGTTTCAACATTTAAAGCGATTGTTAACTACTCAAAAACAACAATATGGAAAACTTCTCCGTTCAGTGCTCAGCTTTTTTCAGTGACACAGAGCCGAGCCGTGTCGCTTCTCTGAAAACGCGTGCACCCTGAAGGCAGACCTCTTTCACCTGCGTCCTCACAAAGCTTTGTCATTTGTATGTGGTTTAAGCCCTGCCAGTTTGAACATTAAAGCGAGTTTCGACCATCAGATGTGTAATATGTTGAACTAATGCCTGATATATTTTGACAAACAAACACTCAGAGAGAAGCTGTGACTAAAGTAAAGTCACTAAAGTAGCTTAGAAACTCAACCGTTATAGGCATACATTTTAATACCTTTGAAGTAAGTACAAACCACAGCTTCATAATGAATAGACAGTAAGAGTAATTCACACACACAATCATTCTCTCATTAATGCATTCAAATAAATGTAATGTAGGCCTAGTGTTAATTTGTCTGTATCTGATGTACAACAAGCAGAAATCTGCTCCATAGACAATAACTGCTGAAAGTGAACCGTTTCCTTCAAGTATTTTAAAATCACAATGCACTTTTTCATTAGAAAAAAAATACCACCTTTAATAGTAGAAAATATTTACAGAACAAACCTTATCAGTGAACTTACTCAAAAACCTTATGAGGGCAAAAAAAAAAGCAAAATAATCGTTCATTAATCGTAATCGAGGTCAAATGTTCAATTAATCGAGGTTTTTATTTTTGATCAAATCGTTACAGCCCTACCTCTACATGCTTTGTAAGTAGGAAAACCTGCAAAATCGGCAGTGTATCAAATACTTGTTCTCCCCACTGTATGACTTAAGTTATGATTTATTGATATAATTTTCATTTATCATAAAAACCCTATTTAAAGGGATAGTTCTCCCAAAAATTAAAATTACCCCACGATTTACTCAGTTACTCAGATTTACTAGTTATTAGTTAATAAAGTTTTAAATATGGATATTATTCTTACAAAAACCCATCGCTTTGCTTCAGAAGGCCTTTATTAAGCTCCTGGAACCATATGGATTATTTGTATGATAGATGGATGGATGCATTTTTTTGGGCTTCAAAAGCCGGCCCTCCTTTCACTACCATTATAAAGCTTGGAAGAGCCAGGTTATTTTAAAATTTAAATACATCTCAGATTGTGTTCGTCTGAAAGGAGATCATATACACCTAGGATGACTTGAGGGCGAGTAAATCATGGGGTAATTTTCATTTTTGGGTGAACTATCCTTTTAAGGAAACTTCACAAGTGTATAGAAGTGGCTGTTAATAATAAATCCACATAAGTGAGCAGAAAAATCTACACAAGATTACTCTTACATTACTGATATTAAAATGGGCAGTCTTTACAGTTTCTGTAATTTTGTTAATTTATTAATTTACTTTTTTTGTTGGGTACCATCCATAATGAAATGAAAGCATGCTGAAGATTGGTGTGCATACGCTAGCTCGGGTAGGTGAAAAAAAACACACGAGGAGAAGCGTTAGGAATAGGATAACATAATATAACATCAGCAAATCACAGACATTCGCATTCGGACGGGATTAGCATTCCCTGTGATCATTTTCCTGGACCTTTTTATAAAAGGTAAAAGTCGCCGTAATCTTTACTGGCATTGTACATAATGATTACTGAGATGGCACATTTGGATGGGACTAAATCACAGAGAAGCTCTGGTAATAATTACTTTACCCCACCTCTCCATGTTAAACTAATCCCGTCCAAATAGGGCTAAAGTGAATGAGTTTGTGTGTATTTATAAGAGCCCAGATTTTGTGTAATAAATGCACGTTTGAAAGTCTCAGAAACATTATTATTATTAGCAAATGTTTGTTTCACCACAATTGTCTATTCATAAACAACTGTTTTTGTTAACATGATCACTCTGGCATTTTTAGCTGAATGTAATTACAGAACACAAATATATTTTGCATCGTCTTCATTCATCCTTATATTTGCAAGCCACTAAGTAATTATGCACCAAAATAGTTACAGGTAAAAATACTTCACCTGTCAACGACACTAACTAGGCTGGTTAATTACATAATGATTCATAGCAAATTGGTTATTCATGCAGAAAAACAAAGAAAGTTGCAAATATAGTTTCTGAGGAAAGCCACTGTGAATTTTGGGCTGCAATAATCAGAAACGTTCAATAGGAATCTGGTGGGACTGTTCTAGGATGAATTAAATAACCAGATACTTAAATGCTTAGTGCAAAAACAAGACATTGCAGACATTGTCAAATTCATCTCCATCATTGTAAACAGCCATTAGTTGCATTGGGGTCTTTAGATCAGCGATGTGTGTGTACTTTCATAATGTCTGTGCATTAAGCTTTTTTGCAAGCAGCACTAAATCCAGGCCTGAAATTTCAATGCCCTTGGACAAAGAAGTTTGCAATTCAAAAGCAACTGTAATTACAAAACAAACCACAAATGGCTAAAGGAAATTATGTGGTATAAAATTTAAATCTAGGCAGAGATGTAAATAAAGGCAGGAATGCAGACTACGATGAAAGATAAACCATGGAAACAAATTCATCAGAAGTGAAATTCCCTCCAAAAAAGGCCCTGTTGTTATGGAAGGTGTGTAAAATACAGCAGGACAATGACTCTGTTAACTCTACAAGTCTGAATCAGGTTTTTGCACAAGTCTACAGGTGTTCTTTTGACTGAAAGCAACTAAAAAAGTAATGAAATCATTCCGATTGATGAATCCAAACATAGCGTTTACCATGAACACTAAATAAAGTGATCGGGTTGATGTGCGCATTTATATATTACAAGTAGAGCTGCACGATTAATCGTTAAAAGATTGCAATCTCGATTCAAAAACCCACGCGATCTTATTCCAAAACGACCACGATTCAGCTATGTCTTTAATGCCCGTCTCACATCGCAAGCGTTAGCGGAGCGTGAACAGCGTGTGTTTTGCCGCTGCCCATGTTGATGAATGAGGGGTGTCCACTAGCACGAAGCAAGCAGAACAAAGCGAGCATTTCTGTTCCGCACCAGTGGACACGCACCGTGACAGGGTCGGCAGTCACGCTCTCATTCATTGATATTAGCAGTGACACAACATGTGCTGCTCGCGCTTCGCTGACGCTTGTGATGTGAAACTGTTTAAAACAAAGACTTTGGTTAACGTTTGAAAGGACGATCATCGTCAAACTGCAACATTTAAATCAAACCATATGAACCATCTTCACAAACAAATGTTATCGTTATTTATGTGTTACTGTACGTTCACACCGCTCCGGCGAGAGCGGCGTGGCGCGTCTTGGGCGTCGAGGAGAGTTGAAATCAGCTCAACTTTATGATAATGAGCTATGACGCGGCTCGGCGGCAACCAATGGGAATGTAGAAGTGCTCCGCTTGAGGTGATTCCAGAGAATGCAGTGTTGAAAACTTTGGTTCCGACCACATTAGTTCCCAAGCAAAAAATGGAGGAGAGGTTGATCATTGCTGTGGCGGGTTTAATAAGAAGGCGCGCAACATTATTTATAGGCAACATTTTCGCTCCAGAACGCTTGTTTTTCAGCAGGAATACAATTAATTTGCTCAAAACAACATTGATTTGACCACTTGCATTAATGCTGCACTTCACCCAGGACAGTTATTGTAATGTAGGCTGCACACAAATTAATGTGAATTAAAGACCGTCTCCTATAAACTGCATGTTGAAATTATACTAGCACTCAACCATGAACACAAAAGCCACAACACGCAAATAGCTTTTAATTGGTTTATTTCATTAGCAAACATGTTAAGTCGTTTCAATCGATCTGTGGTTTTATAACCTTTACATTTAAATGATTTCATGAGGTTATCTTATTCGGCTATACCCTACCTGTGGTCAGTCTGCACAAATGCAGAACAACATGATTGTTTGCTTTGCAGCCCCTTTAAATACAGTTTTAAAAAAGACCAAGCATTCGATCTACGTCAGAGCGGCAGCGCGTCCACGAATCTTTCTACAGCGTCGATGGCAGGGCGGCCAGAGCGAAGTTTGACACTCTCGCCGGCGGCAGTGTGAACGAACAGTAACAATTAGGGCTGGTACGAATACCATTTTTTAACCTTCGGTAGTAATCAACACCGAATACTCGAAGCTTCGGAGGGAGGGGGCTGAACTAGGGATGGGCATTTTCCCAAAATATTGTATTCAAATATTTGGGCTCATAAAAATCGAATATTGGAATATTTGTTTATTTAAATGACGTTATTTTGAGAAAATGAGAAAGAGTTTTTTTTTTTTTTTAAGTTGTCAGCACCATTTCTGAACAAGCTTACGATTAGGCAATATATACAACAAGCTTACGTCATATCTTAAGGTTTTCTTTCAATTTAAAACATTAAAGGTCCCGTTTTTCGTGTTTTTTTTAAGCTTTGATTGTGTTTACAGTGTGCAATATAACGTGTTCATGTTTCGCGTGTAAAAAAACACAGTATTTTTCACACAATTTACTTATCTGTATACCGCTGTTTTCACTGTCCTAAAAACGGCTTGAAAGATTTCCCTGTTCTATGAAGTCCCTCCTTCAGAAATACGTAACGAGTTCTGATTGTGCCAGCGGTTCCCGTGTTGTGATTCGACAGCAGCTTAGGGCACGCAGAGCGCACGTTACCGGAAAGGTCACGCCTCTCACCATAACGGGGATGCATGCGCTCAATGATCTCTAAGTACAGCGTCCCTGGGAAAGCCAAACAAAGGTGACTTGACTCCGGGATGAAAATAACAGCGTCTTGACGACATGGCAACAAACGAACTAAACTATATAAAACTATACGAACACAACCGAACGCAACACTTCCTATTCTCCACGCGGGAGCAACAAGACCACGCCCCCTTTTTCACGCGTTCTTGTGGGCGGATGTTAGTCGACATACTGCTCTACTGACGTAATTAAAGCAGGAAATACCAGGATGTAGTCCTAACCAGCCGTTCGCTGTAGGCTTTGAAAGGGAACTTCTGTTAAATAAAATATCTCGCTTGGCATTGAACTTTGAGCTTTATAATTTTACAGGTATTATAAATGCTCTAACAGCAACATTACACACTAACTAAAGTTTGAAAAATGGGATCACGAAGAACAGGACCTTTAAACAATGTTTAATGTTATGGGGCGGCAGTGGCTCAGTGGTTCATGTAGGTTGTCTACAAACTGGAAGGTTGGTGGTTCAATCCCCGGTTCCACCTGACCAAGTGTCGATGTGTCGATGAGCAAGACACCTAACCCCAGCTGCTCCCGACGAGATGGATGGCGTCTTGCATGGCTGACACCGCCGGTGTATGAATGGGTGAATGTGAGGCAATATGTAAAGCGCTTTGGATGGCCATGGGTCTGTTGAAAGCGCTATATAAATGCAGACCATTTACAATATGTGTAAACAAAAAAAATATAGGCCTAAAGAACAAAAGCATTATAAGCTCAAGCAGTGTGAGCGGGAAAAAACGCTAATAAAGCAGAGCACGCCAGTTATCTGTGCATATACACTCGAGTCGGAATATGGTTATCGTGTTTATATTGTTTCACATTTTCATGTTGAGAAAAACAATAATATCATGTGGATGATGATATTCTCAGGTGAGAAAACACACTCCGCTGACAGACGTTGCAGAGACACAAAGATAACGGTGTTAAGTGAAGTTTCTAACAGCACTGGGTTTTCTGTTCTTAAACCCTTGATAAAACTTAAAGGGTTAGTTCACCCAAAAATGAAATTTCTTCCATTAATGACTCACCCCAATGTTGTTCCACACCCGTAAGACCTCCGTTCATCCTCGGAACACAGTTTAAGATATTTTAGATTTAGTCCGAGGGTTTTCAGTCTTTTGAATGTAAGTGTATGCACACTTTGCTGTCCACGTCCAGAAAGGTAATGAAAACATCATCAAAGTAGTCCATATGTGACATCATTTGGTTAGTTAGACTCTTTTGAAGCGTCGACAATACATTTTGGTCCAAAAATAACAAAAACTAAGACTTTATTAAGCATTGTCTTCTCTTCCGGTTTTACTTGAATCCGCATTCACGACGCCACAGTGACGCTGCTGACGTAAGACGCTGTGTTATCTGGTGCGATAGCAGATACCAGATAACACGTCACAGCGTCTTACGTCAGCAGCGTCACTGTGGCGTCGTGAATGCGGATTCAAGTAAAACCGGAAGAGAAGACAAAATATCTTAAACTGTGTTCCGAGGATGAACGGAGGTCTTACGGGTGTGGAACAACATTGGGGTGAGTCATTAATGGAAGAAATGTCATTTTTGGGTGAACTAACCCTTTAAAGGAAGGAGATAATTTTAAGGTCATATACGTTATCTCCATAGACAGTAAAAGAAATGGACACAGCGACCCGATAGACTTCCACAGAGAAAAGTTAAGTAAGTAAGAAGCACTCACTTCCTGATGGCTGATCGTACTGCGCAGCCTCAGACTGAGCTTGACGACGTAGATGACGTGAGCAACCAGTCTGACAGTTGTGCAAATTGAAATTGGGGCAAACTCTTGGTAAGTATTCTGATTAATTATTTTGTCATTTTGCATAGTATTTATTTATTTGAATAAATTGCTTCATAGACAGTAAAAGATTGCCTGCGAGCTTCTCCTCCTGTCTATTCTGTAATTTCACTACTGTGCGCCGGTTGTTGCGTGGTTATGACGCAATTGTTAGACTATTTTTACAAAAACGGCTTCTACGGGACGATAGTGTAAGATACAAGGTAATGGAGCCTTTTATACATTGTCGTGTTTCTTTAGAAATAAACAATAGACAAATGGAGTCTTTAAACGCCTCAGATGTAAAGTTATTCACTTATTAACACGCTCCACATCGCCACCCAGTGGATTTAGTTATAACTGCGAGTTTTAGAGGGATTTATCATGGATTCACTGCATTTACGGCCAGCAAAGCAATGTAGTAAAATTCAAAGTTGTTTTTATTTTTTGAATAATAATTACAGATCTAATATTGTTGCACACCCCTAGGCTGAACATATTTTGCTTCTCGGTATGTGGCTGTTTGCCACAAGACAAAAAAAAAATATTGTGTTGCAACTAGGGATGGGCGATATTTTATCGTTTGCGAAATACCGGTAAAAACTCTCCCCACGATAAGAATTTGTCTTCCCGCGATAATAACGATAAAGCCTAGTTGATAGCGCGACCCATCCGCACCGTGCCACCGCTGGCCGTCTCTTGATGCCCTAAGAGTTATTACTTTATGATGGCCGCGGTGGCTGCGTTCGTGACTTTGTATAGCTGAACGGGGGTTGGAGAGAGAATTTTCTTGTGGTGCCCCCGCAGCACTCGGTGTCCTAAGCGCCGCGCAATGGGAGCGGCGGCACTGAATCCGAATCTCACGTGCAGATCCAAAACAACTATGGCGGAAGCTGCGGAAGAGTTCATAGCTAAACGATGGGCTGCCTGAGGCCAATCTGAACCTGTACATACAGATGTATTTTCACTCGCTGAGCACTTGGACTGAGCGCTTAAGAGATTCGCTCTGTCTCAATCGATCGGTAAAGCATACTATTTCTGTTCATCTCAATGAATGCGCAGTGTATTTGACGCACATTAAACACTAGTGTGAGGCGCGCGACTGAGCTCATGGTTTCACACACACTCAAAGAGAGAGCGAGAGAGTCTTATACCACACAGAATTGACGTGCTACATGTAAACAATATCCTTTGTTGTATTTTCCTGTAAAATAATGGCATTTATTTGGAATTATTCAGCCTTTCATGAACAGGAAGAAACGAATGCACAAACGGGAATCTCATTGGCTGGCGTGCACCTGCCCGTTTTGATTTCAGCAAATCAGTTAGAATGAGCACTGACAACGTGATTAATATTCATGAACCCAGAAGCTCATTATTCCTTAGTGCAGTTTATTTTTATTAGTAGAAGAATTCGTGGTATTATCTTATCAACTCAAATTACTGAAGTTCTATCATTAAATCATTATTTTCAACTTTTTTGTAATCTGAAGACATTTTTGGGATAATTACTTTTGCTGTTTCAGCTATTTTTACCACTGTTTGGAGCATGAGTGTATGAATAAATACAGAATCGGTTTACATCTAAAACTTTATTATTATTGTTTGTATTGTGTGATGTTTTTTAGCACAGTTGCACTATTTAAACATTACCTGCACTTCTACAGAAGACAATTATATCTGCAACTTTTCCATTTCTGAAAAGGCTGGTTTAGAATTTTACATTAAAAAAAATAACGAATTATATATATATATATATATATATAATTAATTAATTAATTTTTTTATGTATTATAGGAGCCTATTTGACGACATGTACGTTTTACTTTAGATCATTGTTTGTTTTTCTGAGACTCTCAAGATGGCACGCAGCTCTCACTTGTATCCAAAAAAATGGGGAATGATACTACATTTATCGTTATTGATATCGTTATCGCAATAAATACTAGAAAATATCGGGATAAATTTTTAAGTCCATATCGCCCATCCCTAGTTGCAACAGTATTGTGTTTCAACTGTATATTAAAAAATGGCACCTCTTGTGTTGTCATTCCCTTTGTAGCACATGCAAGTGACGATTCTCTGTCGCCCAATCTACGTTCTGTAGTAGGTACCCCAACAGAAGGGTCCCAAAAAACTGGTATGGTACGGTATTTTGGTAACATTCCCAATTTTGGACAATCGAAACGGAAATAATTCCGTATTGTACCATACCACTTGGTGGAAACGAGACATTAGTGCACACACATTAGGAGTAGTGAGTAATGAACAACACACACTGCAAACTGTGGGCTGGCACCCAGGGGTTGATTGGGGGTTAGGTGCCTTGCTCAAGGGCACCCCAGTCATTTCTTGCCAGTACTGAGAATCAAACCCGCAACCTTCGGGCTACCAGTCTGGTAACTGGTAATGTCATGCCACCCCCATTTAAACCACCCTTACAATCCAAATTAAATTTCAATCGGATTTAGCCAATTCATTCTGATTGACGTGGTTACATGTGATATTTTATTCCAGGCTGCTCTGCTAATGGTGCGATTATAATCGGATTATTAGGGTCCATGTAAACGCAGCTAGTGTAAATGGCCCCGAACAGGAAGTAAACAGGCTTTAACAGGAAGACGAAGAAGATGAAGAACTAAGTTTCAGCCTTTAAAAACAAAAAAGAGGCCAAGGAAGCAGAGAAAAAGAAAAAGACCACCTAAACTTTCCCTCCCTCATGTTAGCGGAACTCAAAAAACTCAAGTCATAGACTTAAAACTGAACAGATATTTTGTTTCTTTTGAATGCAGTATCTAAGCAGACAAAAGTGCATTTACAAAAAAAAAATTAAATTATCTACAATATCTGAAGCAGATGTGCTCTTTAATCTGACCACTCCGAGCACTTTGATATTGCTGTCAGAGAGGTTTAAATTAACATACAAAGGAGTGAGATGCTGCCAATGTCTACCGATGATATCCTATGATGATGCACTGTACAATATCACTCCTTTTCTCAGACACTTCTCCTGTTCTCAGACACGACAGGACTGGCAGTATCACTACCTGTAAAAAGAATAAACCTTCTCTCTCATGTGCAAGAACAATGAATTTCACATGCAAGAAACAATCACACAAGAGAACATTGACAAAAACACATAAGGTCAGTAGAAATGAATAAACACAAGCAGTCATTGTGGTTGGGACTCTGAGAATGTCCCGAGCTTGGGATAAGTCATATTGACCGCAAAAACCAACAGAAAGTAATAAAATATATATATCATTGGTACAAGACTACAATGACTATTTTAGGGCTATTAGGAGTTCTGGCATTGTGATGATATTTTCAAGAAATTTTAAAGCACAATTCCACTGTAAATCTCATTATTATAATGCAAAAACAAAAATATCCATATAAATGATTTAAATATTTGTTTAATATTATGTGTTTTATGTTGATTTAAATAAACTATTACAATTTTAACTATATTATACAATATTTTTAATATTAATTTCTCAAATGAACGAATACGAATCAACATTGAGAGAAAAAAGACCACTCCTTAAAACTAAAACTATGTGCTTAATTGACATGAAATGTCAATTTAATGGCTCTAAAATATTTTATTTTAATAATATATTTATTAGCTTTTTTGTTGTTGTTGTAAGGTTCACAAGACAAGATCATGAAAAACTCATGGTGATGAAAGGGCTGAGAGGAGCCAATTCATGTTCCTGTCCCGTTGTAAAGTTCACCCTGGTTTGACATTCGCAGTGAGATATTTCTGTATGCAAAAGATGCCGAAGGATTACACACTTCTGCAAAATAGATAGATATCATGCAATCTCTACTGCAGTGACACTGAGCTAGTTAATGAAATCGTGAAAGATAATCCCAGATATCCATGATGTTCTGAGATCCAGCTCACCGCTGTATAAAGATCAGGAGGTATAAAAACATCCTAGGGCTTATTAACCATCGTATAAACTGACAAAGAAGTGGACATGGCAACCACAATCTAGGAAACACTTATGCCCAAACCATTAATCCAAAATACTGCCACTGATGCCCTGGCCCTAATCTCTATAACCAGGTACTTAGAAACAACCTTTCCCAATAGTTTTGAATGAAGGTCACTAAAAACACCCAGTCAAGAGTGTAATCTACTCATGGGACGCATGTGTTATTGCCGGTGATGAGATATTGCAACTGACAAACTGCCGGGCAGCTGAAGTAAACCAGACCATGGAAACAGGGCACAGAGGCATGGTGCCACTGAGCCAAAGCAAGAAGTTGGCACACACAAGTAGAGAGATGATCAGAACTGCTTGTATTTTGTGGGGTTCAGAGATACACAAGAGCAGTTGGTTGGTCAGAAAAAGTGGAAACCTCCAAAATTCAACAGTCCACATGAGTGCAGATGATTCAGGTTCATGATCTCCTGATGGCCCTAAACACACTTACACATACACAAACAGCTGACATAGACCCAATGCATTCCAGAGCACCAATAAAACAAACACAGATGAAGAACAAGCTTTCCTCATAGCTTTTCACTCATCCCCCCATTCAAATGTTTCTTTACTGTCAGAAATGTCTGGTAAATATTAAGAGTGTAGTTAATATTTTTTCCCCCTTTTAGGTACACAAATATTACACAACCCCTAATAAACTCTGTATAAAAAGTGTTTTGGACCGTAACCTCGTTTATTTGACATATTTACTTTGGTAAAAGAAACATCAAAACGAACCGGATCTAAACTTGGGCAGGATAGGCAAAAAAAAAAAAAAAAGAAAACCTTAAAATATTCCATTTACCTTGATGTTTTCGATGTGAGGAGCTGATATGGGTGTTTTAACCGTCTTTCCTCCTTCAAGGCCTCTTGAAGCAGCAGAAAAATAAAAATAAAGACACAAAATCTGTTTTTGGCCTTAAAAACTGCCAAACCCACAGCAATAATCCCATCAAACACTCAAATTTCCGACGATAGAAAAAGATCCAGCTGAAATATGAACATCCCCGGGTATCTCTTTATGTCCACACACCGCGCCTATAGGTTATTTTTATCCAGAAAATATGTTTTATTGGGGAATATCGGTCCCTTTTTCGCCCTATTGTCAATATTACTGGGCTGAGTCCATGGCACACATAACACGGACGCGCTCTAGCCTGCTGGGCCGGGTTCGGGCCTACAGCGCAACGCCATTGGTCAGTTTGAAGATTCCTCGAAACGTGATTGGGCAATGTAGGTGGCAATCACCACGCATGGGAGGGAAAAACTCCAAGGCTTCTCTAACGATGAATAGAGAAGTTGGGTTGAATTGTGTGCGAACAGGAAAGAGAGTCACCTTACTATTATGTCTTATTGATCTATTATTTTAATTACAACCGGGTTGTATTACAATATAAACATTTATATATAATTAACAAAACTATTCGTATTCGTGACTTGAATACTTTGGCAATACTAAGTTTATTAAGGCACTATCCTCTGCACAGCTGGACCTATATGTATTGTGGAAGAAAGCGCTATACAAATAAAAAAGTAATTTAATAAAAAAAAAATTATAAATAACAACAATAAATCTTTATTCAGAATAGAGAACATTTTTACAGGGAAAAAGAAATGGAAATAATCTATCTTCTCAGGAATGAAGTTAAACCTGTATGAGAGCCCAACCCTTATGAGGAGCGTCTCATACCAAAGAAGAGGACACCTGGCGTGTGTAGGCTACTATCAGCAGCACATTGCACGAGCATTAGGATCATATGGTATCTTTTAAGTTACGCTCAGCTGCGGTTTGTGTTTCAGGAAATGAGTGACGAGAACGCGCGCGTATGCACGCACGTCAACGCGTACACGCTGGTTACGCAACAGAAAAGTTCAGGGCTGTTTTAACGAATTTCAAATGTTAGAGAGGTTTAGATTTGATTATTCATGTGACTTTTGTTCAATAGAAAAATAATCTATTAACCATCTGTTTGTAATTGTATACAAAAATATTTTTTTGGGGGTGGATGTGGAACATTTTATTAGAAGGAAAGGAAATGTTATATTTAAATTAAAATGATTTTGATATATGTATGTATTATTCCAATGAAGGTAATAATAATACTATTTTTACTTTTATTGTACAACTTTTTATTATTTTGGGAACATTTCATATACACAAAAATAAACTTTTATTCATTTTCTTCAGGAGACTAAGGACTATTGCACCAGTTTGTAGAACATTGTCAATAAATAAAAAAAACAAAACAAGACTCATATTTTTAAGGAATATACAGTTTTTTCCCCAATGGACTTTGGCATTTTGTTTTTGTGAATTAATATCTACATTTCTGTATACTGTACTGTATAGCTACTAATACACTGTATACAAAAATAAAAAAGTCAGTAAAAATAGAGCACAATGTACCGTATAAATATGAAGGAATTTTGCATATTGTTTTTTTTTTACAGGTGTTTTACCTGTATTTTGAATTACACATTGCATTAGTTTGTGTTTTAAGGGTTAATGAAAATTTCTGTAAACTTCTTTACTGAATAATATCCTGGTTAATAATAATATAACAAATAATTTCAAATATTCAAATCCCAGTGAGACAAGTAGTCTCAAGATTTTTAGAGACATAGAAATGCTAAACACTACATGTATCTTTTGTAACTCAGAAGAATAATCTATAAAACATGTATTATTTGATTGTGTATTTACCCAATCGTTTTAGATTGATATTAAATATCTAATATTTAAATTCACAAAATGAAAGATTCAACTATCTGGTAAATATATATTTTTTTATATAAAGTAAGAGTTTGGTACACAATTTTGTGATTAAATTCATAATTATATATGGAGAATTCCATATACACAAACAAAAATGGACTAATAATAACTTTTATATTACATATTTATTTTTTTTACATGATATTATTTCAAATTGAACTCAAGCATTATATTGAGGCCCTAAAAGATGCAAGAAAAAAAGAATAAAAAAAGTAAAAAGATGTGTATAGAACTTTAGAAAATCCTTTTCTTTCTGGAATTTATTTTGTGTATCTTTATTTTTTCCTGTTGATGCTATTATGAATGTTTTAGATAATAGATGAATACATTGTGATCCTCTGTATGTGCATGTTGTTATTGTTCTTGTTATACAATAATAAAAAATATTAATTTCAAATATATTTAAACTTTTGGAAAATGAAACCTGTGTCTTCATGTTTCATCGTAAATGGACGTGTTAAAGGTTGTAAATTACCAGCCCAGCGAATAAATAATATTTAAATAGGTGAAATTTAATATTTAGACCTGAAGCAGAGTGTAACATTATACACTTATTGCTTTTAACCAGCCCATTAGAAGTTTAATATAATTTTAACGTTAATTTAAAACAAAACAACATTTGCTTGATTTTGGGAAGGGTTTCAATTGCAGATTAAAGTCACCATGAAATCAAAAATAATTCTTTTTTTGAATGGAATATTGCTGTTTTTAATATAATTTTTTGCTTTTATTATTCTGTATTTATTATAAACAAGTTTGTTTACTTTACTAGAGAGACAGTAAATACAGCATGTTTTGAAAATATTTGGTTTAAGGGCGTTTACAACACACTTCCACAAACCCCACACGAAGAAGTATCTCAATTTCGCTCAGCTGTCATTTCCTGTGCTAGATGCCAAATACCGAATTCGCATTATGTTCTGCGACATTGTTGAATATTATTGAGGGCGAGGCAGTTTCCAAAAGATGGGGAGGAACTGTTGTGGCATGTTTTGTGTTCAGCATATTCAACCTCACCAGGCTTGCATTACATCGGAAACCTTAACTGGACTCTTATCATCTGTGTAGAATGTACTCTGAAAGGGCATGGCACTGGGGAGCCTATAAAAGACAACCACCGCCTGTTTAAACTTCACATTTTCATTTCAAAGCACACTAAGTAGTTATTCAAGAATTGCTTGCACTTTGCATCGATTAGAAAGTGCTCCTGAAATTGTATCTCAAAGATCCTGATGCTCTAAACAAACAAAAAAAACAACATTTGGACCAGAAAAACAAGATGGCATTAACACTTAATACAATACAGCGGTTCGGTTTATAGTCTGGAAACCCGGGAGACTATTTGAGCTTCTACCTCAAAAGTGAATTCTGAATTGCTGCTGAAATGTTATGTCCTTCGTATGGACTACAGCTACACAAGGATGAGAGTTTGCGCTGGACAAACAGACAACCACTGAAATTCTTATGTAGCAATTTGCTAACAACTTATATTTTAAAACAACGAAACACTGTTAAAACTGTACGTTAACAATAAAAAGGCAGAAGATTTAATCAGTCTCCATATAACATTATTTTGTAACCTTACATTTGTGAAAGAAAAGACATCGGATAGGGTAGCTTCATGTACTTTTCAATACCTCTGAGATTTTTGTCAAATAACCTATTTGTTTCAGTGTCAACTGTCTCTTTGTGAAATCTGAGTCCTGTGAAGCATATGTGATCATGGTAGTTTTGACCGGTCTTTCTTTGTAGCTTGTTTTCTGCGAGCTTTCGTTTTGAGCTGCATGGAGGAGATGCTTTTCAGAGAATCTTTCTTCCCCACGGTGATTTCCTCGGCTCCCGCCTTCCACTGCAACAACTGGCCATCCTCCCCACCCGTCAACAGGCATCGAGCGATCGCATCCCACTGGAAGCATCTCACTGTAGCTGAATGACCCCCTTTCAAGGTATTAATGAACTTCAGTCCACTCCCACTGCAGTCCAGGAGGTGGAGCTTTCCATTATTACTCCCTCCTACTAAAAGAAGACGCTCCTCATCTGACATCCATGAACCGCCCACAAAGTAGTCAAGCGGGGCTCCATCGGGAAGCTGGACAAGTGTCCGAGCATCAACCGACCTCAGAAGGGTCAAAGTGTCATCGCTGTCTGGTCGAGCCACATCCCACAGGTGCAGCCCCTCATCATGAGTCAGACAAAGCAGCTGGTCAAGATATTTGCCTGTTAATATAAGAAATAAAATTATAGTTTAGGGTTCTAGTGAGTACAAATATGGTAATGTTTAACATATGATTTCAAATTGACAAACGCAGCATTTTCAGCAGTTTTTTGTTACTTGCAGTTCTTAGTTATGCAATCTTAAAATAGCTAATATGAATATACAAAGGTCTACAGTGTTTCCACACATTTTAACCAATACATTTAAAGTGACTGTGCTTAGAAAGGGCAATTTCTAGTTACATTTTTGCAGCAAAACATAGCTATTACATATATATATATATATATATATAACATTTATATTTATTATATAACTATATCATTATTATATTATTTATATACATTTACATAATTGTATATTATTCATAGAATTATTATATAGATATATAATAATTCTATATATAGATAGATAGATAGATAGATAGATAGATAGATAGATAGATAGATAGATAGATAGATAGATAGATAGATAGATAGATAGATAGATAGATAGATAGATAGATAGATAGATAGATAGTAGGGCTGTGTGATATTGAAGAAAAATGCGATATACTTGTTAAATAATGCGATATTTGATATGCGATACGATATTGCTTTAAGTGTGTAAAATCTATTTCTTTCCCCAACTGATATCTTTCACTTAAAGCACAACCGACTTTGTTTACATGAATACTCATCAAGACAGCCATTTTGACATAACTGTGTGTGTATTTGACAAGTTTGAGTGTGTAACAAGACACGAAAAAAAGAACGGCTTGTGCGCACGTTTCAGTGTGTGTGTGTCAGACAGCAGACAGCACGAGACTGCAAGAAGTTGTTTTTCGCAAGTTATTACGTTTAATAACTATTTTTAACGTCAAGCAAGTCACATAAGTAACAGTTGTGTGCCCAGTCTATTCTCTGCTATATGCATCAACCTAAAACGTACACTTTTCACAATGTTGAATGTTGAATGTAGCCTATTAAAATCATTCAGATATTGCAATATGTACATTTGCGATATTTCGATATATTTTTATGCAGCCCTAATAGATAGACAGATCTATTTAGCAGGTCTTAAAATTAGGTAAATTTAACCTCAGATGAACAACAAATAATGACATATTACACTGTGTCATTATTTATTGAGCAAAAATAAAGCCAAAATGGAAAAGCCATGGGGGACAAACTAAGACACCCTTTGATTGTTTTGCTTGTACAGCCACTATTACCAGCAATAAGTTGAAGTAATCATTTTCTGTATAATTTTATCAGTATTTCACATCATTGAGTAGGAATTTGGCCTTCTCTTCTTTACAATGTTGCTTCAGTTCATTGAGGTTTGCGGACATTTGTTCTCAAAGGGATAGTTCACCCAAAAATGAAAATTAGCCCATGATTTACTCACCCACATGTCATCTTAGGTGTATATGACATTCTTCTTTCAGACGAATATAATCAGAGTTATATTAAAAAAGTCCAGGCTAATCCAAACATTATTATAGCAGTAATAGTAGCTCGGTTTTTGAAGTCCATAAAAAATGTACCCGGGGTGTTAATAAAGGCCTTCTGAAGTGAATTGATGCATTTGTGTAAGAAAAATATCCATATTTAAAACTTTATCAAGTAAAGTTCCAGCCGACCGCCTTCCGTGGAAAAGTGTTGAAAGTGAAACTCAAGATGCGTACGTGATGTCATGACGAGCGTACCTGGTCGTGTTAGTCTTTCTATCGGCAGAGGAACATTCAACACTTTTTCCATAAATTGAACACGGAAGACGGTCGGCCGAAACTTTACTTTATAAAGTTTTAAATATTCTTACACAAACGCATTGATTCTAGCCTGACAAGCCAGACCCACATCAAGATGTTGGGTCTGGAAACTCACCATTGGCAGGGCTCAATCCGAGGGGCGGAATAAACGGTTGTCTTTCAAATTCCCTCAGCACGCAATTGGATAGCGCCATGAGCGCCACAACCAACCAGAGCAAAGAAGAAGGTGAAGCCGAGCTAACGTTAGTTGATATACGACTTTCGCCGTATCCGGTTGGCAAAACATTCGAACACATCTTCTTTTCTTAAGAATGACTTCAGTGCCGTTCTTTGTTCTTTCCTCAAAGAAAAGCTTAACTCCAAGTCTTCCAGAGTCGCGGCCAAAGCCGATTTAAAAGACCACTGTTCGTCAGCTTTGTTTAAGAGTAGCACGCAGAACCTCCGCAACTCTGCCGTGACGTGCCGTCATTATGTTAAGCCCGCCCACCGACTCAACACACGCTGTGATTGGCCTGACCAGAGTTTGGTTTTTCCAGCTCTCAGGTCTACCGAGAGTTGCTAGACTACACTCGCGGCAAAATACATTTTCTGCCGCTATAGGGTGCGTCTAGATTTCTAGGCTACATTAATGCTACACACACGCTTCAAAAGGTCTTTATTAACACCCCGGAGCCACGTGGAGCACGTTATTCGATGGACAGGTGCATTTTTTCATGGACTTCAAAAACAGAGCAACTATTACTGAAATTCTAATGCTTGGATTAGCCTGGACTTTTGAAATATAACTGATTTTATTGGTCTGAAAGGAGAATGTCATATACACCTAGGATGACTTGAGGGTGAGTAAATCATGGACTAATTTTCATTTCTGGGTGAACTATCCCTTTAAGGTCCTGCCGTATTACTTCAATAGGGTTGAGGTCTGAACTTTGACTGGGCCAGTGCAACACCTTGATTCTTTTCTTTTTCAGCCAATCTGTTGTAGGTTTGCTGTGTTCTCGGGATCATTGTCCTGTTGCATGCCCAAATTTCAAAGTGTTTGTGCTGATATGCTTTGTTTGCGTGGCGCTGTGCATTATGGCCAGGCCAAACATCTCCACTTTGGTCTGATTTGCCATGCTGCAATGTTATTTTTAGAGAGAAGCAGCTTTCTCCTGGCAACCCTTCCAAACAAGCCACACTTGTCCCGTCTTTTTCTAATTGCAAATGTAACATTTAACATGCTAACTGAGGCCTGTAGGTGCAGTTCCTGAGTTTTTTGCTATTTCTCTGAGCATTACACTGTGGGACGTCCACTCCTGGGATGATTAGCAACTGTCTTGAATGTTTTTCACTTGTGAATGATCTTCCTCATTGTAGAATAATGGACTTCAAATTGTATGGCTGTATAACCCTTCCTAGATTGATGGCAGCAACAATTGCTTCACTAAGATCATTGCTGATCCACCTTGGGATTGTTGTTAACACACACCTGAATGCTCCAGACCAGCAAACTGCCAAAACTGCTTTTATTGAATTGGTCACGCTTGCTGTTGATCAATCAAAGATATTTGATTAGCAGCGCCTGACTACTACTTAGCCTCTTAATTCCTATGGAAGCAATAAGGGTGTACTTTGTTGCGCATGGCTTCTCCATTTTGGCCTAGTTTTTG
Source organism: Gobio gobio (assembly GCF_949357685.1). Lineage (NCBI taxonomy): Eukaryota > Metazoa > Chordata > Actinopteri > Cypriniformes > Gobionidae > Gobio > Gobio gobio. The sequence continues at coordinate 21,245,818 of NC_137111.1, read as the reverse complement.
TTAAAGGTGAACTATGTAAGATTTTTGCAGTAAAATATCCAAAAACCACTAGGCCAGTGTTATATATTTTGTTCAGTTGAGTACTTAGAATATCCCAAATGTTTCCAACTATTTGTAAATCGTGAGAAAATTGCTATTTTAACCAAGGAACCGGGACGTGTGAGCTATGCGTTTGAGGGAGTCGCCTGTCGATTGCGTCATCTCTGCGTTACCCTCGGTTTCCGGTTTTATTTATCAGAAACGCTGTACTCTCACTGTAGCGTGAACAAGTGTCATAGCAGCCGCCGAACGAAAGTCATAACTTCCTTTTCAACACACTCAGAGTTGCGTTACCTCACACTCATGACTGGAAAAGAGGAAGTGGCGCCGGCTTCCGTGTCATAATAAAAGTCCCGCCGCCGACTATGCCATAATAACAGTCCCGCTATTCAATCGCTCCTGCGGCCTTGCTCAGCTCCACAACACTCGGTCCTGCTCTGCTTCATACTACAGTAACGTTAATAATCGCATCCAAGATTTCTGCCCGAGTCCTATCCTGACTCTTTTCCACCGGCTGTGAGATGAAGACCACATGTCCCAAGATTCTGCGCTCAAACGTGCCGTCATCAAACTACACCTTTGTTTTGAACAGGCGACCTCTAGTGGACGGAAAAGTTACATAGTGTAGCTTTAAAGACTCCCTGTGGTGAAAATCAAGCTTTTCATGTTGTTTATATGTCGTCGACATGGTGTTTTTTAATTAAACCAGTATTTCCACTTGCCATTGTGCAGTGTTTACTACAGTAAAGTTGACAGAGTGAATCTCTGAGCTGGTGTGAGTGAGTGGAAGAAAGGGGAATTCGGTCTACAAAATAATGAAATGCAAAAATATTGCTCAGTTAGGTGTGCTGTTACTACCTACCTGTCCAGCAGAGGGAGCTTGCAGTGGATTCACAGTTACAGGTGGTGACAAGAGCATCATCCTCTCCACCCAGACTCAGATCAAACACGTTCACAAGTCCATCCGTGCCCCCAGAAGCCAAGCGGTCCGCCTGCTGTGGGTGGAACTTCACCGTAGTGATGTCATCACTGTGCGATTCTGAGTAAACTCCCAGCAGACCGCCCATCTTGGAGCCCAACTCACCTCTATCCTGAACCATACGGGCATCCCAAAATACTAAAAAACTCTCCTCCTCTACCTGCTCCGTGCCTGCGCACAGCACACGATCACTACAGCTCACATCAAACGAGCAGTACAAATGTGTCGAATCACTGTGAAACACCTGGGTGGCATTGGAACCAGGCTGTCGGGCGTCCCAGCACCGCAGTGTCCCATCGGCGGAGCCGGTGAACAGCAGGTGAGGGGACAGATGAGAAAAACGGACCCCACACAGAGGAGCCGTGTGACCGTGGAACTCTCCCACCATGCGGAGCGTTTCTCTGCTGTGCAGGTGCACGGAGTAACTGGAGCAGCACACAGCCAGCAAATCTGAGCCACTGCTGCCACAGGACGCAAGAGAGAGATCCAGAATGTACGTGGCCTCACTGGGTCGCAGTCTCCTGGCGATGGAGAGAGTCCTGAAGGTGTCCTCGAGAGCGTCCATGATCGTCACCGAACACCCTGGCACTTTACAGGAAAAGAGTACTTAGTCATTTCATAGATGCTTTTTTCCAACGTGGCATAAAGCAGAGGTTCTCATGACTCATGAAGAGACAATTAAAAACAATACATGTAAAATGTAAATGTCTTATTTATTATAATGAATTAGAAATAAATTAAAATAATAATACAGATAATGTTATTACTAAATGTGTACATTTAAAGACTTTTGTTTCTAATGTATCTGGGCTCTGAAGTGAAATAAATTGAGAACCACTGATTTACTGTACTGTTTATTACAAGGACAATAGTCAGGTGGTGTCGGCAAGTGATGCAGAATTATTGACAAAATCATTTTTTACAGTTCCTAACAAGACAGCCAAAGACATGAATGTGACTGTTTCCTTACATATTAAGTGTTAACAAGTTAAACTGAAAACACAAATAAGTAATGCTGCCTTCAAGTGCTATCGAAATTATCATAAATACTAGTTTCCTAGTTAAAAATTGGACATGAACGCCCTCTCAAGTCAAAATTGAAATGATATGAGATCGTAATCACGATTTCAGAAGTGGGAAATTTCCGATAGCACGTTAAGACATCATATTATACAAAATAGAAATCTGACAGCCATAAGTACTCAGAATACTGTGATAGTGACTCTGGTTAGTAAGGTAACAAATCCCCTCTGTTACTAATTACAACACAAAACACTCACATGTGATCGTTATTTGACGGCCATCAGTGTGTCACCTCATCAGCTGCTCCCGGAATCACAGTGACGATGAACATTAGTTCCGCGGCCACAATCTACGATAAACAGGCTTAATCTGTTCTAAAAGTAAAATATTTGTAATTCACTATTCATTTATAAATATTAGACGCGGTGACACATTATTATTTGTATTCGTGTCTAACATGGGAAGAAGTAAGAAACTAAAAGTTTTAGTGAGAGACTAAACCGCTTGTTCCGTCACTAGATGTCAGTGTTTCTCTGTATTGTAAAATGAGAACTTTTATAACGCAAATGTTATAATACACACTGCTCGAATAGCATATTTAATCATTTAAATTTGTATTTTCAATGAGATGTATTCGTGAAAATGACCCAATTGTTTTGCAGATCATGTCAAAATTACTATTACAAATGACAAATTATTACAGTTGTAAATTTGTATTAGCTAACACTGTTTGTCTAAAAACTGTTGGACAAGGTCAGACAGGAAGACATAACTAGGACATTGTATTCTAGGATAGATTATAATTAGACGAGTGTATTGTTGTGATAAGAAAAGATGCATTTTCCTTTGTCCACCCGTCGCCTTTGTTAAACTCCCAAAGGATACAAACAGGAATGAAACTTGACATCCGATCTGAAACTACAATCAGCATTGCCATCAGATGAAAAAGTTAAGTATTTTGCTGACCTGAGAAGAACAGCAAGCCCATGATGACCTTTATTATCATATTTCCAACGATCCTGTTCTTTATGCCTGTAGGGCACATGAGTCTCCAAATTATATTTTAAATAGCAAGTACATGACATGAGCATTTGACACGAGAAATATAGCTTTAGTAAACCTTTGAAATGAAAAGCTTGGGTATGCTGTTCTTTGACAATGAACTATATGTATGTGTCTGAGAGTTGCTGTTGTTATCCCATTACATTAACCTTTTAATGTATTTGTTGCTGAATGCATATGAGAAGCATGACAAAAGGCCTTTTAGTAGAAGTACAAAAATGTCCACCTTCAGGTTTTGGTACGTCTTTTTTGCAGTGAAATATTTCATGATTTTTATGAAATAATCATAAAAATAACTTTTAGATTGTTGGTAATAATTCAAAAGGAATATTCACTGGACTGAAGCAACCTAGGTCTACTTGATTATCCACATATTTTTTTCATGTTAAAATGTATGTATCAAATAAGATACAACAGGCTTGGAACAGGATTGCATTGTATTAGATGTTTTGCCCTCACAATAAGAGCTTTGGTTGTGAAACTAAACATTTAAATATCATCTAAGACTAATACATAATTGGGAGACATAAAGTGACAACTGATATTTATATGCATTTGATGCACGTAGTCGGCTATACCGTTATGATATCTAATTGATTTACATTACAAGCTATCAGAATTGCATCTTACTTCAGTTTGAGCCTCTGAATAATAAAACTGAAGTGAATATAGTGAGCTCCATATTCTCATTCTATCGTACTGTTTGAGCCACAAAATCCTGATGGATTACGTTTTTGTGAAAACTCATCTGAAATACTACACTCTACTGAAAGCCATGTGCTTTACTAGTTTAAAATGAACACAAAGCACATATAACGTAACAGTGAATAGGGTATAGAGAAGAGTGTTTTTGTAATCTGAACTGCCAGGGCAAATCTATCCGGCTAAAACATTCTCACACATGTGCATTAATATTTCAGACATTACAGTGATCTCAGCAGGAACAATCAAACGTCCTGTGGAACAATGACTGCGTAAACGTGTGCTTATCAAACCCAGCCATACACTTCTATTAATAAGATGCATTTTCTTTATTTTTCTTCAAAAACAGACAAAAGTAATAGCCTTTTTGTTTTTGATAAAGCATATTAATCAAACGCAATCAAAGATCATCAGATAACTGCTACGAAAAGCGAACAGAGCTTCTATAACAAGCCATTTTATGAACATAAGCCACAGGTTCTCTAATAACACTGAATTCTTGGTCATTTGTGCATCGCGTTTTCAGCCCTGTGTGGGAGTGGTGCGATTCTTCCGGTGTCAAGAGCTGGGTGAAGGTCTGCTGATTTTTATTTTGTCTGAACGTTCAGTCCGAGATTTTAATTTTGGGGATCTATTTTTTCTTTATATTCGCAGGTTTTTACAATACATCCACATCACGCTCTTGACACCTTCAGAACGCCTCCCAAAATAGAGATATGCAATTGCAATCATCCATATTTTCAGACCATTGAAAAGGAAATCAAAAAAACAAGATTAACATCACACAAGAATCATCAGAGTGCCAGAAATAACCTTTTACACAAACACACATACAGTATCCAAAGCTTCTGTGACACATTTGGTACAGCGACAGAAACAATGACAATGAAAAAAGACTTTTTAATGTAGAATATTCCACTTTCACTTAAAGTTTGTCACATGCTCTGTTCAGATGAAAGAGAGAAAAATGAAAAACAAAACAGATGGGAATAATTGACTGTGCTTATCAAATATAGCAGAGATTTACATAAAAGGCACTGTGTGGTATCTAAAATCAGATCTGTTTATTCAGAATAAGCCATGTTATTTTCAGTAAAACCAGAAAAAAAAAAAAAGCCCAATTAAAGGAAATAAAGCACTTTCAAATGAGAACTTCACCACTGGACCAGTTTCTCAGGAGCTCAATCTTGGTCATTATAGGACCACACGGATTCTGCTGCCTTTCTCTACATTTGGTGCTGATTATAGTGGACATTTTTGAATTTACACATAGTAAAATAGTTCAACTGACCTGAGAGCACTACTTCTTAGTAGTCGAATCATTATCAAATGTTACAAAACATGAAATAAAATAAAAAAAGAGGATGCATAGAGGTTTGTGAATGATATGCAAACCAATTTTTTGGAAGTCTGCAGATTCAGTGTGGGGCTGATGATGGGAAAAATTGCCCACATAATAGATTTACAGCTACAGAAAGTACTCATATTTAATGGTAAACACATTGCGGATTACTAGCACATAGGCCTGAGAGGAAGAAATGGTACAGTCAACCTACTTCCACAAACACACAGACTTATTATGGAATCAACTAGCACAATTGGTCCAGAAAGCAATGCAGGACATTCTCATACTCTGGCCTAAATACAACCTACATCCTTTGTTTCCTCTATACAACATCCAACCTTAAAATGACTGAGATCTGCATTGTTCTAGGTGAAGGGCCAAAAGGTCAACATGCGCTGGGTGGAATCACTGGCTTTCTCATTATTCAGAAAATCCAAAACAATCCTGTTTACAGAAGTGAGGAATTGGGAAACCACCTTCTCTTTCAGCGGAAAAAGGAACTTGCACGTGCACAAAGACACAAAAGGCCACAGGAAGAGTAAAACACAGCAGTGTCACGCAAGCCTGGCCTATTTACAGCAGGCAGAAGAGCAGTGCAATCTGGGAACAGTGCATTAAAATTAGTACCACAAATTCATCTTAACTATACAGTACATTAAACATAACCTTGACTATCAAAAGGCGGCTTGAATTATTCATAGGTTTAGTGGCAAACCTGACATTAACTTGTGTTTCAACCTGACTGAAAATGCAGCTAAATGCTAGTAGGGAAAGCATTGCCGCTTTTCTTTGCACATATTTACACACATACACATATAGTACCGTAGTCTACGCAGCAAATTACAGGGAATAAAAGCAGACGGAGATATAAAAATATCAAGAATAATTCTGATTATGAGCCAGACATGTATTCAATTTAAGAACAAATGTTAAACTAATTCAATATTAAACAATATTCAGAATAAATCACTAGTGCAGCACCCTTTTAATGCCTAGAGAAACTGGTTCTTGAGTGGTCAGTTCAAGGGATTGTTCACCCAAAAATGAAATTATTTCTTCACCTTCATGTCATTTTTAAACTTTCTCTGTGGAACATAAAAGATGATATTTCGAGGAACATTGGGAACCAAATTATTCTCAGAATATCTTTTGTGCTCCACAGAAGAAAGAACGAATTACGTCAATTACGGAACGACAAGAGAGCGAGTTGTCATTTTTGTGTTAACTAGCCCTTTAAGGCATCTATCATTATAATAAAAGGTCTTCAGAGAAATAGTCCAACCTGCTTTCGACATCTCAATAAACTGCACCACAAAGACCAACACGGCCCACAAACACCATGGTGGGGTGGCCTTTTCATTTGACATTTGAGTATATATTGCAAACGAACAATGAAAGCTGGCGTCAGCTTCAGGCGATCCATCACGAGTCACCTTCGCAAGAAACATTTCAGTCAACTCTTGATGCAAGAGTTTGAGTCGTCCTCCTGTGGCATGAACAAAGCTCATCAAAAGATTAGTCAAAAGTCCTTGCTTGAGAAAAATATAACAATCCCTATAGGGTAAAAAGGTTTACAATAAGATTTTAGATGAGAATAGACATGCTACTGTACTTTACATGCAATGCAAACTGCTTAGAAAATGGCCATAATCTCTGAATCAACATTAAAATGTTTTTTTGAATAGAAAATCTGCTAAAACTACAGTATAAATGTTGGAAAACATATTTAAGGAACATTTGGAAGGTGTAGCACAGTGTTACTGGCTTTAGTTCCATCCAATCATTGATTTGAAGGGAGGGGCCTCTGCAGTCCAACTGGGCTCTTATTGGCCGAAAGGATGGATGGTTCTTTCACCCAATCACAAAAGACCCACATGTATAAAGAGGAAAGGCACAAGGAAATGCGCATTTAACCCCACGGCTCCGTAGACTATATAACGATATGGCAATTCCACCTCCATGTGCTGCCTGGCCTTGCGAACGTCACCGCTGGGAATCCCAAAGATCCAGCAGACGAGTGGGATGGTGAGAGCTTTCATTATGGCTCTGGTCGCCAGGAGAATGAGAACACCCAGCAGAAAGCGGAGTAGACAGAGTCCAAACAGGCTGAGGCTTAAAGTTGGGGGCTGCAGAGGCAACATCGATGCAGTTGGGTCTGGCAATAGGCCCAGGTGGTAGTTGACGTGGGATGCCAAGGCGATGCCCGCACCAGAGCCCAGGATTTGGGCAGTGTCGCCGCGTGAAGTGCTCCAGGTGTCCAAGGTGAAGGAGAAGAGGCCCAGACCCACGTGAAGCGAGATGATGCTTAGCGGGGCGTAGGGATGGGTGCGGTTGAAGGTGTCAATGATGTCCAGAGCAGGACTGAAGACCACTACGATCAGCAAACTGTACAGGAAACCGGCAATGATGTCCTGGAAAAGACGAATACAAATATACTAACGTCAAACCACAGGAATAAAAAGAAAACATGTGAATGTGCAGTGCAGAGGTAAAGCCAGAACAGTTGCTGAGATGCAAAGATGCCAAGAAAGGAATTTGAATAGTACTTTTTTTTTTTTTTTTTTTTTTTTTTTACATGTAAATCTGTCAAGGAAGTTTGACCTTATAATAAACAAATTCTATAAACAAGAACAAACAAATAAAGCAGGTGCAAAGAAAGAAAAGAAAAAAAAAAAAAAAAAAAATCACACCAACAGAAATGTTAGGAACCAAAAGATATTAACATGCGATTTGTCTATTCAGACCAACATGTAAAAATCAGCAGACAGGCTGAATGAAAATGCAAATTCACTCCCTTACAGTAGGTGGTGCTTTTAGCAATGCAGAAGTATCAGCAGCCACTCTGGGCATGTGATCAAAATCACATATCTTATTGGCCGAACAGTGTGACGGAAAAAAGATTAGATTACCTCTCCTTAGAACACAAAAAGTCACATTGACAGCATGTTGGTCTGAACCGATTAACAACTGTTCATTTAAATTAAAATGTTTATAGAACCGAATATTCATCCTGTTGTAAAAATACTGAGACTGAAAGAGGTTTATAACTCATGCAAGCAAATCTCATGGATTTACAGACAAATACAAAAACAAACAAAAAATGTTACCTTGTAAGATTTAATTAAAAAGTTCTCTTAACTGAAACGAACAGCTGAAGTCCATACCATCTTTATAGAACATCCCATATAAACTAGAAATTTAAAGGAAGTGTGTGATATTCAGTACTATATGCTCATAAGTGGAAAAAATGTATTGAATGTTATTCTTAAGTGGTCTGGGATAAATCGTGACAATGCAAAGCATCTCATCTGCTGCTCCTATTTAGAGAATTTGATAAATCACCACATTTTATGATAATTCTCATAAAAATGCAAAGAAAATGACAGAAAGCAACGATATGGATTGGTCAGTAATGTTAAGGCAGAGCTTAGCAAAAGGTCAATTCACTACAAGCTCAGTTTATGTGTGTTCAGCAAATATTAGCAAGACTTGTGGGAGACATCCAATGTCAGAAGATTTCAGCGTTGGGTGAGAGATACCATAGAGACCACAAGACACACCCACACATTTGTGTGAAACCCACTAATAGGAATTGCTTTAGTGAACAACCCAATCCATTAGGCTCCGGGGATTAATAAAGGCCTTCTGAAGCGAAACAATGGGTTTGTGTAAGAAAAAAATCAATTTTAAAACTTTATAAAGTAAAATATCTAGCTTACGGCAGACCGCCTTCCATATTTAACTTGTGAAGAAAGTGTAAAGCCTCAAGCAGTTCAAAACGCTTATGCTACGTCCGACGTCATTGTCGCACCAGTCACGCTTTTTCCGTAAATTGTATACGGAAGGCCTGTCCGCCGGAAGATAGATATTTTACTTTATAATGTGTTAAATATGGATCTTTTTCTTACCAAAACCCATCGATTCGCTTCAGAAGGCCTTTATTAACACCTGGAGCCATGTGGAGTACTTTTATAAAGGATGGATGCACTTTTTTGGGCTTCAAAATTTTGGGCTGCCATTGACTGCCATTATAAAGCTTGGATTAGCCAGGACATTTTTTTATGTAACTCAGATTGTATTCGTCTGAAAGAAAAATGTCATCTAGACCTAGGAGGTCTACTCTTGAGGGCGAGCACATTTTCCTTTTTTGGGTGAACTATCCATTTAAAGTGACAGCAGCCTAAATTAATCTGCTGCTCTTTCTGTCATTTAATGTTAATCAAACAAAAGAAAACAAGAGAATCATTCACTATTCTTCACTGAATAACATTAACTTTTTTATAAGAATCAATGTATATTTAATTCATACAATGTTTTATTTCTTTTTTTACATTTGATTACTTTATTCGATTTCTGTATAGTAGGATATTATTAGTAGTAGGCTAAATTGTTCATTTCATTCATATCTTTTTTTTTCCTGTTGTATTTGACCTATTGTTTTGATTTTGTCATTGTATTACTGAACTTTTTAACTCTCAAATTGCTTGTTGACAGTGAAACTGCTCTGAAAGAACAGATTAAGAGGTTGGGGGTCATTTTGAGGTTATAAACACACGGACAGGGGTCCCAGACAAAGTTTGCTTAGGGCCCCAGAAATCTAGGACCGGCACTGGTATGAGTGAAAAGAGTGCGTGAGTAGATATGGGCAAGTGACATTTAGATTGTGGTATAATAAAGCCAAAATTGTGGTATCGAGCCAACCCGATTGTATATACTCGTTTAATGCATGTTAATTTTTTGTTGTTCTTTCTGTTCATTTGTTATCTTCGCTTTATTTTTTGCTAAGCTTTATTTGGCTTCGCTTCTGTTCTACTATGATAAAAATACTCTTGCATTGCGTGTTTGTGCATTTTGGGGGTGGAGCAATGAAGAAATGGGTGTTTGTTTGGGTATATTTTTTAATAAATCATCTGTGTTCAACAATGATTCTCAGAAATCGCTTACTGCGCCTTTAAAACATCATGGATACTTTTCACTGATTACAGACACATTAACTAGCAATGTCCATTTACACCCCCCTTCAGTTGCTCACACAAACACACACTTAACCCTAACCATACTCCTACCTCCTAAACCCTAACCTCAAAATTGGCCTTTCAGCATTTGTAGATGTTAAAACCGAAATAATTCAGTCCCTTTATAAAGCGGTTTTCCTTATGGACCCCAAGTACATTTGTCTGGATGTTTTCAAAGTACTGTCTGTTCATAAGGACAGAAACATCGCCTTCACGAGAAAAACCTCACCAATCTCTTTCATCTGTCAGTCATTAACCATGAAGGGCTCATTTTCCACATCTGCTATGTAACATGGGTTCACAGCTTTGGCATATACGTGCTCTTGTGACATAGAGAGATATCCTATCTATCTTTAGTCTGTCCTAGTGATTGTTTTTAACTGTCAAAGTGTGAAAATCGACCATATCGACTGTCAGATGTGTGGCTCAGATTTCAGCGAGTCACGTTTGTGCATGCATGCAAACACACCATACAGGGCTAAAAATGATATTGCAGTAAAGAGAAATTAGAAAGCTTGATAGAAAGATTAGTGCTGTTCTAAAACAGTCTTTTATACATTTTGATGATTTTGCAGTTGATTAGCAACATAATCAAGATACAAAATGATTTTAATAAGCCTTTATTTGGCCATAACATTTCCCAAAGAGTGTCATCTGACTAGTTTCACAATCCCTTCTTGTCTCGGGAGTATGAGAATATGAAGACAATCTCCTGGTTGCCATGGAAACAATCTCTAGGGCAACGGCCACTCATCTCCCCAACAGGGTGACCAGATGGATGAGGTCATCCTAAAGGGTGACATTACCGCTTAGAGCAGACATGGAGCAGAACACCCAGATGAAACACCAAATTTTCAGAACTGAGGAAAAACCATGTCATCCAGACAGACAGATAGACAACTCGCCAAAAGATTAAATCATTCACTGAAATTACACAGTTTATTACTGTAATGATGTCACTAGATGATGTCACGCTTTATACATCACCGATGGGGTTTACCGTGTCTGAACATGTGCATTATTCATGTTTATAATGGATGGGGATTATGGGGAAGCGTCAGGCAACATGAGACACAAACAGACGGATATAGTTATAGCGACCCGAGCACGCTCACAGTCTATTCCAGTAGCCTCAGGTCACAAAAACTCACTTATTATTCAAGTCATTTGTGATCTTTCCTTCACAATGGCAAAATGTTCAGTAAAGGCCTACTGAATTGACCTGCAGTCACACTCCAAGAAACTACTGCTGGTAATTATCCGGCCCAGTAAAGATACACCAGGGGTTTTTGTTTCTTTCCAGCGTGACTGCCTTAAGGTGAACACACACACACACACACACACACAGAATAACATACACACGCCCCATGAGGAACCAAATTATGTTGCCTGGCCTTTATGAAAGCGGAAGTCTTCTTAAATTACATTTATAAAGTGAAGATGATACCAATAAGCTGGCCTACATGCCTGACAACACTGGAAGTAGGTATAAAAATACATGTGCTATTTTACCTAAATACACTAAAAATCTAAATACTTGAATGCTACAAGTAAATTTAGGTATCACAACATGATGATGTACAGTATGTAAAAAAATGTAATTCATTATGAGATTACGTTTAACCCTGTTTTGAAACTAATGTTTTCAGGGGCGGACTTGGTCTCACACTCATCCAGGCCATCCCATACACCCACACAAAAGAAACAACAACTACCTATTTTTTGTATGGCCATCACTTGGTTCTCTCTTGAACTGCACCGTCACTTCCCTTTTCCTTTTCGTATTTTCCCTGATATCTCTCTTCACTTTTTTTTTCTTGTACCGTTCACTTCATCAGCAGATGAACACAACCACCTCATTGTAATTTGTTTGCACAGAATCATAATGTATTTTAGTTAAAACCAAAAGTATTATATTAGGGCAATGTGTTAATTACACAAGATTTATCAATATATTTCATACAAATATAGGAAAATAAATGTTCTAAATGTCAAAATTAGTACAATAATAACTACATCATTTTAGAAAAATCCATATTATGTACATGCTATTATTATGACTCTATGAATATGATTTTTGTGTTGTCTGCCCTTGCTCCCTCCCTAAATCCATGTGAACCAGACCATTGCAAATCCTTTTGTCCTTCCTATGAGTATTGCGAGTGCTTGGAGTACATCATAAATAGAACGAGGCATCAGTTTACTGTCAGGGATTTGTTTAATGTCGGGCCGTTGTCCTATTGTCTTTTGTCACATTGATGATTTTAAAGAGTAACTTTAAGTGAGTGAAATTAAAAATATGGTAGATTTATCACGCATCCCTAAAAAAACTACACACTGCAACTTTAAATCTTTAATAATTAAATAAAAATATTCAGTTTTGTTTTCATTAGATTTTAATTTGTCTTACCAGTATGGAGTGCATGCCCATGTATATGCGGCTCAAACACACCAGGAAACACCAGCTGAAGGCCAGACAGAGACCCAGCAGCATAGGGTACTGTGGAAACAAACACACGGTTTATGATGAGACAGACAACTTTTGCAAAATTTTACAATAAAATTCATCAGTCATGGTGTAAATGTTAACCACTGGTTAATGCCGGATTCCAATATAATTAAATAAAGTATTTTGTTAACATTCCATTCACATTTTGATCTACAACACAGTCATACCTTAAAGTGAAGCAAAATTTAGAAACTCAGAAAAGGTGATTTAAGGAACATACAAGTTTGTCCATCAATGTACACAAATTACCAGCAAAGGATTATATAGGACTGTTGTCTTTTTTTGCGCACACACATGACTACAGCAGATGGCAGAGGAGAAACAGCCTTTGTGAGAAAACATACACTATCATTGGAGCCAGAAGATCTGTCTGTCTCATTCTCTGTCCTTTCCATGAGTTGTAGTATTATGGTTTGTAACAGATGTGTAAAATGTCCTCCGTAACACAATATAATAGTTTATGCACAGATGGTGTAAAAATCAAGTAAGCACACATGCAGCAGACACACACACACACACACTGTCCTCATGTTTGGCTGTGGGCCCAGTGTCACAGTGACACCACAGCTAAGGCTAACCTGCTTTCATGAGGCTGGAGGGTATCTGTTCTGGATGTGTGTCCATATGTCTCAAGTGTCCATGGTAGTATCTATGACTATAGCAGGGGTGGCGAACTCCGGTCCTGGAGAGCCACAGTCCTGCAGAGTTTTGCTTCAACCCTAGTCAAACACACCTGAACAAGTGAATCAAGGTCTGAAGGGTTGCTAGCTACACACACACACACACACACACACACACACACACACACACACACACACACACACACACACACACACACACACACACACACACACACACACACACACACACACACACACACACACACACACACACACACACACACACACACACACACACACACACACACACACACACACACACACACACACACAAGTGAGTTTTATCAGAGCTGAACTCTGCAGGACTGAGACTCTCCAGGACCGGAGTTCGCCACCCCTGAACTATACCATTCTCATAATTGCCCACAGACAGACCCCTCCTGTGGTAAAACGGCCATACAACCAACAAGTCAAACCCTCAGCACACCATAAAACAACCACTTAACTACAATTACCACCCCACAAAGCAAAAGATGGTCAGACAGATAAAACAAGAGAGAGCCATAGCCAGCAGGAACCTTTAAAAAGAGTGGCTGCACTCTTAACCGACTCTACTGGTTAACAAGCAGGACATTTTATCAAATACTTTCTGTAAACGCTCTCATAATTATCTATAGCAGGATGACTAGTGTGACAATTATGATTTATTTATTTTTTAATTATTAACTAACTATTAACTAACTATGACTTTTGCCTCAAACTCCTAATTACTGCTTATTAATTAATAGTAAGGTAGTTGTTAAGTTTTGGTATTGGGTAGGATTAAGGGGTGTAGAATATGGTCATGCAGAATAAGCATTAATATGTGCTTTATAAGTACTAATAAACAGTATCCTAGTCATATGCATGCTAATAAGCAATGAGTAAATATAGTGAGAATTGGACCCTAAACTAAAGTGTTATCCAAATTATTTATGCATATTAGTTATTGCACAACATTCTCTCAGTATACACATTTTCCAACTACTGTTCAACATTTTGGGGTAGGTGAGATGTGTTATTTTTAAGTCTTTTATGCTTGCTTACATAGGCTACATTTATTAGACAAAAAATACAGTAAAAAACAATAATACTGTGAAATGTTATTATTACAATTAAAATGATGTATTTGTTTGCAATTTATTCCTGGCAAAGCCGAATTATCAGCATCATTACTCCAGTTTTCAGTCTCACATGATCCTTCAGAAAACATTCTAATATGCTGAATTGGTGCACAAGAAACATTTCTCATTATTATCAAAGTTGAAAACATTTGCTCCTTATATGTTTTGAAAACAGTGATAATTTTTTTTAATAGACAGTTCAAAAGAACAATTTATATGAAATTGAAATCTTTTGTAATATCACATGTCTTTACTATCACTTTTGATCAATTGTGTCATTGCTGAATATAAGTATTACTTTCTCATTAAAATGTCCTATTCATTTTCTTATACATTTCTATAAACATTCTGACCCCAATCTTTTGAACGCTAGGGTAAGTACACAAGTTTATGCAGTGTTTAAAAAGGTATGAGTTTCACCTGCTCAGGCTCTCTCAGGTTATTTTAAAACATTAATTTGTATTAAATTGCTCAAACTAGCTAAAAAGCAACACATTCCTACAGTCGTCGTTCATTCAGATTAAAGTCGTCTGTGTGTTTGGTGGCCTACATCCCTCTCAGACAGATTACTGCAGTTTAAACACTCAGGCAGAGATTTACATGCACAAACGTTCATGTTTAAACATGTAGAGCGGTGGATTTACAGTGAAACCCCAGCCGCCAAGAAAATGACACAGCAAATAAACCCTCTGGCTGCTTTAACTCAGAAATTTCCATTCAGTGAAACATCATAAAGGGGAACAGGATATTTCCCCCAAGCTCAGTGAAACTGAGGGGAAAAAATGTTTTTCAAAATCTTCATAACCTCCAACTTCTGCTTTGCCTTGCAAAAGATATCCCATCTTGAAATGAAAGGGAAAAGGAGAACTCGTACAAACAGTTGCATGTGTCTGCTAAGTGAAGACGAGTGGTTAGTTATGCCGTTTTCAAAGACACAGAGTTTTGTTCACTTAAAAAATAAATGACAATTATTGGCTGACAAACAGAAGATAATATCAATCACAAGAAAAGCATTACACTATCTTAGCTTTGAAGGTACATTTCAAAGTGAACTCTAAAATTATGGTGAAGAGTCTTATGTATGAACAGATTTTCTCTGACAGCCGAAACAAATGAACACGGTGTAGCACACACACCTCTTTGGGGTCATACAGTATAGGGTAAACACTGAGTCAAGAGATTCAGATGAACATCAGACACACACCCATTAAAAGAACCAGAGATCCAAACACAGTTAGACCGTGCCTGGTTATCCAGACCGCACCTCATGCCCTGAGACCACATGACACAGACACTGGACCACATGCTGAACCAACACACAGAGATCTTTCCCTCCCTTTCATCTGAGCCTCAGCTAACCTCATATGCTGAACATCTGCCTCTGATTATAGACTATATGTGTGTGTGTTCTCTGCAGCTGTGCTGGTTTGTGAGAGAAGATGGAGAGATTTGATTTTGTGTATGTGTGTGTGTGTAAACTAAATTAAAAATGATTAATGTGTCTGTAATTTCCATGACAGCAGGAGACTGAGACTGAGTTTATGGAATGTGTTGCTCATCCTGCTAAAACATCTTCACACAATATTAAAATTCAAACAACACACTTACTCAAAAAAACTAGGGAAGTTATTTTTGAAATATTCAAAATCTATTCTTGAAATATAGGGTCATTCTTTTTCAGAAGAAAGACAAACATAAATAGTCATTAATGCCAAAATATGAAATCCCATGGATACATATTTAAGGAGTATCCAATATTTTGTAGAGGGGGTCAAAATGACACTTTTCACCTAAAATTCAAAGGTTGCTGCACCATATACATTTCTTTTTATCACTAGAAATACAACTGTTTATGGTCGTTCAGCTTTTGCTGCACCAAATGATTGAAATGTGTAACAAAAGTCATTGAAATTAGAGACATATATTTCAATCTCTGCATGTCAAAAACTACCAGGGAGTGTTTTTATCACAGCCTTTAAAAGGTTTTAATTGAATGCATTTGTGTGTGTATAGCAATGTATGTCTTTCAGGAGATTTTAACTCTCCCGCCAGGCTGTTGTTGAAAATAAGAACTTGTTAAGGGATTTGTCTGGTTAAATAAAGGTTAACTAAACAGTAATTAAACTAAACTAAAACTAAACAGTGTTAAAATTCCAGATGATACTGAAAACAGATCATAATGTCATGTTTTAGGATATATTCTACACTATTTTTATTTTATCTAAAAGTAAAGAGACACTAGAAGTTAATACAATTTTGATGCCTATGTGAATTTAGGCAACACAACATTAATATACTGTATGAATGGGTAACTGAAATGTGAGATCTGCTAAAAAAAAAAAAGAGAAGAAGTCCTTATTATAATGGTGGGACATTCGGACCATCGGATTACAAAAATAATCTAAATGAAAGCTGCAAGCAGCGATGAAAGGGCCCTCGCACATGCACCGCCACCCGGTGGCCTCAGGAAAACATGCATTAAAGTGGGTAAATATAGGAGAAATATGGTAAAGTCACTTCAATGTAGGGCTGGGCGATATATCGCATGACATTGTTAGGCACATCTCGTCAGTAAAGCCGGTTCCTTGATTAGTAGTAAATCGCCATCACCTGCTTTCAGATAGAGCGGCTTTTACTACACAAAGCCGTAGTTCACTGACAAGCTGAGCCATATCGCATGAATTATCACGGACATATCGCCTGTTATAATTAATGCGATATGGCTCAGCTTGTCAGTGAACTACGGCTCTGTGTAGTAAATGCCACTCTATCTTTAAGCAGGTGATGGCGATTTACTACTAATCAAGGAACCAGCTTTACTGACGAGATGCGCCTAATAATGTCATGCGATAGATATATCGCCCAGCCCTACTTCAATGTGACACAATTCCTGCTGCCAGAAGGTAGCGCTATGACTATAACTGAATATGGCCATGTACATGTCTTCAGGTTAGGACTTTTATCAAACATGTGAAGTTTGGGGCAGATCGGACATTGTATGCCTGAGTTACAACAACTTCCTGTTTTGTGGCGTAAATCGCATACATTAGCACTTAGCCAAGTTTTGCTTGATTTAATGTGTTTCTGGGAGGGAATTAAAGAGTAAAGCATGGAATTTCCTTTTGCCAGCAGGTGGTGCTATGACTAGCTAATATTGGCATGTAGATGTCTTCAGGGCAGGACTCTTATCAAACATGTGAAGTTTGGGGCAGGTCGGACGTAAGCTGTGACCCAAAGTGAAGGGTGCGCACTTCAAAGGCCAGGCCAGGCCACGTCTTCGAAGGGCGAACCGAGGGACAGGGTTGCCAGGTCTGCAAACAAAACCCTCCAATTGCAAATCAAAAGTAGCGGAATCAAGGGCAAAATATGCCAAAACGCGGGGGCGCCTGGTACAAATATTGCTAAAGTAAAGACAACTTAAACCTGTGGACTATAGGCTACAAACGACCCAACAATCAACAGTAGCCTAAATGCAGCCCAATTCCAGACTTGGCAACACTGAACCGAGCGTTGTTGAATGGGCTAGCAGGTGTGTGACAACTGATAGCGGACGTTCGCGAAGAGATTTTAAAAAGAGAAATGGAGCAGAAAAGTTTTTTTTTTTTTTTTATGAGTTTTATTGGATTTTGACATGCTTCAAAGCCTGCGACGATGGGAGACCGGACCATGAGCACGTAAATCTGTAGCCTATGGTTAAATATTTAATCGTTAAGTTGCAACTATTGTTTATTATGTTAAATGTAACTGTTACAATATATTTTAAACATTTATACATTTACGTCCAAGTCTTTATTTATGTACTTATTTTTATTCAACTCACATCATCTCAGATGCGTTGTAGCTACTTTATGGCAGCCGTCGACCGATTCAGGCCCGCAAACCTTCGGACAGTGGAAATATGAACTCATCCCAGATGAAGATGATGTCCCGCTGGCACAGGCCTGGTCTCTATTGTGCATTATTCCCCATCCCGGTCCAGCTCCACCAGCGTCTCCCGTTCAGCTCAATTAAAGTGTACATACAAATGTTTTCTTCTGTTTTAGCTGTTAGTTTAAATTTCTGTTGTTTCTGATGTTAAACTTAAGTTATATTGTAGGCCTATGAATAGTTGTAAAAAGTAGCCTTCTTTAAGTAATGTATTAGGGCTGCAACGACGCGTCGACGTCGTCGATGACGTCGACTACGAAAATACGTCGACGTGCGTGAAATGCGTCGACGCGTCGGCGGCACAATATTTACGTTCTAGAATGGAACAGAAGATCTAGAATAATGGCAGCTTCTGCTCCCGGGCATAGTGAAAATGATAATTTATCATATAAAGCCAGACCGCGACATTCAAAAGTGTGGGAGTACTTTAAACAGAAGCCGAATAAAACTGTTCTTTGTTCGCTCTGTAACGCCGGTTTCACACTGCGCGCGGTAGCAGAGCAGAAGCTGTGCGCGTGGAGAGCGGGAGCTTTCACACTGCAGTCAGTGTTGCCAAGTCCGCTTTTTTCCGCGGAATTGGGCTACTTCTAAACTGTTGCCGTGGGCTGTGTCTCATGTCCGCGGGTTGAATCAAAAAAACACACATATTTAACCCCCCGAACGCGATGTTTACCAAAGAACCTCCCCGAAACGCGATTGGGCTTGTTTTGGGCTAGTTTTGAGTAACGAATGGGTGGGTTTTGTTGTGTAAACGTGGCAACCCTGCTGCCAGTGTTCTCTCGCGCAGCTGAACCGTGGCGCGTGTATTGCAACAGACGGTCACATTTTCCTGGGTTCTTCTCCGACCCCAGTACGTCTCGTGCTTTTATTTATTATGGGCTGCATATATCTCCTGTATATGCGACCTGGTTCCGCTCTGTCCCAAACACATATGCATAATAACATGCTGTATATAGGTAGTTTACATGATTAAAGTAACATTACAGTTAAGATATGCCTCTAGCTTTAATCATTTAAAGGGGGGGTGAAATGCTGTTTCATGCATACTGATCTTTTTGCACTGTTAAAGACTTGGATTCCCATGCTAAACATGGACACAGTTTCATAAGCTAAGGTGGACGTTTGATGGGAGTATTTCTTTGCCAAAATTAGTACTTCCTGTTAGTCATAAGTTTCGGAAAGTTTTTTTCGATCATGGGTCCGCTTGACGTCAACAGGGCGGAATTTCCTTGTATGGGCCGTACGGACAATTCTACCGGAAGAGCGCGCGCGAGAGAGAGAGAGCGCGTGAAAGCAATAGGCTACGCCCATCAAAGCGCTGGCTCGTACAGATGGAATTTGCTTTTCCGGATCAACAACTGAGTTGCGCAAATATTTATGTCTGTTCCCTGCATTTCGGTGCCGATTGTTTTATAAACAAGGCCCAGTTCGACGCCGGATTTTCAGATCGCCTAATACTGAAGGATGGAGCGGTCCCAACGATAAAGGTCCCAACGTTGGAACCGCAGGTTTGACTGCTTCAAATGTCTGTTTTTGCCTATGCCCATCAAGTAGCCCAAACATAACGTATTGATCAATGGAGCATGCGATGTATAGTGTGTGTACATTTGTTTAGCTGGCCACTATATGTGTATGTTTGTGTATTGTAAAAGCACTCCAAACAACAATACACAAAGAGTGGGGAAATATGTTGAACTAAATAAGCGCGCTTCTTCATTCAAATGCGCTACTATTCCATGTCTTTCTATGTAAACACTAGCCTGACGCGCAAAACCAGTCCGCTTACTACAAATCATGTCTACACAAACCACGCGTAAACACACACACACACACACACACACACACACACACACACACACACACACACACACACACACACACACACACACACACACACACACACACACACACACACACACACACACACACACACACACACACACACACACACACACACACACACACACACACACACACACACACACACACACACACACACACACACACACACACACACACACTGTAACACTCGCGCTTGACATGGTGTTCTAAATAACACAAGCCGCTAAGCATATTATATAGTTAGTGTAACTTATACCACATAGAGATGTCCTGCTCTAGCCGTTTTTGCTGCTGCTCCTGTTCAACTTCAGCCTCTGGGTCTGATTCCGGATCATAGATGTATGGCTGTATCTGATTAAAAGCCATTTTTTATGTTGAATAAAGTTTTTCCCCGCTTTTAGGGATGACGCAGCTTTCAGACGCACTCAAAACAGTAACAGCGGCGCGCGCTCGACATTCTTTAGCTCCGCCCACACGATACGCCCCCAGCCGCACGGCTTTTTCCGGAAAGACTCGGAACAGCGCATCTTTCTTTTATAATTATAATAAAAATAAAGACTTTTCGGAGATATGCAGGATGCAATGCTACTCTATAGGTACTCAAGATTGACATGAGACTGACTGAAACTGAGTGTTTCCCCACCCCTTTAAATGTGTCTTTGAAGTTTGGGCAAAAACTTCTGGCAGCTTTAGTCGTTGTTTATGCACTTTCAAAATAGACGACTAGTTATACATTAACACTATGCTGAAAGCTCCTGTATGTGAACCTTTTGCAGATAAATACAAGTGCATTTTCGTTTACTATTGACAAAAATCAATAAGTAAATCATACTCAACTACTATAGTAAACAACTTTTCCTAATTAGGCCTACTCTGTATACATTTTATGATGAATAGTATCATTATATATTATGTTTAAAAAGCTTCTTGTGTTCATATATTTCATTATAAAATGGCATACTATGTACACTACCCTTCCTGAAATACAATTAATATTGTCATCATTCATTGATTTCATGTTAAAATAATATACAAATTCACTACCCTCTTTGAAATACAATAATCAGTAAAAAAGAATAATACGATTAATCTGGAAAAATAATCGTTAGATTAGTCGACTAATCGAAAAAAATAATCGTTAGATTAGTCGACAGAAAAAATAATCGTTAGTTGCAGCTCTATAATGTATAGACCAATTTATTTTCATTTACACATTTTAATTTACATGACAAGAAAATATATGTATGAACATATATGAATTTGTTTAATGTACAAATTATAACTTTCATTACAAAAATAAACAATATACAGAACAACCACTTCTCTTTTATTTAGCCTATACACATTTCAAGTTAACGAAAATGAACAATAGACAGCAATTACTTTGTTTCATTTACAAATAACTTGCATAAATAATAATAATAATAATAATAATAATAATAATAATAATAATAATATAGAGAAATTGTTCTGCATCTCGGCTACGACTTTACATTCAGCCTTTGGAGGAGACTTTCGGTAGCCTAATGGACCGTCGTCAGTGAGCGACATTTATTCATTCATATAAAATACTTTATTTTGCAGTAGCTACAGCTAGTAAAGTCAGCAGTTTTCGTTTATTTGCATTTTGACTTATAGTTTTGAGAGACAGATGTCGCATTTAATTTAGCCTATTTTTGTCAGTGACATTTTATAGCTACGGTGTTGACAGTATGATAAGAAAAATAAATAAATGATTGCATGGCCAACATAGCCTATTACTTTTGTTATCCCCAGTCTCTCTCTTTCTGTAGGGGGAATTTAAAAGAGAGATCCTGGAAACTAAATCTAAATTTAGCTGGATCGGTCGGGTCGGGAATAAAATAATTTATAGCGCGTGAGCACGGAGTGAATTTGAAGCGCGAGCGGGAGGGTGCGGTGCGGAATAGATCCTATAGTGGGAGCGGGACGAAAAAACAGCCCCACGCAGATCTAATTTGTAGGCTATTTAAAGAAAGTGCAGAAAAAAGAGCTAAAAGAAAAAAGAAAGAAAGAGCGAAAAGGGAGAAAATGGACTGATTCCTCTTCTTGAGAGAATGGTTGAGAAATAAATAACATTTATGCAAGTTAAAATTGGGAAATTAAAGTTTTGCCAGGTTGCTCAGGGCAGGGAACTGGGGACTGTGCGAATGCACTAAACGTTTTGTTTACTTCAAGTTCAAGCGGTTGCGCTGTTGTGTTCAATAGTATCCAGGCTAGACTTGCCGACCTCTACCGTCTTTCACTGGGAAATTTTAATCCCGCGCCGCAAGAAATCTGATCGAGTGCCGCGGGAATGCGGACCAGTCAAATCCTGTAGTCACCAGTGTGCTATGAATTCTGGGATAGGGTAGGCTGCGAAGTTGTGGGAAGGTTCCATCTGCTGTACCCTTCCTTTGCCTGAGAAACAGAGGGCGCATTTTGAAGTCGTTTTCGACTTGCGACAGCCTTCGTCGCGCCGCTTTGACGCAATCGCACTTCAAATGCGGCCTTCAGAGGTGCAGCTTTCACATTGGGACACCCTTCGTAGTGCCGCTGTGACGCAATCGCACTTCAAATGCGGCCTTCAGAGGGTGCAGCCTTCACATTGGGACACCCTTCGTAGTGCCGCTATGACGCAATCGCACTTCAAATGCGGCCTTCGAAGTGCGCGCCCTTCACTTTGGGACACAGCTCCTCCTGTATGCCTGACTTACAACAGCTTCCTGTGTCAAGGTGAAACATCAGACTTTGTCAGGCCGCCACGGACATGTCCTTCAGCGAAAACTCAAGATCTTCACAATTTAACATCACCAAGGCCTTAAAATTAGACATGCCATTTCCTGTTGCCCACAGGTGGTGCTATGACTGTAACTGAATATTGGCGTGTAGAATCTAGATGTGTTCAGGTCAGGACTCTTATAAAACATGTGAAGTTTGGGGCAGACCGGACATTGTAGGCGTTTCTCAATGTCAAGGAAGGATCCTCGGAAGCCAGAATTCCGAGGATGCTACGTCATCGACGTCCATCGAAGGGCTGTTCCAATGTCGAGGATCCTCGGAATTTCAACCAAGGTCTGAGTCCTTCGTTCGAAAAATATGCCATATACAGGAAAGGATGCATACGAGTAGACTTCGCGCACTTAGCGTTCTCAAATCACCCACAATCCTATGCGCGCAGCTTTGCTAAATTGCTATCTTGTTCAAAAAATACAAATTATCGGACGTTGGCGGAGTCGGAGCGTTAACGGGGCAATATGCTTTCAAGTGTAAGTATTTACGTTACCAAACATTTGTTATAAACCGTAGTAAATATAAGTAAAGTTTAACTTGTAAATGCCAGTACAAATTACAACCGTATACAAATGACGTTATCGATGGCTAACGGACCTTTTCACTGACGTAATGAGGCTGACGTGCACTTGCTAGCCTGTTCCATTTACTTGTTCTCCGAATGCTTAAGAGGAGCCTCGCCTCGCCTCTGAAGGAAGTGACTTGGAAGGATCAGTCCTGCAGAGGAAGGATCCTTGACATTGAGAAACACCTTGTATGTCCGAGTTACAACAGCTTCATTTTTCATGGCGAGACAATAACTTTGTCAGGCCGCCACGGGCACGCCCTTCAGCAATAATGATATAATGGATACATCTCCTGTCTTATCTATCTAAATGGTTCCTGAAGAGAAAAGAAAAAGTCAAAAAGAAAATGAAAGTTGAAGAGAGCAAGTAAAAGTAAGCGTGAAAGATGAAACAAGATATAAACCAGAATTGAAGTGAATGAGATTAGGAGAGGCCCGAGAGGGAGGAAGAAAACGTGCTTATCAGTGAACTGACAGAAGTCTGCTGATGACTGACGGTAACGACACGACTGACTAGGGTTGCCATCTTCAATGTGGCAAAATAAAAATAAAAACCCCAAAAAAAACAAGTGCGTAAAGGACAGAAATAAAGAATACGTCATGAAATGATTATTTCAACATTGACAACTTGACAGATCAATAATAAACCATAAGAAAACATGAGATCAAATATGTGAACTTGCAACAGAACACATTTTATATTATTTTACATTTGATTATTTTATTTATTTCTAAAGAACTCTTGAGTAGCCTATTTGGTGCACTTTAAAAAGGATTGTTCACCCAAAATTAAAATGTTGTCATCATTTACTCGCCCTCATGATATCCAAACCTGTATGAGTTTATTTGTTCTGCTGAACACAAAAGAAGATATTTTGAAGAAAGTTTGTACCCAGGCACCATTGAATTCCACAGTAGGAATGAATCTTCCAATGTGTTCAACATAACAAAGAAATGTATACATGTTTGGAACAACTTCAGGGTGAGTAAATGATGAGAGAATTTTCATTTATGGGTGAACTGTCCCTTTAAGCAGTCATTCTGAACCACAAATCACTTTTTTGAATTTCAAAAATGTTTATTTTTTTAAATTAATTTACTTGAATTATGACTATATTATCATGTAATTATTTGTCCCATTTTTATCAATTTTTTTTAAAAATGTCATATGACAGGATTATTTATTATGCATGATTAATATAGCCTAGCTAAATTTTAAATAATAACATTTATTAGGCTATAATCTATTAATTAACCTGTCTAAAAAATAATAATTATGTCTGCCAAGCTCTGATAATGTAAGAAAATTATCAGAGCGGCATTTACTACACAGAGCCGTAGTTCACTGACAAGCTGAGCCATATCGCATTAATTATCGCAGGCGATACGTCCGTGATAATTCATGCGATATGGCTCAGCTTGTCAGTGAACTACGGCTCTGTGTAGTAAATGCCGCTCTATCTGATGGCGATTTACTACTAATCAAGGAACCGGCTTTACTGACGAGATGCGCCTAACAATGTCATGCGATATATCGCCCAGCCCTATGCTAAACCTCTCCTTCATTCCATGAAAGAAAGAAAGTCATGCAGGTTTGGAATGACATGACAGAACTTTCATTTTTAGGAGAACTGTTCTTTTAAAGCATCTGTAAAAATGGCTTGCAAAATTATTTGTGCCATTTTATAGCACATAAACACCGTGAGGCCGCAGTTAATTTTAACATGAAAACTCTCACTCAGCAGAGTCACAGAAACCATTCACAGAAACCCAAACATTCCCAAATCATCTTCCTGCAAACAATCCAACTCAATCCTCCCAAATACAGTTTACAAGACTGTGGCCAAGTTCTATCTGATGGCGATTTACTACTAATCAAGGAACCGGCTTTACTGACGAGATGCGCCTAACAATGTCATGCGATATATCGCCCAGCCCTATGCTAAACCTCTCCTTCATTCCATGAAAGAAAGAAAGTCATGCAGGTTTGGAATGACATGACAGAACTTTCATTTTTAGGAGAACTGTTCTTTTAAAGCATCTGTAAAAATGGCTTGCAAAATTATTTGTGCCATTTTATAGCACATAAACACCGTGAGGCCGCAGTTAATTTTAACATGAAAACTCTCACTCAGCAGAGTCACAGAAACCATTCACAGAAACCCAAACATTCCCAAATCATCTTCCTGCAAACAATCCAACTCAATCCTCCCAAATACAGTTTACAAGACTGTGGCCAAGTTCTATCTGATGAATGTTACATAATAAAAGCGTAAAGGTTACACGTGTGTGAGCACTTTCAAGGGTCAAGCCAGTCAATGTTGTTTGTGTATTCTAAAGGTCATTCTGTATTGGTTGGTGACATTTCTCAAGAACCATCTCATTAGATTAGAGTAGCGGCTCCTGGCCATAAATTTAGGTAGGGCAGATTCTGGGTCTTGTGGCTAGTTTACGATAAACATTTTGTAAGCTATCTTAATGGCTGAACACATCAGACACACTTTTGGCAGAATTCGAATGTCCTTGCGTTATTCAGCCTGAGGGTCGCGCTCTAATGATGATTGACAGACTTTAGTATACACGACAAACGCATAGAATTGCGTGCAGATGTTGTTTCAGAATTTTAAAAGTTAGAAATTCCAAACATAAAACAAACACAACAGAACTACTGCATATAAAACATATTTAAACTAAAGGATTAAAACTTTCATTAATTTTATATGCTAGTCCACATAGGAAGAACAGACATGCCAACTAGTTACTGACCAGATGCAGACAAAATAAGCGGGACAGCCAGAAAACTGCCCTATTTACTCTCTATGAGAGCGCACTGCAGTTCCACTTTTCAACACAGATTTACATTGGAAATTTGTGGGGCGCTGTAGTGCTAGGGAGGGCTCAAAGACCGGCTACCCCGCTTAGTATCATAAATACTAGGGCTGTAATCTCCCAGTCGATTATTAGTCGATACGTTCTGGCTCGACCAAAATTCTGATTGGTCGATTTTTTGCCGCGTTCATTTCATTAGTTTTGCTGCGTTCATTTAATCAGTTTTGCCGGGCCGCGTTCATTTCATCAGGTGGAAAGCACTAATTGCTAATGGGGGTGTTTTGAGAGCACCCCTGTTTCACAGGTATCAGTCTGCCTTCAGAACACCCCCATTGTTTTCACTTCTTTTGGATTAGCCCAGCCAGCTGGCGAAGAGAAGTCTCTCGCGGGTCCTTTGTTTTTCATTCCCGCTGGCTCAAACGCACGCCCATAGCGGTAAACTTGAGGAACGCCCATCAACATACACATGAGGGGAAGCGTCACAACACCGCGATAAGTGGATCTGTACTGTCAGTTTTGCCGCGTTCATTAATTTCATCAGTTTTGCCGAGCAACGTTAATTTCATCAGGTTTTGCCGCGCCGCGTTCATTTTCATCAGGTGGAAAGCACTAATTGCTAATGGGGGTGTTTTCAGAGCAACCCTGTTTCACAGGTAACAGTCTGCCTTCAGAACACCCCCATTGTTTCCACTTCTTTTGGATTAGCCCAACCCACTGGAGAAGAGAGACAGATTGAAGTATATTATTTATTTAATTGTGAGAGCGTTTTTTCTGCTCTTGATCTGGCTTGATTCATAAATATTCCTTTTTTATTAAAGTGGACGTGCCTTTTGTGTTTAAGAGTAAAAGCTTTAAGTTAATAGTCTATTCGTGTCTCAGCCGCTGAGTTGAGCTCAGCTCCTGTTCGAGCTGCACAGAGCGGCTGAAATGATAATGTCTGTCAATTATTATAATACATATGACAAAAACAATTGTCTAAATTATGTTGCATATTCCTCAAAAGTTCTTGTGATGATATCTAGTTGACAACACATAGCCTATGACTTCCGAAAATATAGTACTATGATATTGCGCAGGTGCACGTGATGCAACGCTGTCAGAGCCGACAGACTCGTGTGTCAGACTCATTTCAGTGCAAAATAATCAGGTCAAAAATGATTTAATATTCTGCAAATAGCCTACTAGTTTTTTATGTTTATTTATAATTAATTTAGGCAGACAACAAGGCTACCAAGTACTGCGCACAGTGCGCAGCTTATTCATTTAACGTTTTTTTTTCCTAACGTCATTTTAGTCGATTTTTAGTCGAAAATTTCAGGACTTCAGTCGACCAAGATTTTCTTTGGTTGATTACAGCCCTAATAAATACATGCCTATTTTGGTGTGGCTCTTCCCCACCTGCCCAGAGATTATTAGAGGTAAAAGACTGGCGCACCAACAACAGAATCATGTGGTTAGTTATATCACAATACAGGGCTGTACAGTGCAATAGGGATGAAACGATTACCGGTTTCACGATAAACCACAATAAAATTTAGTGACGGTTAGTAATATCGTTTAAAATTTAATTATCATTAAAACAGCGTGTGATTATCACGATTTTGAAAACTCGCTGTAAATCTTGTCCAGTCAGCGTCAGTCTGGCGCAACGCTGTTTTTGAATGAGAAGAAATGTCAGAAGGCAGTGACAGCACTCGGGGGATTGTTCAGCCTTCTAAAAGGACCAAATCTGAGGTGTGTTCATATTTTGGCTTTTACAAAAGTCCTGAGGGAAACTTAAAGGTCCCGTTTTTCGTGTTTTTTTGAAGCTTTGATTGTGTTTACAGTGTGCAATATAACATGTGTTCATGTTTCATGTGTAAAAAACCAGTATTTTTCACACAATTTACTTATCTGTATACAGCTGTTTTCACTGTCCTCAAAACGGCCTGAGAATTTCCTCGTTCTATGAAGTCCCTCCTTCAGAAATACGTAACGAGTTCTGATTGTGCCAGCGGTTCCCGTGTTGTGATTCGACAGCAGCTTAGCTCACGTTGCCCAGAAAGCTCACGCCTCTTACCATAACGGGGAGATGAACGCACTCAAACTACAGCCCCTGAAGGCCAAACAAAGGTGATTTGACTCCGGGATGAAAATAACAGCGTCTGGACGACATGGCGACAAACGCAACCGAACCGAACCGAACGCAACACTTCCTCTTCTCCACGAGGGAGCAACAAGACCACGCCCCCTTTTTCGCGTATTCTTGTGGGCGGAGGTTAGTCAACAAACTGTTCTACTGACGTAATTAAAGCAGGAAGTACCAGGATGTAGTCCAAACCGGCCGTTCGCTGTAGGCTTTGAAAGGGAACTTCTGTTAAATAAAATATCTCGCTTGGCATTGAACTTTGAGCTTTATAATTTTACAGGTATTATTTATGCTCTAACAGCAACATTACACACTAACTAAAGTTTGAAAAATGGGATCACGAAGAACAGGACCTTTAATCGAAGATGGTCCCCCTGTCTGCAGAACATGCCAGAATAAAGTCGCTGTAATGGGGGAACACTTCAAAACTACGAACGCAAGGCAAGTGGACTTTGACCTCAATACCAAAACTACGTCTGGGAAATAACGTGAAGCGAACGAACAAATTCAGTCAAGACTAGGGTGACATTTAAGGGATAATAATCAGGGCTTGACATTAACAACCACCATTTGCGGGTGTAAGTTAACGTTATTTCGGCTGCACACGACACTAGCCACTTTGGCGGTTAAACTTATTATAGTCTTCTCAAAAGCCATCTGTTATAATCGCGTTGCGCATTATAACCACTCACACGTGTTTATGAATGCAATGTCTCATAATCAGAGGCGTTCAGATTAGCCAAAGTTTTGTTCAGAGCGCGCGCCGCTCTCACTTGCTGAAATCTGCACTCAAAACGTGTGACGTATGCAGGAGATTCACTCATCATACAGTGCTGGACTGTTTTTGTTCTATTTCAGCAGCGAAAATAGTTTCAAACAAACACAGCAGAACCACAGCGCATCTGATATGACTGGCATAAAGTTGGCGAATTTAGGGACCGTCTCTAAAGTTACAAACAACATTGGTAACGTTATACACGTTTCAAACTTCAATAGCATTTGAAGGGAATGACAGTCATAAAACTGACTGTAAAGTGTTCATCTAGGTGTCAGGTATGATGCACACATTTTGATATTTAATAAAATAAGGCATATCCATATTTCCATATGATTTGACAGTTTATTTCACTAGGAAACTGTTTGTGCTCTTACACAAAATATGCTAAATTTAAAATGCATCATTGCTGAACACTGATGAGAATATTGCTTGAGAATATATTTACAGAGATAATATTAGAGATTATATTTACACCTAATTATTATTATTTATGCGTTGCTATTGACGACGGCCATTATAAGGAAGGATATCCCACAGAACCTAGCTTTAAAAAGTGCATAGAGCTGCTTGATTTATTTGTTGTTTGTTTATTTTCAAATATAAAACTTGTTGAAATGTTTTAAGTGTGTGCATCTGTTCTTCTTGAACACTTTCATCTCATTTGAACAAAACCGTGATAATATTGATAACCGTGATAATTTGGGTCACTATAATCGTGATGTGAAATTTCCCTACCGTTTCATCCCTAGAGTGCAACATATATGTCGCACATGCTACCAGAAAAAACGGCCTGTGCGATGAATACATTTACTCCAGTAGCACGCGTGCGATACAGTTTATCATGTGAGACAGAGCTCGTTTGTGTGATGTGAGAATTTGTTTTGTGCTTGTGTGACGTTATCTAGGGCTGCACGATTGACCGAAATTAAACCAAAATCATGATTTGGCTTAGTGAGATTATGAAATCGCAAAGGCTTCAATTTAGAAGTAAATATTAGGGCTGTCAAAAGATTAATCGCATCCAAAATAAAAGTTTGTGTTTACATAATATATGTGTGTGTACTGTTAATTATTATTTATATATAAATACACACACAAGCATTTTTATATATAAAACCTTTATATTTATATATATTATATATTATATAAATGTATATAAAGTATATACATGCAAATATTTCTTAAATATATACATGAATGTGTGTGTATTTATATATAAATAATAATTAACAGAGTACACACATATATATTATGTAAACACAAACTTTTATTTTGGATGCGATTAATCGCGATTAATCTTTTGACAGCCCTAGTAAATATATGTGCAGGTGAAGCGCTATCGCTGCAAGCGCTGTGAGTCGCAGTTTAGTTCGAAACTGTCATGCGGGGCTCGGTGCGCACTGAGGTACCGAACACGACACTACCTGTAGGAGGTGTTCTACGTTCGGTGGCACTCGAACTTAGGGCTGTAATGATTTGACCAAAATAAAACGATTAATTTGCTCTTCTTTTTTTCACTTTTTTTGCCCTCATAGTTCACTGATAAGGTTTGTACTGTAAATATTTTTACTATTAATGGTTGGATATTTTTTTCTAATGAAAAAGTGCATTTCTTTGTGATTTTAAAATACTTGAAGGAAACGGTTCACTTTCAGCAGTTATGTCTATGGGGCAGATTTCTTGTAGCCTACATCAGATACATTAACACAGTGGGCCTACATTACATTTATCTGAATGCATTTATGAGAGAATGATTGTGTGTGTGAATTAGTCATACCGTCTCTATTAATTATGAAGTTGTGGTTTATACTTACTTCAAAGGTATTACAATCTACAACGGTTGAGTTTCTAAGCTACTTTAGTGATGGATCACAGGACTTCGTTGACAATGAGTTTCTGCGCTCCTCTCTGCGCGCGATCTTCCCGTGATGTGCAAGCTACTGTCTGAGTGTTCGTGTGTCACAATATATCAGGCATTTGTTCAACATAATACACATCTGATGGTCTAAAATCGCTTCAATGTTCAAACTGGCAGGCCTTAAAACACATACAAATGACAAAGCTTTGTGAGGATGCAGGTGAAAGTGATCTGGCTGCGGGTCTTGCGTGCACCGTCTCTGTGTGTGTATCAGCAGTGCATATAAAAACGGCGATTCATTTACCTGTATAAACTGTGTAAAACATGAAATTACCATAGTAATTGTGAGCATCTATGAACAAAGATAACTGCTCCTGCATCTTTCCGTGTGCCTGCAAACTGCACTTGATGTGACTGACGGGGCGGAGTCACATGACTAAAACCGATCATGGGAAAATTACGTCGGTTAGAGGTTCTAAATTTCAGTTTCGATTACTTTTCGATTAATCGTCCAGCTCTACTCGAACTGTGCCGTGATTCGCGTGAATGTGAAAGCAATGGACTCGGGTGCACACCGATTGTTTTAGCCGATTGCAATGTATTTAGTTCAATAAAACACATGTAAGTAAGGTAAACACTATCATCCCTTACGAGCGAGAGCTAGTCTACAGTGTATTTGCGCATAGCGAGTGCAATCAGGGCAGTGAATGCCAAGCAGCAGAAAGCCAACTTCATGCAATGCACATACAGTAAACCCAAGTGTCGTTCACTCGGCTGCACATAATAGCACCAAATTAATAAAAAACACAATTTATTTACCCCGTTTTCTATCATGCGCTGTGCACGTTTGTGATCAGATGAACGCTAATGCACCAGGGTTCGATAGAATCAAGTTGAGTGTGAAGCCAGACCAACGCTGTGAAAAGTCAAAGGCAACACGTCCCGTGCCAAACATCTTTCCAAACTTGTAATGAGAAGCATTTACAAACCTGTTGTCCAACAAACGAGAACATTTAATCGAGTGTTTGAAACCGATGTGCTTCACATCACAGAATGAGGCAGAAATTATATTATTTGTATTATATTCTGTAAAGTCAGTGACATTACAGTCACAGTTTTAATATTTTAATAAAACCATAGACCTTTCTAACGATTTGTTTTCTGTAAAATATAATAATTGTTATAATATTTATTCTTAAATACACTGTTTTGTATTTAATAGCATTTTTTTTTTGCATTTTTATGCCATGGTAACAGACGTTTTATACATGTGATACAATTGTTTGGCCTGTGCTACAAAACTTTCAGCCTCTGTAGCACCAGTGCTATGTGCAAAAAAAGTTAACGTACAGCCCTGCAATATTACCTAAATGACATTGAGCTCTCATTGTAAAATCAGGAGAGGGTGAAAGTAAACATTCTGACCTTCAAGTGAATGGCAATAAAGAACAAATATCACAGCTAATATTACTTTGTAATCTAGATGTTATCAGGTTGAGATAAGCTGCAAATTAACTCATACGACTCTCTAATATAATTCTCTTTACTTTGATACAGCAAGAATAACAGAGAATGATGATAAGTCTACATATGTTACCCTGTGTTAAAACTTAGAAGTTTACACTGTATGCCTTTGACCCTAACTTAGGGTTAGCTTCATAAGTTACCCAAGGTTGGTTATTCTTGCTGACTAAAGAACAAATGGGAATTTAAGGGTTAAGTTAATAGTGAAAAGTTTGGAACTAAAGCCGCGTTTCCACCGCAGGAACTTTACCCCGGAACCAGGAACTTTGGGGGGGAACTCGGTGTGTTTCGACCGCAGGAACCAGGGTCTAAATGAAGTTCCGGGTAAATATTTCCCCCTCCAAACGGCCCTGCTTGCGAGGTGGTACTTTTGAAAAGTTCGCGAACTTCCGGGGGTGGGACTTGGGCGCTGAACATGCGGATTGGTTGAGCTCTCGCAGCATTTTTTTTCCCACCGCCATATTTACAAGTCTTTTGCGAGGTGGGTTTCGTGGGTTCTGCGTTCAGTAAATATTTTCTTTGCAACAATGGAGTTCAACAAAAAATTTGATCGATGGACCGACGACGAGGCTCAGGCTTTATTGAGCATATAAGCGGAGGAGGACATCCAGCGGGAACTGGAAACTGTGACCCGCAATGAAAAGGTATAACGTTACCTGAAGATATCGACTCGGTTCAAGTCACACTGGAAAACAGTGCAGAGAGAAGTTGAAGAAATTAAGACAAGATTACAAGAAATTAAAGGATAACAACCGGAGCGGTTCCGACCGGCGTATTGTTGGGACACAGACCGTCCTTTTCTGGTAACTTGCGGTAACGAAAGACTCGGCTAGTGCGTTGTTGGAAACCATCCAGGAATCCGAGTGGGTTGAAGGTAAATATCTCATCTTGGTATCATCTATTAAACTCGTTGCAGTGTTTAAACACGTTGCAGTAACTTTTTTCAACGTGCTTTTCCAGGTGTAACGAGTGGCCCTGATGAATTGCAGGCAACGGAGACCAACGTGTTTTCCCCCGCGGTCACCAGTACGTTAACCCTGTGTCTCCTGCCGAAACACACACACGCAGAGGTATAAAGCTGACAAAAATGTGTATATATTTAAAAACTGATGTGTAATCCTTAGTGGTTTTGAGTAGTTTTGTTGTTTTTAATTGTAAACTTAAATTGCCCATGATAAAAATGGCACACTGGGCATTGTTCAAGCTGGGCAAACAATTGTTCATTATTTGTAGTGAAAACACTTTAAATAATTAATTGATGGTTTCTATTGTTTCATGGTTGCCTTGTGTATTAATTTCCATGTGTTTCAGTGCAATTTTTCTACTTAGAGAAAAGGAAAAGGGACTGTGACTTTCTTGATGCACTGAGGGACATGGAGGATGCTAACCGGGCCGTCCTGCAGCATGGACAAGAACTGACCAATATATGCAGCTGTTACTGGAGAGCCAGGCCGAGGAGAGATGAGGAGGCAAGAGTTGGCATTCCACCAGTCAGAAGCAGAAGAAAGCAGAGGGACTTTCAGACCGGGTTTCTGTCTGTTCTTGGACTGTTTGTCCAGTCGTTCAAGAAGTAGCCACAATGACCAGCCGCTTGAATGAAGCATTTGCACTACCACATTTGTACTTTATATATTGTACATGTTGGCACAGCTCTTGGACAGGTTACTGAAAAATACACTTTTTTTTTTATATTGTTTTCACATTTTATATTTTCATTTTATTGTTCTAGTAATTTATTTGTCTTTGCACACTTATTTTAATTTTGTAAGAACTAATCTGTCTAAAATAAAGTCAAATGTGTAAAATGTCACTGTGTCTTTAATTTCCACATTCTAACTATATAACCACATTCTAATTGTATTCATATAGTGTAGGAAGCAAATAAAAGGGCTGCTGCTCGCAAGTCTTTCTGAATATGCACATAAACATATCTAGAAAACCCAAATATTATATTTTTAAATGTATAACTATGTGAATGTAGTATAATAACTTATAACCACAACTTAAGTGAACCCATAAGTGTGGTCCTGCTTCATTTCAAATTTGAGGAAGAAGTCTCTAAAATTATGCATTTAATGAAGCATATTGTAATACTAGTCATGTGACTTTTTTTTTGTTGTGAATGTTAAGAGATGTTATTGTGATAAAAAATAAAATACTTGCAGTCTAGTACCTAATCTTTCAACCGCTTAATTCAGTCTATTGTTTTCATTCAATTAACTTTTCACACATCTGTCATGAATGACTGAAACCTCATTATCCTTTTATAGAAAATATTTTGTTTTGGAATTGAGCTATTACAACACATTCAGATTTTGGATTGTGCCCATCATCCCATTTTGCATTAAAATGGTCAAACCAGGTGAAAGTGCACGTTTAAATAAGCTGTGTTGGTAATGTGTATGCAAAAGCAGCGCTGCTTGCATCTCCTCCACTTGTTATTGTTGCAGACAGTATCGCGCAAAAGTGATTCATGTCCGTCGGTGACTGGGAGAAGCAGTCGCGCGCATTCCCACGTCACCGGACTAATTTGCCTAATCTCCCCGGTAGACCGCGGTAGAAACGCAGATTGTAGCAGGTCTGGGGGAGAAAAAGTTCCTGGGAAAAAAGTTCCTGGTACAAATAGTTCCGGGTAATTTCGGTGGAAACGCGGCTTAAAGTGCGCCTAATATAGGCCATTGTTTTGAGAAATTTTAACACCCACACAGTAAAGGATTTAACCAGATGAAAAGATTACAGAGCCAAATCTGGAAAATTCATTTAATAGACACGTGTCTACTACTTCACCAATCCATCTGAAAATGTCCTCCAAACATAAACCTCAGTGCACACTTACAAACGTAAGTGTAAATAAATAGACACATAAAAGCGCTTGAACGAGGAAAAAATCCATCAGGAATTGATTGGGTTTGTTGTCATTGGCTAATTGCCGTGATCCCTTCATGTGAGTGACAGGTTGCTGAAGAGGACGGATTGAAAGCCATCTGGCCTTTGGACAAGCTTATTTTTCTTTCTCTTACTGAATTCCAAAAATACAGAACAATTCAGTAGACTCTCAAGACATTTAACAAACTAGGTTATCCACGTAAGGATACAATAATAACAACAACTACATTAATAGAAATAAAATAAAATATAATTTTATTTAAGGGCATTACAAAAATATATTAAATTCGTTCACGCAGACATCATTGGTCATTAAGTTTTAGACAGTCACCGAGCGCTACAAACAAACAGCAGCCTGCTTTTACTGCTCCCCCTGAACCAAAACGAGCTTATGCTGCTTTCACGCCATCTAAACTGTAAAATTTACGAGATGGCAACTAATGACGTTTACCCGGATGTCAACACTATCAACGGCGACATGAATCTGCTGCAGTCAGGTGATGCATGTCAGAGCTCTGTTGTTTATGTTCATTATTGTTGTAATGTTATGTGCTTTGAGGTCATAACGCCAAAGATAGGTATCGAGAACCGGTTTCATAATTTCACAGAACCTGTGATTCCATAAAACAATAAAGCAAAGAAGACTTGCACGCCGTTTTCTGTGCTGCACACACACACAAATTCTGAGAACTGAGTTCTCTTTCCTTGTCTTTTTGCACAGCACACAAACGGACAAATACACACAAAAATGTCAAAATATAAAATGATGGCACATTTTCCTAACGTCGTCTCTATGATAATGTAAAAGACAACGCGAAAATTCACTCGCTGTTCCATACAGAATAACTTTTGCAACTATATTTGTAATGTATAGCCTATATTTTATTAATAAAGTGCAGTGTTATTGTACATTTTATTACAGTTTCTGTACCTGAATACCTGAAAATGTTTATTTCAATCGTATCTTTGTTCAATTGTATTTATTTGTGCACTTGCTAATTTGTTTATTTGTTCTTTTTTTATTTACTGAGTGTTTACTTGTATTTAAAAATGCTTGAAATGTATAAGTTTTTGCTATATTATTTTTAATCAATAAGCAAACGTCCTTAGCCTGTTTACTTAGAATAAATGTGAATGATATCAGTTTTTTTTTTTTTTTTACCTAATCGAAATTAGGAACCGATAATAATAAAAAAAATGTATTGCTTTGGAGACGTTCTTGCCTACCCTACTTACCTTAATGTTTTGATAATTATAAGGGATCATATAAATAAATATGAATGTGTTCAGATAAATAATTATAATAAATACTGGAATATTCCCTAAAAATAAGAATTTGTAAATGCTTATTTTATTGTTACTTAAAATAAATATAGGCTATGTATGAACGCCAATTATTAAGGTAACAAAACATCTAAACAAGTGACTTTTTGTGTATGTTTTGTTTGAAACCTTTGCTTGTGCTGTCTGTCTTCAAGATAAATAATATTTTTTTTATTTTTCTATCTAACGTTAATGCAATTAAGAAACTCATTACCCTGTCATGATTGACATTACACACATCCAACTGTTATGTGTGCTGAATGGCGTGATGTCCTTACCTCCCATCGACCGTAGGTCAGCAGGAACAGGCACAATGGTATCGCGGTACCGGACATGGCATGGGTGGAGGGCATGCTGTACTCAGAGTTGTAGAACATCTCCACCTTTACCACCGGGGGCGAGGCAGGTCTCGGCCACCGGATCACATCTTTCGTGCACTGTCCGAGATACATGACCCACACCCAGACCACGACGAGCCTGCGGCTCACATAAGCGTCTACGTTCCACATGAAGAACGGGAAGAATGAGATGTAGAACAGCTCGTTGCCAAGCTCGGTACCGAGCGTGAACAGGTAGAAGAGAAACTTATTCTCGATTATGAACTCCTGCCCGACGTCTCCGGTGAGAGAGTTTCTGCGCAACGGCTTCACCGCGGATCCTTGAGTGTCGTCCCCGTCCTTATCCGCTGCCTGCCCGGTTTCTCCCGCAGCTCCGTTCGCCGCCACCCCGTTATTGCGTTTCTCCCTGTCGGTCTCTGCTCCTGCTGGTCTACGGCGGGTGGCATCCCCGCCTCCGTTCTGTACATCACCGTGGCGAGTGCTTGGAACCCCCTTAATGAGTTTTTCACGTGTGTCGGTTTCCCGCACCCCGCATAGCTGTTGGAAACGAGCGACGTGCTGAGGGTCCTGCAAATAGTGCATGAGCTGCACGAATCCCCCTTTCAACCCACCTGCCATGTTTAGCGACAGACTGCGCAAGCTGAAGGCACCTGGTAAGACCGGGAGAAGCTGGAGCTACCGTGAGTGAACCGAATGTGGGTGTGGGTTATTAAGCCATTCCCTCCACTCCCGTACCTTACAATAACAAACCCCCGATCTAACCGAGACAAATAGACTTATAACAGATGATACAATTATTCATGGGGGAGAAAATTAACACAAAAAAGAAAAAACTACTTGCAACGGCTTACAAACGTCCGGTTGTACCGACCCCCACGCCGTAT
The DNA here is from genome assembly GCF_949357685.1 of Gobio gobio. NCBI lineage: Eukaryota > Metazoa > Chordata > Actinopteri > Cypriniformes > Gobionidae > Gobio > Gobio gobio. The sequence goes on along the minus strand of NC_137111.1, from coordinate 21,207,689 downwards.
CCGGTTACTGACAGATCAGTGCGAGCAAAAGAAACACAACGAGGGGATAGAATGTAAGAAAGCAAGTATGGGAAACTCAAAATGGGAGGGGCTTAGCAGCCGGACATTGGCTCTGATTGGTCAGGTACTATGGATCTAAAAAAAATATAAATATTTTTTTTTTAATATTTTATAATGTAACGTTTAATATTAATTAATACAATTTAATTTAATTATTGTCCTTACTTGAATTTAAAATATTAACCAGCCGCTCCTGAAACACCGGAGAGCCAGCAGTATCACGTGGTGGCTATTACTTTTTTACAGCGCTAAGGATTGATTGCCAAATCGTGTTCGTTTATGATTACAGGATAATTTAAAATATATTACGTGGGCTCATTTATATGCATACGTCAGGTACTAATCGTTGGGTTTAATAGGCTTTTAGTTTACAAAAGTCAACAATAGAACCAAAAAGACCTGATATTTTCATAGAGTTCGGCTTCTTTGTGCCGCAAAGCGCCCTCTGGTGTCAAATTCTCAACTTTGTCCAATGGGGCGGAGACGTTCACGAAGCGATGGCGTCATCACTTTACGGACCTGGGAGCGGCCGCACATGATGATGTGATACATAATGATGAAATCATACCTTTTTTTATTTGCATATATTTATTTACACAGATAAAGAAAAAGGACTGAGTGAAACATTCAATATTTTATTTTATTTGACTGCAGTGCCATGAAAATAGACCATTCTCGTATATGCTACTTTAAAATCTTTTGGCAAAATAGCACTAAATTCTCTGAGGAATAATGTTCTCTTTGAAACAAAAAAATAGCTTCATTTCAAAATAAACTGGATATCCATGTCTACGCTTTGAAATGTCCAAAAGATAGCACTCTGAATTTAGATTTCAGTAAATTACATTCAGATATTGAGAAAAAAAAAAAATACATTGCACATACAAATGTGCATAAACAAACACAAAATATTAATAGTAAGAGTACCAGTCGTTATACTGTACCAAAATATTTTTGCACTACTTTGTCTGTTAGAAAACCTTGTGTAACCAACACGCGAGACACACAGATATGAGACTGATTTTACACTACATTGAGCATGTATACCTTGTTTTCCCTGTTAGTCATAAACTGTGGGTTTTTGCACTGAAAGTAGGCCATTGTTATGAGATATTCGACACCCACACAGTTAGGGTTTCCAGATCCAAATATTAAAGAGCCAGAAATGTATAAAATCCATGCGTGTACAAAGGAGGCATTGGGAACTCGATATACTGGCCAGGCAAACTGACTACCTACATTTGTTACAATGGACAGATGAATGTAAAACATCATTATAAACTGCAAGATGATTGAAATGAATGAACCAAAGAGGTCTATGTGAGAATTCATTGCCATAACACTAGATGGCAGAGTCACCTTAACATATAACAGTTTCTGCCAAAAGCCTTAAAAAAGGCCGTATGCAAAGACCTTAATGAAACACATGTAGCAAATGCAAATAAACTTTAAACATTTTTTTACTATTATGATCATGAAAGTTGCATGTCACCAGAGACCCTGTTTAAGTCGACAAAACCAGAAGTCCCTGAAAGAAATATTAGTTTCACTTCTCATTTTTCCTCATACATTTTCCCATTTTATTTATTTTATTAAAGGTATGGGAACTTAATAATAATAATAAAAAAAAACATTAGTTCGACATCAGTAGCCACTTACACAAAAAAAGTTAATTTCAGAGCAACAAAACTTTTGTAAAATCACTCCAACCTTAGAAGCAGGATTTTGAAAGTGACGATTTAATTTTTTCCCCTTTTTTTACAACACAACCGCTATAGGTGCACGGCGTTCATCAGCCTTTTTTAATCCCTGAAAACAGTGCTTAAAGGGATAGTTTACCCAAAAGTGAAAATTCTGTCATTAATTATTCACCCTGTCGTTCCGAACCCGTAAGACTTTTGTTCATCTTCAGAACACAAATTAAGATCTTTTTGATGAAATCCGAGAGATTTCTGTCCCACATGAACATTCATCAACTCACACATCAGTTGTGGCATGTTCGCTTGACGTGTGAGAACCAATGAGGTTCATTCTCGTGTTACGCAGCACGTTTGAGCTTCCTCAAGAACCAATGAGGTTCATTCTCGTGTTACGCAGCACGTTTGAGCTTCCTCAAGAACCAATGAGGTTCATTCTCGTGTTACGCAGCACGTTTGAGCTTCCTCAAGAACCAATGAGGTTTGTTCTTGCACATATAGCAGGTTCGGTTGAACTTTTGTTTATGTTTGTTGATCAATGTTTATGTGAATAAAAGCCTAAATTCAATCTGTTCATCATATAAAGCAGTCGAGTCTCTTCAGAAAATTTGAACTGAACCATCAAATTTTCATGTGGATTAGTTTTACGATCTCTTTATAAACGTTTTGAAGCGTCAAAGTAGTAGTTGGGTAGCTGTCAATGGAGGTACAGAAAGCTCTCTGATTTTATCAAAAAGATCCTCATTTGTGTTCCGAAGATGAACGAAAGTCTTATGGTTTGGAATGACAAGAAGGTGAGTAAATTAGGACAATTTTCATTTTTGGGTGAACTATCCCTTTAAGATTGTAGCTCACTCAAGCAAACTTATGAAAACAAAACGTCTGTGGTCAAAGTTCAGATTGAGCGAGGCAGTGATAACAAGATGATGTCTTTTTCCACTTGGAAAAACACACCCTGATATGGGCAGACACCTGTCACGTCACAAACCACAGAGCTCATGCTCACCAGCAGACTTGCACAAGCACAAATGCACACAAACCCAAATCCCCTTCTCTTTCGCTGACTCCTGGAAATCAGTCATGGACAGTTGAAAATCCCTTGCCTGCGCATGACGACATCTTATCCTTTATCATCCAAATGGTAGAGTAGCACTGAAGCTCCATGATCAGGAGGCAGGGTGTGGCAGCTCCCCAGGCCACAGATGCATGTGGCTGGGGAGGATGAATACGGCAGCAGCTTGTACTGCTGGAACTCCTGGAGCACCACCTTCAGTCTCTTCCGCCTCCTCTCGGTCTCCTGCTCCTCCTCCTTGTCATCCCTCTGTTTCTCTCTCTCCCTCTGGACCTCGTCCAGGTGGATCTTGCGTAGTAAGTTGTTGATGAGCACAGAGCGGCGGAGGTAAGCCTCGGGGTCGTCTAGGAAACGCAGCTTCTGCAGAGATAGGCGCAAGATGCAGCTGCGTTCCTCACGCAGGATCAGGTGCTGAGGAGAGACAGGTAAGATCAGAATCAGGTAAGATCTATCTATCTATCTATCTATCTATCTATCTATCTATCTATCTATCTATCTATCTATCTATCTATCTATCTATCTATCTATCTATCTATCTATCTATCTATCTATCTATCTATCTATCTATCTATCTATCATCCTGTTGTCCTATCCATCCATCCATCTATCATCCTGTTGTCCTATCAATCCATCCATCCATCATCCTGTTGTCCTATCCATCCACCCACCCACCCATCCATCCATCCATCCATCCATCCATCCATCCATCCATCCATCCATCCATCCATCCATCCATCCATCTATCATCCTGTTGTCCTATCCATCCATCCATCCATCTATCTATCATCACGTTGTCCTATCCATCCATCCATCTATCATCCTGTTGTCCTATCCATCCATCCATCCATCTATCTATCATCACGTTGTCCTATCCATCCATCCATCTATCATCCTGTTGTCCTATCCATCCACCCACCCATTCCCCCATCCATCCATCCATCCATCCATCCATCTATCTATCCATCCATCCATCTATCATCCTGTTGTCCGATCCATCCATCCATCCATCTATCTATCATCACGTTGTTCTATCCATTCATTCATCCATCCATCCATCCATCCATCCATCCATCTATCATGCTGTTGTCCTATCCATCCATCCATCCATCCATCCATCCATCCATCCATCCATCCATCCATCTATCATCCTGTTGTCCTATCCATCCATCCATCCATCCATCCAGATCTGAATGGTGCAGGTGCACAACAAATCAGCACTCAGCACTTATCAGCCGACACTCACTTTTTGTAAATATCCATGTAGGCTTCCCTGAACATCCTCCTCTTCCGCATATTTTCGCTTAAAGTAGGCGACTTTCGACGTTGTCGACCGTTGAGGGCACTCTTAGAGGAAAGACCCTGCGGATGAGCACACAAGGATTCTGTGAAACTGTGGCTTTGCAACTGGATGGAAATTTAATTTGTACAAATGTAACATCTCTCTTTCGATCTTTTGCTGGGAATGAAGATTCACCCTAAAACAATGCCATCAACAATATATGTCATGGGTAAAGTGGATTAGGTTAGACTACAGTCAGTGTGTTATGTAACAATGTCTGTGTGTGTTGTGTGTTTTAATTACCTGAGGACTGCTTTACGCAGACACACTCACACTCCTCTCTGAGAAATCCTCTATTCACCTGAGGCTCTTTCCTCTGGCTCACACACATTGCCTAATGGTTCCTAGTCATAGAGAAAAAGAGAGCGAGAGAGTATCATTTCCTGGATCCTACTGTTTCCTATTCGATTTCAGTTAAGTTGGTGTGAATGTGTGACAACTAGCCCCGACATTCCTTACACACAGATCAGTGCAGTTCTGTCTCAAAGAAGCAAAAACAAATCGCACAGTATAAATGTAATGGAATCTGCAGGCAGCTGTGCTGTAGCTGCACGATGTCTTGCTGCTGCGTTTCATTTATCAGGTTCAAAGAAATGTTCTGCATGCTCTGTCAACAGCGGTGCGGCACGCAATAACCGTGGGTGGGTAGAATAGCGTGGGCTGCATGTGAGTTTGTGTGCTTGAGAGAGAGAGAGAGAGAGAGAGAGAGAGAGAGAGAGAGATAACAGGCTATAAATCAATAAGGTATTTGTCTTCACTGCACTCTCTTTTGGTTACATTTGGTTAATCTGTACAAATACAGGAATGATATTAGATGCCATTTTGGGCACTGCATCAGTTTTAACTGTAAATGTGACTAAATTGTAAACATATGTAAAATACAATTTTCGAGTTCGAGCTATTAAAAAATACTGATAACACAGATTTTATAAAGCAACACACTGGCAACATCCCATTCACCATAAATTAATTTAAATTCTTAAAGTATTCTTAGTTATTATAATTAAAGCAATTCATATTTTTATTTGAACAATATTTTAACATGAAAGAAGTATTTTTTTTGCCTTAAGGTCCAATATTGCAGTTGTCTAGTATGGATGAAACACCGTGCAAAAGCAATAATTTTCGCTTTCTAATGCCATTGTAGCACTCAGCAATGATTCATTCAGAAAAATTGTCCATGAATTGGGGTTACCAAGATGCAGTATTCAGCTGGCCGTTGTGATAATTCATGTGATGAAAACATCGGTAATTGTGCTACTAATTTTAATGGAAACTTCATTTAAATTGTACTCAATGTTTATGGGTAAAACTTTTTAATGAGGAAAACATGACTAAGTGTATATTTAAATAATTTCTCCGTAAATTATGAATGAATTTATACTCATTACTTAAAAAAACTATTTAGAATATTCTGCTGTAAAATTTGAATATAGCCTAAATGCAATCTAATAGATTTTAACCGCATGTTCTCTGCTCTAGCATGCTTTTTCTTTTTAAGCATGCACTTTTTTTACAGTGTAGCCTAGCTGCAAAATAGGTGTATTTAATAAATTAATGTATGCATGCATAATGTTATAGTGCAGTATATTCTGTCACTCAACTGTCACGCTAATGAATGAATCACAGAACGCGCATTTTCTACAAAAAAAATAATAATAATAATAATAAATGGGTATGTTATATGTATTAGATAATTGCACCTATAACTGTTGCAAAATAAACAAATGCATGCAGTAAAAAAATAAAATGATGAACGCTCACTGAGAAAACAGAATTGAAAATCAATATGATTAACAAAGGTAAATGATCCTACCTTATTTATAAAGCCACATTAACAGTCCCTGCACGCGCGTTCATCAGATCAGAGGCTCAGAACAGCTCATATTGTGCCGAATGTAGCCGCTTTCAGCTCCTCGTGAGCTTGACGTTTCGCCCCCAGATCTCGAAGTCTTGCTTTTGATATAATCCCAGTAGTATTCGGCTCACTCTCGGCTCTTAAAATATCCCCTTTCTGTTCAGAGAGCAATAACAGACTGCACCGGCTCCTGATTGGTCGACCCCGAAACAGATGTTTCCTGTTGCTAGGAGAGTCACTAGGCAATGGTGACGCTCCAGCATCAAACTCCATTCTTCTCGCATCCTCTGCTGCTGCGTTTCCTCCTCCTCCTCTCTTGTTGCGTATTTCTTAACATATGGCTTATCTCCTCAATCATTTTTCGTTTTGAAAGGGTTTATTAATTTGCTCATATACAGAACTCTTACAACTTATCTCACTGGCATAGCCTACATAAGTAGGCTATAATCTCCTTCGAGCACAAGCGATTCTTCCACTCCCATACACAAACAGTAGGCTAAATAAATAAATAAATAAATAAATAAGGCTGTCAAAATTAACGTTAATTTTTCGATTAATATTTTTGTCAGTTTAACACGTTTAACAGCACACTCTCAGAAAAAAGGTACAAAAGCTGCTCTCGGCGGTACCGTGTCAAAAGGTAGGCCTACACGTTTGTACCTAAATGAGTGCATATTAGTACCTCAAAGGTACAAATTGGTACGGTATTACACAGCATCCGTTTTTTCTGTCATCCTTTGGCTACGTTATTAAAAAAATGCTATTAAAAAATATGAAGCGGTTGGACTGGTTGTTTCTAACGTTACATTATTTTGGAGTTTCAATATGAACACGCTGTCATTCATTCAGGTGCTATTAAATCATTCAAGATGCAAAAAAAAGAAAAGAAAAATAACTAAAATCTTTACTGGTGCACTGTCTGAGATTTTCTCTGTGGAAAAAAACACCCGAAACGCGTGCACAACGCCGCTTCAGACAGTTCACAGACAAAAACACAAACAATTATGTGAAACTTCCCATTTTGTCAAGTATCCTTATGAACGTAAAGATTTGTGAGTCTTAAAGTGACAGCCGCCTAATAAACCTGCTGTCTGTCATTAAAGTGTTAGTTCACCCAAAAATGTATATTTTGTTATTAATTCCTCACCCTCATGTCGTTCCAAACTTGTAAGACTTTCATTCATCTTCGGAACACAAATTAAGATCTTGAGATCCGAGAGCTTTCTGTTCAAAAAGTTCGAAAAGAGATCGTAAAACTAATCCATATTAATTGAGCTGTTTAGTCCACATTTTTTTCACATATAAACATTGATCAACAAATGAAGACTTCAGATGCAAAAGCCTCCAAGTCCGTCTGACGTTTTTCTTTAAAATAAGCATTTTTGTCAGGCTGTATAGGTTTCTACCTAAGTACTGGTTCTTCTGAATGGGCTGAGGCTGGGGTTTAGAGGGTTTGAAGTGAAAGTATTTTATGAATGTATACTACTGAGAGCATTCACTCAGTATTGTTATCTCATTTTTGACCGAAGTGGCTTTTAGAGGCTTTTGCATCTGAACTCTCAACCAAACCTGCTGGACGCACAAGAACAAACCTCATTGGTTCTTGCACGTCAAGCTTGAGCTTCCGTTTACCACAACTGATGTGTGAGTTGATGAATGTTTATGTGGATAAAAGCCTAAATTCAATCTGTTCATCATATAAAGCGATCAAGTGTCTTCAGAAAATGTGGACTGAACTGCTCAATTCATACTTAGTTTTACAATGTCTTTATGAACTTTTTGGAACTTTCAATTGGGTAGCTGTCAATGGAGGAACAGAAAGCTCTCAGAATTCATCAAAAATATCTTCATTTGTGTTCCGAAGATGAATGAATATCTTATGGGTTTGGAACGACATGAGGGTGAGGAATTAATAAGGGAATGTTTATTTTTGGTTGAACTAACCCTTTAATGTTAATCAAAGAACAAAAGACAAAGAGAAAATCACTCACTGCTCTTGACTAGATTAATCTTATTAAAGCTACAAAAGTTATTCATATTCAATTTATAATTTATGAAGTTTAGACTGTGCAGTGTTATTCAATTTCTATATATTTACATGTTAGACCTAGCCTACCTGAAAATCTTAAAGCACTAGTTACATGGGTCAAAAACAATGAAAACAATAACTTTTTTTGTACTTTTTTTGTATTTTAGCAGGACAGGAAAAAATATGAATTGGTCTCACTGGTTGTTTCTACATTATTTTGGCGTTTCAATGTGACAATATAAAAATATATTACAACTCGACTGACAGCACTAACATAAATAAATAAAACACACTCTCTTCTCAGTTTCATACACCCTTTCCATCTGATTTAAACAGCCTGATTACCAGATGACAGATATAGTTGGTTACAGTCAATTGTACATTTTCATTCATTACCATTCTAAATTATAATGAAATAAAACAGTATTGCCAGCAAAACTCATGTCTTAGAGATTTGTCTTTAATGATAAACAAAAATATATGCATTTATCTTCAAAAAGACTATTTGAATGCATGCAAAACAGGCACTATTGATGTTTAAAACACTGAGGTCCATGCATCTGTAATGTTTCAGAGTTTTCCATGCTAATCTCCAATATCACTGGCTATAAATGAAAACTCCATATAGGTTTGACAAGATCAGGCACTTATATATGCATAAAGCATTACAGACATGCATTAAAAAAGAGTTTGGGTTTTAATGTCACAAGGACAGTTTTAGGATTAAGATTTTCTTGGACATGCATAAGTGTGTGCTGTGCGTACAGACTATTTTTGGTAAGTAGGATTGGTCTCTTTCCATGCAATTACAATGAATGGGGATCGGAGCGTTCAAACTTCAAAATGGATTCACAAGCTCCAAGTCTTCTCAAACCATACAGTATCTTTGTGTGAGAAACAGACTGAAATCTATTCAATGATAATCTTCAGTGGTCTGTTAAGCATTTGTGATCGGATCATTTAGTTGCTGATTCAGATGAACTCGAGAACCAGATCAGTTCATTCAAATGAATAATTGACATTATTTATGTGAACTAGATCATTGAAGCAGATCGAGTGAAAGGATTCATTCGCTGATCAGATTTGCTCATAAACATGCAGAGTAGATCAATGTCGGATGTCAAATTTTTCAAAGAAATATAACATTTTGTCTCTTTGAAGCCTGACAGTGCCAGTCCTTATTCACTTCCATTACTGAAAAGAGTTCAACTCAACTTTTGTGATTCACAGAAGAATGATATACAGTTTGGAACATCATGAGGGTGAGTAAATAATGACTTTTGTGTGAACTATGCTTTAAGCATAGTTAAGTCATTTGCTGATATTGCTTATTCGGATATGGATAACTTAAAGGGATAGTTCACCCAAAAATGAAAATTAGCCCATGATTTAAGCACCCTCAAGCCATCCTAGGTGTATATGACATTCTTCTTTCAGACGAATACATACAGAGTTATATTAAAAATGTACTGGCTCTTCCAAGCATTATAATGGCAGTGAATGGAAGAATGTAGTGATGTAGCGAAAAGGCCTTGTGCACACTGGGACGATAATCGCACGAGCTTAACGCCAGCATTTTTTGATGCGTCTTTGTGTTCATACCCAAACGATTTTCACTACCGATGCGCTGAGTGAATGTGCAAATTCCCTCCCTGACAGTAGATACCACTTTTGATTTGATTGCAGATCAAATAGGATTCGATGGAAACTCACCATCGCCAAAAGCGCCAATCGGACAGTTTTTAACACGATGCGTCAAACCAAAAAAACAAACCCGTATTTTTTAAAACTGCCGTTAACTGTGATTTTTTTTACTGCCATTTTGCGCGTTGGTGTGCACACTCACATTGGCGCCCTTTGTTTAGTCACGAGGCGTTAAACGTCGGCGATAAGTGCGCGAGAATCGTCCCGGTGTTAACAAGCCTTAAGTGTTTTGAAATGCAAGAGGCGTTACACTTTCTGCGTAAGTTGAATACGGAAGGCGGTCTCGCGGAAGCTAGATATTTTATTTAATAAAGTTTTAAAAATGGATGTTTTCATTTTTCCATGTATCACTTCAGAAGGCCTTTATTAACCCCCCGGAGCCGTGTGGAGTACTTTTATAATGGATGGATGGGCTTCACATTTTGGGCTGCCATTCACTGCCATTATAAAGCTTGGATTAGCCATGACATTTTTTAATATTGAACAATATATAAAAATAAAATAATAACTCTGTATGTATTCGTCTGAAAGAAGAATGTAATATACACCTAGGATGGCATGAGGGTGAGTAAATTATGGGATAATTTTCATTTTTGGGTGAACTATCCCTTTAACTTGAGCATCCATTTTAACAGCAATATAAAAGTATCCTACCTTTTATCATAACACTGTCCAGAGCTAAAAATTATAGCATATTTGTTATGTAAAATGTAATAAAAAATGTAACATTTAATAAAAAGAAACAGCTTCAGTGTCACCCGTTGGTGAGCATGAATGAAAGTGCAGTTTTCACACTCATTTGGTCTTTCAAATCCTCACCAATTACCATCAACTTGTTCTGGTGTGGGTCTGAACTTGAGGCATTTAATCATTTCAAATGAATCCTCCATTCATTAAAATCACTAGGTGACAATCACTGTGGCTTGAGCAATAATGCGTTTTGATTGGTTGCTGCTGGGGTTAAAGAGAGTAGTCTATTTATTACGCTGTGATGTCATTTCCTGGTTACCAGATAAGAGTCTGTGTTAAGTACTCTCAGGGAGAAGAAGAGTGGTCTGACGTGGGTGTTTCTTTGTGCTTCCAAGATTTTCATAATTACATGCCTTATCTTTGTTTGATATCATTAAAAGTTGCTTGTTCATTCCCGTTTTTGTGGGTATTTTTGGCCTTGGCTGTTTCCGCCTTCCCAAAGGAATTTCCAGCTGAACACAGTTTGGTAAGTGTGAGTATATTTCTATCTCTATCCTCTAAGCCTCCAGTAGTGTGTGCCAGCGGCAGACCTGTTGGTTTCCGCTCTCCTTCATGTCCTGCCAGTGAAGAAGTTCTTCCTCGCCGCTGCTGTTCTGGCCCAGAGCCACCCAGCCAATCATCTCCTTGCGTTTCATATTCCGCCGATTGTAAATGGAGACCATTAATGTGACATCGGACAGTTGGAACAGCGCCACCTGGAAGACAAACGTCTCCTTGAAGACCGGATTCGGCTGACTGCGACGGATGGATGTCTTACAGCGGGATATCTCCTGTCCCATAGAGTTCAACAGAGTGAGCTTACCAAACGTATCTGAAAGAGAAAGACAGGTCACTGAATCTCTTTTCAATATGTTTACTGAATGAATATGCTCTTAATAATCTTGAATTATCATTTGAACATCAACCGTTCTGTGATTTATTCCATCTAGTTTTGGAGGCCCAATTTTTTTTTTGTAATAATGATTTGTCAATTGATTTATTTTGGATATTAAAAGCTTTATGTCTCTTTGTAATTGTTGGATTTTTTTTATTAAATCAATTAATTAATTCAATTATTTAGTAAATCATTTACATTACCATTCAAAAGTTTGGGGCCATAAGGTTTTTTCTTTTTCTTAAAAGATATTAATAATTGTATTCAGCAAAGACACATGTCAAATGTGACATTTATGTTAAAAAATATTATTTATTTCAAATAAATGCTCTTCTTTTAAACTTTCTATCCATCATATGTTCCTGATAAATGCATCACGGTTTCCACAAAAATATTAAGCAGTACACTTGTTTTCAACATTGATAATAATAAATGTTTATTACTAAATCAGCATACTTGAATGATTTCTGAATTATCATGCAGTGTTGGAAGTAATGCAAGCAACATGAGTTATGTAATCAGATTACTTTTTCAAGTAACTAATACAGTGATGTACTACTTTTAAATTTACAACAAAATATCTGAGTTACTTTTTCAAATAAATAAGTTACTTTGTTTTCCCATTTACTGACTGACAGCACTTCTGTCCCCATGTTGAGAGAAATCGTATTCTATAATTAAAACAGCGTAATGCAAACTCAGAATAGTACGCAAACCTAGAATAATTAAATATGTTAAATAATACAAAATGTACTTTATGTATTTAATCTCATTTTATTATCGAATTCAACCATGCTAATAAGCAAAAATGATCACATCACATTTGTGTTTCATTTTTTTGTTTTTATTACTGAAGTAAGAGTTTCTTCTCCTGCGTCCTATTCTTCTGCAATGCAGAATGGCAGCACAGCTGAAAGGTTTGTTTGAGCTGCACCCTCTACTGTACAGGCATGAATTTGCATTTCCTTCAGCGTGAAACTTATTCATATATTTTTTTTGTGTGAAAGGGCCTTTACATTTGCCTAAAATGGAGATTTTATTTATTTTTGTTATCAAAAAAACAAACAAGCAAGCTCAGCCCAGAAGAGAAAAAGTAATGCAAAAGTAACATAATGTATTACTTTCCATAAAAAGTAATTACTTTGCTAGTACAACCCTCTACAATGCGAGTAAATCACTCACCTATGCAAGTAAATCTTCACTCTGGGCGACTAAATAATATCTATCATTAGCCATTGGCTAATAAATTCTCGGATTTTACTCGCCTGTGTGTGTGTTAGAGGCTAAGAATAAGTTAAGCATAGATATATTTTCACTCGCTGAACACTGAAAGCGATAAAACGATCAGTCTATTTCAGTTCAGCTCAACGGATGCGGAGCGTGCCTGTATTTGACGTACTGTAAACTCTAGTGTGAAAGCACACAACTCGACGTCGCTTTGCCGAGAGCGCTGTGTTTCACACACACTCACTCACTCACTCACTCACTCACTCACTCACTCACTCACTCACTCACTCACTCACTCACTCACTCACTCACTCACTCACTCACTCACTCACTCACTCACTCACTCACTCACTCACTCACTCACTCACTCACACACTCACACACTCACACACTCACACACTCACACACTCACACACACACACACACGCGCAAAGAGATACCGTCTTAAATACCACGCAGAATCGACATGCGTCTTTATTGTTTTCCTGTCAAAACAACGGAGTTCATTCGGAATTATTCAGCTTTAAAGAACAAGCAGAAGATATGTCGGATTCTCCGGTAGTGGGCGGGACTAATACGCAAACAAATCAGTTCAAGTGAACGCAGACAACATGATTAATATTAATGAACCCATTAGCTCATCAATCCTTAGTGCGTTGTATATTGTTATTAGTAGTAGAATTAGTAGTAGTATTTTTATCTTATTAATAATTACTATTATCTATTACTATTATAATTTTTTACAGAAACACTGAATGACCAACAATATCTTAAGCACCACCACCAGTCCTAAGTTCAGTTAAAATATCAAATATGTATTCATATGTGTGTGTGTGTGTGTGTTGTGTGAGTATGCATGTGCGTATTTATATACACATAATAATTATACACAGAATACACACACATATTATGTAAACAAACTTTTATTTTGGATGCGGTTAATTGCGATTAATCGATTTGACAGCACTGATATAAATAAAATAGTATATCAGTCTGGCGAGTAAACAAAAAAAAATTCTAACCAATGGCGATTCTATTGCCAAGGTGTGCGTAGAGGGTTGTTAGTACTTATAAAGCACATTTTAATGCCTTATTCTGCATGACCATATTCTACATCCCTTAATTTAAACGCTACAAAAACGACCGTACTAACTATTAATACGCTATAAAGTAGGAGTTTATTGAGGCAAAAGTCGTAGTTAATAGTGAATATGTTACCTACTAGATTTATTGTATTTTTGATCAAATTAATTCAGCTTTGGTGAAAATAAGAGACATTTGAACGGTAGAATAGGTTGGTACGAACACAAATATTATTTTTCTTTTGAAGTAAACAGTTTCATTTAGACCCTTGGCTTAGGAAGATCACTAACATAACACCGTGACTCAGCATGAAAAACAGAGTGTGTCTGTCTGTGTATGCATGTGTGGTTTTCTCAGGTGGTAACGATACTCGGTTACTTAACGTAACCTCGGTTCTCTCTAGAAAAAGGAACGAGTATTGCGTAAGTTTCCTTACGCATCGGGAAAGTATTCTTTCTTCGAGATTTCTGAAAAACCCAAAATGATCCTTAATTTTGTAACATTGTCAACGCAGTGCGGCAGCCTGGCAGACCATAGCAGGCTATTCCAGCGTGCTATTGACTGCTCTGCTGGCAACTGCAGCAACCTATCGGTGAGCCCGCGTGACGTGGCGACCAATGAGGGCGCTTCGCACCCACCTGGCTTCATTTGCCTACAGGTGGGGCGTGGCCACGTGTATATAAGCGGGGCTCACGGGCTGCGTATTCGGTTTTCGTAGTTCTGAAGCGTAAAAGCCCGCGGGGCGCACGGCAAGGAACGCAATACTCGTTCCCTCTTCTAGAGAGAACCAAGGTTACGTTAAGTAACCGAGTATCGTTCTCTTACGAGAGGTTCTCTCGTATTGCGTAAGTTTCCTTACGCATTGGGAACACATTGTCAACGCCGTGCGCGCCTCGCGTACAGCATATGTATCCCAGGGAACCGGGGACCATAACAATGCTCGGGCAGGGTGGCCGGTAAGGAAAACGGGCCACCACATATACAGACACTTCATTCGAACTGACGGGTGGTTACAACGGGTGGTTACAACACCCTGTCCCATGAATCCTTCACCTGCCGGTCTCCTTCAAATTCGCCACACCTTGTCTCATGAATGAGGGAACGGCAACGCCGGTCGCCTTCAAATTCACAATATCTTGTTATATGAGTGAGGTAACGGCACCGCCGGTCACCTTCAAACTCACAACAGCTTGTCTCGTAAATGAGGGAACGGCACCGCCGGTCTCCTTCAAATTCACATAAGCCTAGTACCGAACTTACTACCAGTATGTGAGCTATGTCTGCGCAGAATCACTGGGCAGAACCAACAGCCCTATTGAACTGATAACACTTTCGCCTGTAAGGCAGGAACTTCCAGATTGTAAAATCTCACGAATGTAGACGGGGAGGCCCAGCCTGCCGCCATACAGATATCGTGGATGGAAATCCCTCTGGCCCAAGCCCACGAAGAGGCCATGCCTCTAGTGGAGTGTGCTCTGACACCTAGCGGGCACTGCAGATGTTTGGAAGCGTAAGCTGCTGCAATCGCGTCCACTATCCACCTGGACAGGGTCTGTTTCGAGGAGGCGAGACCTTTAGTGCGCCCTCCAAACGAAACAAATAGCTGCTCAGAGCGCCTGAAGGCGGCGGAGCGTGTGACGTAAACCATCAATGCCCTGACAGGGCAGAGGACATTGCCACCGTCCCCCTCATCGGATGCTGGCAGAGCCGAGAGGGAGACAATCTGCGCCCTGAAGGGAGTACCTATCGCTTTGGGGACATAACCATGCCTCGGCCTAAGAATGACCTTGGAGTCATTCGGGCCGAACCCCATACACGTCGGGCTCACTGAGAGCGCGTGTAGATCCCCCACGCGTTTTACTTAAGCCAGAGCTATCAGGAACGCGGTTTTTAGCGAAAGGAACCTTGGTTCCACAGTCTCGAGCGGTTCAAAGGGATGAGCCTTCAGGGCCTCTAGGACCAAGGCCAGATCCCATATAGGAACCGATGGGGGCCGCGGGGGATTCATCCGTCTGGCTCCTCTGAGGAAACGGATGATGAGCTCGTTCCTTCCTAGCGTGCTACCTAGCGTCGTCTGAGCGAACACTGCTATAGCCGCCACATACACTTTGAGCGTGGAAGGGGACCTGCCCAGTTCCAAAAGCTCCTGGAGGAAGGAGAGCACCCGCTGGACCCCACATTGCTGTGGGTCCAATCCCTTGGAAACACACCACTCAGTGAACACCGACCACTTACAACTATATAACCGCCTCGTCGAGGGGGCTCTAGAGTGTGAAATCGTGTTCATAACCCCTTCGGGCAGGTCAAAGGGTATCCGTTGGTCACCCATACATGCAGAGACCATCGCTCTGGATGGGGATGCCAAACTGACCCTCCTGCTTGAGAGAGGAGGTCTGCTCTCAGCGGAACTGGCCAGGGGGGTGAGTGCGACAGCTTCACCAGCTCTGGGTACCAAATCTGGTTCTCCCAGCGCGGCGCTATAAGGAGCACCGGGCGGCACGTCTCCCTGATTTTCGCTATGACCTGGGGCAATAGGGAAATCGGCGGGAAAGCATACAGCGGGAGGCTGGGCCAAGGTTGGGACAGCGCATCCTCGCTTTTGGACAGAAACCTCGGGCAGCGGGCGTTCTCTCTTGTTGCAAAGAGGTCGAGCTCCGCTCTGCCGAATAGGCGCCATACCAGCTGGACTGTCTGAGGGTGCAGGGACCATTCTCCTGGGAGAATGAGGCCCCTGGACAGCTTGTCCGGGCCCACATTGAGGTGGCCCGTTACGTGTGCAGCTCTCAGCGAGCGCAGCGAGCTGTGTGCCCACACGAGCAGGCGTTCTGTCAGATTGCCCAGACACCTGGACCTGACACCGCCCTGCCGGTTCACGTAGGACACTACTGTGGTATTGTCCGACCGGACCAATACGTGGTGTCCTCGTATAAGCGGGAGAAACTGCTTGAGCGTGTTCTCTACCGCTATCATCTCCAAATAGTATATGTGTAGGAGCTTTTCTCCGCTCGACCAGAGGCCCGAGGCCAATCTGCCCTCGAAAACGGCGTCCCAACCCGAGGTGGAGGCGTCCGTCGAGATGACCTTGCGGTGTGAGATGGCTCCCATCGTCACTCCCCGCTGGTACCAGTCGGCTACTAACCAGGGCTCTAGGGCTGAAACGCAGCCCTGAGTCACTCTGATCCTGAAGCCTCCGGACGCCCAGGCTCTGTGAGGCATCTGCGGGCGTTTAACCAGCATTGCAGCGGGCGCATGCGCATTAAGCCCAGCTGGAGCGCAGCTGCAGCTGAGGCCATACGTCCCAGCATCCTCTGAAAGAGCTTGAGAGGTGCGATTTTGCGCGGCCGGAAGTACGCAGCCATGCGCCGAACTTGGCGCGCACGTTGGGGTGACAGGCGGGCTGACATTGCCACAGTGTCCAGATTCAAACCCAGAAATGAGGTTGATTGCGTGGGCACTAATGAGCTCTTGGTCCAATTGACTGTGAGCCCCAGGCTGTCCAGATGGCTGAGCAGCATTGCCCTGTGGGCGAGGAGCTCGGCCTCTGACTGCGCCAGGATGAGCCAATCGTCCAGATAGTTCAATACTCGCATCCCTCGACTTCTCAGGGGAGCGAGGGCCGCGTCCATGCACTTCGTAAATGTACGGGGTGCTAGTGACAGGCCGAACGGAAGGACAGTGTATTGATAAGCCTGGCCGTCGAAGGCGAATCGTAAGAATGGCCTGTGACGCGGCGTTATCTTGATTTAAAAATATGCATCTTTTAAATCTAGGGAGATTAGCCAGTCTCTCAGGCGAATATGCGCGAGGATCTGCTTGGTCGTGAGCATCTTGAACGATCTTCTCATAAGAGCTTTGTTCAGACGCCTCAGATCCAGAATCGGTCTGAGCGACCCATCCCTTTTTGGCACGAGAAAATACCGGCTGTAAAAGCCTGACTCGCTCATAGAATGGGGAACCGGTTCTATAGCCCCTTTGCACAGCAGCGTGGCTATCTCTGCTTGAAGTAGATGTGCTACTTCCTCGCTCACTCTCGTCTCCGTACGCGCACAGAAGCGCGGAGGGCGGCGAGCGAACTGCAGAGTGTAGCCGTGCTTCACTGTTTTCAGCACCCATTCTGATACACCTGGAATGGCTTCCCACGCTCTCGCGTGTGCCACATGGGATAGAACGGCCTCCGGGCTCGAAACGCCACGCTTCGCGGGTTTGACGGCCTGTATAGGAGGGGCAGGCGCAGTGCGCGCGCTCTCTGTGCTGTGGGCCAGCCGATCGCTCGCGATGGCTGGCCGCCCTACACACTGTATCTCTGCCGCTTCGAGCGGGGAGTAGCTTGTGTGTGGCCCTACACTCATCGCTCCGGCCACCCTGGGCGGAGAACAAATGGTGTGTGGCGCGGCGCGTAGCGCCTGAGGCATAATGTTCGCGAAAATGTGTGAGTGCGTTTGAGCGGGCACAACTCTTACGCGTGGAACATGACCGGTTAAGAGTGGCTGTGTGACAGCGCGTGTGGTGGTTAGGCGTGGACGCAAACAAGCGGACACATGACCTAACTCTAGCACTCGAGCGGCCGGTGGCCGCTTTATGTGAGTGAGAGACACAGGGTTTATAGTGCTTGTGTGCAGGGGTGAACACAGAAAAGTGGGCACATTTACTGCATTTGAAACACCTACGGCGTGAGCCGTGCAACCAGAAATAATGCAACTTTTGTGATTTCTCTGGTTCGCCGTAAAAACGGCGGTTATTGACAGGCGAGAGGGCAGTTTTGCCGGCTCGTTGGCTGTGTGAAATCCATCTGCAGCAGCCACAGCGGTGGGGGCTGACAGGAAAGAGAGTTTTGACGGTGGTCCGGCCGCGGCGGGACTTAACCGTCGTTTCTAGCCTCTGGCTAGGAGGACTTTGGACGGCCGGGGGCCCCGAGGGGGAGGCGGCTTACCACGGCTGGAAGAGCGTGATCTGGGGCGGCCGCTCGGTCTTCGCTGAGACGAAGGGGGCCGCGCTGGGCGCTGCGCGGAGCTCGGTGCTGGCTGGTCACGAGGACGGCGAGCAACGGAGCTATTGCTAGCGTCGGGGCGTCGAGGCAGGAAGAGGTTCATGGCCTGAGTCGTCTTATGCACTTCAGAGAAACGATCGACGATCCCCTTGACCGCTGGTCCGAAGAGCCCAGACGGGGAGAGCGGGGCGTTTAGAAAGGCAGCGCGCTCTGTTTCTCGCATATCCGCGAGCGTGAGCCAGAGGTGGCGCTCAGCTACCGTGAGGGAGGCCATAGAGCCTGTGGTCCGAGGGCCTGTGCTGCGGTCTTGGTACCGCGAAGGGCGAGATCCGTCGCGCTTCGCAAATCCGTGACCAACTCAGTGTCATAGCTTTTCTCGTCCAGGTCGCGGAGGAGATTAGCTTGGAGGATTTGCAGCATGGCCATAGAGTGCAGAGCAGATGCCGCTTCAGCGCGCGGCCGATCAGCGATGACGTCACTCTGCAGGCCTTAGACGAGAGGGCAGCCTTTGAGCGCCAACCAGAAGGCGGGCAAAGGTGCGCTGCGACCGCCTCTTCCACCGGAGGGATAGCATTGTAGCCTTTCTCATCCGCGCCGTCAACTTGTGAGAGCGCCGAAGAAGCCTGAGACGAGACCCTCGTGGAGAATGGTGCGTTCCAGGACTTCGCGAGCTCCTCGTGAAGCTCTGGCAGAAAAGGTGCAGTCCTGGAGGTGGGCGCACGGCGGCGACTGTTTAGGAAGCATCCGTCAAGTCGATTCGGCGCTGCCACCTTGGGCGGGGCCCATTCGAGGCCTAGCTGCTCGACAGCCCGGGTGAGAAGGCGCAACAGTTCCGCGTCCTCACCCGCTCGAGAGCGTCCGGAGGCCCGGACTGAAGAGGTCGCGGAAGACCAGTCCTCGCTGTCGGAAGCCATGATGGAGCAGCTGTCGGCGCGTTCCGCGGCCGCATCCGCCTCATCCCTGGAGGATAATCCGCAACAGAAATGGCGGCCTGGGGTGGGGTGGGGGCGGGGAAGGCGAGAGTGAAGCCGGCGGGAAGGGTTCCGGCGAGCTTCTCTCTGCGAACTCCGGAGTCCGCTGCGAGCGGCGCTTCTTTCTGCGCGGCTTAGCAGGGACTGGAGGGATGTCGTCATCGAACTGATTGAGTCGAGCCCGCAGGGTCGACATCGTCAGTTCCTCGCACTCCGGGCATCCGCCGGCGAGTAGTGCGGCGGCGGCGTGATCACGGCCCAGGCAGAGAGCGCAGATCACATGGCGGTCCCCGGAACTGAGCTGCGCGTGACACGAGCCGCAGGTGGAACGAGACATTTTGTATCAAACGCTCGGCTCTTTTTGAGAAAGTGTGACGCAGCGGCGACAACACTTGAGCGTAAAAGGATATGGGCTGCCGGATAGCAGAGCAGGCACGGATGGCTGAAGGTGGCGCGATGCTGCCGGCTTCTTCAGGCGCTGTCCTCTGCTTGCTCGTCTGCACGATCACGGCGGCGGGTTCCAGATCCAGCGATGCGAAGGGCTTCGCTGAAGAAAAGAAAATCGAATACGCAGCCCGTGAGCCCCGCTTATATACACGTGGCCACGCCCCACCTGTAGGCAAATGAAGCCAGGTGGGCGCGAAGCGCCCTCATTGGTCGCCACGTCACGCGGGCTCACCGATAGGCTGCTGCAGTTGCCAGCAGAGCAGCCAATAGCACGCTGGAATAGCCTGCTATGGTCTGCCAGGCTGCCGCACTGCGTTGACAATGTTACAAAATTAAGGATAATTTGGGGTTTTTCAGAAATCTCGAAGAAAGAATACTTTCCCGATGCGTAAGGAAACTTACGCAATACGAGAGAACCTCTCGTAAGAGAACTCATCGACTTGATGCGAGAGGTGTGTGAAAAAGATCTGGGGCTCTGTGATCGATAAAATGTCGTGTAACTCTATTCACCCAGGAGCATTGTGAGATAGATTAAAATCCATAAACTCTAAAAGCCTGGTGTTTGGCCCACAACACGTTTGAGTGTGACTCATTCAAAATGTGCATGTACAAATGTGTGTTCTAGCAGCTCGTTCATTTAGAAAGGATTTATTGCAGTACATTTACTCTGAATCAATATCAGACGGCTTTACAAAAGGTTATTTGCTCAAGAGTCACTCCTGATGGTCTAATGATGCCTGTGAATGTGTTTCTGAGCCTGTTAGTGTGAGTGGGACGGTGTGTTTACCTGGAGGTCTGTTGAGTGCGAAGTTACGAAAGTGGCTGCCTTTAATGATCTCCACAGACAGGCGTCCTGTGGTGGCGTTATACGATAAACCCAGCAGTAGTTCTGGATTTCCACCGTGAGACACAGACTGACTGGAGGAAGCACTGTCACTCTGTGCGCTGAAAGACACCTGGGAGTCTATTGTCTGCATGGAGGGAGATGGAGAGATGCCAATGTGACCTAATTAGTTGGTATTTGTATGTAAAGTGTAGTTAAACATAGTTTTTAACACATGAATACACTGTAAAATTGTGCAAATATCCTCCCCGGAAGAAAAAAGATTTTGTAAAGTGCAATAAAATCAAGAATCTGTGATTTGTTCATTCTCTTTAACCTTTATTTAACTGACATAAGTACAAAGAAAAGATGTTCAATGTTATCACTGACCAACTTTATTGTATTTTGTAAATATAACTGAATTTTAATTTTGTGGCTGCTACACACTCCAAAAAAGTTGGGACAGAGGCATTTTTACAACTGTGTCACATCAGCTTTCCTTTTATTTACACGTTTTAATAGTTTGGGAATTGAGGATACTAATTGTTGCATTTTTGCAAGTGGAATCTTTGCCTAATCTCGTCTGATACAAGACAGCTGCTCAACAGTCCATGGTCTTCGTTGTCTGATTCTCCTTCATGATGGGCCAAACATTTTCAATATAAGACAAATCTGGACTGCAGGTGTAGAGTGTCTATGAAACCACTCTGTTTTAGCATGTTCAGAATGAGACCTGGCATTGTCTTGCTCCCCAGGAAAGATGTCATCTTTATGCCATTAAATGTACACTCCCAATATATGCCTCAATGTCAGTGGTACCTTCACACACATGCATCTCTCCCATGCCGTTTGCACTGATGCACCACCATACCATGACAGATGTTTGCTTTTTGCACCTGTTGCTGATGAAATTCTCTTTCGTCTTAGGGATTGGGAACTCGATGTTCATTTCCCCCAAAAACCAGCTGAAACGTGGACTTATCTGACCGCAGCACACATTGTTTTGGATCATCTGAGATGAGCTCAGGTCCAGAGAACTCTGTCGGCAGACTGTATTTAGTTACAACGGTTTTCAAAAGTACTCCTGAGCCTATGTGGCTATATTTTAACACAGTAGCATGACGGTTTCTCATGCAATGCAGTCTTGCCCTACACGGCCTGAGATTTCTCTTGATTCCCTGAATCTTTTCAC
The DNA here is from genome assembly GCF_949357685.1 of Gobio gobio. Classification (NCBI taxonomy): domain Eukaryota; kingdom Metazoa; phylum Chordata; class Actinopteri; order Cypriniformes; family Gobionidae; genus Gobio; species Gobio gobio. The sequence goes on along the minus strand of NC_137111.1, from coordinate 21,185,576 downwards.
AATAGTATGTATGGTAGATGGTGAAAGACCTAAATACTTTTCAATCTTGCATTGAGAAATGTGATTATTGAATTATTTGATAATTCTCTCATGAAATTTGGCCCAAAGTGATGAGCCATGAACCACCTTAGCTGGCAAAGACTGAGATGCTCATTTTATACCCAGTCACAATACCCTCACCTATTACCAATTCATCTGCTTATTGTTCAAAACAGTTTAACTTGTATGTTCTATAATATTTTCACTTTTATTTTGCCTCTGTCCCAACTTTTTTGGAGTGTGTTGCAGCCATCAAAATAAAAATAAAACATATTTTCAAAATACAATTAATTTGTACTGTGAAAACATTGTTTTTTTTTACCCTTTTGTCAGTTAAATGAAGATTTCAAAATCACAGATTCTTGATTTTATTGCGATTTACAAAATGTCCCAACTTTTCTGGAATTTGGGTTATATATATATATACACTGATTATCTCTTCATCACGCCACCCGTTAGAGGGTGGGATATATTAGGCAGCAAGTGAACATTTTGTCATTGATTGTCAACATTTAGTTTGATGTGTTAGAATCAGGAAAAATTGACAAGTGTAAGGATTTGAGCGAATTTGACAAGGGACAAATTGTGATGGCTAGACCACTGGGTCAGAGCATCTCCAAAACTGCAGCTCTTCTGGGGTGTTCCTGGTCTGCAATGGTCAGTATCTATCAAAAGTGGTCCAAGGAAGGAACAGTGGTGAACCGGCGACAGGGTCATGGGCGGCCGAGGCTCATTGATGCACATGGGGAGCGAAGGCTGGCCTGTGTGGTCTGATCAAACAGACGAGCTACTGTAGCTTAAATTGCTCAAGAAGTTAATGCTGATTCGGATAGAAAGGTGTCAGAATACACAGTGCATCACAGTTTGTTGTGTATGGGGCTGCATAGCCGCAGACCAGTCAGGGTGCCCATGCTGACCCCTGTCCACCGCCGAAAGCACCAACAGTGGGCACGTGAGCATCAGAACTGGACCACGGAGCAATGGAAGAAGGTGGCCTGGTCCGATGAATCATGTTTTCTTTTATATCACGTGGATGGCCGGGTGCGCATGCGTCGCTTTCCTGGGGAACACACAGCACTAGGATGCACTATGGGAAGAAGGCAAGCCGGTGGAGGCAATGTGATGCTTTGGGCAATGTTCTGCTGGGAAACTTTGGGTCCTGCTATCCATGTGGATGTTACTTTGACACGTACCACCTACCTAAGCATTGTTGAAGACCATATTTACGTTGGCCTCTTTCAGCAGGATAATGCGCCCTGCCACAAAGCAAAATGGTTCAGGAATGGTTTGAGGAGCACATTGAGTTCAAGGTGTTGACTTGTCCTCTAAACAAACATGTCTGATCCATGGAGGCCCCACCTCGCAACTTACATGACTTAAATGATCTGCTGCTAACATCTTGGTGCCAGATACCACAGCACACCTTTCTAGTGGAGTCCATGCCTTGACGGGTCAGGGCTGTTTTGGCAGCAAAAGGGGGATCAACACAATATTAGGTCATAATGTTATGCCTGATCGGGGTATGTCATACATAAAATGTGCAGCCTTGTGCAGTTTTTATTCATCAAAATGTCGCCATAGTTTACATAAGGAAATACTGTCAAAGTGCATTGGTTATATTGCCAACATGGCTAAGCATGACTTTATTTTCTGTGTATATATGTAGGGATGGACAGACAGGACGATGATAGATAGTGGCCCAACCATACCCAACCATGGTCCAACCATACCAGTTAAAAAAACTGAATACTTTCATAGCAAATATACACACCTTGAGATTACTTCGTGGCTCCAGCAGCAGCGTGATCTCGAACCTGCCTGTGTGTTTCAGCCTGCTCAGCTTGTACATGGCCTCTCCCATCATCCTCTCCCTGTTCATCTTCCCCAGCGCGTACAGGCGGAACCGCAGCGCAGAGGAACCCAAATCCCCTGGCTCTAGATTTGAGAACCGGAATGTCTCCTCGAACCTGGGCGTGGAGCCTTTCTGCACGGCCGTCTTGTGCCTCTGCCGTTTCCCAGGTAACAGCACCACGTGCACCTGCCAGGAGTCCATGCCACTCCGTGCCTTGTCTGGAATGCCTTGGGCTAATATCACGGTGACAAGGAGTCTGTGGGTTTCAGCCCTGTAGTCGAGGGCAATTATGAGATCCCCACATATTGAGATGTGCCCACGGGGAGAAGAGCTCGAAGGGTGGGACGGAGATTGTTCATGCTGTTAGAGAGAGGAAAAACACATTTGCATACATAAACACAAATATACTCAATGCATATGTAAACATACAGATCTAAACACACACATCATTCAACCTCCCACTCTTTGACACCTCTCTAACTGGATGAGAAAGATTTTACCGTGAAGAAAACCTAATACATAAACAAGGTGTTTCCATTAGCAATGGCTATGAGTGCCATAGAGCACAGACGACTCATGAATATTTATTAGAATTATGAATGGAAAAATGAAAACAAAGGCGTTTCATTGATATGTATAAATCTAAATATTTTATATTTCAAATGTTTGAAAGTTTGGGGTTGGTGAGATTTTTTTTTATGTTTTTGAAAGAAGTCTTTTCTGCTCACCAAGACTACATTTATTTGATCAAATACAGTGGTAATATATTATTACAATTTAAAATATTTGTTTTCTATTTTAATATATTCAATAAATATTTAAAATTTTAATGTATTCCTGTGATGGCAAAGCTGAATTTTCAGCATCAATACTCGATAGGATTCTTTGATAAATAAAATAAAACAGAAATCTTTTGAAACATTATAAATGTCTTTTCTGATCAATTTAATCTTTCTGAAAAAAGTATTGTACTGACTGGCAGATTATATGGGAAGTATAAAAAGTATAAGCACACACACCTCAGGGCTCCATGTAGGGAAACTTTCCGTAGCCTCACTGTTGTCATAACCACGATTATCAACTGCCAGACTTCTTTGTGGGGTTTGCCGCCCCATGCTGCCCAGGCGACTGCCCTCATCTCTGGGTAGAGCCTCCAGACCGTCCACTGTGTCCTGGGAGCCCACAGAAATCTGCTCCGCCATCAGAGAGAGGGGGTCTGTGGGTGTTCGGCCCTCAGGAAGAGGACTTTGCGATAAGGGATCTCTCGGCTCAGACCCTACACGTCGCCTGGATGTGAGGGGATCTTGAAAACTCTGCACACTGTTTCTCTCAGCTTCTACATGGAGAGGAAGAAAGAACGAGACTAAACTAATGTGTTGCTCTGAAAACTGGGTAGCACTTTAGTGTATAATAATCTCCCACTAGTTACTGTTAGTTAATGCTTTAAAGGGATAGTTCACCCCAAAAATGTGTCATCATTTACTCGTTCTAAACCTGGTAGCCATTGACTGCCATAGTATTTTTCCCCCATACTAAGGATTATGGACGTCAATGGCTACTGTTTGGTTACTAACATTCTTCAAAAATATCATTTTTTGTGTTCAACAGAAGAAGAAAAAACGTATAGGGGTTTGGAAGGACATGAGGGTGAGTAAATGAGAGAATTTACATTTTTGGGTGAACTATCCTTTTAACTAACATTATCTAAAAACGAGCAATACATGTGCTACAGTATTTATTCATCTTTGTTAAAAATAATTAAGAAAAATACAACTGTTTGTTAGTTCATGTAAGCTCGGGTACATTAAATAATATTACCATGAACAAGGTTAGAAGGGAAGGTTACTTTGGACATGTAATTGGTTACAGTTACAAGTTACCCTATTTAAAATATGTAATAAGTAGTGTAACTATTTCAATGACTTTAATAAAGTAATGTAACTGATTACATTTGATTCCTTTTCTAATTTCCAGCACTGGAATGCATTTTTATCACTCGCCATGGTGGCAACTCTTAGACAGATTGCAGCCTAAAGCTTTCAGCGGAAATGTGGATCGGCAAACAGGCAAAGCAACAAATTAATATTATTCAACATATCCTAGCTTATTACAGAAAATATTCAGATGTAACCACCTTTGTAATCGTTAACAGCTTCAAAAGTAACTGTAATTTAACTATACATTTTTTCTCAGTAACTGTAACTGATTACGGTTACATTTATATTGTAATTAAATTATGTAACTAGTTACTCCCCAACACTGACCATGAATAATGTTGAAGTAAATTAACATGAATTACAACTACTAAATGCTACTACTACATATTTTTGATTGTTTTAAAATCTTATTGTTTAATCTCAGATGTTTCCCATAAATAGAAATAAAATATTCCTTGGCATAAATAAAAATAAAAATAATGCAGATAGTCCAGATAATTTAGTCATAGGAGAATTTAAATGAAAATTGAAAGACTTAATCGGAGCATAGTTTGAGACATCTTTGAGACCTTTGCTGAAACTTCAAAGGAGACACAATTTTCTGAAGTGTCTAAAAAGTCTCCATTTAATCTCATTGCTGTCTGAGAAACGACTGAGATATTGAGGAGAACTCATTAGTACATTTGAATTCCATTGGGGGAGTCAAATAAATGGAGGACTATATTTAGCAGTAACAATTTAGCAGTAGACCTTTGATTGAGAGCTAATGACACAATTAACAGCTCCGTCACACACACACACACACACACACACACACACACACACACACACACACACACACACACACACACACACACACACACACACACACACACACACACACACACACACACACACACACACACACACACACACACACACACACACACACACACACACACACACACACACACACACACACACACACACACACACACACACACACACACACTTTCCCTGAACACTTAGCAAATAAAATTTTATTGACACTCTGACAGTCATCATAATTAAAGGACAAGCTCATTTGACCAATCAGACTCCCCGGAGCCGATGATAATGATAGTAATTTACGGCGTTAAGTGCTTGTCCTACGTGACTCTGTGAATTTCACTGAATGGAATCTCTTTCAGGGTACAAACTGTTCTACTCCACAGCAGCGAACAATTAACTGCAGACAGGTCCAGTCACTTTGTTACCATGGCAACCGGAAAGACGCTTTTCCATGGCAACTGATGCCGTGATGACCATTCCGAGAAATTTAAGAATTCAATAGACACAAACAGCCAACCGGAAGCTGTTTTAGTTGAGATATGTCACATTAGATGAGATGTTGACTGAGCAATAGGAGGAGATTAACAGTTATGTGACAAGAGTCACATAGATAAATATTTATAAGAGGCGTTTGGGTTTGTGTTGTGCCTCCTGAAACATAGGTTAGCTTTATTCCACAAACCACTGGTCAGCACACTATCTTTCCATGAAACTATACAATTTCTGTTTATTTAGAAAAATAATTTTGGTTTACACAGTGATACTTTAGTATTATTTATATACTATTATAGTATTTATTCATATTTTAAATTAGCTTATATTTTCAGTCTTCATTTGAATTTTAGTTCAAGTTTTAGTAATTTTGTGCTTTTGTATTTTTTTGATTTGATTGTTTTTTATTTCAGTCTTAGTTTGTCATTTTAGTACTTCAATTCGTTTAATTTTGTTGCCAAGACAACATTTCTAAATTAGATGAAAGGTTTTCCATCTAATATATATTTTTTTTATTTATTTCAGCTTTACTTGAAGTCCTGAAATGTATTTTTAATAGTTTAATCACGTCAATCAATAAGATTTGTATTGACAATGTCAAAGGATGGTTTTATTTTTAAAAAATGATGCAGATGGTTATGAGCCAAGGTCAGATAAAAAAAAAAGCAAGTATTAATTTATTTTTATGTGAATTAAAATGAGTAAAAAGCAAACATTTTTTCACAATCTTTTTTTTTTTGTAGAAATGCTTTTGAAATAACTAAATTTCCTTAATGAATTAAGTGAATTTCTTAAATGCATTTCACTCATTGCTCAATTTATCAGCATGTCAAGGAGTTGCTTCAAAGGATATTGAAATACCGATCACATCTAAAATTTTTAGTTGGCCAAATTGAATTTCTGTGAATTAAGTTGCATCAATTCACAGAAAATCAATTTGGCCAACTGAAAAATTTTGATGTGATCGGTCACTAGAAAATTTTCAATTGGAGACCTGAATTTTTTTTTACAGTGTGTGTATATATATATATATATATATATATATATATGGCTGTCATGCATATCTACATATGCTAGTCAAGTATAACTACGCAATGCATATTAAGGGGTCTAAGCACTAAAGGTGCTGGAACCCTATTGTGTTTCTACTGATTTTCTTTTTCTTCATCCTTCTTATTTTTCTGTTCTAAAGGTGTATGGGCGTCAAAGAAAAATCCCACAGTTGGCAGGATGGTCCAAATTGTGCATCGTATACAGCGCTACTCAGGCGCAGACACACCCCCGTCCAACACTATAGGTGGAGCTATAAAAAGGAAATTAGCATTTGTTATAATTTGCTTTTCTTTTGTAACTATGGTATCATAACTAAATAGAAACAAAAATCCACCCCCCACCAAAAAAATCCTTACATCTAGCCCTACAAAATGTATATCTCTGATTTAATTTCCACCTATGAAACATTTTAGCCAATATATATTTTAATTAAAAAAAAACTACTTTTTTAAACTCCTTCTAGGCCGTTGGTCCAATCTTCACCAAAAGATATTGGACACTGAGGACATCCATCAAGTTTTGTAAAATTCCACCAATAGAGGGCGCTACAACTAGAAAACCATTATAACTCTGCAACCGTATAATCCATGAAGTTGAAAATTGGTATCCATCTTTGGTGGACATCCTAACATATCCTCTAATATGACTCGGATACTTAAAAAACATGGCGCCAGATTCCAAATTTCAGCAGCCAATAACATCAAATCTGAATGGTCTACCTTTACAGAAATGTATATTATTTGTACAAATTAGCGGTGTGAATATAGGTACCGATTTTTGTAAAAATCTGCCATAAGGTGGCTTTATAAGCAACTTTGTTTTAGTGAATCCTTACTTAAAGGGGTCCTATTACCGCCCTTTTACGAAGTCTTGATTTTGTTTTTTGGGTGTACTAGAATTTGCTTTCATGCTCGATTGTTCAAAAAACACATTGGATGGGATCCACAAATGAAAACTCAAATGAATGGGATCATGTCGCTTTGTCCCCTAGATGGCGGTGTAAATTGGACTTGAAACAACGCTAATGTTGGCTAGCAGGTGAGCGGAGGCACAGCTTTGCCCTTTGTTTACATCGTAGCAACAACATAAAAAGTGTAATTGGAACTTGTTAGTTACAAGTTGTGATCCATAAACAACAGATTATCCCAATGAAGTGGAAACTGCTCAATTTCAGGAGAAGCTTATGTGCCTAGCCTTCATTGAAGGCTACTCTCTTAGTTTCTGTAAGATGTTCTCCATAAAATGTGCAGCACACAGATACATGTTGGGGTTATAATGCTCAGGAACAGGGTTTAAAATACATTTTAACCTCTCTAAGTTTGTCAGCCTTAGGAAGGTTGAACATATAAGTTTTGGAAACGTGGTGGAAAAAATAGCATCTCTTCAACATAACTTTCAGTGAAGATTCAAGATGGACCAAATGGATCATATTATACATTTCAGTTGTATCGCTAATCATCCACAAGGCCATTACTGCTTGGACCCCAATGATTACCGCTTGTGGCTATATTTATATATACATTTATGAGCAAACAGGAGAATGTGGGTGCATACCTTCACAGTCAGATGGCTCTGTGCTTCCTTCTTCCTGGTCAGACAGCAGACGTTTAAATTTGTGATGTGGCTCTGGTGCGCTCTGGGTGTTGTTGAGCTCTGTGACCCCTGAACGGAAGCTTTGTGAGCGGGAAACGGAGATCTCAAAATGCTTTGCCAACTCATCATCGCTGTCTGATAAACTGGAAACCTCAGCATCATCGCCGTAACTATTCACTGCACACACACACATGGACGGGGACAGAAGGAAAAACAAAGGACCAAATTAAGAGACAAAAAATAGACAAAGATCAAAGCAGTGAAAATGTATGACCTTCCAGTTTATCTAAAGGTAGAATTTGCAGCCATAATTCCAAGGTAATTCTATGTGGTTGCAAGGGTGTACTGTGCCATTACAGTGCCATTGCGTTTAACTCCAATTTTAGGAAGGAAGTAAGTTAGTGAGGGAAGGGCATAAATAATTAGACTTAAAGGGATAGTTTACCCAAAAGTGAAAATTCTGTCACTCACCCTCATGTCGTTCCAAACCCGTAAGACTTTCACTCATCCTCGGAGCACAAATTAAGATCTTTTTGATGAAATCTGAGAGATTTCTGTCCCTCCATTGACAGCAATGCAACTACCACTTTGACGCTTCAAAAAGTTCATAAAGAGATCATAAAAATGATCCATATGAATTGAGCGGTTTAGTCCAAGAGACGTTATAGCGCGTTATATGATGAACAGATTGAATTTAGGCTTTTATTCACATTCAAACATTCATCAACTCACACATCAGTTTTGGTAAACAGAAGCTCAAGCATGTGCGAGAAACAATGAGGTTCATTCCCGTGTGTTACGCAGCACGTTTGAGCTTCAGCAAGAACCAATGAGGTTCATTCTCGTGTTACGCAGCGCATTTGAGCTTCCTCAAGAACCAATGAGGTTCATTCTTGTGTAACGCAGCGCATTTGAGCTTCCTCAAGAACCAATGAGGTTCATTCTTGTGTAACGCAGCATGTTTGAGTTTTAGGATCTTTATCTTTTTGAAGCGTCAGAGTGGTAGTTGCGTAGACTGTCAATGGAGAGACAGAAATCTCTCAGAATTCATCAAAAACATCTTCATTTGTGTTCTGAAGATGAACGAAAGTCTTGCGGGTTTGGAACGACATGAGGGTGAGTAATTAATAACAGAATTTTTGGGTGAACTATCCCTTTAAACGCAGCCCAGATTGTTGTTAAGCATTTTCAACATCTATACTCCAGTGTCACATGATCTTCAGAAATCATTCTAATATGCTGATTTGGTGCTCAAGAAATATTTATTATTATTATACAGTTAAAAACATTTATGCTGCTTAATATTTTTGTGTAAACCTTTTCAGGATTTTTTGATGAATAGAAAATGCAGATCTTTTGTAACATTAAAAATGACTTTACAGTCCATCAATTTAATGCATCCTTGCTGAATAACGTTTGAATGGTAGTGATGCCTGGCTTAGCAAGCACCATTAATAAAAGAAAACGTCTATATCCCATCAAGTGAAAAGTGAGTAAGACAGTGTTGTTTGTAAATGACTCAGATATGGTGGTATTTTTAATGGTAATGTGTATGTGGTAGTGTGTAGACAGGCATATCTTCCACATGCACCTAATCATAAGAGAGTGGCCAATTAGTGTCTTTGAGTCAGTTTTTTCCCCTCTCTCTTACCCATTATAGTTCCACATCCATTCATTTCACCACATCATTCACACACACAACACACACACACACACACACACACACACACACACACACACACACACACACACGCACACACACACGCACACACACACGCACACACACACGCACACACACACGCACACACACCAAATTAGGCCAAGTAGCTGCAAGGAGCAGCATATGAGGTTGCCATGGTTACTAGCCCTTCACATTAAAGTGTTTTCCTTAATGTACATTCCGTACGACATAAATGATACCAGCACAGAGAATTCAAAAGGAGAACAATCACTGCATCTGTGAGATTACAAACAGAAGAGCTCAGAAACAACTGCTGCAAAGAGCCCTTCAAAACAAACGGCCTTGTAGATTTCAACTGATGGACTTTTTATAGGAAACTACTTGAATACATCTCTGATTCAGTAAAATATGTACAAAACTGCTGTACAAAACATATGTTAATACATATGCAAATAAATGTGTAACATTTCAGATAAACAGTTAATCTATTATGAACAAATATGACACCAAAAGCCCTTTACAATCATATCAGGGAATGTTTAATGTAATGTAAACATGGACTAGGTAACATACACTGCAGTGAATTCTTAACAACAGAGTGTCATTCTTGTTTTGTCAAGAAATTTAACAAAAGCAAACATTGTATAATGTTTTGGTAGTTGGTGGTGCATTTTGAATGTGAAATTAACTGCTGTGCTAAGCTTAAAGTTGGTTAGAAGAACTGTGTGAAGAGTTTTGAAAAAGTGACGTAAGTATTGGAAAATGGGTTTTAGCAGTTGTAAAAAAAAAAAAACTGTAACATGGCAACGACGCTGCAAATGTACCTGTTGATTGATAGGTGTCAGACATGCCCACATTTTGCTTACATTTTTTATTTCTAGTCATTTCGGAATCTTTCCAACTCAGCCCCATTGACATATTCCTGTCCAACCCCTTAAAGACAAATGAAATGACTTCCATACATTTATTAGTTAATCTTTTAAAATGTAAACAAGATATGTGTTTCTGTATAGACTAGAGTAGACTATGCATGATTGAATATTTGTCTCTCTCTGTGCTCTGTGTGTGTGTGTGTGTACATGTTTTTCCATCCCGGTGGGGACTTCAAGGGAATAGAATATACATTTTGTACAGTATAAAAACCATTACGTCTATGGAGAGTCCCCACAAAGACAGTAAACCAGACATTGTGTGTGTGTGTGTGTGTGAGGAAGTGAACATTGCATGTGCATTTGATATGTGTGTAGTGTATTCATGTGTAAATATAATGACTCTCCTGTTTGTTTTGAGAGGGTGTTCTCAGTTTACTGACTATATTAAATATCCAGAAAGATCAAACACACAGACACACACACACACAGACACGCAAGTCTGTGATAAAGTGAGTGTGTGTAGTGTCTTTCTAAGGAACATAATTTCACAGAAACGTTTGCAAACAATCACAATACAGTATGAAGAATCTAAATAAAAGTAATATCTGAAAGCTAAAGCTAAACCCATAACTGATATTATGGGGGAAAAAATATTTCGAAAAAATACTAATTGTATAACAAAGAACTGGAGCCCTGGCTGATTTCCGCTCAATTTTATTTGTATAGTTTAGCTCCATGAAACAAAGCTTAAAAGCAACTTAGCAGAAAATCTACTTATTTTGCAACATGAAAGTTATCTATTTTCTGTGAATATACAAGACTTCCGAAGTTGGCATTAAACGGAAGTTGTGATAGTCTTTTCTTCCCAATTGTGACGTATATCTTGTTTAACGGTTTATCGAGAAAGAAAAAAATTGCCCATCAGGAGTTGATTAGATCACTGAATCGTTGTGGTTTGCTATTGGTCAATCTAATGTGAGTGACCAGAAGAGATGTCATTGCACAAGGGAGGGAAAGTTATTTTGATTAAAGATTATTAGGGCACATGATTGATTTTTTATTTTTAAATTATGATGTGCACTGACAAATCATTGATAATAAAAATGATTTAATGACGACTTTAACCGCTAGAAGAATAACAAAGTGTTTCCCCGCTAGAAATTTGATGTTCCCAGAATGTTCCCGCCGGTGTCAAGGACGTTCCTAGAACGTTCTGAGATGGTCATGATGTGGAGTTCTTTAAAGGGTTGTGGGAAGTTATTTGGAGGACCTTCACGGAACATTCAGGACATTCTCTGAACATTTAGGGGACCATATTTTATTTGGAAATTTGATGTTCCCGTAACGTTCTCAGTATGTCCCCACTGGTGTCAAGGGTGTCGCTTGGTAACGTTCCTCTTTGTAACGTTGCTGTGTGACCATAGACTAACCAAAATGGAACATCCCCCTAAAGTCATAACGGGAAAGTAATTATATGACCAACAGAGGAACACGTGGGAACGTTCTGTTAACATCCCAAATATCCTCTTTGTAATGCTGCTATAGAATAACCAAAATTGAACGTCCCCCTAAAGTCATATCGGCAACTTCATTATATGACCAACAGAAGACCATGTGGGAACGTTCTGTTAACATCCCAAATGTCCTCTTTGTGATGTTACTATGTGACCATAAAATAACCAAAATGGAACGTCCCCCTAAAGTCATGTAAGGAACTTGAACTGCAGCACTTTCATAACCAAAAGAGGACATTGGAACGCCCTTAATGTTCTGTAAAGGTTGAGGATTTTGTCACCTTTAAAAGAACTTTTAGGGAACATTGCACAAGGTTGCAAGAATGTCCCCTTCTACGTGGGTTGAGCAAGCCAAAAGTAACTGTAGCAAAGAGGAAAAACTATTTTAAGAAACTAACTAACACTAAAATTATGAAGAGGTAACAAAGACAAAGAGGTAACAACAACTTATACAGTAAGCATGTCACCCGTTTGTGACAAGAACAGAACCACCAGTCATGTCTAAACTGAACGGACAGCAGATTCAACAAATAATGGACCAAGAAACAGACCAATCCACTTGAACACCTGTTAACCCACATCTTACCAGCATCAGAGCAGCGTGACGCCTGCAGACTCCTGCTCTCCAGCTCATCTGTGTGCTCGCTGATGGGAGTCAGACGTTCAACAGAGGGGGCATAATCAAACCTGCCGCCCTGACCTCGCAGCACCAGCGTTTCCTGTGGATCCACGGAGGACACATCCACTCCAGATCCATGAACAAGCCTCAAGTTCTGCCCCACTTCTGAACTCTCATCTTTCACTGAGACCTCAGAGTCAACAGCTTCGTTTTGGCCGAGGCGGCGGAAGCCACTGGAGAAAGCGTCTGAAATCTGAGCGAGCCATGAAGAGAATGCTGGGATACCTGCCTGAGGAATGTCTGCCATTCCATCAGATTTCAAATTGTCTTCCACAATGTTAAGAACACTTTCGACAACAGCTCAAAAGTAGGCCTATTTTCAGATGCACTGAAGACCCAGTGAATTCCCTCATGTTGTTACTGTTTTAAAAACAAAATCAATACAACATATTTACTTTACGAACATATTTACTTCTATAGTGCAACTAACAATGCCTACGCACAGCAGACAAACATCAAATGTACAATTTAATTAAAAGTTAACTGAATGGTAACTAAATGGTATTAAAATTATGTCCGAAACCAATAATACATTTATTTTTTAATGACCAATAACCAATAATCGGGTGATATTAAAATAATAATAATAAAAAAAAGCACTAAACTAAAATCTTTAATTTTAAATGCTACAAGGGAATTTAGGCATCACATTATATAATGTACAGTATGAAAAATGGATATTCATTTTGAGATTTCATTTAACAGTGTTATGAAGTCATTTTTTGTTTTTAAAGATTAACAGTAATGGGACATTACAATATGGTCTTATTAGTTATCATTATTTCATGCATTAACTAGCATTAACATACAATGAGCAATACATTTGTTACATTATTTATTAATCTTTGTTAATGTTAGTTAATTAAGATACTAATTAAGATTAAGTTGATGTTTTCTCAGTTCTATTAAATAATATTAAAAGACACAATATTTATTTAATATTTTAATAATGTATTAGTACATGTTGACATTAAAATGAACTAAGATGAATGAATGCTTTAGAACTATTTTTCATTGTTAGTTCATGTTAACTAATATAGTTAACTAAAGTTAACAAACGGAAGCTTATTGTTAAGAGTTACCCGCTTAACTTTAAGTGAGAGTTAGATGATGACCAAGGTAATCAAAATGTAAAAAATATGGAAAACTAGCATGCACAGTTAAATACCAATACATTTAAAAAATCTAAAATTTGAGCCAATAACTGATATCGTACCGACATATAGTACAAACACTCACCAGACGGTCTCCTCAAAAGACAATCAATTACTCCATTTAGAGCTCCTGCACCTTAGCAACTTTCTACATATAACCAGTTCAGCGGCACCTGAGTGTATTGCGTTTATCTAGACTCAGGACATCTCGCAGGACAGACTGACTGAATATTTACTAAGGGAGCTGCTTTTGAAATAACACAGCAGAACTTCCTCCAACACCCAGCTGATATACTGATAGTGTGTGTATGTGTGTGTGTGTATGTGTGCAGGTTTGGCTATACTTGTGAGGGCCAAATGGAACCTTAATATACAGTACTATCTGACTAGTGAGGACATTTTACTGGTCCTCACTAGTTAAATAAATGTTTATCTAGTGTTTTGCACATGTTTCTGTAATGGTAGGTTTACGGGTAGGTTAGGGGTTTGGTTAGGCCATAGAAAACATAATTTACCTGATGTAAAATCAATGGAAGTCTATGCATTGCCTCACAAATATAGTTAAACAAACATTTGTGTGTGTGTGTGTGTGTGTGTGTGTGTGTACAGGTGTATGTGGTTTATGAGGAACAAATGTGTATAATGACATGGGTATTAAAATGTAAACATGGTTTAAAAACATTCTAAACTGGCATTCAGCAATGCAGCAAGGTTTCTGTGATGGGTAGTTTTAGGGCTAGGGTTAGTGTAAGAGGATAGAATATATGGTTTGTACAGTATAAAAACCATTACGCCATATTCAAGAATGTATGTGTGTGTGTGTGTGTGTGTGTGTGTGTGTGAGAGTGAGACCAAAAGGTGCAGAGTTTACTCATCATATGTATAACATGTTTGCCTGGATTGAATAGGGAATGGGACAACCCATAGAGCACACAGAGATATGTGTGGTTCAGTGAATATGCCTGTCTGCCATTGGTCATCAAACAGATAGCCCAACCCCAGATTATTATTTTAATGTGGGATAGTAGAAAGTATTTTTAACAACAAAACTGTGTTAAAGTCACCATAAAATCAAAGTATTAATTACAAATCATTTATCTGTGCACATCATATTTTTTTTTTAATTCATGTGCCCTACTAATCTTTAAAGGGGCTATATGTGTTTTTCTGAAATTTCAACTCGCGACTAACACCTGTGGCCAAAAAACAGAACTGCTCTTATTTTCTGCTCGCTCTCGCAGCGGTGGTGACGTCACATCCGCAGACAGCGCGGGAAAAAAACGACCCGCCAGAACATAGGAAAAATAGGATACAGGCTTATAGGTGCACCCACTGTGAGCGGACAAGGTGTCAGTATGCTCATCAGGAGATGTTTGAGTCATAAATGGTCAAATAAAAAGGCTATTGTTACGTTTATTTTTGGGAAAAAGTTGCATATAGCCCCTTTAATCAAAATAACTTCCCCTCTCTCAGCGACATCTCTTCTCTGATGACGTGTTTACTGGCACGAGGGCGGGACAACCTGCCGCTCACATGAGATCGACCAATAGCAAACCACAACCATCCAACCAGTTCCTGATGGACAAAATCAAGTCCTACTTTTTTTTTTCTCGAGAAGCCGTTTCACTCAGATATATGTCACAATAGGGAAGAAAAAACGATGGCAACTTCTGTTTCATGCGAGTTTGAGTTAATCTTTTCCAAAATAGAGCAAAGGAGTCCGCAAAAACAGTTTGTCTGAACAATATTACTCACCCAGCCCTTGGTGAATCCCAGCACGGTCTCTTCGTTTGCGCCAGCTGTACTGCTCAAGGCAGGGCAGACCTCCAACACGAGCGAAACAAAGCTTCTTATTGATGAAGAGGAAGAGTATGGCCAGCAAGACGACAAAGATGCCCACAGCCGACAGGAAGCCCACCGCCTCAGGAGTGACTGGTGAGGGAGTAGAGATACAGACACTGATCAGAATTATATTTTCTATTCCCTAACCCTAAACCA
Organism: Gobio gobio; assembly: GCF_949357685.1. Taxonomy (NCBI): domain Eukaryota; kingdom Metazoa; phylum Chordata; class Actinopteri; order Cypriniformes; family Gobionidae; genus Gobio; species Gobio gobio. The sequence goes on along the minus strand of NC_137111.1, from coordinate 21,169,902 downwards.
AAACCTTTCCGCATTTTTCTTTTATTATTTATTTAAGCTGTTTCATCCTGGGAACATTTAGTTCTCACAACATATCCAAAGCTAACCCACTACTAACGGGGCCAATGCCATAATAATGTTATAGAGTGGATTTACTGTTGTTTAACATTTTTACACATATTGGTATAAAACTGCTATACACAAATGACGCAGAAGACCTTGCGATTTCACAGTTCCTAGAATAAACTGTGTGGTTAATGATGTCTTTGCACATACTGTACATCTTATTTAGCCCATAATGTCAGCCATGTGTTTGTCTTCATCACCCACTGTGCTCACCAACCAAAGAAAAGTGACCTACCATTTTTCTTCCTGAATACATTAACTCACAAATACATTTCATTAAAATATGTATTTATCTATTTATTAGCACAATATATTATTGTATATAGATACACTACCATTCGTTTGGGATCAGAAAAGAAGGTTATGTTCACCACAGCTGCACATATTTGAAAAAAATACAGAGAATAATAGTAATGTGCTGAAATATTACTATAATTTATTTGTTCCTTCTGTAATAGCAAAGCTGAGTTTTCAGCTAGTATTCAGCATCACATGATCCTTCAGAAATTCTAATATGCTGATTTGCTGCTCAAGAAACATTTCTTATTATTATCAATGTTGAAAACAATTGTGCTGCTAAATATTTGTGGAAATTTCAAAAGGACAGTATTTATTTGAAATTGAAACACTCTTTACTGTCACATTTGATTAAATTAATGCATCTTTGCTGAATCAAAGTGATTTTCTAAGAAAAAACGATTGCGAAATGAGTGTTTCCATTAACCGCTGTTATGCGACTAAAACTTTTTTTTTCCCTCTCGCGAATTCCAAGTCATTCCAAAAATTATGCCACGGATGTTGGTAGGTTAATGTATATCCCAGCCACCGCACTAGCCATTATTTTTAATCGGAGACGTTGGCATGTTATCCAAGCATTAATGGCAAGTATATCACCTTACACTTGTGAGCGTCACGTATGAGGTGTTTGAGGGTGTTTCTCCCTCATATCTGCTTCAAGGTCTTCATGATAATGTGGCATTTCTTTGTTTAGAATCCAGTATTCCTTTAATTCTATTGTCTTTTATGAGTTTAATAAAGAACTCCGTCTCGTCTTCTGTCTGCGTCATCTGTAAAGAATGATCGACTTTTACGTACACCAGGTGACCTGTAAATGCAGAAAAATCCATTGCAGTTTCAAATTGCCTAAAAAACCACCTCATGCGAGCGTGAAAACTTTTTTGCAATATATGGGAGTTTTTGCGAAATAGACGTACTTCCATTTGGGCGTATTTTCAATTTGCACAATTTGAAGGGTAATGGAAATGCGGCTACTGTTTAGTTCCTGTGTTTGCCTTATTTGTTCCCATAGTGATCACCTGTTCCTTGTTAGCCCCTCATTATCTTGTGTAGGGGTTGGACAATGAAACTGAGGGCCTGTTACTTTACACAACACCATTTTCAACTAAAAACGTAAAAATGTTATTGCTTTTTGGCCGTTAAAAGCAGGTGTTTCAGTTTCATTTCCTCAAAGCAGATATTTATTTGTATGTAATGGAGGGATTCCAGCCGCTGTTTCGACTCCTTTACACATTTTATAAGCTCTTCACAAGTTCTCAGCTGGTCAAATTACCATCATATGTAGGCTATGCACATACAATTCAGCCCAGCACAGCATTGTTTTAAATGCTCGGTAAGTTCTGTCTCAAAATATACTTAATAAAAGCCGACCAATAAGGTTTTGAACATATCCCTATGCCTTTAGGTTCAGTGTCTTAAGGTTCGGTGATAAAAATGCCAATCTGAACACTAACACTAAATATTTGGTGATTTGGTGAACTGGTTCGGTTCACTAAAAAGAACCGATTCAAAAGAATGATTCGTTCGCGAACCGGACATCACGGAGACGAAGCGATTGCTAAGTTATTTATAGTAACTACTGAGTTGTGAGAGCGCTGTCTGTCAGCAGAGTTTATTGTGTTTGTATCTGAGAGTTCTGAATAAACACGAGTCCCAGTCACGCCGAGTCCGTCTTCATTATTATTCTACCAACTTTGTAACACATGCAATGTACCATTACAGCGAGTTGAACGAGTTAGTAAGTTTGATTAAAGCATTATTTCTAGATATTTTCCAATCATATGAAAAGCGTCAGTGACGCGCATTGAGTAACTTACACAGCGCAAACAAAGACACAACAGCAATAATCGAATGTAATCCAGTTTATTGTGGGGAAAGCTGGCTAGCCTAGCCGGATAACCTCACGCTTACCCCCCTTCTGCTTAATCTAACGCCGCGTTTGGTGCCTCCGCTGTGGGCCAGATGCAGTACTGGGGGTCGGGGATGTTGAAGGCCGAGCTTCGGCGTGCGTGAGGTTTCTCTCTAAAGATGTGGCTCTGCCGATGTTGAGCAGAAACTCCCGACTGTATGCACATTTAAGAACAGATAGACGCGACGAGGACGTACAAAAACACTGACTCACAAGATAGAAAACACGAAAACACCGCTCTGTCGGGAAAGAGAGAAGCCGTAGTGTGTGCACGAATAATAAATAATTAGCTACACATAAGAAATCACTGATCACAGATCAGAAGGAACTGAAAAAAGACTTCTGTTTTCATTTGTACATCCAAACACTGAGAAACTGCCAGCATTCACTCGTTCACAAGGAATGATCTCTCGAGCGCTTGCATGGGCGTGCCAGATTCTCTGGGCGGAGGAAAGGGAGGTAACCGTTCCTGCTTGGACGTCAAACCAGGAGACTTCAGGATTGGCTCGTCTGGCCTGTCATTTTCTCAAAGGCAGAGAAAGACAGCCAGAACTCGGTTTTACACCGATCAACATTTCTATCCACTTGGGGACAATATTCAGGCTAGGGGAACTCATATTAATGTTGAAATACCTCATAAAATGAAAATTTCATGTCATGGGACCTTTAAAGGGAGCACACTGAGCTTTATTGGAACAGCAAACCCTTTTTTAATTAATAAATATTATTAAATTAAATTTAAAAGGACAATTTAAAAAAAAAAAAATCTAGGTCATGTGTTAAGTTCATACATATTTTAATATGAACAGCTATTATTGAAAATATCTATGAAATTATACTTTTTCTTATTGATATCACACTGAAGATGAGGTTTTCATAGTAGTGCACCCTTTAAGCTCACCTTACAATAATATGAAGTCTTTAAAAAATACAGCAGTGTAAAACCACAGAACATCAATAAACTAGAAATGTATAGTATAATGGGTTTAAAAATACAAGCCAGTAATGCCTTTCTATTGAGCTTTTTAAAAATGCACATTTAAGGGGCTACTCTTTTGGTGAAAGTTTTCAGACAGCTTTCAAAATGGCCACCAGACAGTGTGAACACATGAATACCCATATCTCAGTGTGCAATGGACAGATTATCTTGAAATTATATTGTAACAAACACGTCAATTGGTTAAGACATCAAATAGGATGATATATATATATATATATATATATATATATATATATATATATATATATATATATATATATATATATATATATATATATTAAATAATCTGAGCTCAAAGATATAGTAGTGTGCTTAATGGATATAAAATCTTTTGATTCTTCAGTTGTTTTTCCAGATTTCTCTGTGAAGAGAAGAGTTGACTGACTCATTGATTGTAAATTATTACAGCATTGCCATCATTTGCTCAGCTTTGTACAGCATATATTTCATTTGTCATTGCTCACAGTTTTAATCTTTTTCAGGGAATATGTTGACTAGCCTTCTTTAGGACTGGTCTCTGCCTGGAGGAGAAACCATGTCCTCATATTCGGTAATGGTGCTTTGAAGTCAACACTTCATGTGTAAAATGGACCATTAAGTTGCATAAGAGTGAATATTTTTGAGAGGGCAGGCTCTCCTGAGTGTGTGTTGACTAAAAGGATGAAGCTGAACACTATTACACACACACAACCAGCCGGTTACACAGTCACAGTTGTCGCTCCAAAGAACACAACTACCACTCACTCAGACGAGTGTGGAATAAACAGAAGCAGATGGGAATCACGTCATAAAAACAAGAAAAAGAACATTTCCACCCACTTTTATTATATAGAATTGAGCAGCATGAACATTCCTCATAACATCATCTTTCGTGTTTTTACAAGAGAAAGTCGATCACAGAGATTTGGAACAACATAAGGGTGAGTAAATTAATTCTGGTTATTTTTGGGTGAATATCTCTTTAAGATTCAACCGAGATTACATGCATACTGCTGTGAATTTCTTATTCAAACACTTGACCATGCACTCTGCCCTCTTCTACGTGTGCAAGCAAGAACACACTGACCTTGTGAGCTCAGAAACACACATTCACACCCAGTCACCCACACACATGGACCTCTATACTGCATGAGCAGGATGGTTTCCTTGGAAACAACTCAAGCATTCTGTGAGGAGTGATTTGTGCATGGCTTTGTTCACATAAACACAGACGGTTTCATGTTGCCATGGATTTCCTGTTCTTGGGTGCACAGAGTACACATGAGCTCTAAATATAATTATTATTATCCAATAAATGTGATTTTTTTTTTTTTTTACTCTTTCACACTCAGTGTTAAGTGAATTAAAATGACTTGTGTTGCTAAACCAGACTGAAAAAAAATCAAAGGAACGAACTCTTTCAGGAATAGCAAACTGTTCAAAGTAAAATCGCCACATTCTTGTCATACATCTCCATCTACTGGCGATTTTTATTAACTGCATCCTGTAACTGCTTAGACCACAAGACACACATTCCACATATAATTTATGATAAGATATGGAAGAAGAAGAAAGCCTTCGTTCAAGACAAAGAAAAGTTTGAAAGCCAACATTAAGCGCTTGCCATTAGTTAATTGGTACAGGATGCTGTCTCTCTCCATGGCTTCCTGTCAGGCTTTAACACCCTTCCTGACAGCTGACAACTGAACGGTTCTCTCCCAAAATTCATTATACTCTAAACATGAATGCAAACTATTTTATTTATTATAGACCCAAAATCTAAATCCCCTTAGTGGGTAGTTTACCCAGAGTAAAACAAAGTTAGCACAGATAGAAGAAAAAAAAAATGCCTCACAACACTTCAGTTCACAGGCCAAGCCTTCACTTATCTTACTCTATTGGCAAATTGTTTTCTTTTTTAAAAACATGAAGCTCGGCAAATGTTAGGGAAAAAACAATGACTTTAATATAAATTCCAGTGCAAGTCTAATCTTGCAACATTCTGCTTTAAAGGTAACAGTATTAGTTTTAAAGGAAACAAATAAGGCAAGGCAAGGTCTTACTTCCCAACTCTCACAACCAGACAGCACTAACAAAATGAATAAAACCGTAACCAAAAATAAAAAACAAGGTTAAATTAAAACAGTTATGAAAAGAATTTAAAGATGATACATAGATAAAGTGCAATCAGTCGGACATTCAGTAAATGCACAGCTAAACAGGATTTGAATGTGGCTACTGTTGAAGCACATCTGATCTGTTCAGGAAGCTGGTTCCAGCTACGGCTGGCATAATAGCTAAACGCAGACTCTCCTTTCTTTGAGAAAACCCTTGGTATTTCTTACTGACTTGATCCTGATGGTCTGAGTGATCTGTTGGGTTTGTATTTAATCAGCATATCTGCAATGTATTTAGGTCCTAGACCATTGAGTGATTTATAAACAAGTAACAGTACTTTAAAATCGATCCTAAATGTAACTGGAAGCCAGTTTAAAGACCGATGATGTGATATGGTCATATTTTCTGGTTCTGCCCAGAATCCTGGCAGCAGCGTTCTGTACGAGCTGCAGCTGTCTAATGGTCTTTTTGGGAAGGCCGGTGAGAACACCATTACAATAGTCCACCCTGCTGGTGACGAAAGCATGAACGAGTTTCTAAATAAATAGATACCCACTAAAAACTGTTCTTGCTGTTATTATTTAAGAATTGTGCCAGATCAAGATGATAAACTTTTTGATGCACCTTTACCACCCAGAATCTCAAAATATTATTATATTATTTATGAATCTCAAAGTGTATACACCGATCAGGCATAACATTATGACTCCTGACAGATGAAGTGAATAACACTGACTGATGAAATATATTAGGCAGCAAGTGAACATTTTGTCCACAAAGTTGATGTGTTAGAAGCAGGAAAAATGGGCAAGCGTAAGGATTTGAGTGAGTGACAAGGGCCAAATTGTGATTGCTAGACGACATGGGTCAGAGCATCTCCAAAACTGCAGCTCTTGTGGGGTGTTCCCAGGCCTGCAGTGGTCAGTATCAAAAGTGGTCCAAGGAGGGAACAGTGGTGAACCGGCGACAGGGTCACGGGTGGCCAAGGCTCATTAATGAACGTGGGGAGAGAAGGCTGACCTGTGTGGTCTGATCAAACAGACGAGCTACTGTAGCTCAAATTGCTCATGAAGTTAATGCTGGTTCTGATAGAAATGTGTCAGAATACACAGTGCATCACAGTTTGTTGCGTATGGGGCTGCATAGCCGCAGACCAGTCAGGGTGCCCATGCTCACCCCTGTCCAACGCCGAAAGCACCAACAGTGGGCACGTGAGCATCAGAACTGGACCACGGAGCAATGGAAGAAGGTGGCCTGGTCTGATGAATCACGTTTTCTTTTACATCACGTGGATGGCCGGATGCGTGTGCGTCGCTTACTAGCCTCGACGGGTCAGGGCTGTTTTGGCAGCAAAAGGGGGACCAACACAATATTAGGATGTTCATAATGTTGTGCCTGATTGGTGTATATATAGTATACATATTTTTGAGTTATGAACAATATGTTAAAACAAGTTTCAGTTGTTAAATAATATTTAAAAAAATTTTTACAACCAAAGAGCTGTATGTATATACTGTAGTTGCACCACCTGACATGGAAAGTGAACCAACCTACCCAGACTTGAAATGAGCGGTTTTTACCAGTATTTAAGAGAGATCTACAAACCTTTTCACTCTGCCACTCAGATCAGTTGGGGACCTCTGAAGATGTATTATCAAGTTAACTGTAATTACCTTGCCAATTCATAATAAAAGATCCATGTTTGCAGTTGTGCCACCCTGACATTTGGGATTATACAGTATATGCTATATGACAAATTGCTTTAAAACTACTAAAACTACTGACATTTATAAAATTAGTTTATAACTGAACTTAGTTTATAAGTTAAGTTGTTCAGACAGTTGCACCACCTGACATTTTGGGAGTTTAAGATAACACAAAATAATATGTCGTATTTCAATGTACTAAAAACAAATTCAAACTAAATAGGTTTTATAGAAAAAAGTGATTTATGTCATGAATTTATCAAATTATTTAAAAAGGAAATAATGTACTTGGACACAACAATATGCTCGTCATGTCTTTGACCCATATAAAAATCCTAACCCTACTTTCATTCAGCAAGGATACATTAAATTGATCAAAAGTGACATTAAAGATATGTACATGGTTACAAAAATTTTCTTTTAAAAATTTGATTTCAACAAAAAAAATCCTGAAAAACTGTCATAATAATAAGAAATGTTTATTGAGTGCCAAATCAGCATATTATCAGCATATAGCAAAGGTTCTTTATTGGCATTGATGGTTCCATAAAGAAGCTTTAACATTCATGGAACCTTTCCAATCCACAAAAGGTTCTTTATATGTTCTTTAGATTTTTAAAATGTTTTTCACACTAAAGAAAACATGGATCTTTTAAGAACTGTTCACTGAAAGGTTCTTTGGTGAACCAAAAATGGAAACCCCCAGGAATGTTACATAAATATATTTTAGCAGTTATTTTATTTTGTAATAAGATTTCACAAAGGCAGCCTTGGTGGGTATAAGAGACTTTCAAAAACAAATTTTACCGACCCCAAACTTTTGAATGGTAGTCTAGTTGCTGAATTCTGATGTAAAGCACAAAAAAAAAGCCTACTGGGAATACAACTATTTGTTTATGCAATAATTATTCCATCTGCTATAAAATCCTATCTGTAAACCAATTCCATGACTTAACAGTTCACATAGCGGGGCATAAAGCTCACTCACAATAATTAATTTACAAATACAAGTTCCTTTCAAAACTTCCAGAGCCTGAATCACAGATGGGTCAGAAAGTAGGTCACTGAGACACTATGAAGATTCAAAATTCTCACTCATCCAGGTCACTGTAGAATATGCATATTTTATGCTGGAGCATCCAGATGTGCTTGTAAAGATGCGGGAAGGGTCTCTTTCTACTGTTCTCATAACACAGATAAAACACTTAAATGTTCTTATCTCTTCCAGAATGTTTGATATTTGGAGATTAATGTTTTTCTGTCTCCTCCTTCAAAACACACACACCACCTGAGATCATAAAATCACTCTCGCGGTCACACTCTAATAAAGACAGAGGTGGGGATCCGAGACACAGGTATATGAGAATGAGTCACTCAATAAATAAAGGAGGGTTGGATAAACCTCACACACCAGCACTTGTTCTGCAGGCATAATGTAAAGATGATAACTAGAGGCTTGTGATTCTGAATTTTTCATGAGAAAAAAAATATTGTTAGGGATGGGTAAAACATATCGATTTGTAATTTAAGTGTTTATATACAAATCAATTAATTTTAACCTTCAGTTTTACAGTAATGTAGTACCAACTGACTACCTGTAGTTTACAGCATTAGTTGAGAGATTGTTTTGCTTGAGAACATTTGCCATATACTGTCCCTGATATTTAATCAATACTGAATCTGAATCAAATAGCAACACTGTAAAAAATGATATGACAACATATTATATACAAGTTATGACAACATGGCCCGGTTTCACAGACAGGGCTTACACTAAACCAGGATTAGGCCTTAGTTTAATTAGGACATTTAAGTAACTTTTATAAACGTGCCCAAGAAAAAAACATTACTGGTGTGCATCTTGAGACAAAACAATGCCACTGACATATTTTAAGATTTGTCAGTGCAAGATTCTTTCAGTTAAAACAGCTCAAACATGCATTTTAGTCTAGGATTAGCTTTAGCATTGTACAAGAAAAATTACAAGAACTTTAATGTAATTTAAGTTGAAATGACATAAACAACCAAGTTGATTGTACTTAAAAATTTAAGGCAGCAAGTTCTTTTAGTTTTTTTTTACAGTGAAGCTTGTGGATCAAAATCGAATCGAATTGTCAAATTTGTGTCAATACCCATATTTCTTTGACTGTCCAAATAAAGGGGGCATTTACCAGAAATCGTGTCATTTTATGTCTTAAAATATGTGTCTAAGAAAACAATGGCAATACACCCAGCACTATGACTGGTAAATTATACTATCTAAAATAATAAAAGGTAACCTTCTTAAACATATCGGAATTTTAATTAATTATAATCTATATGGCCAAATGTTGAAAGTAAAAGTTGGAAACATTGGACATAAACAATGGACATTATAAAACTCTTGTTTTTGACCAATAGACACTGAAACTTATAAATTGTATAAAATTAGCCTACAAAACACAAAAATGTACAACACATGACAACCTGCCCTGCCCTGACATGATTATGAATAATGCCCTTATACTGAAAACACAGTTCGACCTTTCTGTTAAAATCCACCTTCATTATATAAAAATCTCACAATTCCAAAGAAACGGCAAGTAACACATTGAATTAAACGTTACATTCCGAAGTAGTATTTTCTTGTAAAACATAGTAATCTTAGTTTTATTTACAACAAAATAATTGTTTGGTGTAGTTGACTTGTGTGTGAATATATGCAAGCGATGATTTATTTTATTGTGTGTGCTTGTTTAACCAGAATCTATTAACATTATAATGATATTGGAATTTTGGTATGAAGAGCAGAATACTCTTGTGAAATATTCCCCATGTGTGGCCGAGATCACCCCTACTGCAAAATAAACTGGTATATTTTATTATAGATGCCTTTCATTTCTTTGGTCCTGCATTTCCCATTGGAGATGTAAAACAAAGTTGATTTGGAGCATTGCTTTGAACTTGTATACAATAAAAAGGGAAAGGTTTCATTAGTTAACATACTACATAGGCTACTACTTTAGTTAACATGAACTATAAGAATGAACAGTACTTCTACAGCATTTATTAATCTTAGTTAATGTTAATTTCACCATTTAGCCTACTACTACATTATTAAAATCAAATGTTGTATTTTTTTTACCTTAGTTATGCACTTTGAACTAATATGAATAGCTGGATTTTTTTATTTTATTAATATTAACAAAGATGAATAAATACTCATTGTAAGTTCGTGTTATTTAATGCATTAACTAATGTTTAAAAAATAAGACCTTATTGTAAAGTGTTACCAAATTAAATTAAATGAATTGTTTCTCAATTTAAATTCTAAAATACTGACATGTTTAGTAACACCTCATAAACCTATCTATTCTAAACAGATGTAAAAAAAAAAAAAAAATAATAAAAAAAAATCTTTTAAAAAATCCAACCCTCTTAACAACATTTTAACCATTAACGTCTTTAAAAACTCATTTAAACGGCAATAAACAAGCAGCAGGTGAGGAAACAGCAGCAAGTGCAACACTAACAACATCCAGAACATGGATTATATAAAACATGACATGAAATTCTCCAAGCGTTTATAATAGCTAGTCTGCATGAAATGTCAGTTGTTATAATATCAATTAGAGAAACGTTGGAGGAGATTTACACTAGGCTATATGAATGATGATAATGATGCTGGGACAATCCATCGCTCATCTCTGCTGCAGCAAAATCAGCCAGGGAGCTTTAATAAACAAACTGATACTGTGTATGACGATATTTGATCAGAAATGAATTCACCGCTTTATAATATCGTTTAAAGCCACGCGATACTTACTATCTGATGCCATGATGGTCGCGTAGCACTGATCCCGCGGCGTAAATCCACCCGCCCTGTCGATCAATATCTGTTCATAAGTAGGCTCAAAAGCACCGGGGAATCAAAGAGGTTTGGCGATGATAAACGCTCCGACTGCACGTATCATCCCGTCTGTCTCTATCAAACCTGCTGGGCTGGCGACGGCGGAGAAGCCCACCGGTACTCGCTGCTTCGCGGGCGAGAGCGCATACGGGCACGCGGGCATCTGGACAAGAACGCGCTGCGCGCTCGCTACTCTACTCTCTGCGCCACTGGTTCTGCGCCCATAACCTTCCTTCAGGCTCGCTTATGTATCAATAATGTCATATTAATTTTTCTACATATTACTAGGTGTTTCTCCAACTGCAGCCACATATAGTATCAGGGGTTATTTTTTTTCGTTCTTTTTGTTTTATGAAAATCACATTAAACCTGTCTTGAAAACTTTTTGACCATGCCTTTTCCCAGGTGGACTTGTCTTTTATACATTTTTACTACATTGCAAGACTATGATGATCCAAACAACTAGTGAAATAATTTAGAACTGTGTAAAAATAAATAATTTCTAGGGTAGGCCTAGCTGTTTGCAAAAGGAGAGTCAACAGTGGTCTGAGATTAAATATGAGATGTCATTTTGTTTGTCAAGATGTAATTTTACCAAATTATGTAAAAAATAATAAGCAATACAATACTATAAACATTTTAGAACAGTTACAAAAATTGCAGAATTATCATGTGATTGATGTAGAAACATTGTTGGACATTAGTGGAGAAAGTAAATAAACTGTGTGCGATTATTAAAAAAAAAAATTTTTTTTTTAAGTGTTTACAGGGCCAGAGGGCCAAAATCCAGTAGCATCCAAATATGGTTGAATTATGAAGAGCAACCTGAGTTTAAGACTTACTGTAAATAATAGTAATTACTGTAAATGAGAGGAAATCAACTCTCATATCATGCAAAGCTAATGCAATTATAATTAGTCACTAAAATATGTATCAGGTTTTGATAAGCATAGTGTATAGACCCTGACCCTCCATTACTGATGTGTCTGATGTCCCCAGCAAGCGTAGAAAGAAATCAATCTTACGTGCAATAAGATTCAGATTTATTGAATTCGTCTTAAAAGCTACTGCCTATTAGGTGCGAACTACTGTATATCAATCCTGACTGCAGCAGACCTAAATTATCAGGCGACGCCACACTTCGGCTGAGGCATGAATGAGCGAGGGAGAGAAATGCTGGGATTGGAAGTGATAAAAGATATTGATTAAATCAAGCAGCCGAATGAGTACATCAATAAAACCTTCAGGTTAGAAAGAACTAGACCACATGCATACAAAAGACCACACAACTCAAGTTTTTTTTCTTCCTCTCAGTGTGTGTGAGATGTATTATCTGGCACAAGTATAACAGAAAGTGGACTGAATTAAGGATGAAAGAGAAACAGGGAGAGCCAAACAAACATTTCGAATAATTATAAAATCGTTAACATCGTTTAAAACAACACAATATACTTCACAAAACACTAAACATTGTAACAAGCTACTCAACATGTTCTTTTAAAAACAATAATTATTCATATAAAAATGTCCTTTTTTCACATTGTACATTTAACAAATGTATTCCAAGGCCAAATATTAAAATACAAAATAAAACGATAGAAAGAGCAGCCTTAAAAACATGTCAAATGTTTTAACCTAAGAACAGCAACGTTTAAAATTACATGAAACTGGAGCTTGAGGCACACATCACAAAATCTTTTAACACTGGGCTTCCCGCCAATCACAGTCCATTCAGATGGTGGGTTCGCTGCTTCTTTCAGAGTTCCAGTTGAATTTTCTCTTCCTTCTTTCTGAGGAATTCAAATAAACCTTGCGTTAAACAGACTCCTCTTTCACTCTGATTGGTTAGCATGATCTTATGACCCACTCTGATTAGTCAACATGACCTAATCCCATCTGTTTTCTTACCTGGTGCCTTCTCTCCGTTCACTGTGCTCAAACACCACAGCCGGGTCAACCCCTCGCTCTCGTTTCCTAGCATACGGAAACTGCGATAATCAGTCAATGCAAACAAAGCGTAAGCAAGGTGAGTTTATTTGGGTGGGAGGATTTACCCTGAGTGTTGAAGCGTTGTTGAGTGCGCATTTTAAGAGATGGGCCTCGCGTCTTTTTTAGCGCGACCTTTTGTGAACAGTCTGCTCCGGATGCTGGGACCAACTGTGTCTGTCTGTGACGTCGAGACTTGGAGGCCTAAAACGGAAATAATGTAAAACTGTGTGTTTACAATCTTAATTACTTATGTAAAGTGTTTATCTTAACAAATAATCTGACCAGTGTCTTATGATGTATATATTTACCTCTACAGCTTGTCCATATGATCTGGATTTGATCGATGCTAACAGTTGGGCTCTTCGGGAGCTCTTTGGGCAGAAAAAACCCACAGAGTTAATAACACAGAGAATAACACACTACTCTGATAAAACAACAGTACTGCACCATCACAAGTCTACTGCACTTCTGCAGTAGGGAATGAAGCACTATGTAGTATGAAGGTATGGACACACCAACCCGACGCCACAGAACTAGCGCTGATGAAAGCCGACTATGTTGTCGCCACACGTTAGTGCTGCGCGGTATACCGGTTCATACCGAATACCGGTATTTTTTTTATTTTTTATGACATGAATTTTGATGATACAGCAATACCGGTATATGTCTGAATCCTATACTCTCATTCACTATTCCCTACGTTATCACTTTATTTGAAGGAGTGAATGAAAACGAGTGCATGAAGTCGGACAGGCAATGTGTGTACTTCGGGCTGTACTCTCGTTATTGCGGTGCAATGGGATCGAATGAGTGCACTCAACGTCCTCTAGGGTTTCGGACACCACTACAAAGCGCTGTCCCCTCCAAATAATGCCCTATTTGAGGTTATGGGGGCGATTTCGGATTCAGCCCTTGATTACAGCGGGGAATTCAAACTACACGCGGCGCGCGAGAGAGAGCGGTTTCTGCGCGGAGCGGAACGCTCACCACATGGCTCATATAGCACTGATATAGACCGGAGCAAGCGCGTTTAAGTTTTTTATGGACATATTTAATATACTATAATGCTCTAAACATGAACCAGAAGTGTGTATGCGCGCATATTTCATCACGTCTTATTAAAATGAAATGTATGCACTGATTACAATGATACAACCGTATGTCTGATCACGAACGCGCTGACACGATGGATTATTCTGCTACACAAAAGACAATGATGTAAATTAATAAATAAACTGACAATTCCAAAAGAATGGGCCAAAAAGTAACTGCTTTATTCTTTCTGTGTTAAACTGATGTGTGTCATTTGTTCAGAGAGGGCTCTGAAATGTATTGCAAATATCCGCGTTTCTCCTTGTTTTGGCAGTTTGTTGTTATATAGGGTTAGATTTTTAAAATGCTTAAGGTGCCCTCAACTCAACTTTTAATATTCAGGTGTCTGTAAGTATGACTCTCAGAGTGTTGCAGGTCTGTGTTTTATTGGTTGTTGTCTCTCCACAGCATCATTTTGTGAGGTTTTGTAAACCTGTATTAACTCTAGTGTGGAATTTTTCTACAATAATTACTCATCATGACAGTAAAACAGGGTATTCTAGTCAATCTCCTGCAGTATTTCCTCTCTTAATCAGTAGAAAATGTGATTAACACCCGGTCATGCATAAGGGAAAAAATACCGTCATTTACTGTGAAACCGATATAATTTAGAAAAATACCGTGATATACATTTTTGGTCTTGCCCCCCAGCACTACCGCACGTCACCCGTGTCTACACACTACAGCTGACTGTCAACTAGCATGTATGTTCTGCGCCTGCGTGTAAATGAGATAACTATTTCTGCAGATATATTCGTCTATATTAGTCATTTAAAAAGGGAAACCGACACTACAGGCTGCAGATACATAAACAGTAAACAAAGCAGCGCGTGCTTACCGTTTTGAATATCAATCCTGCTGATCACTATCTTTATTTCACTCCGGTCATGTTAAAATATTCGCCCAGGAACACTCAGTAAGATGGTGTAAAATTAGAGCAGCCTTCTATCTGTACCGTTTTGACTTCTTTGCTCGCTGTTTTGCTATTATTCTCATTAGACTCATTCAGTTCTCCCTCCCACCGACGGCCCGACTCCACATGTGGAATCAGCCCAAAAACCCCCAATGGCATCTGACTAGAGCCAACAGTGCGGAACACACTGAAAAAACCAAGTTGGCCGACGCTCAAAAACGTCGGCTTGGTGTGTCCAATTGGATATGGATATTAATTTTTAACTTAATCTCTTACTTCTTGATTTGAAGGCCCCTCTCCAGCATCTTGCTCTTCAGATTCCTGAAAAAAACAAACAAACAAGACACACATGGTTTAGACACACACATACACATTCTATAAAAATTTTCAGGATTAAATGCCATCATTGATGTAGTTATGTGCTACCATTAAAAGTTTGGTTTAATGATTTTGTATCTTTAGCAAGTATCTTTAATATCACCAAGGCTGCATATATTATTAATAATATGAAGTATTGTTACAATTTTAAAAAATAATCTTTTTATATTAATATATACAACCCCGTTTCCAGAAAACGTTGGGACATTTAGCAAAATCAAGAATCTGTGATTTGTTAATTCTCTTAACTGACAAAAGTACAAAGAAAATCAGAGGATCCAAAACACAGAGAAAATGTGTGCTGCAAGTCAGATGAGTCCACATGGACATCAAGTTCTCAGTTCCAAAGACGAAAGGGACCATCCAGACTTTCATCAGTGACAGGTGCAAAAGCAAACATCTGTCATGGTATGGTGGTGACTTGCATGTGTGTGAAGGTACCACTGACATTGAGGCATATATTGGGATTGTACAGAGACATTTAATGGAATAAAGATGATATCTTTCCTGGGGAGCAAGACAATGCCAGGCCTCATTCTGTACTTGCTAAAACAGAGTGGTTTCATAGACACTCTACACGTGCAGTCCAGATTTGTCTCTTTTTGAAAATGTTTGGCCCATAATGAAGGAGAATCAGACAACGAAGACCATGGACTGTTGAGCAGCTGTCTTGTATCAGACGAGATTAGGCAAAGATTCCACTTGCAAAAATGCAACAATTAGTATCCTCAATTCCCAAACTATTAAAACATGTAAATAAGGTGATATGACACAGTTGTAAACATGCCCCAGTTACAACTTTTTTGGAGTCTGTGTAGCAGCCATTAAAATCTCAATGTGTTTATTTTTACAAAATACAATTAAGTTGGTCAGTAAAAACATTGGAATTTTTGAATACTTTTGTGAGATAAATGAAGGTGAGAGAGAGTTTAAAAAAAATAAATAAATAGCATTTTAGAAAATCTTAACTTTTCCGCATATGGGGTTATAAAATGTAATTTAGTCCTGTGATCTGATTTTCAGCATCATTACACAGATTTGAAGAATTTTTCTCAGGATTCTGTGATGAATAGAAAGCTCAAAACAATAGCATTTATTGGAAATATAAATGCTTTTATACATTATATACATTATGTCTACTGTCACCTTTGAGCAATTTAATGAATCCTTGATGAATAATAATATAACTTTTATTTGTAACACTCGTATACACAATTATACTTACTGCACGTTTCCACTGCCAATTGGAATAGGCAAGGATGGCACCGTCTAATTTGGGAGCCAGGTTTTGCTGGATAAGATTCAGGTTTGGGTCTGGTTCGGTGAAAACAGCTTTCTTCAGGCTCTCATAATGATCATGGATATTTGCAATTTCCTGAGGTCCAGAAAAAAATACATATGGACTTGTTAACCAAAACATCCCATTCACGAGCAACTCCTGATCACACTTTTCATTAGACAAAAGACAACCAATTTGCATTTAAAAATTAGATGCAGCTTCTACAGGATGACCCTAAAAATGTAATTGTTTTGTTCAGTAAGATCAATATTTAAATCATGTGTTTGACTGAACAGTGACATGGCCAAGACAAGACACTCAGTGTTAAAGCTGACTCAAGAGTATAAATGTTATAGAACAGCTTTCACACATTCAGAAATATATGTAAACAAAACAAAAGCTGGAGGGGATATGTTTTTATTTAAAAAAAAAAAATTTGCCATGGTAACTAACCTCTAGCACGTCTGTGGTGACGAGTTCCTGAGGACGTGTTGACGGATCAACAAACTGTTCACAGATTTCTGTCTTCTTTACATCTTCCTTCTTTTCCCCAAAGGAGAGCTGTAAACATATAGAATGAGTAACGTTGGGCATCAAGTTGAATCAGTTTGTTTACACCAGTAACCTGGACACACAAAACACAGAATATACTGCTGCTTCATATATATATATATATATATATAAATATATAAAAAAAATATTCCTATACATAGGAAAATATGTATTTGAACACCCTGCTATTTTGCAAGTTCTCCCACTTAGAAATCATGGAGGGGTCTGAAATTGTCATCGTAGGTGCATGTCCACTGTGAGAGACAAAAAAAAAAATCCAGAAATCACAATGTATGATTTTTTAACTATTTATTTGTATGATACAGCTGCAAATAAGTATTTAAACAATGTTAATATTTGGTACAGTAGCCTTTGTTTGCAATTACAGAGGTCAAACGTTTCCTGTAGTTTTTCACCAGGTTTGCACACACTGCAGGAGGGATTTTGGCCCATTCCTCCTCACAAATCTTCTCTAGATCAGTCAGGTTTCTGGCCTGTCGCTATGAAACACAGAGTTTGAGCTCCCTCCAAAGATTCTCTATTGGGTTTAGGTCTGGAGACTGGCTAGGCCACGCCAGAACCTTGATATGCTTCTTACAGAGCCACTCCTTGGTTATCCTGGCTGTGTAATTCGGGTCATTGTCATGTTGGAATACCCAGCCTCGACCCATCTTCAATGCTCTAACTGAGGGAAGGAGGTTGTTCCGCAAAATCTCGCAATACATGGCCCTGGTCATCCTCTCCTTAATACAGTACAGTCTCCCTGTCCCATGTGCAGAAAAACACCCCTAAAGCATGATGCTACCACCCCCATGCTTCACAGTAGGGATGGTGTTCTTGGGATGGTACTCATCATTCTTCTTCCTCCAAACACGTTTAGTGGAATTATGACCAAAAAGTTTATATTTTGGTCGCATCTGACCACATGACTTTCTCCCATGACTCCTCTGGATCATCCAAATGGTCATTGGCAAACTTAAGACGGGCCTGGACATGTGCTGGTTTAAGCAGGGGAACCTTCCGTGCCATGCATGATTTCAAACCATGACGTCTTAGTGTATTACCAACAGTAACCTTGGAAACGGTGGTCCCAGCTCTTTTCAGGTCATTGACCAGCTCCTCCCGTGTAGTTCTGGGCTGATTTCTCACCTTTCTTAGGATCATTGAGACCCCACGAGGTGAGATCTTGCATGGAGCCCCAGTCCGAGGGAGATTGACAGTCATGTTTCGCTTCTTCCATTTTCTAATGATTGCTCTAACAGTGGACCTTATTTCACCAAGCTGCTTGGCAATTTCCCCGTAGCCCTTTCCAGCCTTGTGGAGGTGTACAATTTTGTCTCTAGTGTCTTTGGACAGCTCTTTGGTCTTGGCCATGTTAGTAGTTGGATTCTTACTGATTGTATGGGGTGGACAGGTGTCTTTATGTAGCTAACGACCTCATACAGGTGCATCTAATTTAGGATAATAAATGGAGTGGAGGTGGACATTTTAAAGGCAGACTAACAGGTCTTTGAGGGTCAGAATTCTAGCTGATAGACAGGTGTTCAAATACTTATTTGCAGCTGTATCATACAAATAAATAGTTAAAAAAATCATACATTGTGATTTCTGGATTTTTTTTTTTAATATTATGTCTCTCACAGTGGACATGCACCTACGATGACAATTTCAGACCCCTCCATGATTTCCAAGTGGGAGAACTTGCAAAATAGCAGGGTGTTCAAATACTTATTTTCCTCACTGTATATATATATATATATATATATATATATATATATATATATATATATATATATATATATATATATATACAGTGAGGAAAATAGCAGGGTGTTCAAATACTTATTTTCCTCACTGTATATATATATATACAGTGAGGAAAATAAGTATTTGAACACCCTGCTATTTTGCAAGTTCTCCCACTTGGAAATATATATATATGATAACGATACTGAGTGAATGCTCTCTGCATATAGTATACGTTCATAAAATACTTTCACTTCAGACCCACTAAATCCCAGCCTCAGCCCATTCAGAAGTACCGGTACTTGGGTAAAAACCTATACATAGAAGCCTGACAAAAATGCTTATTTTAAAGAAAAACATCAGGCGGACTTAGAGGCTTAAGTCTACATATATATATACACACACACTCACCTAAAGGATTATCAGGAACACCATACTAAAACTGTGTTTGACCCCCTTTCGCCTTCAGAACTGCCTTAATTCTGCGTGGCATTGATTCAACAAGGTGCTGAAAGCATTCTTTAGAAATGTTGGCCCATATTGATAGGATAGCATCTTGCAGTTGATGGAGATTTGTGGGATGCACATCCAGGGCACGAAGCTCCCGTTCCACCACATCCCAAAGATGCTCTATTGGGTTGAGATCTGGTGACTGTGGGGGCCATTTTAGTACAGTGAACTCATTGTCATGTTCAAGAAACCAATTTGAAATGATTCGAGCTTTGTGACATGGTGCATTATCCTGCTGGAAGTAGCCATCAGAGGATGGGTACATGGTGGTCATAAAGGGATGGACATGATCAGAAACAATGCTCAGGTAGGCTGTGGTATTTAAACTAAAAGGCACTAAGGGGCCTAAAGTGTGCCAAGAAAACATCCCCCCCACCATTACACCACCACCAGCAGCCTGCACAGTGGTAACAAGGCATGATGGATCTATGTTCTCATTCTGTTTACGCCAAATTCTGACTCTACCATCTGAATGTCTCAACAGAAATCGAGACTCATCAGACCAGGCAACATTTTTCCAATCTTCAACTGTCCAATTTTGGTGAGCTTGTGCAAATTGTAGCCTCTTTTTCCTATTTGTAGTGGAGATGAGTGTTACCCGGTAGGGTCTTCTGCTGTTGTAGCCCATCCGCCTCAAGGTTGTGCGTGTTGTGGCTTCACAAATGCTTTGCTGCAAACCTCGGTTGTAACGAGTGGTTATTTCAGTCAAAGTTGCTCTTCTATCAGCTTGAATCATTCGGCCCATTCTCCTCTGACCTCTAGCATCAACAAGGCATTTTCGCCCACAGGACTGCCGCATACTGGATGTTTTTCCCTTTTCACACCATTCTTTGTAAACCCTAGAAATGGTTGTGCGTGAAAATCCCAGTAACTGAGCAGATTGTGAAATACTCAGACTGGCCCGTCTGGCACCAACAACCATGCCACCCTCAAAATTGCTTACATCACCTTTCTTTCCCATTCTGACATTCAGTTTGGAGTTCAGGAGATTGACCAGGACCACACCCCTAAAGGCATTGAAGCAACTGCCATGTGATTGGTTGATTAGATAATTGCATTAATGAGACATTGAACAGGTGTTCCTAATAATCCTTTAGGTGAGTGTATATATATATATATATATATATATATATAAATATATATATATATATATATATATATATATATATATATATATATATATATATATATATATATATATATTTTAATATCTTCAGACTAGTCTAAAAAAAATGAACATACATCTAATCATACACTACGTGATTTTCTGTGCAATAAGTGTAAACTAGCTATGAATTTCAGCAACTGACATTGATTTCTCCAGACCAAATTGGGGCAAAAGTTGTATAGTGTATTCCAGCTTTTAGTTGTAACACTGTGTCTTGCATCCAATTTAGATACATGAGCACAGAGCTTATTAACCTACTGGTGTTGGCATGGCCGTGAAGTAGAAAGCTTTATCTGACAGGAGCTTCCTGAAGATATAAACCACATCGTAATGTTGAGCGTTCACTGCATCCCTCTGAAACTGCATGACATCCTCCCAGTCCTTCAGAGCAACGCGGATCTACAAAGACCAACATTCACAAAGATACACACAACAGATCAAACAATTACCATACAATATAACGGAGTTAGAATTATCCTTTTTGGGTAAAATATTTCTGTAAAGGGATTTTTTATCCAAAAATCTACTCATCCTGTCAAGTCATTCAAAACCTGTATGACTTTCTTTCTTATTCAAAACAGGAACAGTTTTGTCTATGCAATAAAAGTCAATGAGATCCAAAAAAAAACTTTTTGAGGACAAAACAATTCCACAGAATAAAGAAAGTCATACCGGTTTGGAATTACATGAAAGTGAGTAATCATAGGCCCTAGTAACAGAAAATGACAGTTCTATAATTTGTCAGACAGCGACCAACTTGACGGCGTTTTGTCGGATCAGTGTGTTATCCCTGTCGGCATCTGCTGCCGTTAATCTGCCCTTGTTTTCTCATGTCTGATAAGTGACGTACTGTAATCAGTGATTGTGCGTGTTAGTCGACGTCTGTCGATGCACTGTAAATTTGCCTTTAGACAAAAAGCAACCTGTTTGAAGGCTGGCAAAGAACGATTAGGTGTTGAATGGCAGCACACCTTCTCTCTGGGAGTGTTGAGCTGTGAGTTGAAGAGCCCGTACAGCAGATAAAGCCCCGCCACTCTGATCTGGAAAGTGTAGGGTGGAAAGAAGTATGGAGACACCACAGACATGATCAGACGAGCAAAACGCCTTCTCTCACTTCCCTCTGGTTTACTACTGCAGAAAAGAGAAGAGACAAAAGAAATAAACCTTCAAATTCCCATAACCGGGATGATTGTTTTACATAAAATATCACCATAGCAATAAATAATAATAATAAAGAGGTCAGTAGAGCGGGGCACAACCTAACACTTTCTCAGTTTGTGTAAATCCACTTAGGGTTCAGAGTATTTCTTTTTTCCCACATTAATTTCACACGTCTATTACAATTATGTGGTTATGTTTCATTAATACAGTGTATACTTTTTTTTCTTGATTTACCCCGAAAATTGGAAGTGAAATGTGACAACATGTCCCATAGGGTGGTTCATTGTAACATGATCATATGACAGTTTAAAATGTTATCTGATCTAATAGAAGAAATATAAATATTTGTCATGTTTTGTCATTAAAATACAACTATCAACTTTTTCATATAAAATAAAGGCATATTTTAATAATTTAAAATCAAAAAATGTTTTGAGTTCGACAACAAACACACCTCAAAACAGCTATTTTGACTCGCAGTCTTTATTCACCCTTTTCTGATGGTTTCTCTATATAATTTATAAAAGTATAGAATAGAATAGCATAATTCTAATAGGGACACATTGTAACGCAGTGTTACAACATGCCCCACCTGCACAACTGGGATTTAACCGCGGCTCGTGTCTTTTGCTGGTTAGATCAGCACTAAAGAACTCTCAACTGTTAAATAACAGATATAAGATTCAATATCAGATTTGTCTAGTTTTAAATAAACACAAAAAACAGAGATGAAAAATTAACTTCAGTAAGAAATTTACTTTTGCTATGGTTAAATAAATGTTCAGTTATATCTTCCAAAGATTTTTTAATTTTAGTGCAATTTTTTTCTCTATGTAGTGTTGGTATGGCAACTACTAGTAAATACACTAAGTGTCATCATGCTGGCATGTGTGGAAAGTTTTAAAACAGGTTATATAAAAAATAAAATTACATGAAATTACATGTATAGGCAAAAACAATGGGATTTTTTTTTTTCATTCACCAATCAATTTTTAGGTGTCAGGATTTTTTTTTTTAACCAAACTTTGTTTAAAGATGATTCTCAACTATATAACGTAATGAATTGATAATACCATTTCCCTTTATGCATTATGTGGGTAAAATTGCCATACATGGGTTTTCCCATTCAATAATGTATCTAAACACTGGATTAAATTTACATATTAATGTGTTCTTGGAGCAACATGTAATGGAAAAAGAAGTGTAATAATGGGAGTAATAGTTGGCAACATTTTCATAATAATATCTGATATTTTATAGGAATATTGATATGTCATTTTGTCCCCTATTCACTTGTTTTGTCTCCTAAAATGACTGATAAACATGCTTTAAGTCCTGGTGTCTATTGAGGACATATGTGAAATCAATGCCCTGTTTTGTAACAGAACGTAATATTATGATTAGAAACCCCATAACTGAAATGTTGATTTATAACAAACGATTTGAAAAGTAGTCAAATTTAAATGATAATTAATTACAACATTTCAAAAAATATTGTCGTGCTAAATCACAAAACACTTCATGACATGTATGGTGTCAGTGAAATTCAATAAAATAATGTCCTAGTACGTAGCCAGTGGCACCCAGGAGATTAATATAAAATACGGAAGAAAAAAAACTATATACAATAAATATAAAAATACACCATAAACATAACTTACTTATATGAAATAGAATAAACATTCAACAAAATATTAATGAGCAGTGTCTGGTTTCTGTGTAGCTCAAGTAGAATTTTGCTGCAGAAACCTGCACCAGATATTTTTCTCTTATATGACGGTTAAAAGCTAATTCGAAAGATAATCTTAAAAAAATATGTGCATAAAATTGTCACTGGAATCCAAGTGAGTGATTTTATTTCTTAAAGATGCGCGTGAAACTCACTAGAAGATGCTGCTGAAGTTCATGTCTCTCCAGATCCCCAGAAACTGCTCGTACCGAACTGACTCGGTCGCCTGAAAACGAGCCAGTAGTTCTTCGCAGTCAGTTTTTACCGGTCCCCTGAAATTATCCATCCTAGCCCTTAATTAAGACCACACAGAATCAATTGTTTACATGTTTAAAAATTAGTTAAAACGTGTTACATGCGTTTCATGTTTTTGCGTTTCTCGTTTCGCTCATACTGGTCGGTGAAAAGATTGCATTTTTTCTACTGCCACCTAGTGTTTCGGCTGTACGTGTGTCCGTCTAATCTTCTTCTTTTAGTTTAATGGCTGCTCGTTCCTTGGTGTCACTAGTGCCACCTACTGCGCATTATATATCCTGCATTATCCTGTATTATTGAACTCTCTATGAATACCAGCAGAAATGGTGTAGCCTAAACATAAAAAAGTACTTATATTGATGCATTTATCTCACTCCTGAAACATACTACCACATATTTGATCTTCTAATAAGCTCAACTCAACAATCAACACTGGAGCCTTCAAAGCAGGCAGTGGCGTAGTAGGACATGCACTGGTGGTGGTGGTGTTAAAATGATTGTATTTATAACTCTCCATCTGCAAACCCTCTAGAACTAAGGTGGTACAGTGCTTGTGCACTGTTCCCTAGATCTATTCAGTTTTCCCTTTCTCAGCTAAAGGATCTACAGGAGAAATTAAAAAAGAGCTGTTGGCATCCCAGACCAATCTGTCAGCATTCTGAAATTGACATATACATTTGGCAGGTACTCTTAACTCAAATTACTTTTACAACGCATTCAAGGTATAGGCCTACCTAGGAATTCAAGCTTACCCTGGGAATCAAAGGCTGTGGTGTTGCTAGCATTAGCCTATGCTGTAATGTTTGCTTTAAGAAAATCTTAAAAAAAAGAAAAGAAAAAAAGACAGACTCATGGCTTTATAATACAGTATATTTAATTCATTTATTTTTTTAAAAGTTTAATTAAAAAAAAATTGTTAGCAGATCCTTTTCCAAACATCAAATCACAAGTAATTTATCATTAGAGCAAATAAAAACCGTAGTACAATCAAGATATAAGTATAAGCTAGATTAGTACAGAAGAGCAGAAGAGAAAGAGATTAGTGTTATTATTACCAGTTTATTAATGTTATTAATAAACGTAATCATCGTGAGATACATTTATGGTTGTGGATTAGTTAAATGCCATGTTTGACTTCATGAATAGAAATAAAATTGTGAAGGGCCTGTTGGGGCATTAAAGGAGCAGTTCACTTTAAAATGAAAACTACCCCATGATTTACTCACCCTCAAGCCATCCTAGGTGTACAGTATGACTTTTTTCTTTCTGATGAACACAATCAGAGTTATATTAATAAATATCCTGACGCGTCCAAGCTTTATAATGGCAGTGACAGGGACGATTGAGTTTGAAGCCCAAAAAAAGTGCATCCATCCATCATAAACGTACTCCACATGGCTCCGGGGTGTTAATAAAGGCCTTCTGAAGCGAACCGGTGGGATTTTGTAAGAAAAATACCCATATTTTAAACTTTATAAAGTAAAATATCAAGCCATACCGTCAGATATTTCCGCCAGACCACCTTCCGTATTCAACTTATGAAGAAATTAACAGTTCAAAACGTTTGAGCTACGTCCGACGTCATGCCAGTTAGGTTTGTTCCGTAAGTTGAATACGCAAGGCGGTCTGGCTAGATATTTTACATGAGGGTTAGTAAATCATGGGGTGATTTTCATATTAAAGTGATTTATTTATTTAACAGGGACAATGCAGTCAAACATAGCTACAATACAATTACTGCAACTGATGCGCAGCATATTAAGTTTATAGCTAATGCTAATTCTCAACTCCTTTTCTAAATACATTATAAAACATAAACATGCAAGTATAAAACGTTCACGTTTCTTCAAACATACACTCACTCACCCATTCACTCACACAGACTCACTCACTCACTCACTCACTCACGCAAACACAAAAAAAACAAAGGAATACTATGTAAAAATGGTTACAGTTTTGGTGATCCCGTTACACATTGTAATTGGCAATTATGCTGGCAACTGTGCTCACGGCGTCAGAGATTGTTGCATTACCTAAAGACAAAAAAAACTGGACTTATTTTCGAAAAATAATAATTAGTTTGAAATCACACATTGTGAGTTTCCAGAGCTACTACAGCAATTCACAATGCTACACATAGTAGATGAAACAGTTACTGCTGCTATAATAAAAGCATTTTACTGTTATCGTTGCCAACTATATAAGCTTTTATTATAGCAGCAGTATAATAACACTCCACAAATAATTTGCTTTAACATCTGTTTAACCAACTATTAGTAGGATAGACAGATATTAAAGTAAATTTTTGGGGAGTTTTATACAGCACTTATACAGTTCTTTACTTTTGGAAAAAGAACATAAATAATGATAATTAATAATAATAATAACTATTCAGCAATCAAGAGAACTTTGGATTCACCTGCGGCTCCTGCAATGCATATATATTTTCCACCTATTATAGCTCCAGCCACAGCTCCTACTATGGCAAATATAATAACAGGCCTACATAAGATAGAGATTCCAGCGGCACCTATAAAACAAAATGATTTCAGAATCAGTCACTCAAAAGAAGCATTTAGCTGAAGCAATTGAATCACTAATTAATTAAAGGCTTGTGTCTATTCACAGAAACTATACCACAAGAAACCCGAGTAATATATTACATAAAGAGTTCTTCATCTTTTTCTCATCTCAATTCAATAAATCTTTAAAAAAATCTCCTAAAATAACAGAGGTAGATAACCAATGATACTATAACTCTAAATTATCATGTTTTATTAGTTCAGGGTCTGTCAGGGTTCTATTAGTCTCGCATAGCCAGACCTTCACCACGACGATCAAATAAAGTAATACAGTTGCTAATAAGCCATGTATTATAATATATCGCAAAAAAATTCTTTAAAGAAAATGTCACAGCCGCGGGAGGAAATGTTTTGCACACGCACAACAAAATCATTCGGGATTCAGTGTTGTCAGAAGTTAGACTGGGTAAACCCAGCCTGATCTGCAACTCAGTCTGGAAACCTGTACAATCATTTCTACTGCTTCTGTTACACTTTTGCAGGAACCAATCAGAGACTGGCTTATCCACCTGGTACGCTATTGGCGGATTTAACACGATGACGGACAGAGAAGCAGTGGGTCGTTGCCCGTTGATCACGCCTCTTGTGGTCTGATTGGTTGAAGGACTATCCAATCCAAAGTTTTCATGTGTCGTCACACGCTTATAGGAACGGCCACCAGGAGGGCAAAACAAGGCTCTCCTCCATTGCCCGCTAGTCATTTTTACTGGTTTGTAGTAAGTATTAATGCGGTAAGACAGTGATATTAAAATACCAAATTCAATATACACCTTATTGATGTTGCATACTTTGTACAGGAAAGCAGATGAACACAGAATATTAGTGCAACATGAGGTTTCTCGTTAGGTGTTTTCCCCATCGAAACCCATTATAAAGAAAACACGTTGCGTTCATATTCTTGCCTCATCTACTCGCCTGTATATAGTATACATCAGCAAAAAGCTGTAAACTGAATTTGATCTTTTAATATCACTGTTTTAGTACATTACAGCACTAAGGGTGGGTTGCACTAAGGATTCTTTAGCCTGTCTTCAGTTCACCTCCATCTGCGGCTTGATCAGCTCTATAACGGTTTTACTGCGTAATTTATCTGTGTTTAAAATAAAGTGGTGCAACGACTCTATTTAAAATAAAACCCATATCAACAAATCCTTTAAACTTTGCTTAATTTAATCCTTATTGGTGCAACTCACCCTATAGTGTTTTACACGTTAAGCGTTTAAAAAACGTCCCGCTGTTTTCCGTGACTGAAATACAGCAGCAGGTGCTGTATATGGATCATAAGTGCCCAAAACGTGCATCTTGTTCACATATTTTTGTTTTAAGATGGAAATTTGACAGGCTTGTGCTCTATGGAGTTCTATGGCGGTTTTGCCCTCCAACACTCCGCGACAGTCACATGACTGAAAACTATGGATTGTACACAGAGTCATTTAATCTATGCTCGTTTGTCACGCCTCTTGTGCAGTAAAAAATACATAGACTCCCCAGACCAATGTTCAATCTTAAATTGAGCTTGGTCTGGTGATAGCCAGACAAGTCAGAAGTAGCAATCATCACTTAAAGGGATAGTTCACCCAAAAATGAAAATTCTGTCATTATCTGTCAAAAACCTGTATGAGTTTCTTTGTTCTGCTGAACACAAAAGAAGGTATTTTGAAGAATGTTCGTAACAAAGCAGATAGAGCAACCATTGACTACCATAGTATTTTTTTTCCCTACTATGGTAGTCAATGGTTGCTCTATCTGCTTGGTTACAAATATCTTCTTTTGTGTTCAGCAGAACAAAGAAACTTATACAGGTTTGGAACAAATTGAGGGTGAGTAAATGATGACAGAATTTTCATTTTTGGGTGAACTATCCCTTTAACTTGGGTAAAAGGCAAAACACCTTCATGGAAATTGACTCATAGAAGTTTAAGTAGTGCAGTAGTCAGTAGCTCAAAAATACTAAAAGTAGCCTACATTAAAACTACAAATAAATGTGATAGGAATTGGAACTTATAGTTTGTAACGATGGAAACCTAGCTAAGTGGTGGGTTGCTGTAGAGTTAACGGGATAGTTCAATGGAAAATGAAACTATCATTTAGCCTACTCGCACGTCATTGTGTTGTGGCCTGCATTACCAAAAAGCCGAAACACTCTCTATAATCAAGCCGTTTGGATTTTCTGAGCAATATGACGTCATATTGCTCATCAGGGGTGGTTCTAGACCCTTTTCCTGTCTGTCATGCCAGCCCCCCTAAAACTATCAACTATCATGTTATCAAAATTTATTGAAAGTGGGAATCACAGAATCAACACCGGCCGCCACATATTGCGTGCATTTCCTTTCCCTGCTCTCCCTCCGTCTCTCTGTCACTCATGCGCGTCTCTCGCTCTAAAATTGCCAAACCTTTTGATTTGAAACAAAGTCTAAGCTTTTAGAATTTTAAAACGAAATTCGAAAAAGTGCGTAGTAGTCCGAGTAGCAGTAAAGGAGGCCATCAACATGGCCGCCACGCCAAGTAATGACATCACGACGCCCAAGCCCTATAAATAGCGTTTTGGCGCTAATGTGGCATAACAGTTAAAGAGCCAGAGGCGTTGAAAAAAAGTTGCGACAGGCTTTCATTGCTGCGGCGCGCGCGGTCAGGTGGTTCATCTAGCTCTCAATACTTCTAGCGCCGTGTCAATACCTGGTCAATACCAATACATTTGAATGGCTTTAGCGGATACAACAGCTTCACTATACAGGTATTTGCAGCAATTTTTGGTAAACAGTACAGCATAGTGTGCATTGATTATTGCGTCAACCACATTTAAAGTATAATTGTATTATGGAGAGTGATGGAGATGCAATAATGTTAATGTTTTTCTTGTATTTAGCCCTCAGGTATTCGTTATTAATGGGTCACACTAATACTCATTGATGGTCAAATGTGACCATACACCTTAACTATCTTTCAATTAAAATAAATGTCCTATATTTTATTTTAATAATATTTATTGAATACTATTTTGAAGAGATCTTTTGGTACTAAATAGGCCTACTATTTGTGCAATAATTATGGTCCATTAATGACCATTTAATTAATTAAAATATTTTTCTTCTAATATTTTTCTTATTTATATTACAATTTGTGTAATTAAGGATAAAACAGAGAATTCCAATGCAAAGAGGCAAATTAGAGTCATTTTGTGGCTGGAAAAATAATACATTTCATTTGTAATGCCATGGTTTACCCACCTAGGTGCCTGAATGGCTCTTTAATAAATATACATTCTAGTTGCTCAAAAAAGTATTGCAGATCATAACTGCTTACTTATTTTTAGGTTTTGCTTTTGAATACATATTTAGACATGATCAAACACTAGATTTCTTTAAATGTGAAAATGTAAAAACGTTAATAACTCGAATCCTATTATTTTTAATGATACTTATATAAGCACACACAAGTGAATATTAATGAATGCAAGCAAATATAATTTAACCCAAGAACAGTTTAAAATGGTGCTAAAAAGGCAAACTTATTTTTCCTTATATGTACCAGTATAGGCTATATGAATTGATACTGAATCAAGATCGAAATCGATATTTGTGCCAATCACCAACCCCAAATACCCCCAAACCCCCGCCCGCCCGTCACCACAAATTGGGTTCTAATCTGTGGGAAACACTGTAGACTTTTTTTTCTTTCAAAGACTGTAAAATGTGTAGTTTTAGGTTTATTTAAACTAATGTAATTCAGCTATGATCACATTTATGCTATCAACATTCTGCAACACACAGCCATAACACAGTAGTGTTATCAGCAGTGAGGGCTAAGCCCCCCTTAGGGTGAAATCCTAGAACCGCCCCTGTTGCTCATGCTTTCTGTACAAATTTACATTTGTCACAAACAAACATGGAAATAATTTGTCAGTTTTATCAGGGACATGCACAGGGGGGTTGCTCAGGTTGCCCGGGCAACTGCCCATATGCCCTTCTCCACTCACGTTGCCCTTCCGAGGTGGACAAAAAAAAATAAAAAAAAATCATACAATGGATGCAGAATTTCACGTAGGCATTAAAAAAAATTAAAAAGAAATTGCAAAGTCTCATTCACTTCCATATTCGGGCACCCGTCTTAAAGTGAAAGTAAGTAGGGGGGAAGGGCAAACTCTGTTTACGTGGCTGCAGCGCTGCACGCGACCTGCATGAGCGGCACTAGTTGCCAGGGTCACGGTTTTCCTGCACAATTGGGCTATAGGAGTCGCGGGAAAGGTTACGGAGCTGCGGGTTGTGTTTTTTGGGCTACTTTTATAATGTACCGCGGCCGCAACAAAAATTGCAGGCAAAGAAATATGAAAATGGAACCGTTTATTAGTTTGTATTGTTCCCCTGGGAATGAATAACTTACTTGGCAACAATCGCTGCTGCTCGTGTGCATTTGACGTAACATCACATGAGTTATGGGGTGCGTTCCGTTTTTGTTTTTAAAGAAGTCTCTTCTGCTCACCAAAGCTGCATTTATGTTATTAAAATACAAAATAAGCTGTAATATTGTGAAATATTACTTAAATGTTAAGTAACTGTTTTCTATTTGAGTATATTTTAAAATGTCATTTATTCCTGTGATCAATTTAAATTTAATAAAGATCAATTTATGATTAATTCAAAGAAATGAATACATTTATTCAGCAAGAATGCATTAAATTGATCATGGACATTTATAATGTTGCAAAAGCTTTATATTTCAGATAAATGCTGTTCTTTTTAACTTTCTTTTCAGTAAATAATCCTGAAAAAAAGGTGCACAACTGTTTTCAACATTGATAATAATCAGAACTGTTTCTTGAGATATATTATATAATTGCATATATTGCATATTATAATGATTTCTGAAGGATCATGTGAATCACAGAAATAACTTGTATTTCAAAATATATTCAAATAGAAAAAAACAGTTAGCCTCTTTTAAATTGTAAAAATATTTATCAATAGTACTGTTTTTGCTGTATTTTGGATCAAATAAACGCAGCCTTGGTGAGCAGAAGAGACTTCTTTCAAAAACAAAATAGTACAGTCAGTATCCAAACTTTTAATATATATATATGTATACGCGGTTGTCGGGTGAGACAACTTAACGTTGTCGGAAAGGTTTAACAAACGGACGATCATCATCATCAAGTTTTATGAAATGAATTAAAATCTTCATAAATCCAGGACGAGTTTGCCACGTTTAGCCTAAATAATCAGACAGAGCTTGCAGACAAGCAGCCTACACTGTCAAAAATGAATCATGGGTCTTGTAATTTTCATTAAAAAAAATAATGTGATAATTAAATATAATGGGTACATTTCATTATTGAAATTGTGGTTTTGTGTTTGATAGAATATATTAAGAAGATTTCAATAATAAAACCAAGAGATACATTTTCCTAATTTTTTTAAGGAAATGTAAGCAATTTTGAGGCTTCAATCGAAGAACCGATTAAGCTGATAAAATTAAGGAAAATAAGGTTACCTATTTATTTTAAGAGAATTAGCTCAATTGTGCAGTTTTATTTAGAGACACCATTGTTAGTTCCCAACATGCTTTGCATATGGCTGGAAATAGAGAGTTAATATTGAAATTAAGTGTTATTTTATGTGTTTTTGAGTGAAGGGAAACATCTGTAAATATTTAATGTTTGGTTATGTTTGACATTTGAAAGAGTTTCTGTTATGTTGAAGTTTTGACCGTTACCATTGTGCAGAAGAGTAGAGCTTATGGTAAGGTTGTGATGTAAATACCTGCAAGTATTATTATTATTATGAAGCATGTTTCTTTGTTCAATGAGAAATAACTTTTCTAATGCTAGTGCAATAACAAGTTTGTTTCTGCTTGCGCTAGCAGTAAACAGTCTATGTATAAACAGGTAATTTCCATTTAATATAATTTATAACCTATTTTTTAAAGTCAACTTAAATTAAAAAAGCACTTTCCACTAATAATATTAAATTCATCATGTGCCATAGACTAAATAATTTAGGAATTTTTACTTAATTTATTTGGGTAAATTTCACAAAAAAAAACAACCTTAAAATCTACTCAAATATAATACGTGTAATATTGTTACCATAATTTTTTTAAGCAGATAGCATGTGATATTTTTTACAGTGTAGGCTACTATTTTTTTGGTAGGCATTAGGCAAACTAAGCTACATGTCTGCTGATATAGTTTCTCACATTTCGTTTTACCAAGAACAATGAATGATGGAAGTAATGCATCACATTAATTATTTTATTCAAAATGGTTAAATGCCTAAATCCTATCACTATTTTGGGTATTGTTTGAAGAGAAGATGCCCACTGAAAAGAGGTGGATTCAGGAGAGGGAGAGACGATTCAGGGAGGCAGCAAAGGGCAGCACATAACTGCAGGGTTGGCTGCGAAAAAGCCAACCAGCAGGTGATACAGAGACTTTGCACTGTGATAAAGATGACATGACACTGTGTGAATTGATTAATTAATCAGACTCATATTTTAGCCTATGGCAATGTTTCATAATTACATTCCATTTAAGATGAGGAGGAGCAGTCACATGTAGGGATTTTCATGACTCAAGTCATGTTTTTCTATGTTGTTATTAAGGTGATTGAGTGCTGTATATCAGTGTTTTACTTCTTTGTGTATATACATTTTAATAAAGACCCTGTTATTCTTAGTCCTTCATATGGGGGGGTTGGTAGGGGAGTGCCCTTTTTTTTTGGTCAGAGCAACTGCCCCTCAAAATTCCTGTGCTCGTCCCTGAGTTTTATCCTATTGTTTACTATATTTATTTGCTTGGTCAGTGGGCTGCAGTTGGAGACTATTGGTGGGTTTTGGTTCACTTGCTGTTAATGGGCTGTAAGGACCTTTGAAATAACTGAAATTATCTGGCGAAGTGATATGGAACTGTAATACGGTCAAGACCTGGGACTACTTTAGCTGTGCGTTTCGGTGAAAATAACAGCACACCTTAGAATGTTCTTCAACTAATCAGATTCAAGCATTCAAGACAAACAGCCTGTCACTCAAAGTGGCCACGCCCTTAATTATGCAGAACTTTAAGGCTTTATATAATGTAAACGAAAATAATAATATTAATAATAATTTGTACCAGGATGTAAACATGTTTTTTTTCTGATGAAAAGTTGGGCATTTTAACCATAGACAGTAAAACATGCGATTCTGCTCTCTATTGGAGCCTGTCTCTAGCGGCCAGTCGATGAACTGGGGGAGGTTGCCGCTTGGTCTATACCAGGGGTGTCCAATCCTGCTCCTGGAGGGCCACTGTCCTGCAGAGTTCAGCTTCAACCCCAATTAAACACACCTGAACCCGCTATCAAGGTCTTATTAGGCATACTAGAAACTTCCATACAGGTGTTGAGGCAAGTTGGAGCTAAACTCTGCAGGACAGTGGCCCTCCAGGAGCAGGATTGGACACCCCTGGTCTATACAAATCACTGCATCACATGGGGTGAAGATGATATTCACAGTAGTTCAAACGCAGAGGTTTATATTTGGCTCACCAACGGATTGAAGAATTGCTACCACGCCTCCAGCGGCGACCCCTCCTCCGTTATTCAGGGCGGAATATGACATCATACTGGAGGCAAGGGAACCTGCAGCGATTCCACCAGTGGTGAAACCGAGCGCTGCTAGAACAGCGGGAACTGCACAAACTGCTACAACTGCTAAGACTATTGGTGGAAAATGGGTATACTGGTTCAGACGGATACAAATTTAAAAACCACTTAAACAGTTAACCTATATTAACATTTGTGTT
This sequence comes from Gobio gobio, assembly GCF_949357685.1. Classification (NCBI taxonomy): domain Eukaryota; kingdom Metazoa; phylum Chordata; class Actinopteri; order Cypriniformes; family Gobionidae; genus Gobio; species Gobio gobio. The sequence continues at coordinate 21,135,768 of NC_137111.1, read as the reverse complement.
GCAACAAAGATCATGTCATCGAGTAAAACGAGATTCCGCATTCCTTTTACCTGTTCCTACACCAGCTGCAATCAGTATACCTAATAAGAAAACAAACATTGATAACTGTGACTGATGAATATTAGGCTAAAATTTATGCAGTATAGGCTACTTACAGGAAACCATCTTAAGTCAACGGGGATGCTGTTGAACTGACTGCTTGTGTGAGAGAGATTAGTTTAAAAGACTTTGCAGGAAACGAAACTCAGCTAAAACTTATGGCAAGCCGTTTTAGCAATAGCGTTTCTCTATGGCAAGCCGTCTTAACTTAAATTGTTCCTAGCGTTACCCGCCGTAATTGCATTTTTACTTGTAAGAATTAAATTAGAGAGCTCTACAATTCAATTATTACTAGTAACAATTATGATTAGAGAGCTCTCTAATTAAATTTTTACTAGTAACAATTATGATTAGAGAGCTCTCTAATTCAATTCTTACTAGTAATAATTCCAATTCCAACTCTGACATAATGAGATTTAAAATTTATTTCTCCCCTTTTTTATCCATAATGTTTGTTTTAATTACCCAATAACTATATGTGGAATTTAAGTATCAGAGAGAAATAATGATTAACAAAATGGAATATTATATATAATATTTTTTATTATTATATTATATACACCCAAAAAGTGTGGACCTCAGGAATAGCCTAGGTTGGAAGGAGATATATTTAAATAGGCTAAACCTATTCTGGCTTTAAATCGTTCCGGCATATATTTCTTATAGCCAAATTATTATTTTTTTTAATTCTCATGACCAAACAAACAATTACAAGCCCAAATTAGTGGTATGCGATATTGACAAAAAAATATAGGCTACATATATTTTTGGGGATTTTTTCGACAAGGATAAGAAGATATCTTGCTCATTTTTGGGGATTTTTTTGCTTTAGGCAAAACCACCAGTATGTGCCAGCCCAATTCTGTCTTAATGAGTGATTCATTGAATCATTCATTCAAATGATTCGTAAGAAAAATCCTTAAAAACCTTAAGAAAAATGTGCTTTTCATTATTCCCATTATGATTGCAGAAAATAATATGTTTTTAATAATGTCTATACTTGTTCAAAACAATCACTTTAGCAAAGTTTGTACTATTTTTTGATACATAAAATAATTAATTTTTGTTCAATAAATATGTTCATTTAAAAAATACAGAAACTATATGATTACTTATATAATTTTACCCAAAATACCTTACTTTTACACATTCTTCCATTATTGGAAAAACGTTTGCTTTCATTACCTTGAACAAAACTGAAAAACATTGACAAAACCTTTGTCTCAAAATGTATTCAATAATTTTATTGATTCTCATTTGCCACACAAACTGCAACATTTAAAAAAAAAATATATATATAACATTAAATATTACATCATATTAGCGCCAATTCAACTTTGTGTTGCAGATCATTAGCGCCTCTGCATTTCTATTCATCATTAAAAATGCCTTGACTGAACAACCTGCAGTGCAGTCGGCCATTTTGTGAATATTAATAATATTAATCATAAAATCATATTAATACGATATAATTATCATAATGAGGTAGCACTGAATAGAGAGCTCTACAATTCAATTCTTACTAGTAAGACATGCCATTGTAGAGCTCTAATTACATATTTACTAGTAACAATTCAATTAGAGAGCTCTGTAATTGAATTAGAGAGCTCTGCAAATACATTCTTATTAGTAACAATTAAATTACAGAGCTCTCTAATTCTATTCTTACTTGTAAGAATTACTATCAGAGAGCTCTGCAATCCAATGCTCACTAGTAACAATTTAATTAGAGAGCTCTCTAAATCAATTACAGAGCTCTGCAAGTATACATATCTTTAATTTGTTTTTTTTTACTAGTAAAAATTATATTAGAGAGCTCTGTAATTGCATTTTTACTAGTAATAATTGAATTAGAGAACTCTACAATTGTAATTGTTACTAGTAAAAATGCAATTGCAGAGCTCTCTAATTGTAATTGTTGTAAACCACTGCACATCTCCCCTACAACAAGATCATTCATTAGCCTTCAAAATTACTTTTGAACTTACACCAAGAATATCCACACATTCAAAATAACTGAACTAGTGTGTTTTCCCCTCTAAACACATTAACATTCTTCCCATTTACATTCAAAACTTGTTTTTACTCTTCTTTTCAACTCACTGTATGTGAAACCCAAATTATCTCCTCTGTGACTTATAAGTCCAGCCTCTTTGGTTGAATCACTGTTCTTCCTGAATGTGTTTTGTAACCTGGGAGTTTGGACTGTTTGGTCTTTTGAAGGTTCTGGAGAGTGCTCACCAACCTCAGTTTGATCACCAGATTTTGGGAACATTTCAGCACATGGTTTGGTGTCTGGCATAGGAACCAGATGACGTCTGTTCCTTCGGATGGTGCCTTGAGGGCTTTCCACCAGGTATGAACGAGGTGCTGAATGGGATGCTACCATGCACTGTACCCTCAGTCTTTGTGTCTGTAATCCAAACTCTCTGACCTGAGGAAAGGTGACTGAGTTGTCTTGCACAATGACATGTTGTAACTGGCAGTCTGCTTCTCTCTCCTTTATCAGGAAGGTTTGGAAACAGAAGCAAGTGATGCTGTGGTATTGGTGTGCGTAGTCTTCGCCCCATTAGGAGCTGAGCAGGACTGTAGCCATTTGCCAGCGGTGTTGTTTTGTAAGCCATGGAGGCGTGGGTATGGATCGCACTTCTGACACCATGTCGTGTTATTAAACAAAAGAGATCAGCCCATTGACCGTGTCAACCATTCTTTTTATTTTTTCCCCCTTTCTCCCCATACAGCTCTTCCTTATTCTTCCTTGACTCCTCCCAGCCCCTCTCTCTTAAAGAGACCCATGATAACACATAACCACACCACAATATCCAGAACTGGGTGTATAGATGGGTGTGTGTACTAACTAGGGATTGTGGAAATCGTTCATTCCTGTGCCATTATAACCAGTGTTACATATGAACAGGGCCTAAAATTAACACTTACTAAGCACCAAATGCAAATAAAAATCGGTGTTGGCGAGTATATAACACAGTGTCAATTGCCATTTGCTCGGTAATAGTTTTATGAATTCTAGCAATGCAGTGTTGTGAGAACATGAACGTGAACAAACATGAACGGCACTCGGGACAGTTCAAGTCTTGCCAAATAAATATTTAAAGCAGCACTAGGTAGGTTTTCCTCTCGGGGTCCCCCTACAGTTGGGAAACAGTATTGTCCTCTACTACTGTCGTAAACTCTGTCATCCTACATCAGGGGATGCGCACGTGCATTTATTGACATGACAACCATGATAGCCCTGAACACTGCAGGAGGAGTTCACCTATCTATGGAGTTCACATGCAGGTGTTCTGCTTGCGTCACGTGTGAAATGTCTTCATCCCAGGTACAGTGGCATATGTTTCAGCATGTCATATGAATATTATTTCATGGGTTTTATTTTTTTCAAACGCCAAACGATCGCGATGCTCACGTTTACAAGCCAGCGTCATTATAGTAGCCTACCGTTACCGTTTTACAGAATCTATATGATACTTCAATTCAATGTTTGAGGGGTAGGTAATAACAATATATCGTCAATATTATAATATCAAGCAACCATAGATGAATCTGCAAATTTGAAAAATCGATTTGCATTATAACATGAGGCAAGACAAATAAACAAATATCACAGACATGTTAGGAATCCTAAAATATGATTTTGTACGTCTTATGTATTTACTTGCAAGAATGTAGCCCCTCCTCCTCCAGCTCACGCCAACGAGCAAACGCTGGCCCAATGTTGATCCTCGTCCTGCCTTTAATCCGATCACTTTCTCGTTTCCTCTTTTTGCTTTCCTCCGACAAAACCTTTGCTTTCTTATTTTTTCTGTGCTTCGGCCATGACTATAACATCCGGCAAACAAACGATAGTTGGGCTCGCATGTCTGAATTTAAGGAAGTGGGGGTGGTGCTGGAAGTGACGTATATGCCGTAAAGCAGTCGAATTTTGTAGTTCTTTTTGTTCTCTGGTTACTACCCGAAACCCGAAGTTTAAAAGTATGATTAAAAATGATACAGACCCCGTCAGGCTATGGCAGACGTGTCATTCAACCTATTGTAAGTCGATGTATCATCACAAGAGTCTTGAAAATATATTATGAAGGTTGAAAAGTTACCTAGTGCTGCTTTAAGGGTAAAAAGATGCAAACCTGTTCGTGGTGTGTTCATGTTAGTTCACAGTGCATTAACTAATGTTGACATGATTTTAATAAAGAATTAGTAAATGTTGAAATGAATACTAACAAAGATTAATAAATGCTTTAAAAGTGCAGTTCATTATTAGTTTATGTTAAATAATGTAGTTTTGGCGAGGGGGGCGTGGTTCCGCGAGGTCTGCACGGGCGGAGAGATTGAGGAGAGGAGCGGTGAGTAAGTAGGTCAAGTGCATGATGATAAACACCTGTGTCTGATTGCAGTGATTGGCGCGGAGAGACCGGATAAAGTCCACAGCCGACCCTGCCTTCTTCCTTCCACCCTCATACGAACTTTGTTACACGGTGCCGAAACCCGGCAGATAGGAGGGACATGCTGTCGAAGAGCCCTCGCTGCTGAGGGGGATCGCGGTGCTGAGGAGTTCGGGCTGCGCAGAAGAGAGAAGACCGCGAGTGGCTGCCCGAGGTGGTGGTGCTGGAGCGAGTGAAGATCCGGTGGGACGGAGAGCTCGCTGCCGTGCTCCTGGGTCGAGGTGGGGTGGCTGCCATCCGAGAGGGAGCGGAGGAGTCGCCAGCGCTTGCCCTGAGCCAGAGCCTGCTGCCGTCCACCATGTTGGGGAGGAGCAGGGAGCGCGGGAGTACCCCCCCGTCCTGCAAAGGGGGTTGGGGGTATGTGGAGAGCAGCGAGGCTGAGGGACAGTAAGAGCGGGACGAGGCCGCGGTCGTTATGTTTGATGAGCGCCAGCTGCGTGCCGCATCGGCCTCGTGTCTCACGGAGGAGTGACGGGAGTATAAAGGAGTAGCGACGACAGTAGCTGTGTCTCATTTCCTTTAAAAGGCTGCATCCTCTGGAGGACACATCCTGTTAAACGAGATGTCCTCCGTAGGACAAACAGGCAGGAAGTATCATGTTGCTATGCCAACACGTTCACAGTGGAGTTGCACTCTCACACCAGTTACATGAAAATTATTTATAACTTGAAAATGACTATGAAATGTTTCTTGCCTTGACAGCAAAGTACTGTTCTAAACGTTTAAAAATCACTAAACACTTGTAATCCAACTATCTATTTGAGGTAATACAGCTTAAAAACAAAAACAAGCTTGAAACTACTTAAATTTAAACACCACATCTTCGCTTGCATGTATATCTGCCGGCGGCGCCATTTTTTTTTCAAATAATATTTAAAAAACATGACGGATGTTAATGGCGACACAAAGTATTGTGGGTTATCTGCAGCAGCGAAGGATACACCTCATGCACACTCAGAATTCCTGAAAAGAAGGGCGCATTTAAAGGTCGCATTCGGAGTATCCTACTTACTTTTCTGAAATGAGACAGCCTTGTTGACGCATGCAGCCTTCAAATGCGACCTCTGGAGGACGCAACCTTTCGAAATGAGACGCAGCTAGTGAAGGACGAGAGAGGACCAGGCCTGGATTTTAAGTTGTGTTTTGTTTACGTTTCGTTATGTGTGGGCGCGGCAGTCGTCCGCGAGGGGCTGCCGCTTTTACTTTCATTTTGTGTGTATTATTTGATTAACGTCTGTTGAACGTTCGCCGGTTCCCGCCTCCTTCTTCCCACACGAACTAACTTTACTACAGTAGTTAACTAGTGAACCTTATTGTAAAGTTTTACCAAAATTTTTTAACAGAGATTTGTTTCAAAATTGTATAGGGCCACAGAGCTTACAGAAACCAACAAATAACATTCAACTATTGTTTCACCTTAAAAAGGTGCAGTTGCCTACTTAATATGATGATATAGATTAGAGAAAGCAAGTACAGAAAGAAGAAAAAGACAATTTAGTGGCTGGAATTACTGACATTTTGTGGCAAATTATTTGACCATTCCATTACAATAAATATGGCAAAATTAGAAACGGCTGATAGAAAAGGTGCGAGTGCATCTGCTGGTCAGGCTTTATTGTATTAGAGAACATGGCAGATTGTAATGCGTTTAAAATTGCCACATATTTATCCAGAAATATACAACAAATGTAGCCTAGAAATCTAGACGCACCCTAGCGGCAGAAAATGTATTTTGCCGCAAGTGTAGTCTAGCAACTCTCGGTCGACCTGAGAGCTGGAAAAACCGAACTCTGGTCAGGCCAATCACAGCATGTGTAGAGGTAGAGTCAGTGGGCGGGCTTAACATAATGACGGCACGTCACGGCAGAGTTGCGGAGGTTCTGTGTGCTACTCTTAAACAAAGCCGACGAACGGCGGTCTTTTGAATCGGCTGGCCGTGACTCTGGAAGACTTGGAGTTAAGCTTTTCTTTGAGAAAAGAACAAAGAACGGCACTGAAGTCATTCTTAAGAAAAGAAGATATGTTCGAAGTTTTGCCTACCGGATACGGCGAAAGTCTATCAACTAACATTAGCTCGGCTTCACCTTCTTCTTTGCTCTGGTTGGTTGTGGCGCTCATGGCGCTATCCAATTGCGTGCAGAGGGAATTTGAAAGACAACCGTTTATCCCGCCCCTCGGATTGAGCCCTGTCAATGGTGAGTTTCCAGACCCAACATCTTGATGTGGGTCTGGCTTGTCAGGCTACAACAAATGTGCACTGCATTATAATTGTCAGAGTTATGTTCTGTTTTGGCCATGTTTCTTTGTGTTTTGGTTCTGTCTTCCTTGTCTGCTAGTTTGACTCAGTTTCTCTGCTTGTTTGATTATTATTCTGGTCACCTGTCATCTCATTAATTATCTCATTAGTTCCTGTGTATTTATACACCCTGTTCTGTTCAGTTCATTGTCCTGTTAATGTCAATGTCGAGGTGTGTTAATCATTTACCCTGCCCGTTTGTCACATATCTGTCTTGTTGAGCACATGTGGTGTTTTGGTTATTTTCTAGCCATGTGCTTTGTGTTGTCATGTTTTGGTTACGTCATGTCTCCGGTCTATTGTCCAGACCCCACCCCTCTTGTTATCTCATTATTGGTTTCATTTTCCCCACCTGTTGTTCCCTCGTTATCTGCTTGATTTGTCCCTTTAAGTCCCTTTGTTTTTGCAGTCTTTGTCAGATTGTTGTATTGTCTATGTCTCCCTGTGATCACTGTTGGTTTAGTTTTTAGTATGTATTTGTTATTTCTGATTATTATTTTTTTCCCCCGTGGGCTTTTGTTTTGTGTTTGTTTTGTTTTATAATAAATCCACCTTCTCCCGCAAAGGAGTCCTCACCTCAGTTTCTCCGCATAATTTGACACCGTTCTGTGAGTTTTGTATTAAAGACTTTGTATAGCCTATTATTCTCATGCACTTAAGTCTGAGCAACAACCCGTGACAGTGATGTGCATAAAGCCAGGAACAAATTGCTTCCCTTGTGAAACCACATGGTGGAATCACTTGGAGAAACACTCATTTCTATGAAGAATTAACAACGCAAATGCTTCTGCAAGAACTCTAAAGACTGTCAATGGTTTTTACAGTAATCGCGTCATGAGGGACATGATTTGAGACAAATAGGGGAGAGCGGGGCACGACCGAACGCGGGGTTAGTTGTTACACGCACGGTTTAAAACTTTCCACACATGCCAGGATGATGAAACTTAGTGTATTTTCTAGTTGCCATATCAACATTATTTAGAGAAAAAAAGAAAAAAAAAATCGCCAAAATTAAAAAATCTTTGGAAGATATCACTGAACATTTACTTAAAGCTACACTGTGTGATATTTTCCCCCATCTAGCGGTGAAAAGGTATATGACCATCCAGTGACTTTAAGTTTCTGTTCCTCTCAATTCCGATTTCGTTTCAACTCCTACGGTGGCCGATTTAGTCCAAGATTAACATGGCTTCCTCCAGTTCGACCTCGTCCACATTCGACACGGTGCCTGTGGGATATTCTGTGCGCAGTGGGATGGTTGGAACTCAACTGGCCTAATTATTCGGCTAGAAAGAACTGCAGCTAATCCAGAGTGAACTTTGATGATAGTAATGTTTATTCAGGCATAAACAGGTTTGCATGGATATGTACATAATGTGGTTTCTGTGAGATAACAAATAAGGATGGTAAATATACATGATAATGACATGACAGAAGATACACAGTTAAGAACTGTATAACTATACTTATAAGTTACATTTGTATAATATAACCGTATAGGCGCTAAATGCAGCTGCATTAAAAGGAGCCGGTTACAAAAGTGTGTGCGCCGCTTTAACGTTCAGTTAAAGTGCGCAGTGCGCTCTGTATAACAATTGTTAATATGCCGATCAGACCTGATACATATTTCCATCAACATACATTACAAGCAAATATTTTCTATAAACGAATAAACATTGATGATAACAAAATAACTGAATGATTATTCAAATAGGTGAGCATTACACTATTGTATGTTGACACAAAAATACTTCTGAGGTGACATCAACTGAATTACGCGATGACACACTCTGAAACACATCTACAATGACAATAAATATTATTACTCACGGAGTTATTAACGCACAGAAATACCACACAAAGGAAAAACAGACTTTTGAGGAATAAACAAGCCAGGAAAACTCTGTATAACTCTGTTACTGGACGCTGCTGAGATGAAAACTCTCTGCACATGCACCAGACAAGTCTGAACAAGTTGACGCGCACATGCGCGAGGGAGGGAATTTTGAACGCGAAAGGCGAAGCTTGAATTTACGGGTATGTCCCTCTTTGGCTAATGTACTTTCAAGATGGAGGGGCAACATGGTGACCACCGTTAGATCCCATTACCTTATGTATTTTCAATGGCATATTATAAACTTACGAGAATACTTTATTACTTGAAAGAAGTAAATATACATTAATGAGCACATATATTTTTGAAAGAACTAAGTGTTTTTAGCTAAGAATAGACTAAAAAAGTTACACAGTGTAGCTTTAACCATAGCAAGTTTATTTTTCATCTGTTTTTTGTGTTTATTTAAAATAAGACAAATCTGATATTAGTTTGAACTTCTATCTGTTATTTAATAGTTGAGAGTTCTTTATTGCTGATCTAACCAGCAGAAGACACGAGCCGTGGTTAAATCCCAGATGTGCAGGTGGGGTGCGTTGTAACACTACGTTACAATGAGCCCTTATTAAAACTATGCTATTATATTCTATACTTTTATGAATTCTTTTGAGAAACCATGAGAAAAAGGTGAATAATGACAGAGTCAATGTTCAGAAATGCTTATCATTATTTTTTTAACTATGCTGTATAACTGTGTTTTGAGGTGTGTTTGTTGTCAACCCCCCCCCCCCCCCCCCCCCCCCCCCCCCCCAAAAAAAAACTTATTTTAATGATTTAAAAAAAAATGCCATTATTTTTATTCGGAAAAGTTAATCATTATATTTTATTGCCAAAATATTTTAGTTTGTCTTGGATATTTTTTTTATTATATCAGATAACAGTTTAAGCGGTCATTTGGTCACGTTACAATGTACCCCTCACATGTTACAATGAACCCTGCCTGTGTGGGGCATGTTGTCACATTTCACTTCCATTCGTTTGGGGTAAATCAAAAAACAAAAACAAAAAGTATACACTGTATTAATGAAACAAAACAATTTAATGTGGGAAAAAAAATAAATACTCTGAACCACAAGTGGATTTACACAAACTGAGAAAGTCAAAAAAGTGCTGGGTTGTGCCCTGCTCTCCCCTATAATGAGAAATATAAATTGAAGTTACTTGAGTACCAAATGTTGCCTTATGGCTCCAGTGTAGAGCCCTGCGCGGGACTGTTTTCTTCATCCCGCTCCCGCCCGCACCCGCCGAATTTCTGACCATTACCGCCCGCTCCCGCAACGTATGTGTTACACTCCCGCCCGCTCCCGCAATATGTATGTCCACTCCCGCCCGCACCCGCAAAACTCTGAGAATTTATTCCCGCACAATAATAGAGATGCATTGATTTTGTGTCTTCTCCCGTCCCGCAGGGGGAAAAAAACACGTATTTGTATTGATATTATTAAAGAGATTCATGGGGTTGTTTGTTTCGTTTCCCTGGCCTGCATGTAAAAAAAAAAAAAAGACAAATACATTCAAATATAATTTCGTTTTTATCAAAAACTTTGCACATAAAAATAGACTGCTTTGCAAAACAGAAAACAGAAAACCAGATTGAGAAACAAAAAACAGATCCCAATTCCGTCGAACGTGACTGACTGAAAGGAAACCTGAGAAAACATGCTTCAACAGAACGTAATGTGAACACAAAATAGCAAACGGACATTTAGAAACAATCCATTTCCACTCACTAAACTTCTATGTATTGTTTGTCAAAAACACCAAACAGTCAACTTGACCTGCAGGGAGTGCTGAGCGTTTTTTGGTGAGGTATGATCAAGTATCTATGTATTTGCCAGCTGCGCAATATGTGGATACATATAACGTTATACCGCATGACTTTGCCTACCAAAACAATTGAGAAACTTCTCCAAATGTCAGACTTTCCTTGCTTAGCTTTTGTGCTGTAAATACCTCGTTTGAGGTTCTTTTCTACATCATCTATTGACATCTTCTCCATCATGTCGTTAGGCAACCTCCCTATCCCGCCGATTCCCGCTGTGTTTTTTTTAGCCGCCCATTCCCGCCCGCAGCAAAATTCAAACCGCCCGCTCCAGCGAGATTTACGTTGGGTCCCGCGGGACCCGGCAGGACTCAATCCCAATGCAGCCCTCTACTCCAGTGTTCCTCCAAGTGTGGCAATCTGAGGAATCCTTTTTCATTAGGAAATCTCCCCCAATGACAGTTTGAGTGGGAAACTCTGAGCAGTCAGAACTAAAGAAATGACAGAAAGAGGGAAAAAAATGTATTTAATTTTCTTATAAACAGCACCTTTACACCTAAACTGATACAGACCGGCCACTGGTGTTAATCACTTAGACATACAGTGAGACAATGATAATATAATTATTTTTTTTAGAAAGATACATAAATGCAGATTTAAACTAGTTACTAACCATTCTGAAAATGGCCCCCACAGCGGCTCCCACAGCCCCCACGATCGCTTGACCTGCCAAAGGGATTCCAGCAGCACCTAATGACATAAAAATACTAGTAGAAAAAGCTTGTGTAGCCTATTTGCCCCTTGCATTAATCAGTTTTATTGTTAAACTGCAAAGAAGTTTTCCTTTAAAATTCCAGATATTTGGCTCACCAGCAGCTTGAAGAGTTGCAACCACACCTCCAGCTGCGACCCCTCCTCCGTTAGCCACGGCGGCAGCTGACATCATACCGGAGGCAATGGAACCTGCAGCAATTCCACCGGCGGTGAAACCGGCCGCTGTTAGAACAACTGGAGCTGCAACAACTGCTCCGGCTATTAGCAGAAACACAGTAGTTCAGGTGGATCAAATCCCATTAAAATAATTTATATATTCCAATAAAACAGGGGTTTTCAAACCTGTCCTGGAGCACTTCCAGTACTACACTTTTTCTGTGGTTGCGTCCGAAATCACACTCAAGTAGGTGCTTATTTTGAATAAGTACATCACAATCGCTAAAAAAGGTATGTTCGTGTTAGATAAGGGAGACAGGATACAGGATGTCCAGTGCTGGGGTGCCCCAGCCAGGACAGGTTTGAAAACATCTGCACTAAAAAAAAATTATGGTATGTTTGGATAGATAGGCTATTTTGTTACCGCATTTATTCATTTGGTACTCGCTGCAGAGCAAATGGGTGGAGCTTACGCCTAGCTCCTCCCCGTTTGAGCGCTCCAGCAAGGAGGAGCTAACGTTACGCTCCAGCAAGGAGGACACGCATATCCGGTTGTTAAGCTTGACGTCACTCGGCAGCGATTTCCGGGTCCAAGCGCTCTATCACATACCACAAGAAAAACAAAAAAACGGTGCTAATATACGCACACATGTGGTGTAATACTACAAAGAAAGTATAATCATAACCCGCTCTATCACATACCACAAGAAAAACAAAAAAAACGGTGCTAATATACGCACACATGTGGTGTAATACTACAAAGAAAGTATAATCATAACCTTTATCTCCATACCAAAATTCCAGATGGCCAGTGATAAATCTTTTATAAATCGTTAAAATATTAAAATCTGTGACACTGTGAGCATAGACTGTTGTGTAGACTGTAAGTATTTAAAATGTTTAACGTTTTTAAATCTTTGATGTTTAATATGAATAAATAGTGCTCATAAACGGTGTTTATTTTTTGCATTATATTTGTGGACAGTTTCTGTTGCTTTGGCAATACTGCATGTAAAACATTTATGCAAATAAAATAAAATGACAATATCAAGTTTATCATAAACTCAACTGACTACATACAAAACAGTACATTTTCAGTCTCTGTATCCCATATTATGCATGCAAGAAAAAAATCAAACTGATAACAGTGATAACTTTTATTAAAACGAAGCAGGTATCTCTTCTAATAGTTACAAAATGTACACATATTATTTGTATATAATTATTATATATATAATATATTTATATGTGTATACACACATTTTATATATTGTAACTACATATATAAATATTTTATATATATTATTTGTATATATATATATACAAGGTGGCACTGCTAGAAGTGGCGCTGCTGGAGGTGGCGCTGCTAGAAGTGGCGCTGCTAGAAGTGGCGCTGCTGGAGGTGGCGCTGCTAGAAGTGGCGCTGCTGGAGGTGGCGCTGCTAGAAGTGGCGCTGCTGGAGGTGGCGCTGCTAGAAGTGGCGCTGCTGGAGGTGGCGCTGCTAGAAGTGGCGCTGCTGGAGGTGGCGCTGCTAGAAGTGGCGCTGCTGGAGGTGGCGCTGCTAGAAGTGGCGCTGCTGGAGGTGGCGCTGCTAGAAGTGGCGCTGCTGGAGGTGGCGCTGCTAGAAGTGGCGCTGCTGGAGGTGGCACTGCTAGAAGTGGCGCTGCTGGAGGTGGCGCTGCTAGAAGTGGCGCTGCTGGAGGTGGCACTGCTAGAAGTGGCGCTGCTGGAGGTGGCGCTGCTAGAAGTGGCGCTGCTGGAGGTGGCGCTGCTAGAAGTGGCGCTGCTGGAGGTGGCGCTGCTGGAGGTGGCACTGCTGGAGGTGGCACTTCTAGAACTGGCGCTGCTGGAGGTGGCGCTGATAGAAGTGGCGCTGCTGGAGGTGGCGCTGATAGAACTGGCGCTGCTGGAGGTGGCGCTGCTGGAGGTGGCACTGCTAGAACTGGCGGTGCTGGAGGTGGCGCTGATAGAAGTGGCGCTGCTGGAGGTGGCGCTGATAGAAGTGGCGCTGCTGGAGGTGGCGCTGATAGAACTGGCGCTGCTGGAGGTGACGCTGCTGGAGGTGGCACTGCTAGAACTGGCGGTGCTGGAGGTGGCGCTGATAGAAGTGGCGCTGCTGGAGGTGGCGCTGATAGAACTGGCGCTGCTGGAGGTGGCGCTGCTGGAGGTGGCACTGCTAGAACTGGCGCTGCTGGAGGTGGCACTGCTGGAGGTGGCACTGCTAGAAGTGGAGGTGGCGCTGCTGCTGGCTCTGTGGATGGAGGCTTTCTGGATGGTGTATTTTTGCAACTTGCTAAATGTTTAATCAGAGTATCCCTTCTGATTAACATTGTGGTGCAATAACAGCAGTGAAAATGTGCTGCTTGTCTGCAGTCTAGACTGCACTTTATGATGACAAAATCTGAAATGTATAAAAGAAAAAGAATAAAAATGTAAAAGAATAAATTTCTACTAATTCAAGCACTAGTTGATCAGTCAAATTACGTTTTACTTTACTTTACTTAGCTGAAACAGATGCCTGCACCCTACATGCCCTGGTCTAAAGAGCATTGCTATAGTTTTACTTGTTTATGAATTGAACAACAATCAAATCTTACTGACAAAAAAAAATTCAATTACTATATATAATATATGTATACTATATGTAATTTGCCAATTTGTGGATGGTCTTATACAATAGGATAAGAGAGAGAATGTTTATCAGATTAATCAACCTATAACTCTGGAGGTAGGGAATATTAATCATTTGTTGGGCATTTACATATTGGCAAATTACATCTAGGCTAGTGATTGAAGTAAACTTAGTTTACCCATTTGGAAGCCTATTTTCACATATTTTAAACATACATTTTTTCTGCATCATGCTACATTTTCTGCTAAAATATTACAATAACAGAACATAAATATAAATAGTTATATGTATTTATTTGTATTATTATTTACTTAATACGTATATCAAGTATCCTTATGTACAGAAGTATATGAACCTTTGGGATTCAGACTTCCCAAATGTTTCACAATGCACGGAAATGTTAAATTAAATTATGTTTTACTTTCAAATTATAGGGAGAAATGACAGGCCAAAATGTGTAAAACAAAAGGGTTCATAACTTTCAAACATGATCTCTCTCTCACACACACACACACACACACACACACACACACACACAATAATTGAACTGTATAAGAAACTTACAATAATTCACATACATACCTTCGTGGTGAACTGCACCTCGAACATGATTAACTACATGGTTGTGTACCTCATTAAAATGGTTATGTGCCATTTTACAATAGGCACAGTGATATTTTCTGCAGCACACTGTACATCTCTCAATAGAGATAAGGGGATCATCTCCTTTCTTCAGTATTGTCAGATACATCTGTGCAGGTTAAACAAACACACCACTTACATCTTTCAGCAAAAATAAATAAATACTTATTCAGACACACATATATATATATAATATATATATATATATATATATATATATATATATATATATATATATATATATATATATATATATATAATATATATAATATATATATATATATATATATATATATATATATATATATATATGTGTGTGTGTGTGTGTACAGACAGACACAATTTGTTCAGTAAACCAGTGTACTTGCACATAATAATATAACAACAAAGCCCAAATTAGCCTAAATTCAGTTGCTATTAATTTTTAGATATAATATTCAACACTCAAATAACATGGTATGCAAATATGTAAACTTCACATAAGGTAGTTTTTGCATTAACTTCTAAATCTAATTATAAAATTATTATCTATTTCATTTTTTAAATATAATAATTTATGCAGTGGCTGAAATCGTTTTCAGATTTATGACAGATTTATTTAAACAAAAATTTAATAATAAAGGCATCACTAATAGGTTTAGTAGAATATATTGAATATATAGGCTAATATAGTGCATATATTTAGTGTTAGTTAATTTTTCTAGTGAATTAACCAGCTATTGACACAGAATGAGGTAAGTTAATGTAGGCTAACTTACATGCCATTGTTTACAGTCTGTGCACGGTGATGTCTTTCCACCGTTGAAACACTGATTGAGTGATTAAACGACATATGATACGTTTTAGTAAGTTGTAACGTATACTCATCAAACCAAGATTTTAATTCATGTTTATTCTTTAGGAAGAGATGATCGCTTTCACTCGCGCGCCACCGCTTGAACTGAAGCACCTAAACAGTGATCAGTCACGCCACATTAAAGAACATTAAAACGGCATTAATCGTAATAAAATTGACTGAATACTTAACGTTATGTTCCGCGCTTAAAACACACCTAAGTTTATGTTACCTGTTGTTTAAGGTTGCATAGAACCCATAATACACACACACTACCAGGTGAATCGATCTGTTATATGCTAATAGATAGTGTTAACATTAGCTGAGACAACTTCAAATGCTTCCCTAAACCACAAATTTAAAGTACAGTGTTTACGTACTGTCATTTCGTCGAAAATGTATTTGACCAATGTTAATGTCTTTGACCAATGTTACCCTCCACTCGATCGATCTCCTGACTGACTGAGCTCTAGTCTGTACGTACGTGCCCTCTTGGCTCCTCCTCGCTGGAGCGTGCCCATAGTATGGAGTCAAAATAGGGCCACATATATCTGCAAAATAACACAATGTTTTGCAAACAAGAAATATGTTTTGCAAAAAAAATAAAATAATTTTGCAAAAAAAAATAGAATATTGAGAAAAAAATGCTTTTTTGCAAGTAAAAAACTAATAATTGCAAAAGAAAAGTTACCACTGAGAGAAAAAATAAAGTTTAGCAAAGTAAAACTTGCAGCATTGACTTTGCAACACCTTTGCGCCGCTCCTTTAAATCCGCGTTTCCGTCATCCGTGCCTCTGAGGCGCAAGCTTTCCTTTGCGCTTCATTTTTCTTTGCGCCTCGCTTTGTGTCCCTGATTTGACGTCGGGGAGGGGTCAAGAGGTTGGGGTGTGTACATGGGTGTGTACAAGGGACGAAGGCGCGTCCTTCTCGTTACGTCATCAGCGCGAGCCCCAGACCGTATGGATCTCGAGACCTCTGTGTCATTCTGCTGCATATCATCTAACTGTCTTTGAACACAAGAATATATTGGGCATGATTAATTGCATACATTTTTTTAATCATGTGTTTTTTTTTAATTAATGAGTTAAATTGACAGCTCTACTTGTAACACTTTACCCCAACACTGATGATGTGTCAGACAGATTCAAGAAATGATTCCTGATGTAGTTTGGTTAGTTAACATAGCTGAGAGCTGCATGCATGCAACATGGGTATTTATAACCCTTACACCAGAATGCTAGACATCGATGGATCATCCTCTGCATAGAAAGTGAATGAGATTGGGCAAATTAATTGAGACAGCGAGAGATCAGCACAGTTGCTCAGCCTCAAGGGCGAGTGGCCAAATTTAAGTCAGATTGTATTGATTGACGTAACGAGAAGGACGCGCCTTCGTCCCTTGTACACACCCATGTACACACCCCAACCTCTTGACCCCTCCCCGACGTCAAATCAGGGACACAAAGCGAGGCGCAAAGAAAAATGAAGCGCAAAGGAAAGCTTGCGCCTCAGAGGCACGGATGACGGAAACGCAGATTTAAAGGAGCGGCGCAAAGGTGTTGCAAAGTCAATGCTGCAAGTTTTACTTTGCTAAACTTTATTTTTCCTCTCAGTGGTAACTTTTCTTTTGCAATTACTATTTTTTTACTTGCAAAAAAGCATTTTTTTCTCAATATTCTATTTTTTTTTGCAAAATTATTATTTTTTTTTTGCAAAACTTTTTTTTTTTTGCAAAACATATTTTTTGTTTGCAAAACATTGTGTTATTTTGCAGATATATGTGGCCCTATTTTGACTCCATAGGTGCCGCTTAAATCCTGTATCCCCAGACAGAAATGGTTTTGACATTGTGTGCGCAATGCATTGCGGGCAACGTAGTGTCCGGCTGAGAATAGTTGAATAGCATACTGGCTTCCGCACAACGTTACCCGTGATGAATTGCAGCAGAGCGGGGTAGGCATAGCAACGCCGCGTAGCAGGCAACGACGAGAGCGCGGAGGGCTAGAGGAGCGAGAGAGAGAGAGAGAGAGACAGACCAAAGACGAGAGTGAGAGAAAGCGCTGCAATTTAAAAAAAAAATGGCTAGTGGAAGTTTTTTGTGCCTTTGAGTTTTGCCTTCATTACCTTCATTCAAGAGTTTTGCTCATTTCATACACACACATATGTATATATAATATCATATATATCAAATAATATATACATATTTCATATTATATATTCTTTTTTTAATTAAATGCTGGTAGATTTCATTGCACTGTATAGAACTGGTCTACCTTGTCTGTACTGCTGCAAGTTTCATCACCTGGTAAGAAACCCACAATTGCAGTGTCATGAGCAAATGTCTACAATGAGCAGCTTCAAGGAACGTATAGTGATTTCTAGCTCGTAGTGTGAAAAAAAGTATTTATTTGAATATCTCACGAAAAAAGTAAAATGAACTGAACTTTGAACTAGTTCAGAATTAAAATTGTGAACTTTGAACGTGAACTGTTCACTTTGAGCATGTATGAACTGAACTTGAACTAGTTCAGAAAAGCTGTGAACTGGCACAACACTGGTATTTATGCTATTATTTTACCTCTTATTAGACAAAAGTCATCATCTCTGAGCTCCACCATAAGTGAGGTCAAAATACGAGTCTGGTCATAGAAATATCGATCGTAGATGCCTCATTCTACTGATCCGTGCAAGCGCTAATGAGTCATCTACATATACATCTATGACCACGCTCGTATTTTGACCTCACTTAGCGGAAGTTATGGCGGAGCTCAGAGATAATCACGTTAGTCTGATAAGAGGTAAAATAATAGCATAAATACTGCTCGGTTTCTCGCACAAACTGATCGTTTCGCTAGATAAGACCCTTATTCATCGTCTGGTATCGTTTGATATTGTTTAAAGCCCTTTGAAGCTGTACTGAAACTGTCATTTGGACCTTGAACCGTTTGGAGCCCATTTAAGTCCATTACATGGAGAAACATCCTGGAATGTTTTCATCAAAAACCTTAATTTCTTTTCGACTTTAGAAAGAAAGACATAGACATCTTGGAGGACATGGGGGTGAGTAAATTATCAGCAAAAGTTTATTTAAAAGTGAACAAATCCTTTAACAATCGCTCCAGCGGCCTTGCTCAGCTCCACAACACTCGGTCCTGCTCTGCTTCATACTACAGTAACGTTAAAGGTCCCATGGCATGGCATTTTTCTATTATTTTATAGTGTTTCCTGAGGTGTACTTATATTGTTAGTATGATTTTTACATCATAAAATGTCATAATTTAGAAATAAAAGGCATTTTTTCTATACTGCTGTTTGCCCTGTGGCTGAATGCCCTGCTTCAAGAGGCGTGTCTGCTGTGAGACTTCAGTAAAAACGCCCACTGTTGTGATTGGCTGACATCTTTGCATTTTAAATGAGCGGAGGGGGCGTGGTTCAATGAGGTCTACGACGCACGAGCTGCTGCCAGAGAGACGGATGGACCGGAGTTCACTTCACATCAGTTCTGTCAGTCTCAGTTCAGTGAACTGTTATAGTTACAGCATATACTTCAGGTTATTAGTTTATTTCTAGTCGGAGGGGCTGTCACTCATGTCAGAAAGTTAGTAACTTTAGTCAATTATGGATCAGCGCTGACTGGAGACGCGAACCGTTTAGAACGATTCAGTCCGATTTGGTGAACTGATTCGGTTCACTAAAAAGAACCGATTCAAAAGAATGATTCGTTCGCGAACCGGACATCACGGAGACGGAGCTAACAAAGTTATTTATAGTAACTACTGAGTTGTGAGAGCTGTGCTGTCAGCGCGAGTTCATTGTGTTTGTATCTGAGAGTTCTGAATAAACACGAGTCCCAGTCACGCCGAGTCCGTCTTCATCATTATTCTACCAACTTTGTAACACATGCAATGTACCATTACAGCGAGATGAACGAGTTAGTAAGTGTTGATTAAGGCAGTATTTCTAGATATGTTCCAATTATATGAAAAGTGTCAGTGACGCGCATTGAGTACACAGCGCAAACAAAGACACAACAGCAGTAATCGAATGTAATCCAGTTTATTGTGGTGATAGCTGGCTAGCCTAGCCGGATACCCTCACGCTTACCCTCCTTCTGCTTAATCTCTGGCCGCGTATGGCGCCTCCGCTGTGGGCCAGATGCAGTACTGGGGGTCGGGGATGTTGAAGGCCACCGGCCAGTGCAGCCAGAGCTTCGGCGTGTGTTAGGTTTATCTCTAAAGATGCTGCTGTACAGTCTAGTACAGACTACTCTGCTGATGTTGAGCAGATACGACTGTATGCACATTTTAGAACAGATAGACGCGACGAGGACGTACAAAAACACTGACTCACAAGATAGAAAACAGGAAAACACTGTTCTGTCGGGAGAGAGAGAAGCCGCTGCGTGTGCACGAATAACAAATAATTAGCTACACATAAGAAATCAATGATCACAGATCAGAAGGAACTGAAGAAAGACTTCTATTTTCATTTGTACATCCAAACACTGAGAAACTGCCAGCGTTCACTCGTTCACAAGTAACGTTAATGATCTCTCGAGCGCTTGCATGGGCGTGCTAGATTCTCTGGGCGGAGGAAAGGGAGGAAACCGTTCCTGCTTGGACGTCAAACCAGGAGACTTCAGGATTGGCTCGTCTGGCCTGTCATTTTCTCAAAGGCAGAGAAAGACAGCCAGAACTCGGTTTTACACTGATCAACATTTCTATCCACTTGGGGACAATATTCAGGCTAGGGGAACTCATATTAATGTTGAAAAACCTCATAAAATGAAAATTTCATGCCATGGGACCTTTAATAATCGCATCCATGAACATGATTTCAGCCCAAGTCGTTTCCCGATTCTTTTCCACTGGCTGTGACTCAAATGTGGCGTCATCAAACTACGCCTTTGTTTTGAACAGGCGACCTCTAGTGGACGGAAAAGTTACACAGTGCACCTTTAAAACAGTTAGTCTATATTAACATTTGTGTTGCATCAAATCACCTGCGGAAAGTGTTAAATGATAATACATTATTTTGATATACTGAACCTCTACAGGTTTTTATTTTTTTGGATTTTTCAAAAACCCTTGGGGGCATGTTGTCCAGGTGAGATTCATATGGGCTAATCGCAGGTATTGTGTAACCCGTGGATAAACCCATCTAGGGCCAATATTTAAAGCCCATATTGGGCCCACATTGGCTGGAGACAGCAGCTCATTTGCATTTAAAGAGACACATGAAAACAGTGTGTTTTTGCTACAGGGGCTTTCAAAACATTCTATAATAAATAATCTGTGGTGTATTTTGAGCTGAAACGACTCAGACACATTCTGGGGACACCGGATACTTATATTAGGCTTTATCTTGTGAATAGGGCATAATGGGAGTGTTATACATCACTTTTACAGTTCCTTACTGTTTGAAAAAGAATCAACATTCATAATAATAATAATAATAATAATAACAACAACTATTCAGCACTCAAGAGAACTATGCATTCACCTGCGACTCCTGCATTGCATATCAGTTAACATGATCCACCCATAGCTCCAGCCACAGCTCCTCCTATGGCACCTATAGCAGCCTTAGCTGCGAAAGGGATTCCAGCGGCACCTAATAAAACAAAATTATTTCAGAACTAGTCACTCAAAATGAGCATTTGCTATTGGATTGCTAATTAAAGGCTTGTCTATTCACAGAAACTATACCACAAGAAACCTGATTACTATTGTCACGATCACCAGTGAGAGTGCCCCTGATTACCACCTGAGGGCACTCCACCCCAGACTGTCATTCAATCAAAGGCTACTTTACGGTAATCCTTTGCCCAGACTCACCAGCACTCATTGTTTACACCTGGGTCTCATTTACCTCATTACCTTGCCTATATAAACCATGTTCACTGTCATTCACTGTCTTATTAGATGTATCACTGCATTTCTGAGCGTTTTCCCTGGTTTCTTGTCTTTTGGTTTTTGATTACTTGGCCGTTCCGTGGATTACCCTTTTTTTATCTCAATAAAAAAAAAATCATAATCTCCATATTTTAGATAGTTTGCCTGTCTAAATAAAAGAGGTAGATAACCAATGATATTATACATTTTCTAAATGATTATGTTTTATTAGGGTCTATCAGGGATCTATAGGCTAGAGAAAAAAAACCTGGATACCACGACGATCAAATAAAGTATACATTTGGTAATAAGCCATGTATTATACAAATATCACAAGATAATTGTTTAAAGGTCCCATGGCATGAAAATTTCATTTTATGAGGTTTTTAACATTAATATGAGTTCCCCTAGCCTGTATATGGTCCCCAAGTGTCTAGAAATTTTGATGGGTGTAAACCGAGTTCTGGCTGTCTTTCTCTGCCTTTTGAGAAAATGACAGCTCAGACGAGCCGATCTGGAATCTTGCCTGTTATGTCGTCATACCAGGAAAGGTTACCTCCCCTTCCTCTGTTTGCCCACCCAGAGCATTTGGAGAAAATGGATTCAGTTTATGTCAGCACAGGCTTTACAAACAGACTTTACGATATGGATTCGACAGCACCGCGACAAACAGTGAGTAACAGTGTTCATTAATGCCTGATCTGTGATCAGTGATTTCTGATGTGTAGCTAATCATTCAAGTTCACTCAGACTTTCTTTCTAGATCGTTTAATGATCGCCGTCTTGATGCCCTAAGCGTAATGCATCAGTGAATCAAGCCAGTGACTAAAACGATTGTTTCTGTTAGTAGTATGAAACAAATCTGTTATTTAAGTGATTAAACTACAGAGGGCGATTAAAGAACACTCTTTATAATGTTCAGAGCTGTCAATCACACGTCGCAAGTGTATCTGCACACTTGCCCAAACTGCCGTTATAAGGAATGACGCTGTTATGCAGCACAGCGAAGCTCTTACTGTATTCATATCGAGGTCGTGTTTGCTGTTAGTTGTGGTGAAAGCATTTTGTGAGAGAAAATGCGTTGCAATGACGGGATCACTGCATTCACGCGATCAACAGACTGTCTGTGGAGCCGTTCATGTGATGGAAAAGATCTAAAAATAATGCTATAATCCACACTTTGACGATTCGTTCATCTCGACAGCTGTAATGTTACATTACATGTGTTACAAAGTTCGTAGAATAAGGTGGAAGAAGACAAAGTCGACATGACTGGGACTGTTTATTCAGAACTCTCAGATACAAACAAAATAAGCTTGCGTTAACAGTACAGTGCTCTCAACAACTTAGTACAATAAAACATCCTTCAGCTCTCCGTCTCTGGTTCACGAGTGCCCAGTCAGTCTCTCTCTCTCCTGCAGCGCGTGCAGTGCCTCGCTAAACCACGCCCCCTCCGTAACATAATCTAACACTCATTTCAAATGCAAAGATGTTTTCACTGAAGTCTCACAGCAGACACGCCTCTTGAAACAGGGCATTCAGCCAGAGGGGTAATAACAGTAAAGAAAAAATGCCTTTTATTTCTAAATAATGAAATTTTTTGATGTAAAAATCATACTAACAATATAAGTACACCTCAGGAAACATTATAAAATAATAGAAAAATGCCATGCCATGGGACCTTTAGAGAAAATGTTACAGCCGCAGGAGGAAATGTTTTGCATATGCGCAACAAAAACATTCATGGCTCGCCACTTTTTTGGAAAATAGGCTCATTTTCCAACTCCCCTAGAGTTAAACAGTCGAGTTTTACTGTTTTTGACTCCATTCAGCCGATCTCCGGGTCTGGTGTAGCTACCTGGCTTAATAATTGGATTGAGTCTTGGACTGGTGATTCCCACACTTTATTGCGATCATCGTTGGACACCATAAACATCGCCATCATGCATCGAGGGAATCAACCCGTAAGAGCTTTGTACAAAAAACAAAACAGCAAATGAATAAACCATGAAACAAACATACATGAAAACAAACAAATAAACGAAATGATTCAAAACGTACCGAAACCTACTGCAACACTACAAACAAACAATCTTTACACAAAGAAACAGAATCAAAACACACGGATAACAGAAGTCAAAGACCGTACCTTGTTCTCCATTTAAACCAGAAGCTAAAAACTCCTTGCACCGTGAACCGTCGATGCTAAGACTTGTGCATCTAGGCCTCGTTCCATACTGAACTGTTTGAACAACACTCAATATATCCACATCCTCTGCTCAACCGGATGTCAAAATAAAAGACCTTCGTTATCATAACATAAATGAAACCAAAGAAAAACTGGAAAACAAATACCACGCAAAAATACAAATAAGTAATCATATAAAGGAATATGAATAATAATAATAATAAATGAAAAATAAAGCAAACAATACAAAGCAAATTATTAACACTCCCACCAAATTATGAGTGCAAACATCACACCAAGTGTACAAGCACGAATAATTTCCCTTTGTCCTTTTTTTTTTCTTTTTTCTTTTTTGGCCTTTATAACCCCCCCAAAAAAAACATTAAAATTCCGAAACATGAGTTTAGAAATATTAAAATAATCATTGATCTTACAATGTCTCAATGATAAACCCTTGAAAGATCCTAATGTCCCTCCATTAATAAAACAAGTTTTTGCACTGGTCTTTCGATTATGGACGGTTTACTAATACGCTTGCCCTTTGCGTTAAGCTTTGAGTCACCTAGAAGAATCTTGGCCCTTCTCACAAGCCCGTCACTGCTAACAACAACGTCCTTTATCCTGCCAAGCCTCCATTCGTTTCTAGGCACTTCCTCTTCCTTGATAATGACAACGTCATTGACTTGAAGGTTTCTCCTAGTCACATTCCACTTCTGTCGGGCGGTTATACTCGCAAGATACTCTTTCCTCCAATGACTCCAAAATTGTTCCGCCAAGTACTGCACATGTCTCCATCTTTTCCGTGCAAACACATCCTCCCGGATAAAGTTTCCTGGTGGAGGCAAAGCAGCAGTCGTTTTTAACGTGAGTAGATGATTCGGAGTAATTGGTGCTAGACTCTGAGGATCAGTCAAGCAATCCACGGTAAGCGGTCTACTATTCACAATGGCCATTGCTTCATACAAGAAAGCTCGTAAAGAGGAGTCATTTAGCCTTCCTGGATGAAGTGCAAGAGTCGCATTCAGCACAGATCTTATAGTTCTAACTTGACGTTCCCACACACCACCAACATGACTTGCACGTGGTGCATTCATAAGGAAGTCACACTGCTTCTCCAGTAGGAAGGTTGTCACTCTTTCCACGTCCATCTCCTTAAGTGCATCCTTCAACTCATTTTTTGCGCCAACGAAGTTGCTGCCTTGATCAGACCTTATCCGTTGCACAGTACCTCTTATGGCAATAGAACAACGCAGAGCATTGATAAATGAATCTGTGGTCATGTCAGTAAGCATTTCGATGTGTATAGCACGAGAACTAAAACAAGTAAGGAGAAGACCGTATCTCTTATGAACACTTCTGCCCTGCTTGATAAAAAATGGGCCAAAGCAGTCCATGCCAGTATATGTAAACGGAGATGATGGAACCACTCTCTCTGAGGGGAAATCAGCCATTCTCTGTTCTTCAACAGGTCGCCTGTGGTTCCTGCAAACAATGCAACTCCTGATGCAAGATGCTACAATTCTGTTAATCCCTGGGATCCAAAAGCCATTAGATCGAATCTCATTTATAGTGAATCCTTTCCCCTGATGTGCAACTTTGTTATGAAAGTGAGCAACAATCATTTCTGTGACATGATGATTCTTAGGAATTATTATTGGATGTTTCACAGAGTCTGGAAAGGTTGAACGGCAAAGCCTACCTCCCACCCTTAACACACCATCTTCATCCATGAAAGGGTCAAGAGGGTACAAGGTGCTGCGAGACGAGACGCTTCTCCCACCCGTTATTTCTTTCAGCTCATCCTTGTAGGAACTAGATTGCAGACATTTGATTATGCAAAGTTTCGCCTTTTGTTGCTCTGATACAGTACTGATGTGATTAGACTTGACTTTGTTGGCTCTTCTCAAGAGACGAGCTACAGCTCTGGTTGCCTTTGACCAAGAAGAAAACTTTGAAAGACCATCAAGCAGGCCCCAACTCCTTGTGCACTCTGTATTTAAAACACAACATGACTATCTCTGGATCTCCAAAAAGAAGTTCAGGAACATGCTCTTCTGGCACAGACATTTCTTTGTCCCACAAGAACTTTGGGCCAGTAAACCAGTTTGAGGTAAGTAACTCCTTCACTGTCAAACCCCTGGATGCATGATCAGCAGGGTTTTCCTCCGTCGGAACATACTTCCACTGCTGAGGAGTTGTACTGAGATGTATTCTTTGTACTCGATTTGCAACAAAAGTGTGAAATCTGCGTGCCTCATTACTTATATATCCTAATACTACTTTGGAATCAGTCCAGAATGTCTCTTCCTGAACAACATAGTCCAGTTCTCGCTTAAGCAAGCTACTCACTTTGACAGAAACAACAGCAGCAGCTAGCTCCAATCTGGGGATTGTTGTAACCTTAAGAGGTGCAACTCGCGATTTTGCCATCACTAGTGCACAGTGAATATCTCCATCCTTATTTTTAAGTCTCAAATATGAACATTGACCATACCCGTAGAGACACTAGCATCAGAAAAGTGATGCAATTCAATTTGAATAGCTCTTCCGAAACTAGATGGTGCATATGTTCGTGGTACATCCATTTTCTGCAGATTATTCAAATCTTGTCTCCATCGCTCCCACCTTAGATTGAGTGCATCTGGCAGAGGATCGTCCCATCCACTGCCGCGCTTACACACTTCCTGCAGTGTTCTTTCCACTCAACAAAACAGGTACGATGAGTCCTAAAGGATCATAGACAGAAGCAACAGTAGACAATATGCCTCGCCGAGTAGCAGGCTGATTTTTCAACTGAACCTTGAACTTCAAACAGTCAGATTCTCTTTCCCATTGTATGCCAAGAGTTCTTTCTAGGGGTAGCTCATCAAATGCAAGATCAAAGTTTTTCATGTCATAGATCTTTTCTGAAGTGGGAATGCCGTCCAGTACTATTTTGCTGTTAGAGACAAATTTGTGGAGCCGTAGGCCACCCATAGCACAGAGCTTCCTTGCCTCAACTGCAACCTTAATGGCTTCTTCTGCATTCTCCACACTGATTACTCCATCATCTACATAAAAGTTTTTGATCACAAACTGTGAACCAAAGGGATACAAATCACTGTTTTCAGTTGCAAGATGTTTCAAGCCATAATTTGCACACCCTGAGGATGAGGTGGCACCAAAGAGATGAACTTTCATACGAAACTCATTGGCGGGTTGGTTAAGATTTCCATCCTTCCACCACAAGAAGCGCAAGAAGTCTCGGTCAGACTCGTCTACATGAAACTGATGATACATCTTCTCTACGTCACACATAAGAGCAATGGGATGTTGACGAAAACGAATTAAGATGCCATTAAGATTGTTAATCAAATCAGGACCTTGTAGTAGATGATCATTCAAGGAATAGCCTTCATACCTTGCAGAACAATCGAAGACTACACGCAGCTTGTCAACCTTCTTTGGATGGAAGACACCATGATGAGGTAAGTACCAGGTTTCTCCTTCCTTGCCACTACTGTGCACTTCCTCAGCATCTCCTCTCTGAAAGATCTCATTCATGAACTCACTGTAACGTTCCTTATACAACTCATCCTTTAGCATCTTTCTCTTGAGATGATTGAGTCTAACCATAGCGCATTGTTTGTTGCTTGGCAAATTGGGTCTCACCTTAAACGGAAGTGGCATTTGATAATGGCCATGGACATTCTTCCATATCCCTTCCTTCAATTTCTCGAGAAAAAGAATGTCATCCTGAGACACCTTTGCACTCTCTTCTTCAGTGTCTTTAAACTCACTCTCGAGGACGCGAATCACATCACCTGGAGTGATAGAAGGGAGCTCCTTAACTGTAGTGCGATGACACAGTCCACTGATTCCAGGCAGATTGGAATGTGGTGAAGAACAACCTACTATGCTCCATCCCAAGTCTGTCCGAATGGCATAGGGATCATCATCTCCTCCTGTTATTACTTCTCGGGGAGTCATCGACCTTGAACAATTGTAGCCTATTAAAAGAGCAACATCACAGTCTTGCAATGATGGCATCTTGTCCGCAATGACTGTAAGATGATTCCACTTTTTAGCATCATCACAAGTAGGAATGTGGTTACGATTAACTGGTATGCAGTCCTTGGTGTACGTAGGTGGCAAGTCAATATAATTACCGGACTTATATGCTCTGACTCGGAGTCCTGACACTCTGTCACTTTGCAGAACGGTATCCTTTCCAAGCATGGTGGTGAGCTTCAATTGCACTGGAAACGTTGTTGCCTGTAAAGCATCACACACTTCTTTATCAATAAATGTGGTATCACTCTGTGAATCCAAAAGCGCATACACCAGTTTCTCACAGCTTGGTTTCTGCCTTGTGGACACCCAGACAGGTACAATCATTGAAGTATACGTACTTCGCTCTTCTCCAGTTACACTTAAGGCCACTGCATTCATCACATCATTAGATTCACTTTGAGACTGAACAGCAGGAAGTGATGTCTTAATTGCCATTGCAAAGTTCTCATCATGCAAACTAGTTGGATGTCTCCTCTTACACACATTACAAGTGAGACGGCAGCGACATTCCTTAGCACTGTGGCCAGACTTGAGACATCCATAGCAAAGCCTCTTTTCCTGGACACATTTCCTTCGCTCCTCCAATGGTCTGCTGAGAAAACTGAAACAGTTGTCAAGGTGATGTGTGGCGGAGGGAAATATGCCACCGCCTTGTGGGGGAAATATTCAGCACTAAACTAAGGAAGACTGAGTGAGCAACAGGATCCTAGTCCCCCCACCCAATGCTTTTAGTCTTGGTACAACTGCTAACCTTGTTGTGTGTGGTGTCTATCGTGTTGCCATGTGTAATGCTCCAGAGTCGGGGAAGTGGGCTTCAGGATTTACTCAATACACGGCAGCCACCTGAAGTGTGTGTATGTAGAAAACTCGGGAGTTAAACCTAGTTGACTGCAAACTCCGCTCTCCCCAGATCTAACAGGATAGATAAGACGCCCCCACTCCTTAGTATGTGACCCACAAATTAACTTAGACAGTTTTAGCTTAGCTAACAAAAACAGCATTTATTTACTGCATGAATTAAAATTATTCTGTTTTCACAGGAAGTGTAAAACACAATTTAAATTGCCGAGAAATCAAAGTGAAATAAAAATGTGGAAAATAATAAAGAGAAAAACAACAAATTTGTTTTAGTTTCAGTTCAATATGTACAAAATCACAATCAGTTTCACTTATTGTAAGTAGACTGAAACGTTTCACTGTTCACTTCAGTTAACTCAACCTTTCAAATAGAGTTCACTTCAATTTGGCTCAAAAATAGAAGATCGTTTCAAAAATCCAGGAAAAAGTTATGTTTTGTCCATTCAAGTTCACAGGCTGAAAAAATTCAGTTATGTGCACAAAAGAAAGTCTATGAATCCCTTTTCAGGAAAATTCACTGATCACAGTTCCATCACAGATAACTGCACGATTGAACAGTTCAGTTCTGATGACTCAATAACAGAAAATGGTAGTTTGCTTACCAGTGTTCAGTAGGAAAACAAGAAAAACAATGTACAGCACCACTCTTGGCTCGTGGATGAGATGCTGAATGATGCACAACGGATGGCAGGGTACTGTTTCTTCACTCATTTAACCTCAGCGATTGTCCTCGCGATCCTGACGACAGCAGCTTGATTCAACGAGGCCGCAATCCCAGCTGATGGAGACGCAATGAGAAGACGAACAACACACGACCCTATCCGACGACTCAGCGAACCTTTCTCTTCTCAAGCCGCCTTTCCACTGCACACGACATTCGGACACGACTGTCGGAATCTGCCCCCTAGTGGCAGTCGCACGTAAATTTCACTTTGATCGTACACGGCAACATGGGAGAGAAGCTTATCCTCGCGGTCTCAGAAAACCCCATTCTATATGATACTTCTCTAGAATCATACAGAGACTTTAATAGGAAAAACTAAACAGCTAAACGGTGATACTCGCCAAGATGTTTCCTTCGAGCCAGGTAGTGTTTTACCCACACTGATTTGCGGTATTTCTTTTTGTGTCTCCAGTAAAGGAGTGCAAGAGCAAGAGCCTTTATCCTCCGTACATTCACCATGGTGAAATGAATTGAATGCCAAACAATAAACAGGTAACGTTAGCCTATATATAGGACAAATGACCGCCAAAAATTTTAGTGAAAATAAAGACATTAAAAATAATATAATTCAATTACTAATGTAATATTAATCTATTATGCATTTTTTTGTAATGTTTTAAAACAAAATAAAATGTGATAAGCAAAAAGATTAATAATTCTCAACTTGCGCACACTGATTTGATTGGACAACTTTGGAATACATCACATCCGGTCGGCGTGTCGCATACGGTGTAGTCGTTCAAGTTCAAATATTTGAACGCATCCGCAGCTCAAATCGGATCCGAAAATTCCGCATTCGCAGATGGTCGGCACCCCACGCAACCCCTGTACGACTCTCCATTGGAAATGAATGACTTCCGGTACGACGGCTGTCGTTTGTCGTGTGCAGTGGAAAGGCGGCTTCACGATCAGTAGCACTCACGGTTTCAAGTTCGTTTGAACTAATAAAACAAAAACTGCTTTAAGCAAAGAAAACACGAGAGTATTTAACTCCTACGTGACTGAAACTTACTAAAACTAACAGGTCTCTTGCCCAGCCTCACGCACGAACACGGCAGAAAACTTGTTTTAACACTCACTTCAACAAGCTTGTTCACATA
The DNA here is from genome assembly GCF_949357685.1 of Gobio gobio. Lineage (NCBI taxonomy): Eukaryota > Metazoa > Chordata > Actinopteri > Cypriniformes > Gobionidae > Gobio > Gobio gobio. The sequence goes on along the minus strand of NC_137111.1, from coordinate 21,105,404 downwards.
AACAAAGACTCTGAGGCAACATTATGCAGCTCTTGTGGATGTCGCGGGTCTAAACGTGATTTTTTTATCGCGATTGACTACCCGAGCTCAACATTCACTCTCAGCTCACCGCCGCTCTCACACACTCTCTCCTCGTGCGCAACTCGTCAGAGACCCAAAATGGCGGCGCCCGTGTCAAACGTCAAAATAAAAGTCTCCACAATTTTAATCACTAATTTGTAGATCCCCTACAGATGGTTATCTTTCTGACAAAGCACACACAGAATCTTATTCCCTGGTTTGGTAACTTTTTGACTCTCTACGTTCGTTTGAGTACTGAAAACTCTTACTCTGTTTCTGTTGGTCTCTTTCAGACTTGCCTTCTCATTTACAGGTTCTGCGGCACGGAGAGTGTGAAAGGAGGTAACTGGATTACAAGCAACCTCTGCTTCAGTTGACACAAATGCAGCAAATTTTTTAAAAGTGGGATACTCATGGTTTTCAGAAAGAGATTTTGTGACTTGACGATTCCATCTGCTAATTGCCCAATCAGGTAATTTCAAAACAAGTTTCTGATTTTCTTGGTAGTCATTTAAAATTTGAAGGCCTTTGACATGTGGCATGGCACCCTGGCATGCATTTAGAAAGTCAGAGAAAGTCTGAAGACCAATGGCATCCTTTGGCTGAATTCTAGGCCAGCTTGCAAGCCTTTCTCTGAACGCCTTTTGAACCACGAATGGTTGGCCATAACGACTGTTCAATCTGCACCATGCATCTTGCTAGGCTTCGTCATCTGTTCTGAAGAAAGTTCCTTCTAAAGCGTTTCTAGCAGGACCACTCACATATTTCCTGAGATAAAACATCTTATCAGCAGAAGAAATGGTTCTCTTGTCAATAAGGGCCGTAAAGGATTGTTTAAACTCAATGAAATGAATGGGGTCACCCGTGAAGACAGGAGGTTCTGGTACTGGCAATTTGCTCATAACCATGCCGTCTTGAAATGCTTGAACAAGAAGCAATGTGTCAGTCACTGATGCTTGAACTGTCGCCCTTCTGGTTTCATGACCCACCCTTTGAGACTTTTCTTGCTTTGCCATACCTTCTTGAGGGAAATCAGACTCTGATCTGTTCATGCCACTACAATCTTTGGGCGAATTAATCTTTTCTTTCTCAAATTCTTGACTATAGATTTCTAACTTAGCTTGAGCTGCTTTTAGATCTTTTTGTGCTTGAATTCGCTCTAGCTCCTTCCACTCACCATCAATGACTCTTTTGTGCTGTTCTTCTAACTGGTTTATCTTTTCCTTTTGCTTTGTTTCTTCTAGCAGAACATTATACGCAGCTTGCTTGGCCGCTACTTCTGCTGCAGCATCTACTCGCTTGACTTCTAAGCTTGACATGACAGAGGGATGACTAGAGTAATTACTAGTTTTCTGACTGACTCGTGAAACTGTTGAACCAAAAATTGAGTGGGCATATTGATGGTTTAATAAGGTGCGAAGACGGCTTCTCTCCCTTACATCATTAAAATCTCCATCTACACCGGATGTTCTCTCATAAACAATTTTAACAATGTCAGCTGTTACCGCTTCACATGCGTCCATTTTTCTCCTCATTTCAATAGCAGGTGAGACATGCTCTCTAAAGTCATCATAGGCATTTAAAACTTTGTTCTTGGCCTCCTCTAAAGTGTCGACCAAAATAGCTAACTGAGTCTGTAGGGCATCTGATTTAAGATGCTCACGTGCACTGCGAGCTTCTATTTTCCAGTGATTATATAGAGATTCAACCCTTTTCTCTTTCTTTTGTAGCTCTTCTTGTTGATAAGCTAACATTTTTTCAGTAGGAACATGCGTGCGCTTTGAACGGCGTGCACTCTCACTTTGAGTTTCTACCTGACCATCAAGTTGCCTATCGGCCTCCTTTGCACCTGCATCTGACTTTGACATTTTCTCTTGCATTTAAATTTCACTAAAATTACATTAAAACGACATTTTTCTCATTTAACATTCAAGTTGATTGATAACATATGTTCAGCAGATTCACCTTTACCACATGTGCTAAAACATTAACCCTTAAATGTGAAACTGAACGTTTCAATACACGTTAGTCCATACATAGGCAAATTAATTGCAGCAATGTTCATAGCCCTTTAAATCAGGGAAAAACGAGAAAAGAGTCTCTTCAGAATCAATTTCTTTGTCTTTGGTACTCACTGCGATCCACCAAACAACTTGTAACAGTTCCTTTGCCAGTTCATTAAATCGGTCCAATCGCTCCCCATAGATTCATTGAGCCATCCGCTGAAACGTTGCTTGAAACTTGATCCATTAAGAACGCAATCACACTGTCCCCGACGAGCGCTCCGACATCAAAGCTCCTCCTTCAGCCATGGCGTTCCTTGAAGCAACACAGTGGATCGACGATGGCAAGCTCTTACTGTAGCTACCTGGCTTAATAATTGGATTGAGTCTTGGACTGGTGATTCCCACACTTTATTGCGATCATCGTTGGACACCATAAACATCGCCATCATGCATCGAGGGAATCAACCCGTAAGAGCTTTGTACAAAAAACAAAACAGCAAATGAATAAACCATGAAACAAACATACATGAAAACAAACAAATAAACGAAATGATTCAAAACGTACCGAAACCTACTGCAACACTACAAACAAACAATCTTTACACAAAGAAACAGAATCAAAACACACGGATAACAGAAGTCAAAGACCGTACCTTGTTCTCCATTTAAACCAGAAGCTAAAAACTCCTTGCACCGTGAACCGTCGATGCTAAGACTTGTGCATCTAGGCCTCGTTCCATACTGAACTGTTTGAACAACACTCAATATATCCACATCCTCTGCTCAACCGGATGTCAAAATAAAAGACCTTCGTTATCATAACATAAATGAAACCAAAGAAAAACTGGAAAACAAATACCACGCAAAAATACAAATAAGTAATCATATAAAGGAATATGAATAATAATAATAATAAATGAAAAATAAAGCAAACAATACAAAGCAAATTATTAACATCTGGCAGTAGCACTTTTAGCATAGCTTAGCATAGATAATTGAATCTGATTAGACCGTTAGCATCTCGCTCAAAAAAAAAATGACCAAAGCACAGCAGACGTGAAGATTTGCGCAGCACCTGAAAATAGGCTAACTTCCGTCAACATAACCTATTATGACTATTTTCAGGTGCTATGTAATATCATTGCGTCTGCTGCACCCATAGTACGGCAGCAAAGTTATTACACAAGAATGAGAGTATAGTTCCTAACCATATCGGCCTAGACTGGGTAAACCCAGCCTGATCTGCTGGCGATTTGATTTCGCCCTGCAACTCAGTCTGGAAACCTGTACATTAATTTCTACTGCTTCTGTTACACTTTTGCGGGAACCAATCACAGAATGGCTTATCCACCTGGTGCGCTATTGGCGGGTTTAACACGATGACGGATAGAGAAGCAATGGGTCGTTGCCTGTTGATCACGTCTCTTGGGGTCTGATTGGTTGAAGCACTATCCAATTGCATAAAGAGTCATTTGAATTATGCTTGTTTATCACGCCTCTTGTGGTCTGATTGGTTGAAGGACTATCTGTTACAAAACTGGATGTATCAAAACTCACGAAGGCGAAGGAACGTGGAACAGGAATCTTTAATCAATAAACTCACAGGGAACACTCAGGAACACCAGTTAACATGAACATCGACGGACAAACACTGAAGAAACACTGAGAACTAAATACACAGGGATAACGAGGTGATTAACAGGACACAGGTGATAGACATAACTAATTATACAGACTGGGGAGAAACTAGGTCACAGGGACTGAACTGAAAACACAATGAACACGGCAGACAGGGCATACATGTAACACTATCCAATTGCGTACAGAGTCATTTAATTTATGCTTGTTTATCACGCCTCTTGTGCAGTAGAAATTACATAGCAGACTCCCCAGACCAATGTTCAATCTTAAATTGAGCTTGGACTGGTGATAGCCAGACAAATATTGGCTTAGAAAATCACAACTTTTCATTTTCCATCGGCCTTAGTACACGATGTAACTACAGAAGAGTCAAGTTTTAAATAGGAAAAATATTGAAACTCTTTGGTCATTTTTTTGAGAGATATGCTAACAGTCTAATCAGATTAAATGATCTAAGCTAAGCTATGCTAAAAGTGCTACTGCCAGACCCAGTGATCGGCTGAATGGATTGGAAAACTGTAAAACTCAACTGTTTAACTCTAAGGGAGTTGGAAAATGAGACTATTTTCAAAAAAAGTGAAGTGTTCCTTTAAGAGCTGATCAAGCAGCAGACGGAGGGTGAACTGACGACAAGCTAAATAATCCTTATGCAACCCACCCGTAGTTGTAAGTGCCGTAATATAATAAAACAGTGATTTTAAAATATCAAATTCAGTTTACACATTTTTGATGGTGCATACTAAATACAGGCGAGCAGATGAGCCAAGAATATGAATGCAATGCATTTTCTTTATAATGGGTTTTGATGGGAAAAATACGAGAAACCTTGTTACATTAATATTCGAAAGATATCGAAACCCGATCTTTCGAATATTTCGATCTAATATGACCTCTGACCTGTAAGGTTGCCAGAATAATATTAACTTTCTTTATGATTTCTCTTGGTTTCTCCCAAGGTTTATTTTTCTCCATTATGCCACCTAATGGATTTTTGGTTCCTTGCCACTGTCGCCTTTGGCTTGGCTTGCTCAGTTGGGGACACAAAATTTTCAACTAAAATATCCAAATAAATCTAATTACTAACTATATCAACTAAATTACTGATCTGCCCAAATTGTCACTGTATGATAATTGAAATGAGCTGATGACATCACCGTTTTTTTCAGAGTGGCTGTACAGCTGAATCAAATTCTGTTGCATTATTTTCCTGTTTAACACTGTGAAGCTGCTTTGAAACAATCTGCATTGTAAAAAGCGCTATATAAATAAAGTTGACTTGACTAATATTCTGTGTTCATCTGCTTTCCTGTACATGCAACATCAATAAGGTGTATATTGAATTTGATATTTTAATATCACTGTCAAACTGCATTAATACTGATAAAAACCTGGTAAAAATGACTGGCGGGCAATGGAGGAAAGCCTTGTTTTGCCCTCCAGGTGGGCGTTCCTATAAGCGTGTGATGTCATGTGAAAACTATAAAGTCCCAGCGTTGAGACAGGAAATTGTGTCTCTCTAAAAGAAAGGGGCAAAAGAAGAGATACTCCCCACTCAGGCAGAGGCAGGCTTCTACAGACGTTATTTAGTGGTGCCCAAAAAGGATGGTGGATTACGTTCGATTTTGGACTTGCGCCGCTTAAATCTTGCGCTCAGAGTGAGCAAATTCAAAATGCTGACGTTGTCCATTCTGTCACAGGTTCGAACCGGAGATTGGCATCGATCTAAAGGATGTGTGTTTCCACATCCAGATCCTCAAGAGAAGTCCTTCCTCACTGGAAGTTCCTCAGGTTTGCTTTCAAGGGCAAAGCTTACCAATAACGTGTCCTTCCATTCGGACTAGCCTTAGCTCCTCTGACTTTCACAAAATGTATGGACGCTGCTCTGGCCCCATTGCGGCTCCAGGGTGTCCGGATTTTGAATTACCTGGACGATTGGCTGATATTAGCTCAATCCCAAGAATAGGCAATAGTTCGTCGAGACTTAGTTCTCTGCCATTTCAGGAGCTTGGGTTTACGCATAAACCATCAGAAGAGTGTTTTGCTGCCAAGTCAGCAGACAACTTTCCTGGGTGTGGATCTAGATTCTGGCATGATGCAGCCACGGTTGTCTCCCGCACGCATTCAGTCACTACAAGACTGTCTGAGTCTTTTCAAGGCAGGTCGTCTAGTCCACGTTGGTCTTTGACACAGACTGATGGGCTTTATGGCAGCAGCATCCCCTGTAGTTCAGTTGGGCCTGCTCCACATAAGAACATTCCAATGGTGGGTCAAGAGTCAGAGGATCTCCCCCCATTGCCAACCTTTTTGCAAAGTTCTAGTTACATGCAGAGGCTTTCGTGCTCTGCATCCATGGACGAGGCTCCCGCTACTCTGCAGAGGAGTTCATTTAGGGACATGCTGTCGTCGCAAGACGATCATGATGGACGCATCCCTTACGGGCTGGGGGAAGGTTTATCAGGGACGCCCGACCTTTGGAGTATGGAGCAAAGTGCATCATGGTTGGCACATAAATCTTTTGGAGTTGCTAGCAGTGTTTCTGGCACACAAACGGTTCTTACCCCATCTGAAGGGGTGTCATGTATTGGTCAGGACGGATAACATGACTGTAATATTGTACCTGAATTGTCAAGGAGGGCTATGCTCTTGACCCCTGTACAGGCTGGCGAAGCGCGTACTTCTCTGGGCGCAGACCAGTTTTCTGTCAGTCAGAGTAGTTCACATTCCGGGTCTTTGAACCTAGGGGCGGACCTACTCTTGAGGCAGGTCTTGGATCCCAGAGCTTGGAGGTTGCATCCTCAGGCGTTAGGCCTCATATGGCAGAGGTTCGGTCGAGCAGAGGTAGATTTGTTCACTTCGAGCACAACTACACACTGCCTGCTCTGGTTTTCCCTGTCACTGCTATCACCTCTGGGGATAGATGCTCTGGCCCATACATGGCCCAAGACTAGTCTCTTTGCCTTTCCACCGATTCGCTTGCTCTCAGCAGTGCTGTTCAGAGTGCGAAAGGACAAGGTGAAACACGTGTTGTTGGTGGCCCCTTGCTGGCCCACTTAAATTTGGTTTTCAGATCTGGGGTCTCATTTATAAAACTTTGCATGTAAACCTTACTAAAAGTGCACGTACGCATAAAAGATAGATTTTGCGTACACACAAAAAAATTCTGATTTATAAAACCATGTGTACGTCAGAACCTGCGCAAAAATCCCTTTATAAATCACAGCCAGCAGAAGATTGTGCGTACGTGCATCTCTACCCTGTCTCCTCCCTGAAATCACCATATATGGAGCTTACAACGCCTAGTTTTACTATGCATAACCTCATTTGCATATGATTTGCATGCACATTACCATCCACGTGATACCATGTTTAACACTGTCAAAGGTACAAGACTATTAGAATATTAGACACAGACTATAAATGCCATTTGTGCCTTACACAGTACATTGCTGACAATCATCCAATATCTTTTTTATGTTTTAGAATAAATATATCAAAATATACATAAAAACAAAATTGTATAAAATACTTCTCAGATAATTAAAAAAAAATAAAGTTTATTCATTAATTTCCACGGGCCAAATGTTATTTTAATTTAAAATATTTTGTTAATTTTAAACCCTTCAACTCAAATTCATGCAGTTTTGCTGACAATGTGAACATATAGGATGTTTAGGCTATTTTAATTTAAACAGAAAGGCCTACTTATTTATTGCAGCGTAAATACAATCGTCTGACTCAGAGCGTCACTGACAATGTATTTAAAAAAAGGAAACGTGCAAATCGTATTTTTTTTTCTTCAAGTTGTATCCTTCAAATACAGTGGTATTTTTCATAATTTTGTGAAGATGTCTTTACACTCCGTGTCCGTGCAGCTGTGGTTGTAGGCTAAAGTAAGCTGTTATCATTGGACCTATTCAAACCATATGGACCGTTCGACCACCGAATCCTGCAGTGTCTGTGATATCGAAGTAAGTGTGCATCACTGATCATCGTTCTCACTAAAACATATTTTGTCATACCATGAGATCTGCAGTTTAGTTTAAAGAGGAATTATTGGAATGAACCTATCCTTGCTGTCATTAAAACAGCGTGTCACAGGAAAACTGATCAAAGTAGCACCTCCACATGTCTATCTAAATTCATATAATTTTTGTTTAAATTAGTTATAAATTAGTAATGACTTTATGTAATTTCAGTGCATATCGCCAATGAAACTGGAACATTAATGTAAATGTATATCAATATGAAAACAGAGTTTTAAAAGGTTCTTACTTCATTACTTTTCTCACTCTAGTTAAAGAGTTTGTACGCATTTTTATTTTATTTTATACATTTTGAATTACGTTTTGGACTTTACTAGATGTATATAGCCTAAAACAATCGGCACAAATAACACTGTTGGATTTAATCTTCATGATAATTTGGCTATAACGTATGAAATGGAGTGAAAATTAAATGTCATTAATTCTTATAATCGTTCTTCTCACATTTATTTTCTACAATCTAACTTCAGTTCACGACCTCACCATCTGTGTCGCCAATTCCCTTTGTCTCCAGAATGTGCGTACGCACGGCTCAAAGTTTGCTTAAAGGTGCGCACATTCTCCCGTCAAGTTTGTTTTTTATAGATCACAACCTTTGCGTGGGAACTGGCGTACGTATGTTTCCAGCCCCGTTTTGTGCGTACGCACGCTTTATAAATGAGACCCCTGGTCAGTCTGTTAGTCAGGCCTTCCGTGGGAAGTTCCCCTCAGACCAGACCAGTTGACTCCATAGACGGTTGACTCAAGATCAGGGCATGATCTAGCACCCCCGTCCGGACTTACGGAAGTTGTGGGTGTGGCCTCTAAGCTGTTCTAGTCTCTCGGCAGAGATTACAGATACCATTCTTAAAGGGATAGTTCACCCTGAAATGAAAATTAAGCCATCTTTTACTCACCCTGATGTTGTTCCAGTGCCCCATGTCCTTCTATATTTTTCGGACCTCAAAAGCAGAAATTTAAAAAATAGTCCTGCACGCGCTCCTTCCTATAATGGCAGTAGATAGTAGAGTTGGGGTACTCGGACTTGGACTCGGACTCGAGTCCAATTTTGAATGAACTCGGACTTGTCACGCACTCGGGTGAATTTGTACTCGGACTTGACTCGGACTTGGACATTTTGGACTCGGAAAATATCTCGAGTGCAGTCGAGTCCGAGTCATGTGTAACAACAAAACCGCCATAAAGATAAGAAATTAATGAACGTCTCCCCGCTTGTGATTGTACTGCACCACACCGGCAGGCAGCAGTAGCATCATCTTATGCTTGCAGACAATACACACATCACACGGATGCAATGCGTGGCTAGGACAATGTCTTCAGAGTCAGCAATAATTTGTTTTGCTTTTGAAAATCATAAAGAATTTTTTGCAAGAAATCCAGTAAAAAGAAGCACTCTGCGGATTGCAAATCAACTGATGTGTCTGGCACGACTTTCTACCGACATGTTCAAAGAAAACCTAGAGAAATGTAAGTTGCTTATTATAACTTTTAATACCAACTTAAATCCAAATAACTTAGGGCTGGGTGATATGACGATATATATCGGATTCTTGTGTGCATACTATGGACGTCACAATTCTTAATATAATATTAAACCGTTCGGCACTGTTGAATATCTTGAATACACGCTTGGGAATTGCGTTTTTTTTCTTTTCGTTTTCGATTTAATTAATTTCGAATAAATACATTTTTGAAATATTTCTCTCAGTTTATTTTGGCTCTGTTTGAGTGTGCCTGTGAGTCTACGCGCTGATATGAGCCTTGCTGGTTAAACGTTTCATTCGCGTGCTTGTGCACTGTGTTAACATGCGCTGAGCGCGCGCACTAAAAGCCTGTCAAACACACGTGATGACTGGACTAAGTAGTCTTACTGCACTAATACTGTCAAATACACACAAGGTTAACATAAACACAGTCAGTTATGTCTAAAGTGAAAGTAAAATCGGCGTGTCTGTATATTAGATGTGTAGAGGTCTTAAATTAACAGCAGCGCAGCCTATAGTGAACACGCTGTCGCTTGTCCTTAAAGGGGCAGTTCACCTCTAAAATTATGTCATTATTTACTCACTCTAATATTGTTCCAAACCTGTATTAATTTCTTCTGTTGAACACAAACATTTGAATGGTAGTCATTGACTTCCATATTATTATTTCCTACAATGGGACCAACTGGTTGGTTTCCGACATTCTCCAAAATATGTGTAAAACAACTTGAGCGCGAGTAATCGATGACAGAATTTAAATTTTTGAGTGAACTATCCCTTTAATGTTAATAAAACAACAAAAGACAAAGAGAAAATCACTCACTCACTCACTCACTCACTGACTCACTGACTCCTGACTAACTTTAGTAAATTTAATAAGAATCACTGTACATGTAATACAGTGAAGTTTGTTTTATTTTAAATGTAATTGTTTAATTCAATTTCTATAGTATTTATTCTTACTTGAATAATCCTTCTTGAGAAAATATATCATTATCGTGAAATAAGATTTTAATATCGCCCACCCCTAAACATAAGAATTTGGTGATACCAGAGGCATTAAACAATTTAAATACAATAAAACAGGTTAATTTGTGTTTTTCTTGCACTTGTAATTATAAAAGTTCTACATACAGTATATCTATGTCCATTCTAATGGTTTGAAACCATTTTTGATTGGAAACTAGTTGATCTGTTGACAAAATAAAAATGTTAAATGGCAATGGCTAGATGTTATAGTGGTATTTTTTGTTTAATTTTATATTGCCATTGGTTTAATGGGTTGAAAGTTTAAAATATTAATAGAAGATACAAATTTACAATAGCAATTTCTAATCTTTTTTCAATTTAATTACACTCTGGACTCGGGCGGACTCGACTCGGACTCGGTCGATAAGAACTCGGACTTGAGTCCAACTCGGCCCCTTTTGGACTCGGACTTGGACTCGGACTTGATTGTTTAAGACTTGGACTTGACTCGAACTCGACAAAGGTGGACTCGGACCCAACACTAGTAGATAGCGACCAGGCTAAAACATTACATAAAATAATACAAAAGTATCACGTAATGATACAGCGAGACGCGCACCATATATGAAAAGTGTTCAGGAGGCATACTATAATGTTTTGCGAGAAAGAAACCTTATTATTCAGTCAAAACACTGAGCTCGGCCGTTACTCTGAGCGCGCTCCGGTGAGTGCGTTTGAGCCGTCAGCGCTCATGCTTACTATAACTTGCACTGTTGTCATGGCACCCAGGATAAGCACGCACACACACACACCATTTTGAGAAATCAGGCTCAATAGAAACAAACACAACTCATCTTTTCTATAAGGTATATGATAAGAAATAATACAATAATACTAATAATAAAACCTCCTGAAGTGAATATTGTGTATCGTTGTCATGGCAACATTGCGTAAGGGGCTGCTGAGTCAGTACGGACAGCTCGCACGCACTCTCATAGGAGCGTGCTCAGAGTAATGGCTGAATAATATGGTTTATTTCTCGCAAAACCTTATAGTGTGCCTCCTGAACACTTTCCATATATGGCACGCGTCTAGCTGTATCATTACATGATACTTTTGTATAATTTGTCTAACGTTTTAGCCTGATCGCTAAAAAAAGGACTATTTTTTAAATTTCTGCTTTTGAGGTCCAAAAAAGATACAAGGACATAGAGCATTTTCAATAAAAGGGTTTATTTCTGCTTTTGTAGGCTCATTTTGTACATATACGCTACTAATTTGTACGTGCAAACTGGGTGCCGGTGTGATGAGACTACCCAGACATCGTCATACTCAATTCTAGTCAGAATATGAGTCTGATTGCTCCATTGGGCTGTGATAATGAGGCGTGTTTCAACCGAACCAGGAAAGAAAATGCCTCTGCACTCAATTGGATAGACTTTCAAAAACAACATTTTCACTGCGGTGAAAAACTTTGCTCTCCCGCCTGCCACACACAAAGTGAGGCACGCACCTTGGGGCGCGGTCTAGTAAAAGATCGATGTAGACCAATCTGCATCCGTTTGGCGCTCGTGCTCCATTTAATCCATGTTGTTCGGTTTTATTCAAATTGAGGATTTTTTTGAGGATTTTGACACTTTTTAATGGTAATGCCATGATGATGACATTCGGTGTAACGTTAGTAGCCAACGGTCAGAATGACCGCTATGGCCATTCAAATGATAGAATTCCGGTAGTTCTACTGAAAATCGCATGGGGTGAAGATGATATTCACAGTAGTTCAACCGCAGAGGTTTATATTTGGCTCACCAGCAGCTTGAAGAATTGCTACCACGCCTCCAGCTGCGACCCCTCCTCCGTTAGCCACGGCGGCAGCTGACATCATACCGGAGGCAATGGAACCTGCAGCAATTCCACCTGCGGTGAAACCGGCCGCTGTTAGAACAACTGGAGCTGCTGCAACTGCTGGTGGAAAACATAGGAGTTACATACTGGAAACCACACTGGTTCAGACGGATAAACATTTAAAAGCCACTTAAAACAGTTATATTAACATTTCTGTCAGCAAAAATCATGTCTTCTAGTAAAACGAGATTCAACATTTCTTTTACCTGCTCCTGTTACAGCTGCAATAATTGTACCTTATAAAAAAACAAACATAGGTTAGGATAACTGTGACTGATGAATAAATAAATAAAAATCTGCAATATCTGCAGGTAGGCTCTAGCCTACTTACAGGGATCCATCTTAAATCAACTGGGACGCTCTTGAACTGACTGCTTGTGTGAGAGAGGTTGAGTTTAAAAGTCTCTGGGTGTATCCTTTTCAGGAAACGAAACTCATTTATGGAGTAAAGAGTTAAGCGAAAATTTTAAATAACAAATTATAAAAGTAGGCCTAGGTTATATGCAAACTTGGTGCCTCACGGGAACAGCAAGCAGCCACACATCACAGGTTTGAAATTTATATTTTTATTCAGGAAGAAAACACTTTTTTAATTTACATGCTCACTGAAGCTCAACATGCTAGTGCAATAAATAGGCTCCTCGTGTTCTCACGTTAGGCTACTTGCCACACAAACCGCATAGAGGGGAATACTCTTTAGTTTTATCCTCTCTCTTTTTAGTGATCACTCCATCAGCCGGTGTCGATACCGCTGCAACACAGCAAGAGTGAGAGTATTCAAAATAATCACTGTATCAGAAAAATAGCCTACAAAACAAATAGCAAACGCATAAACATTTACATTACTCACATATATCCTTTAACATGCTATTATAATACAATGCTGACCAGTTTGATTACATTTTGATTATTTAGCCTACCTATTTAAAAGTTTGTCGGTAGGTTGCGTTCACAAATATAGCATGACATTCTCTCTCTCTCTCTCTCTCTCTCTCTCTGAAGGAAGTCTTTCATCAAACAACAGAATTAAATTGAACAACTAGGGGAGAATGTTATTTATAAAATGATGAGTAGGCCTAGATATGCGTTTAGCCAAAGTGATACAACATACAAACAAAAATGAGGGGCTTGTTTATATTTACTATGCTGTCATACTAACTGCAACGCTGGGGCAATCATTTGCTAAATATAAATATGAATATGGAGAAATACCTAGGAAGTCTTTTTTGTTTTGGCATGTGTTCAAAGTGTAGTCTAATCTGGGCTGTTCTTTCTCCATGATGTGCTATTGTAATTTACAGTGTGCCTAAGGGAACAACATGTTCTTCTGCTCAACATTTCCATTACTGGTTGTATAGTTGTGTGTGTGTACTAACTAGAGATTGTGGGAATATTTCATTACTGTGCTATTAATCTACAACCAGTGTTATAGCTGCGTTCAGCCCCAACAAAACGTTGCAAAACGTTTTTTAAACGGAAACGGTGCTGCGTTGAACACCCTGTTCTGATGACGCAAGAGTTGCAACTATGGCAGCTGAGAAGGCCGTTCTTTGTGTTCTTTTTGAGGAATTTTCGGAGCCTGATGAAATCGATATAATACGTGTTTAATACTGCAAAATACATGCAATCATTGCCCTTGCCGTCCAGAATAAAAGACAACATCCCAATCCCATTTAATGAACCTTTTTTTATCTCCTGGTAATCAATTCTAATTTTATTTTATTTTATTGTTTTGAATAGCTTGTATTTTCTTTCTCATTTTTATGTAAAGCACTTAATTACCATGTATGAAATTTGCCTTGCAATGTAGCTAAAAATATAAATAAATACATCATCATGTTGATATATGTTTTTTTTTTTTTACGACAATCATGTCTTATCTTCAATTGTTGCGGATACATACTGAGCTGCAGCAGACACATTTGTAAACAACTTTACTTGGACCCATTGTTCGAGCTGTCTCTTTAATACCGCGTGTTTTATATACATGTTGCTGCTGATTGGGCTGACATTTTTGACACACCCACCAAACGAGATAAAACGTCTCAGGTTACTTGCGTAACCTATGTTCTCTGAGTAGGGAACGAGACGCTGCGTCACTTTAATGACGTAATGGGACGCCCTCTGGGTGTGCCGATTGTCTGAAGCCCTTATAGAATCACGCCAATTGATTGGCTGATGGCGCGCACGTCGCCCCACCTGACGTAGTCACCTATATTAGCGCGCGCGCGCCATCTGCTCCTCAGATTTCTCTGCCGAAAAGGAAAGCCTGTCGGCAGCGTGAGGAGCTTGGCAGCGTACGCAGCGTCTCGTTCCCTACTCAGAGAATATAGGTTACGCAAGTAACCTGAGACGTTCTCTTTCATAGGTTCACTCGACGCTGCGTCACTTTAATGACGTAATGGGAACGATATACCAAACACGCCAAGCTAAAGCGCTGCCGTATCTGGCTCAAAGAACACCAGATAACCTGCATGACTAGGTTAAGCAGACAGGACATGCGAACCCGGAGCCATGTCGAGATCCAAACTATAGAATCTCACAAAAGTGTGCGGAGAGGACCAACCTGCCGCCACACAAATATTTTCCAAAAGAGCCCCTCTAAAAAGTGCTTGAGAGGAAGCTACACCTCTGGTAGAATGCGCTCTAATATCAAGAGGTGAAGGTAAACCACGCACCTCATAAGCTAAGGAAATAGCCTCTGTCACCCAATGGGAAACCCTTTGCTTCGAAGTGGCAAGCCTGCGGCGGCCAGCACCGAAGCACACCAACAGCTGGTTAGATTTCCTCCAGCCGTCTGAACAGTCAACATAACACTTCAACGCTCGAACTGGGCAGAGCAAATGAAGTTTCTCGTCTTCCTCCGAGTCAAACGGAGGGGGGTGAAAGGAGTGAAGAGTAATAACCTGAGAGCGAAATGACGTGGACAAAACTTTGGGCACATAACCCGGCCTAGGTCTTAAGGTAACCTTGACTAGGCCAGGGGCAAAATCCATACAGGTCCCATTAACAGAGAGAGACTGTAGATCGCCCACTCGTTTCAAAGAAGACAGAGCTAACAAAAGAGCAACTTTGAGAGTCAGAATTCGCTCAGGAGCTGACTCCAAAGGCTCAAATGGAGCCAAAGTTAGCCCTTCAAGGACCACGGAGAGGTCCCAAGAGGGAATACCAGGGGAGCGTGCTGGTCTCAGGCGCCTAACCCCTCGCAATTTAAGATGAAACCAGTCTATGCTTGCCTAGAGGGATTTCCCATGGGGAAAGGTCCAGGAGGTCCAGGATGGGACGCAGACCGCCGTCTTTCTTCGGAACAAGGAAATAACGGCTGAAGAAGCCACATTTCTCCTCTGTTGCCAGAACTTCCTCTATTGCCCCCTTTAGGAGGAGAGAAGAGAGCTCTTGTTGTAGCACAGAAGCCTGAGAGGCGCTGTTTACTACCGTCTGAGCGACCCCGTCGAAGCGAGGAGGGTTGCGACAGAACTGAAGCATGTAGCCTGACTGAATCGTGCGGAGGACCCAGTATGATATCCCTGGCAAAAGCTTCCACTCGTGGAAGAAATTTGACAAAGTGGGAGGTATGATGAGGTGCGGTGGACATACCTGAGTTGGGGTGTCGAGCTGGACCTCTGAGGGGGGTGTGGCCATCCGCAGAGGAGAGCACATGGCGTCCTGGCGCGGAGTAGGCAGTGGAAGGCTGGGCCGCTCTGGTTCCCGGAGAAGACCGGATGTGTCTCCGTCTGGACGAGCGGCGGATGGTGAGCCAATCAGACGTGAGGGGAGAAAGCAGACAGCGTCTCCTTCCTTCAGCGCCGGAAAAGGCGAGGATAGAGTCGGTTCTGTATTCCGAAGCGCGCTGGGCGGCGGAAATGACAGAGCTGGATAGGGAGAGCTGGTGGGGGGCAGGCAGAAACGCTTGCGCGGTCTGACCCAGCCCCGGTCGTGAACTGCAGCTCCCCTTTTTCTGACCGGAGGGTCAGGAGCGACTCGAAGTGGCCGAAGCAGAAGGTTTGCTGGGCCGCTTTGGGTCGATGCGTCTGTGAGGACGTTGACGGGGAAATGGACGACCGCGAGCTCCCCAGACCGTGGTGGGTGGAGGATAACTCTGGTCGCTCCTCCGGGCAGTAAAATCTCTTTTGAAGAGGGGCGATCTCTGGACTGAGAGGGGGAGGGGGAAGGAACGTCCCTCGCTCTCCTCGGCATGAACTGCTTAAGAGCGGCAGACTTGGATTTTGCAGATCTAAACTTCTCAACCACAGTATTAACCGCCTCCCCAAACAATCCGGACTGGGAAATCGGAGCGTCCATAAGGAAAACTTTCTCCTTATCGCAAATCTCAGTGAGATTAAGCCATAAGTGGCGCTCCGCCGCCACCGCGCCCGCCATAGAGCGCCCTACAGCGCGAGCTGTGTGTTTAGTTGCCCGTAACGCCAAATCCGTGGCTTTACGAAGCTCCTTTACAGCTTCTGGTGTCAAACCGGTGCCCTCGTCCATTTCCTTCAATACATCCGCCTGATATGCCTGGAGAATGGCCATAGTATGAAGGGCCATGCCAGCCTGACCAGCCGCCATGTAGGATTTGCCAATCAGGGCAGAAGTGGTCCTACACGGCTTAGTGGGAAGAAGGGGGTGGGACTTCCACGAGGGAGCTGAAGATGACGCGAGGTGAGTGGCCAGCGTGTCCTCAACCGCGGGAATAGCGCTGTTCCTCAAAACCCACGAGGTTGGTGAAATCAGCGGCTGCCGCGTTAGTTAGGCGGGCTGAGAACGGCTGCTTCCAGGATCTAGAAATCTCACTGTGTAGATCACTGAAGAATGGTAGCTTCCTCCGCGGAGGCCCAGAATTAGGGCCGCTGAGGAATCTCTCATCCAACCGAGAAGATTGAGCTTCGCGGGGTTCATCCGGCCACTCGATCGCGAGCTTCTGTGTAGCGCGCGCGCGAGTACATCCACGAGCTCGTCATATGCCGCTGATGGCCGCGCTTCCTGGCCGCTTGGCGGGAGAGCGTCGTCAGTATTTGCAGCACCAAAATCCTCGGAGTCGGATGCTGCAGTGAAAATGACATCCTCCAGTCCGAAGGAAACCGCATCGCGTGCCTCCGGGCTGGGACAGAGATAATCGTGCGAGTATTCCACAGGCGGAGTCCCGCGCACGTGCTCGGGGGAGAGAGGGAGAGAAAGGGCGAGGCCCGTCTGCTCGCACTCCACATCCTCGAGCTCTACATCCGAACCCCAGGTCGCGGATCCAAGAGAGGCCTGCGCGGCCTCGGGAGTGTGACGGGGAAAAACGGATGACTCCCTCTCAAAAACCGCAAGCCTCGAGCGGAGGGTTTTGAGAAGGAGGTTATCGCAGTATTTACATAGAGAACCCCTGAACCGCGTCGCGTGCGTGAGGAAATCCCAGACATTTAACACACTTACTGTGGGGATCGTCGATCGCGATGAAGCGAGTGCACGACGGTGGGCAACGTCGGAATTCCATAGCACTTCACCACAAGGAGAACAAAGTTCCACAATCCGCGGTCGCTGAAGTGCTGAGGTAAATATCGACTGAATCCTAGAATTTTGGGCCAGAAAAATCGATAACTGAAGGGCATGAAATGGCCGCTTCGTGAAGGCAGAGAAATCTGAGGAGCAGATGGCGCGCGCGCGCTAATATAGGTGACTACGTCAGGTGGGGTGACGTGCGCTCCATCAGCCAATCAATTGGCGTGATTCTATAAGGGCTTCAGACAATCGGCACACCCAGAGGGCGTCCCATTACGTCATTAAAGTGACGCAGCGTCGAGTGAACCTATGAAAGAGAACGCATCTCAAACCTGTTGCACACCGTTGCACACCGTTTCCAGGAAACATGACGTTCAACCGGAAACCGTGGCAAAACGTTGCGCACCGGCTAGAGCTTTGAACGTGCCACAGGACTAGTGGGATCACATGACTAAAACAACCAATGAGAACAAGACACATGAAATAAGGGAACCAATCAGAATATGACAACTAAACCAACCAATAGGAACATAACACATGAGACTAGGGAAGCACATGACATGATCATATGATGGGAAGGCAATCACATGACAAACCCGGAAACAAGACAATGGGAAAACAAGATAAGGACATGAAACATGAAACAAAACCAACACACTACATTACACTCAGACAGCAGTGAATACTGAGTTGAACTTCAAGTCTTGAGACTGAGAATTTCAAGTCTTGAAAATGAAATTTTGGATTTAAAGGGGTCATGAACTGGCTTATATATATATATATATATATATATATATATATATATATATATATATATATATATATATATATATATATATATATATATATATATATATATATATATATATACATACATACTGTTGTCTGAGGTCAACTTATGACGTTCGCGTGATTTTTACATTCAAAAACATCATAATGAATAAGTAATAGGCTATTTTCTACCCTGGTTTTGAGCCTTTCTATCACAGGACATAATCAGTAGATATCAAACTATGGGGGTAAATTGATGCCAAAACCATTGAAAATGGACAGATTAAAAGTAGATATTACAACTTGTAAACACAAAACACAATCTACAAATAGATAAAAAATCTGCAAACAAAGTCCTCATGATCTGCAAATGTAAAACAAGATCTACAAATAGATAAAAAGTCCTCAAACAAACTCTTTGTGATCCACAAATAAACACGTCCTGATTTACAAATACAAATCAGTGACTTGTCCTTCAAAACCAGAATTTGAATGAATGTAAAGTGACTTGTTTGCAGGTGAAGATCATGTTCTGTTTGTAGATTGTGTCACATTTGTTTTCAGAATTCTGACACTATTGTTTCGCTGTTGTGACAAAATAATGCCATAATCATTGAAAATGAAGAGACTATGAGTCAAAAATGCATATTACAATTTGTAAACACAAAACAAGATCTACAAATAAATTAAAAATCTGCAAACAAACTCCTCATAATCTGCAAATGTAAAACACAATCTGTAAATAGATTCCAAATCTGCAAACAAACTCCTCATGATCCGCAAATGTAAAACAAGATCTACAAATAGATACAAAATCCATAAACAGAATCTTCATGACATACAAATATAAAATGCAATCTACAAATAGATTTAAAATCCGCAAACCAGCTCTTTATGATTCACAAATAGAAATCAGTGACTTGTACTTGTAACCAGAATTTGAATGAATGCAAAGTTATTTGTCTGCGCATGAGGGTCATTATTTGTTTGTAGATTGTGTTTCATTTGTTTTCAGAATTTTGGCACAACTGTTTCGCTGTTTTTTTCCCATTCAAAAATCTACAAATGCCCTCCTCACAATTTGCAAACAAACACAGCCTAACTTGTATTTTCAAACCACTGTAAAAAGACATTCTTACACATTCTGTGCAAAGCTCAGCATGCGAGTGTTTGCAGATCACAGGGCATTCACAGATCCCTCTGCACACATCTACAGATCTTTTTGGCACTATTGCTGTGTCCCAATTCGCATACTATCCGTACAAAATAGTATTCGAAAAAAGAATTAGTATGTCCCAAATCGTAGTATGTTGAAAAGAGTATTCCAAAGATTCCCGGATGATCTACTATTTCCGGTCAGAATTCGAAGTGCAGATCGATGCGCACTCTAAAGGCTGATTTATACTTCTGCGTTGGACCTACGCCGTATCCTCTACGGCGCAAGTTACGTGTTGGTTTTCATTTATACTTCTGCGTTGTTATCTGCGTCAATGTGCAATTCCACATGCAGACTGCTAGTTGGCAGTGTCCATGGGCATTTGTTGATGGTAACCCACAGTATCAAAGCTAACGCCCTAGAAGAAGCAGCTTGTTTACATTGTCGGAGTATCAGCAGCCATCATGACGACAGATATCGGCTTTTCTTGCGTCTTGAGTTGTTGTATGTAATACAAATTAAGCATCTCTAACGTTAGTTGATTAGTAGAGTTACATAAGAGGTGATCTGGCACTGGAGTGCGTTTGTGAAATCATGCAGTGCTCGTGGTGCTGTTTTCAGTATCTAGGAAGAACGTTCATCTTAAGAAGAGATACCCTACCAAGCAAAGATAATGGAAGAGAGCACCACCTTTGTAAATCTTTTTTTTATGACATCTAGTAGAGGAGTGTAGTTAGCCTGAAACATTTGGGGAAACATAGGGGTGATATGAATACCGAGATACACAAAACCAGACAGGGACCAACGAAATGGAAAAGGTACAAGGGAATTAGTCCTTCCTCTGAGAGCCCCCAGAGGCATCACAAGAGATTTTGAAAAGTTTATTTTGTAACCCGAAAATTTTCCAAAATGGGGGAATAGTTTGATGAGACGGGGAATAGTTGAAGCTGGTTCTGATAGATATAATAAAATATCCGCGTATAGAGACATTTTATGTTGAGTGTCGCCGGCGCTAATTCCTATTAATAAATCTTGCCTGACGGCCGCGGCCAGGGGCTCAATCGCCAGGGCAAAGAGGGAGGGGCTGAGAGGACAGCCTTGGCGTGTCGAGCGGTAAAGTGAAAAATTGTTAGACCTACAGCCACTAGTGATAACTGAACTTAAAGGGTTATTATACAGTAAAAATCAATCCACCTTATAAATGTCTCTCCTAAATTAAACTTATGTAAAATATGATGCAGATAAGGCCACTCAACACGGTCGAAGGCCTTCTCTGCATCAAGTGAGATGATTAGACTTTCGATATTCTGAGTTTGACATTTATTAATAATATTTAAGAGTCTTCTTACATTGTGGCTAGAACTTCTTCCCTTGATAAACCCCGTCTGGTCTTCCTTGATTATGAAACTTTTTCGAGTCGGAGCGCTAGTATCTTAGAAAGTAACTTAAGATCCTGGTTTGACAAAGCGATAGGCCTGTAATTAGAACAGTGATGCGTTCTTGCCCTTTTTAAGGATAACTGTGATGTCTGCCTCTCTCAAAGATTGAGGTAGAAGGCCGGATGTAAAAGAATACTCTAGCATAGTCAAAAAAGGGTCCAATAGCACGTTGTGGAACTCTTTATAAAAATCGGCAGTCAAGCCATCTGGCCCGGGCGCCTTCCCTGATTGTAATGTTTTAAGTGCAAACAGGGCTTCATCTTTAGTAATAGGTGCATTTAATTCAACCTTCTGAGTTTCAGAAATAGTAGGAAGAATTATTTGAGACAGAAAATGTTCCATATCCACAGAGGCCCCTGGGGGAAGATCTGATTTATAAAGTTGTGAATAAAATTCTCTGAAAATATTATTTATGTTTTTATTATCAAAATAACGAGTACCAGCAGTATCAACTATTGAGGTGATTATTTGAGGATCTGATTCGACTTTAGTCAAGCAAGATAGATACTTGCTGGTGTAACCAGCAGAAGAATTGTCCACAACATGTTTGTCCTTCTGTTCTTGCCGTATCCCTCTTCCTTTGAGCCACGCCCTCTAGTTAGCTTGTAAGTGGCTAGTCATTCATTAGCGGCAGTGGCATGTTGTATAAAACAGGCATATCGGGTGGCAAACAAAGTAATTTCTCAGCTCGTACATCCTCTTTACACTGGGTACGCTGTGTTGTGCATATGAAAGGTATGTGTAAATGCTCCATTTTGATCACAAACATGTTATTGTAGCTGACTGTGTGTGAGGTGTAACTGCTTGACAACAGATGTCTGACTGTGTACCAGACGCTTCCGGGTAGCATATGGTTGATCTACCGAAGGTCTCGGCCGAAGACACTGTGCGCACGCAGTCTGTTCCCTTTCGAACGGTCAGTTCGTACTGCGTCTTAAGACGCTGTATGGGTAGGTTCTCCTACTCTCGAATATACTGAAGTAATTGTAAAATCACGCAGTGCTACTGCCCAGTCAAAACAGTGTCGAGACATCTCGCACGCTATTGGCTGGCCAGTGGGAACTGCATGAACCAATGGCAGAACAGCGTAATCTGAGTGAACCAATGGGCACAAAGCCCGCGAAGCTGAGCGCAAGAGCCCGCGAAAGGGGCATATAAAATACGCTGTAACTGTCAAAAACGTCAGATTAATCTCCTTCAGCGACGATCTACGGTCCTCGCTGATAAACTCGAACTACACCACCTTCACCGTGAATTGACGAGCCTGCAGCGGAATAGCGAACTAACCAGCCCGGACGTCCTGCGAGAGTCAGCGGCCTGCTGTATTTTCAGCGCGCTCAAATCGCCAGCGATCCCGCGAGCTGTCACGCCTTTCCCCTGCGCTCTTTGGTGAAACACTACGGTGTATCCTTTCTGTACAATACTGAGAAAAACGTATCACTTGTGTGCAGTACTTACCTGCACTAGGAGGATAACCACGACGGGTGCGTGATCTGTCTGGGCAAGGCCCACGCGGACGCTGCTCTCGCCGGGTCCGGCTAATCTCACTGCGAGGGTATGCCCATTTCCTCCCTCCGTTCGCGGATAGCGCTCTTTTCAGAGCGCGACCCCGGCCCTCGCGCTCTCCCGTTCCCCTTTCCGCCCGAGCCTCGGCGGGAAAGAACGGCGGAGCCAGAGGGCTGAGTATACCGAGGCTAGCGAGTTCACGTCGGCCCAGTGCCCGCGTGACTCGTCTTCACCTCAGAGAGACGTTTCCCCTGTGACTTTCCCTCGATCGGACCTGCTCCCTCCGCTCGACGCCGAGGGCTTGGTCTCATTCGGCGGCAATGAGGAAGACGAATCCGCACGATTACCAACGTCTCGCTCTTCCTCTTCTCTCACTCGGGCCGCGCTAAGAAGACAGAATGCCAGAGTGGACGAGCAAACTAATGCCGGAGCTTCCTGCATTACTTTCTCTCAGACTGCTGGAGATATTGAGAGCGCGCCTTACGTTACAGGCTGTTGTCACTGCAGCTCGCGCTTCCTACAGCGGCAGCGCGTGCGCCCCTCTCTCTCCCAGCTATAGTGAGCGCGACTTACGTCATTGCTGCCTCGCTGTCTAGCGCATAATGGCGTCGTGAATGGCGGCCAAGCCCTGCGTCTTTTCACTCTATCACTTCTCTCAGTCCCCTTTTCAGGCGACTGGAGAGGTTCAACAGTGTAGTAAACGAGCCTGTTATGAAACACGCACGCCACACACACTGAAAACACCGTCAAGAGCGCGACTTACGTCATAGCCACGCCCTCTGCTGTTACGGTGTACTTCGCACACAGGGTTGCCGGTTCGAGCCCCGCTCTCACAGGTTTCTCAGTGAGTCTCAATTTAGTGAATGGCGGCCAAGCCCTCCACCACTTCTCTCAGTCCCCTATTCAGGCGACTGGAGAGGTTCAACAGTGTAGTAAACGAGCCTGTTATGAAACATGCACGCCACACACACTGAAAACACCGTCAAGAGCGCGACTTACGTCATAGCCGCGCCCTCTGCTGTTACGGTGTACTTCGCACACAGGGTTGCCGGTTCGAGCCCCGCTCTCACAGGTTTCTCAGTGAGTCTCAATTTAGTGAATGGCAGCCAAGCCTTCCACCACTTCTCTCAGTAAACGAGCCTGTTATAAAACATGCACGCCTGTACACAGAATGCTGTATTAATGGTGATCCTAATAAACAATTAAGAGTTCTTTCCTCTGTTATGACTGCAGGCAGTGTGTCCCCTACATAGGGTGTACCCCTTCATATAAGCACTGTTAATTCAGCGCTATAGAACCACTCAAAAGTCCTGCTGTGGCCGGATTACCACTACAGACTTACTTTACATTCTCTCAATCCCCTCGGTTCAGGCGACTGGAGATGTAAATATTGCAGTCAACTAGCCTGTTGTCAAACACGCTCGCCTGCACATCAACGCTGTGTTTTAACAACGACCTTACTAAAATACATGCACCTTGCACATAAGCACTGTTCTCACAGATTACTGCTCACGCCGAGAGCGCTCTATATGTAGAGCACGCGCCCACTACAGGTGTGTGCCGCTACACATAAGTGCTGTCCACACAGTGTCACATCTCTCCCCACGGCCCGTTTTTGTTCCGGTCAGGGAGAAAAATACTGTTCTGAATGTTTTTCATGCAATGAATGTAAACTACGAGACCGCTTTAATGCGTGCTCCCCTGCATTCTACCGCCATAAAGGCGAGTTCAGAGCGAGTCAGGGTTTTTTACAACCGCTACTTCCTTGTTCCCAAAAAAGATGGCGGCCTAGGCCCATCTTAGATCTCAGACACCTGAACAAGGCGCTATCAAAAGGCCTTTCAGAATGCCGACATTAAAACAGATCATCGCGCAAATCTGCCCGATGGACTGGTTTTTCTCATTGGATCAGAAAGATGCTTACTCTCATATCCAAATTATCCCACGTCACAGACCGTTTTTGAGATTCGCGTTCGACGGGAAGGCTTATCAGTACACAGTCCTGCCATTTGGCCTGTCCTTTCACGAAGTGCATGGATGCAGCTCTCTCCCCCTTAAGACAAGCGGGAATGCGCATTCTGAACTACCTCGACGACTGGCTCATACTGGCCCAGTCAGAGGAAGAAATAAAATCTCACAAATCTATGCTACTCAGCCATCTAGAATGCCTGGGTCTCAGAATAAATACAGCCAAGAGCTTATTGCTTCCCAGGCAGAGAACCTCCTTCCTGGGAACGATTTTAGACTCAGCCCAAATGAGGGCGTGGCTATTGGACGAACGCGCTCTGACTACACAGCAGCTTGCATGTTCATTCAAAATGGGAACCAACACACCCCTAAAAAATTTCAGAGAATGCTAGGCCTAATGGCAAAAGCTTCTCCAGTACTTCCGCTGGGTATGAAGCACATGCGCCCCCTGCAGTACTGGCTGAAATCACGGGTTCCTTCCCAAGCGTGGCATTCAGGCCAGCTTTGGATCAAAGTGGGCCGCGGCTGTGTCAAAGCCCTGGCCCCGTGGTCACTTGGAAACAGTTTCCAGACGGATGGTGGTCACCACGGACACCTCCAACTCAGTTTGGGGCGCTCTGTACGAGGGTGAACCGGCCTTCGGCTCATGGTCGAGCACGGAGTCACGGTTGCACATAAACTGCCTAGAAATGCTGGCAGTAGTGCTAGCCCTCAAGACTTTTTTACCACGTCTCTCAGGTCACCATGTTCTAGTCCGCACGGACAACACGACTGTGATCTCCTACATAAACCGCCAAGGCGGGCTCAGGTCGAGATGGCTCAACCAACAGGTCAGACATCTCCTCCTATGGGCAAAAGGCAAATTACATTCACTAAAAGCAGTGCATGTGCCAGGCAGACTGAACCAGGGAGCAGACATGCTCTCCAGGGGCCTCGTGTCCCCGGGGGAATGGGCCATCCATTCCTAAATGGTTCAAATGATATGGAGTGTTTTTGGGAGGGCAGAGGTCGACCTCTTCGCCTCCGAAGACAACTGTCATTGCCCAATCTATTTTTCAAAGAACAAGAATGCGCTGGCCCACAAATGGCCCAGCTGCATACTTTATGCTTTTCCACCAGTACCGCTCATTCCCCAGATTTTAAAAAGGATCAGGGAATGCGAGCACACAGTCCTGCTAGTGGCTCCACTCTGGCGAACCCACATCAGGTTTCCCGAGTTGATTCAGTTACTATCAGCAGCCCCATGGCCAGTTCCCCTAAGGAAAGATCTCCTTTCTGAGGCGAACGGGACAATCCGGCACCCCCACCCCAAAATTGTGGGCGTTACATGTTTGGCAACTCAAGGGGGGCTCAAGAACCTCCCAGTGAGTGTCTTGAGCACCATCAGTGAAGCTAGAGCTCCGTCTACTAGACGTCTCTATGCCCTTAAATGGTCAGTGTTCTCTGACTGGTGTTCAGTCAGGAACTATAACCCAGTGTCATGCGAGATATCACAAATTCTTGTTTTTCTATAAGAGATGTTGGATGCAGGACACACTCCATCCACACTCAAAGTCTACACGGCAGCTATCGCCGCATCTCATACGCATATAGCTGGCCAATCAGTACGCAGACACGCCATGGTCATAAAATTCTTAAAAGGAGCCAGGAGGCTTAACCCCCTTCTCCCTCCTACGGTGCCATCCTGGGACCTTCATTGATCCTAAGAGCACTAAAAAGACCTCCCTTCGAGCCGCTGCAGACGGCTGAATTAAAGCCACTTTCGCTGAAAACTGCCCTGCTACTAGCACTGGCATCTGTTAAGCGTGTCAGTGACATTCAAGCGTTATCTGTGAACGCGTCATGTTTAGAATTGGCCCAGGCGTTTCTAAAGTCATCCTCAAACCAGGGCATGGTTATGTACCTAAAGTGCTTTCAACACCGTTCAAAGCACAGGTAATCACTCTTTCTGCCCTCCCCACTTCGGAGGATGAGAGACAGTTACACCTGCTCGGCCCTGTTAGGTCGCTTAGAGCATATATTGAGCGGATCTCAGGGAACCGAGGTTACGTTAAGTAACCGAGTACGTTATTGTCTATGGGGATACGAGTTGAGGTAACAGTGGCTGTATGTCTTACAGCAGTATAGTAATGTTTACCATGTAATGTGTTTGTGTATGGATGTTTATAGTAAGTTGATCGGCTATAATATGACCTACAGTTACTGTAAATCCTGGAGATGTGACGAACCAATAACCTTAATGCCTATGAGCTATTTTGGATGTGAACTATGCTTGTGTGATCATTTCATGTAGGTTTTCATGCGGGGAAGGTAACCAGGGTGTCCCATTTCCGTGTATGTTGAGTGTGACATTCCAAGAGGTAAAAGGAAATCGTAGTTATTCTACCTGTATCACTTATTATTGATTGTATATGTATGTTTGTATATGGATGTTTATTAGGGGTGTAACGATTCATCTACTACATCGATGTATCGATTTATTTTCCTACGATCTAACTACAACGATCTGTGCTCGGCAAGTTGGCCTTCCGGACGACATATATCGATCTAACATCGTTTTAAAAGGTAATCAATCGATTGTATCGATCATAGGAAATAACGCATTGGATTTAAGCACGTCAGACTTTAAATGGATGTTTTTTCTTAGCACTTTTAATGATAAAGGCGTTAAACGTTACTCGATTCAGTCTGCCAATCTGTGACATCATCGCAACGCACGCACCAGCAGCAGCGCTAAGAAAACAAAACAGCATGGCGTATGGCAGAGGAGAAGCCAACCAGCGAGAAATTATCAAGCCACCAGGAGAAAGAGCTAAGTTAGTAACGTGTTACCTGTACTTTCAACCCTTGCTAAATGTTACCTGTGCATTCCTGGGACCAGTGTGCCAGCAGAGCGAGTTTTTAGTACAGCTGGTGACATAGTGAACGCACAGAGAAGTGTTCTGCGGTCAGATCATGTTGATATTTTTGAAAAAGAAATATGTAGAGTCATTGAAGAGTAGTTGGTTACATTTTATCTTTTGTTAAATATTGTTTGTTTATTAAACTGAGAGTAGTAGCAGGTTCAGCCAGTTTATTCAAACTGAAGAAATGTTGGTTGCACTTTATTTTTGATATTAATATTGTATTTGTATTATTTTAATGTTGAAAAACAACAGCAAAAGTAACAGGTACACCTACTATTAATTAAACCTGAAGAGAAGTTAGTTGCACTTTATTTTTGATATTAATATTGTAATATTATTATGTTGGATAACAAAAGCAGAAGTAGCAGCAGGTTAACCTACTGTTGAAATGTTGGTTGCACTTACTGTGCTTTTATTGAAAATGTATTGAATATTGAAAATGAGAGCAGAAAAGGTTAACTTCCTGTTAATTCAACCTAAACTGTTGGTTGCACTTTATTCAAATAAAATTTGAATGCATTTGCCATTAATTGTTGTTTACTTGTTTGTTTATATCCATAATTAATTGATACCTGATTCCCTTACAAGAAACAACAGGAATCTAGGAAACTTCACCTGCACTGACCAGTGTCCAGATATTTATTTCAGTCACACAATTTTTGGCTAAAAAGTTACTGAATCGATTTCAGGTCACTGAATCGTTTCGGATCGTATCGTTCTAAATGAACCAAAATCGTCCTTGAATCGTATCGACAACCTCAAATCGTGATACGAATCGAATCGTTGTTAAAACGAATCGTTACACCCCTAATGTTTATAGTTGATCTACTAAAGTTTTACTGTAAATCCTGGGGCTGTGACTAACCAATAACCTTAATACATATGAGCTATTTTTGATGTGAACTATGCTGTGTGTGATCATTTCATGTAGGTTTGCATACAGGGAAGGTAACCTGGGAGTCCGATTTCTGTGTATGTTGAGTGTGATATTCCTAGAGGTAAAAGATCTTGGTTATTGTACCAGTATCACTACTTATTGATTGATACCAGTCTAGGATATTTACTGTATATAATGGATTGTTTTAATTCTGTATTTAATGGATTTGTTTCTCCATTCAGAAAGGTTGTCACTGCTGCTTTGCCTCCTGTGAATTTAATGTAATTGTAACTTTTGCCTCATTTGTTTTCTTTTTTTGTTCTTTTGTGTTTCAGTAATAGGTGTGGTATTGGCTGCCCCAGTAGTTTGCTGTGGTAACGCTACCATCAGTTTTGCTAGTTCTTTATTTGGTTTATTAGTTTTACTATTAACATCAATCTTTTCTTCTCTGTTCCGGAGAACCAGAGTGTTGAAGCTGTTTCGTGGGATAGGTCGCAGTATTTGTAGTGGTAACGTGCACTTCACTATTTGCAGTGATCACTCTTTGTAGTGTGTGTGTGTGTGTGTGTGAATAGGCCGCAGATTTAGCAGCACGGGTGGTGTCATCGCACTCCTTTTTCCGGACAGGTAACCTCTCCTAAACAGCTGATCCATTTAATTATTATTATTTGCTTTCTTTTACATTCCTGGTGGCAGCCACTACCTCCCTCTGGCTGGTCTAAGGGGTTTAATTTGTATCGCCCCATATTATTTGGAGGAACAAACCCCAGACGGTTTTATTGAATTCTGTTAATAAACATGTTTGTACTTTTATATTGAAATACCACGTCTCTGTCATTACTTTAGTATCTGTGTGTGAGAGCCCTCTTGTCTAAATTAAGGTGTTGGAGGTCTAGGTAGCCTACATCTTGGTGTGAAAGGCCCCAGGTGGCGTAGTTGAGCACCCTAGAGTCAATACCTATATCATATGACTCTTGCTGGTCACACTGGGTTTATCACCAAATTCATATAGTCGCTGTCTAGAAAAGAGAATAGAACTCTTAGCCCGTTGAGTTAACAAAGTGTCTAATGTGGCTTGCAAAGCGCATTTGTTTTCTAATAATAATGGGGCGGATGATGGAGTTAACGTTTTCTCAATATCCTTTAAATCTTTCTCAAGCTTTGACTGGAGCTCTGATTGTCTTTGTTTCTTAGAGGCAGAGTAGCCAATTAAACCTCTGATATATGTTTTAGAAGTCTCCCAAAGTAGAGAGGGGTCTTCAGAAGACTGTAATTTTATATCCATAAAGATTTTAAATTCACTGGTCATATAAGATACACATTTCTAATCTCTTAGAAGGCGTGAATCAAACCTCCATCTCCTACTTCCTGTAAAATGTCCAACAGTAGTCAATTTCAGACAAACCATAGCATGATCACTAACAACAATGTTCCCGATTTCGCAAGATGAGACATATTGTATGAGGGACTTCGGGACAAATAAATAATCTATATGAGGTGGGGAGTAAAATGTAAATTGTTTGTCCGATGGGTGCAAAGTTCGCCACACATCGAGAAAGCTCATCTCATCACATATCGCAGATAGGGCACTGGCCTGGTTTGTTAAAGCAGAGCTACGCGAGGGATGCTTATCGATTAGGGGATTGAGCAAGCAGTTAAAGACTGTACTGAGATACAGTCTTCATAAGATGGATGTGTGAACACACACATGATATAACCCACTGTGTCATAGTAAATAAACGTTCCTCAACCTTGGTTTGCAACACTGGACACAAAAGAAAAAACATCGGCCGGCGAAGGGAAGGTTTTCTTTATCCCGTTGAACGACACCTGTAGCTTCGCTGGGTAGAGCATGGAGTATTGTGCACCAATATCTCTGAGACGCTTTTTAGCCTCCGCAAATTCTTTTCGTTTCCGCAGCACTGCAGCAGAGAGGTCATTGTAGAAATAAATGCTGCCCATAGTAATGTCGCCTTCCGCCGCTTTCCGTCGCGTTGCCGCCATCACTCTCTGCTTATCTGGAAACGAGTGGAATCTGACAATGACCGGGCGCTGTTTTCGACGTCTTGTTCGCCATGTTGAGCTAAACCTGTGGCCGCAGTGGCCGCAGTGTCCGTAGCCTGTTGATCCAATTTGATGTTCTTTTGCTTACCGGAGGGCATCGTTTCGTGTTGTTTAGTCCAAAAGTGTTCCAAAGTCATAATACAGCGTCAGCATTTGCAAAAAGAGGGAAAGATCTAACAGAATATTGCAAAATGTTTGGTCGCCCGCGGAACTCCCGCTAACACGTCTGTCTCTTGCCGCCATCACGTGTCTCCATAATTATTTTATATTATTGCCTTTTACTTAAGTGATAATTTTCGAATTCGGCATTCAATAAAATTATTATTAATACAAATAAATCATGAATCTGTTAGTCTTGCCTGACTGGCAAGGCTACGATTCGACCTTACCCTCAGCCAAACGCGAGCATCACCCGACGATGGATAAAACGATGGATGGTCGAGCAGAGAGGGAAACAAAGAAAGAGAAAGCTCTCCAAGAAGCAGCAGCGGAACGTTGCAAAATTACTGACCGGTTCAGGGCTTCCAGTGCAGGTCAGTTTCATCTGTAAATACTGTACTTTTTTTCTTTTTTAAATTAGTATTGAACTGCTACGAATGTTAGCGATAGCGCCCCAATTACTTATTATCACTTAAAATACTGTAGGCCTATGCTAAAGGAGATTAATATTATTTAGTGTAAAGTTACATTAGTAATTTAGCAGACAAATATTCACAATTAAATGGTAGATACTGGGAGCAGAGTGACAGAAGTGCAGACATCAACAAAAAATAATGCAATAACATTTTATTAGGATTTTTCTAAAGGGATACAGTCAAAATTAAGCTTATTATTGAATACATGGTAACACTTTACAATAAGGTTGTATTAGTTAACATTAGTTAATGCATTAGTTAACATGAACTAACCTCAACACCTCTGTTCATCATTAGTTAATCTTTGTTAACGTTAGTTATTAAAAATACAGCTGTTCATGGTTTGTTCATGTTAGTTCACAGTGCATTAACTAATGTTAGCAAGATTTTAATATGCATTAGTAAATGTTGAAATTAACATTAACAAAGATAAATAAATGCTTTATAAGTGCAGTTCATTATCATTATTATTGACGCAATCGACAGGCGACTCCCTCAAGTCCATATTTACTAGTACGAATAGAATTAGAGAGCTCTGTTATTGAATTGTTACTAGTTAGAATTTCTAAGTCAGTTCTTACAATTAAATTAAATTAGAGAGCTCTGTAATTGAATTAGAGCTCTGCAATTGCATTTTTAGTAAGAATTGAATTAGAGAGCTCTACAATTGTAATTGTTACTAGTAAAAATGCAATTGCAGAGCTCTACAATTGTAATTGTTGTAAACCACACCACATCTCCAATATTATTAAAGGTGAACTATGTAGGATTTTTGCAGTAAAACATCCAGAAACCACTAGGCCAGTGTTATATATTTTGTTCAGTTGAGTACTTAGAATATCCCAAATGTTTTCAACTATTTGTAAATCGTGAGAAAATTGCTATTTTAACCAAGGAGCCGGGACGTGTGAGCTATGCATTTGAGGGAGTCGCCTGTCGATTGCGTCATATCTGCGTCACCCTCGGTCTCC
The DNA here is from genome assembly GCF_949357685.1 of Gobio gobio. NCBI lineage: Eukaryota > Metazoa > Chordata > Actinopteri > Cypriniformes > Gobionidae > Gobio > Gobio gobio. Next base: position 21,073,522 of record NC_137111.1, on the reverse strand, counting down.
GGTTTTATTCAGTGAAACACTTTACTCTCACTGCATTGTGAACAAGTGTCATAGCAGCCGCCGAGCGAACGTCATAACTTCCTTTTCAACACACTCAGATATATCTAATACGATAAACAGAGCTGCGTTACCTCACACTCAGCACTGGAGAAGAGGAAGTGCCGCCGGCAACCGTGTCATAATAAAAGTCCCGCCAGCGACTATGCCATAATAACAGTCCCGCTCTTCAATCGCTCCTGCGGCCTTGCTCAGCTCCACAACACTCGCTCCTGCTCTGCTTCAGACTACAGTAATGTTAATAATCGCATCCATGAACATGATTTCTGCCCGAGTCCTATCCTGACTGTTTCCCACCGGCTGTGAGGTGAAGACCACATGTCCCGAGATTCTGCGCTCAAACGTGGCGTCATCAAACTACGCCTTTGTTTTGAACAGGCGACCTCTAGTGGACGGAAAAGTTACATAGGCTGTTTCCGAAATCGCCCCCTATACCCTCATTCACTATTCCCTACATTAGTCCACTGATATAGTCCACTTCGAAAACGAGTGAGTGATTTCGGACACTAAGTGCGCCGGAAAGGCTGCCGTTTTTGCAGTTTGTGCTTGCTGTTTGGCAGCTCCAGTAATAATGAAAAGATTTATCCTGAACTCTGCTACGGAAACTAGCATGTAACCTTAATCAAACAATATAATAATCATCTTAAAAAGGATCATTTATACCTGTATGCATGATATTGGGCTGGACCAGTGCGGTTCGGAAGATGGATGGATGATTGATTCAGCTGTGGGCACTATTTGAGGGAACAGCCATTTAGTGGTGTCCGAAACCATAGTGGACGTTATTAAGTGCACTCATACAATCCCACAATGCACCACAATAACGAGTTTGCAACCGATGTATGCTCGACGGCTAGAGAATACCCATAATGCACTGCGAGAGTCGCGCCGTGCATTGAATGAATTCCCGCGTTTCGCCAGGAGATGGCATCGACTCACACACTTTTTAAGACCAATGATATTGGGCGCACTCACTTGTATCGTCTCTAATTGAGCACGTCTGTTTACATACCCTGATAAACACTGATTAAACGCGTTAGTAGCTTTATTTTCACTTTTCTAATATTTTCTTCATATTCATAGAAAATAAATTCCTTTCCGATCTGATATATGATGGAAAAAAGGATCAGTGCGAGTTTGGTAAAAGGCGGATTCGAACCTCTGATCAATTTGCGTCAAATCTTAATGCCATGCGTCTTACCCCTACACTATTGCTGCTGATGAAGATTGTGTATTCCGTAGGTGTGTCTTCGTCAACCAGACGTTTAAACAAGCCGATATATTTAAGTATATTTTTTGTAAATTGCATCTACTCCAGTAAAATGTTTCTGTTAAAGGACCCACCGACATTTTTTTTTGCTTCTGACGCCCATAATATAAATAGTAGCCTACTATAAAGTATGAAATATATAGGCCTACTACGGTATATACAAATATTATTGTTATTTTTTTAATTAAATGCTTATTAGTTACTTTATTATTCCCCTTTCCAAGTAAGTTCAGAGCCACACAAGTAAAGAGTTATAGGGTTAACTTTAAGCTTGTTGGCTCGTTTTTGGAGTAGTGGAGTAATGGAGATTGAGGTTACATAGGGCGAATCGGACAGCGGTAAGTTCATTCATTCAGTGCGCGACTCTCAGTGCGTTGAGAGTACACCGTCTGGTTGAGTGAGAGAACGTTTCAAAAGCATAAGGAGTTGTTTCTCGTTTGCTCTCGAAATGCTCTCGCGGGACTTTGCTGTCATACGCCGATCGGGCATCGAACAAGCATATTCTCCAGCGCGTACATCTAATGTACACTCGTTATTGCGGTGCATGGTGGGATTGAATGAGTGCACTCAAAAACGTCCACTATTGTTTCGGACACCCCTAAAAATGGATATTCACTCAAATAGTGCCCTATTTAAGGGTATAGGGGGCGATTTCGAACACAGCCATAGTGTAGCTTTAATGGTAATCTACAACCAGTGTTACACATACAGTAGGCCTATATGAGGCTCAGTTTAGCGTTTTAAAAAACACTTTACAATAAGGTTGTATTAGTTAACATTAGTTGATGCATTAGTTAACATGAACTAACCATGAACAACACCTCTATTCAGCAGTAGTTAATCTTTGTTAATGTCAGTTAATAAAAATCCAGCTGTTCGAGGTTTGTTCATGTTAGTTCACAGTGCATTAACTAATGTTAACTAATGAAGCTTATTGTAAAGTGTTACCAAAATTTTTATCAGAGATTTGTTTCAAAATTGTATAGGGCCACAGAGCTTACAGAAACCAACAAATAACATTTAACTATTGTTTCAGCCTATGTTCAAAAGACTAATGAAGGTGCAGTTGCCTACTTAGATTGATGATATAGATTAGAGAAAGCAAGCAGAGAAAGAAGAAAAAGACAATTTAGTGGCTGGAATTACTGACATTTAGTGACACTTTTTTTTGTGACCATTCCATTACAATAGTTATAAATATGGCAAAATTGGAAACGGCTGATAGAAAAGGTGTGAGTGCATCTGCTGGTCAGGCTTAATTGTATTAGAGAACATGGCAGTGTAACGTACTGCTCTGAGTCAGAAGGTTGAGGATCCAAACGCAGCTTTATTGAGAGGGTAATCCACAATCGTAGTCAAAAACAAGCAAAAGGTCATACACAGGCAAGCAGTAGGGATGGCAGACGCGAAACAGACGTTTCGGGGCTTTGCCGAGATCCCGAAGCGCAGATGTTTCGAAACACTGCTCCGAACTGTGATTCGAAACACCCATGTCACGTGACTATGGCTAAATGAAGCTTCAAAGTGTTTCATCAGGTGGCGCCTTCCGAAACTGCGTTGATTAAAGGGGGCGGGAACAAGCCACACAGTCACACATCTGTATAAACCTAATTCACCACAGTTTAAAAGCAGTGACGGCGCTACACCGGGGCTAGGGGGGGCTAAAGCCCCATCAGAATTTTGAATAGCCCCGGTTTAGCCCCGGTTAAAAATTATGCAGTAGGCTAAAGTGAGTTTTTCCCGCTGTCATGAGGAAAAAAATCCATCAGAATATGCCGCCGCTTTCGTCGACCAGAGGGTTAAAGAAAACGTATAGCCTATTTATTTTCATATTTATGTTTAAATAGTAGGCTAGCCTATATTATAGAGCCCTGCATTTCTGCCCAAGCCCGACGGCCCCGACTTTTTTATAAAAAAAAGGCTTCGGGCCTTTTTAGGCTTCTCCTTAATTTTATATTTTAGACATTCAATAATTAAAAGAAACAATGAGATATGCTGCGCTGGTGGAAACAACATGAGACCATGATATCGCGAGTCTGCAGCTGTCAAGACTGACTCGCGCAGTGTTTAGAGGACGGCATATGCAACACGCATCCGCAAATGAGTAAAACAAGCCAACAAGCAAACTGCCACAAGTGATAGGCCTACTGAAAATAAGCTAAGTCTGAGATGTTCAAAAACACAACCATCTTCATTAAAACTAATGAGACTAAAGGCTCTTACCAGTGTTTAGGTCGCTCGTTCTCATAATGCAGTCTTTGATGTTGAAATGAGCTGATGAATAAAATGCTCATATCTGTTGCTTTCGTTGACATGAACTCCATTAAATGTGCATATAGCACGGGAATTGAAGATCGGATTTATATTCATTTCGCGGAGAGGTAGGCAAGACAACCATGTTTTTTTTAATTATGTTTATATTGTGTAGCCCGTTTTGTTTGCGCGCCGTTGCGATCTGCCTGCCTCATCTTGTCAAAAATTATTTTTACTGTGATGGTGGTGATAGTAGGCTAAACGTTTAAACGATGCTTTAAGTGTTTATATGGATTTTATAAGCAAGACAAGTCAAGTGTTGATTTCAGAGGCTAAAGCGTTGGGTTAACTCACTGTCGGCCGCTGGCCGCTTGGTCGTCACTTTAAATAACAAAAACTTTAATTTAACAAGCAACAAAATGCTTCAAATATTTTTCTAAATTAACTTAATAAAGAAACAAAACGAAATATAACTACTTTGACATTAAAAACAAAACTGAACTATTTTAATGGCTGCAACTAATGTGTAATAGGGAGGATAAAAAAAAACACGGGATCCAGTCAGGCTGATAATTTTGATGAGCTGTCGGACACGGGCCGGGCTAGGGTTTAGTTTTGAGGCCCGTGCAGGGCTCTACTATATTAAAAAATATATATTATTTCATCTATGTTACAAAAGTGAACAGCTTGAGCAAGATCACTACATCATAAGACTAAGAATCCCAATATGTCGGGGGACATGGATCAGACATGATTTTGACTTCATTACGTTTTGTTATGCAGAAAGCCATTTTTTTAAGTGAATTTCGTTTTGTTTAAATTGTATCTTTACTTGAATCAATAAAGAAGCAAACCAACCAAGAATGTCGGGAATGGATTGACATGCTTAACGAAACCTGCCTGTTTCCGCGGCCTTTAAGACTGAAACAATAGGCTATGCCTTTCTGTTTTTAATAGCCTACATTTCTTATATAGGCTATTCATCTAAACGCAATCGCACTGCAAAAAATGTTCTTCTTACTTAGTATTTTTGTCTTTTTTCTAATCTAAATATCTAAACATTCTTAAATCAAGATGCATTTACTAGATAAGTAAAATGACAAAATATATTTTTTCTTCTTTTCAAAATATTGTTTTTGCTTAAAACAAGCTAAACTATCTGCCAATGGTCTTTCACCTTTGCATGTAAAAGGTTTTTGTCTGTCTTGTGGTCACCTAAAAAATCTATTTTGTTGATTATGCCTATTCTTTGACCATATATAATTTTAAACTACGCTTCTGATGAATGTGGTGTGTACCATAGCTGCTTTTATTTAAAAAAAAGAAAAGAAAACAACAATTTCTTTATGAATTAACTATGACGTCATGAATACTGATTATTTTCTTAGCACCCCCACATATTGGTCTAGCCCCCCCTTAGCACCGGTAGAGAAAAAATTCTGGCGCCGTGCATGTTTAAAAGTGAAGTAAATCCATCTTCACCTCGTGGGTTTTTGTGAGAGGAGAGTGATTTTGTGATAGCGGTGATTTTGTGATAGCAGTGAGATTTATAGTGCGCTTTGTTAGTTATATTTAGGCTAGATTTAAATGAGATATATTGACTGATAGGTATAGACAGTGACATATAGTTAGGATAGATATAGTGACACATTCATATAGGCTAAGTTAGATAGTGACAGATAGATAGCACAGCATAAGTTAGATATATAGAATTATATAGATATAGATTCATAGGTGATATATAGATAGATATATTAATAGAATATATAAAAATGGAGGCTGCACGCAAGAGATGCCGTACATCTGTGGTGTGGGAGCATTTCCATTTGGAAGCACCAAATAAAGTGAGATGTGTGTATTGTGATAGGCAGCTAGCCTTCTGCAACAATACATCATCCATGTATTTACATCATCCAAAAATATTTGTGCATGCCAGCAACAAGTGTCCCTTGTGAGAGGATTTTTCAAAGGCTGGAGAAATTATATGTAAAAAAAAGAAGTCGGCTGAGTCCTTCAACAGCAGAGCAATTCATATTTTTGAATAAAAATGTTTTGTGACAAATGTGACACATTGTGGCTTTATTTATTTTATTAATGTTCATTTTGTATAACAAACAAAATATATATAGTTCTTTACAATGACGAGGCTACAGGTTACAAAACCAAGATCATGTAGTTGTCAGACAGATGTTAAAAACAATTTTTTTTACATGGATCATTGTCAAGGTATTTCAGATCAACACATGGAAATGACCACTAGATGGCGCCGTAGAGACGGGTGTCAGATTGATTCGAAGCTTCGAAACAATATGACACATTTGCTTCAACTGCTTCAGTGCTTCACGAAGCCTCGGTCTGCCCATCACTAGCAAGCAGTCCACACAGGCAAACAAGGCAGGAGAGACAGGCAAAAGGGTAATCCGGGAGACAGGCAAGAAATCCAAAAACCAGAGACATGAAACCAGGGAAACGCTCAGAAATGCAGTATATACAACAAACAAGACTTCACAGTTGATGAAAGAGTGAACATGGTTTATATAGGCTGGGGTAATGAGGTAATGTGACACAGGTGCAAACAATGAGTGATGATGAGTCCGGGCAAAGGATTATGGGTAATGTAGTTTGTGATGGAGTGACAGTCCGGGGTGGAGTGCCCTCAGGTGGTAATCAGGGGCACTCTCACTTGAGATTGTGACAGGCAGATTGTAATGCGTTTAAAATGGCCACATATTTACCCAGAAATACACAACAAATGTGCACTGCATGTAATTGTCAGAGTTATGTTCTGTTTTGGCCATGCTTCTTTGTGTTTTGGTTCCGTCTTCCTTGTCTGCTAGTTTGACTCAGTTTCTCTGCTTGTTTAATTATTATTCCGGTCACCCGTTGTCTCATTAATTATCTCATTAGTTCCTGTGTATTTATATACATCCTGTTCTGTTCAGTTCACTGTCCTCTTAATGTCAATATCGAGGTGTGTTAATCTGTTACCCTGCCTGTTCTGTGAGTTTTGTACTAAAGACTATTTGTACATGCACTTAACTCTGAGCAACAACCCGTGACAATAATGTGCCTAAAGCCAGGAACAAATTTCTTCCCTTGTGAAACCAAATGGTGGAAACATTTGGAGAAACACTCATTTCTATGAAGAATTAACAACGCAAATGCTTCTGCAAGAACTCTAAAGACTGTCAATGGTTTCTACAGTAATCGCGTCATGAGGGACATGATTTGAGGCAATGAGAAATAGGGGAGAGCGGGGCACAACCTAATGCGGGATTAGTTGTAACACGCATGGTTTAAATGTAACTTTCCACACATGCCAGCATGAAGACACTTAGTGTATTTACTAATTGCCATACCAACATTATTTAGAGAAATAATTGCGCCAAAATTAAAAAAATCTTTGGAAGATATAACTGAACATTTATTTAACCATAGCAAGTTTATTTTTCATTTCTGTTTTTTGTGTTTATTTAAAATAAGACAAATATATTATTTTAATCTTCTATATGTTAATTAACAGTTGAGATCTAGATCTAACCAGCAGAAGACACGAGCCGGGGTTAAATCCCAGTTGTGCAGGTTGTAACACTGCATTACAATGAGCCCCTATTAGAACTGCTATTATATTCTATACTTTTATGAATTATTTTGAGAAACCATGAGAAAAGTGTAAATAAAGACTGAGAGTCAATGTTCAGAAACGCCTAATTATCTTTTTTTTTTTTTAACTATGCTGTAAAACTGTGTTTTGAGGTGTGTTTGTTGTCAAACTCAAAAAAATAGTTTATTTTTAATGATTAAAAAATGGCATTATTTTATTTGAAAAGTTAATAATTATATGTTATTGACAACATATTTTAGGCTGTCTTGGATATTTGTTTTTTATTATATCAGGTAACATTTTAAGCTGTCATTTGGTCATGTTACAATGAACCCCACCTATGGGGCATGTTGTCAAATTTCACTTCCATTCTTTCGGGGTAAAGCAAGAAAAAAGTATACACTATATTAACGAAACAAAACCACATAATTATAGTAGACGTGTGCAATTAATGTGTGTGGAAAAAAAAAAAAAACTCAAGTACAAGCACCTCAAGTGGATTTACACACACTGAGAAAGTCAAAAAGCGTTAGGTTGTGCCCTGCTCTCCTCTATATAATGAGAAATATAAATTGAAGTTACTTGAGTACCAAATGGTGCCTTATGGCTCCAGTGTTCCTCCAAGTGTGGCAATCTGAGGAACACTTTTTCATTAGGAAAACTCCCCTAATGACAGTTTGAGAGCAGTCACAACTAAAGAAATGACAGAAAGAGGCTATACATTTTTTTTATTATTTGCTTATAAACAGCACCCTTACACCTAAACTGATACAGATAGGCCACTGATGCCAATCACTTAGACATACAGTGAGATAATGATTATATAATGATTTCTTTTTTTTAGAAACATACAGAAATGCACAGATTTAAACTAGTTACACAGTACAGTTGCTAGCCATGCTGACAGCGGCCCCCACAGCGGCTCCCACAGCCCCCACGATGGCTTGACCTGCCAAAGGGATTCCAGCAGCACCTAATGACATAAAAAAAATACCAGGAGAAAAAGCTTTTGTAGCCTATTTGACCCTTGCATTAATCAGTTTTATTGTTGAATGGCAAAGAGTTAAAAAAAAAAAAAAATTTATTCCAGATATTTGGCTCACCAGCAGCTTGAAGAGTTGCAACCACACCTCCAGCTACGACCCCTCCTCCGTTAGCCACGGCGGCAGCTGACATCATAGTGGAGGCAATGGAACCTGCAGCAATTCCACCGGCGGTGAAACCGACCGCTGTTAGAACAGCTGGAGCTGCAACAACTGCTCCGGCTATTAGTAGAAACAAAGTAGTTCAGGTGTAAAATAATTTATATATTCCAATAAAACAGGGGTTTTCAAAATGGTCCTGCAGCACTTCCAGTACAACACTTTTTCTGTGGTTGCGTCCGAAATCACTCTCTCTTGAGTAGGTGCTTATTTTGAATAAGTACATCACAACCACTAAAACAATTTTGTTCGCTTCACTGCCATTCAAAAATCCTCTCCCGTGGCCACATAAGATGCGTGACCCACAAATATCCCCCCATTGCATTATTATTCATTTTTTTATTTTAGGTGAATACAGTACAGATTGTCACTAATACTATCCACGATAGCCTACATATTGTTGCATTTTTGTATTGCGATAAATTGTGACACAATATATTGTTACACCCTTAATGAATACTGTGTGAATTCAGACATACTACTCCTGTCACATACTTATTTTCTCCTACTATATAGTAGGGAAGTGTGTGATTTCGGATGCAGCCAGAGTCTCCCTCATCTACACTCCTGATTCAACTCATCAGCTCATTAGTAGAGACGGCAAGGCCTGAAATATGTGTTTGTTAAGGGAGACAGGATACAGGATGCGCAGTGCTGCAGGACAGGTTTGAAAACATCTGCACTAAAAAATGGTATGTTTGGAATTAACTACCAATGAGACTATACAGTATTTATTCATCTTTGTTAACGTTAGTTGTAAATGCAACTGCTCATTGTTCATGTTAGCTCAGGTCCATTAACACAAACTTTTGATTCTATATCAAATTTGATTTTATATATATATATATATATATATATATATATATATATATATATATATATATATATATATATATATATAACTAACAAAACAGCAGATATAACTATTTTCATTTAGAGAAAAAATGCTACTGACATATAAGATATGCATCTAGAGAGAAAAAAGAGGCCATAAGGAACTGACATAACTTATGTCAGAGCCTTTTTTCTCTAGATGCATATCTGTAATGTTTTTTTTTTCTAAGGCACATTTATAGAAGCTAACATGAATAATGAGCAGTTGCATTTATAACTAACATTAACAAAGAATATATTGCTTATGGTTTGTTAAGATAGTTAATGTTGACACCAGAATAAAAATGTTAATGATTCTAAAGCTTAAAGCTCAAACTGTTTTTTTTAGCTGTTTTAACTAAAAGCAACTTGCACTGAAATATAATATATAGATATTTAGATATATTTTTTACCTGCTGCTGCACCTGTTGCAAGAAGCGTAACTAGAGGATAGATGAGGAAAAACAAGTAAACTGTCAGCTGTTGAAAAGCATTTAAAATTGTACAGATATATTAAAAGATACTTACGGGGATCCATCTTAAGTCGACTCTGTTAAAGCAAGTAAACTAAGGATGCTCTTGCTTTACACTGGTCTCACACGGGAGAGCCTGTTTTTATAGCATCTGGGCGTCTCCTTGTTCAAGAAACGAAATCGAAACTAACATCACAACGCATGCGCTTTAGTAAGTTTCGATTACGTCATGAATGTTTAAACACGCATTCCCGCGATGACCTATTCTATTATGCATTACACAAATTACATTTTACATATAACATATTTGCAACTTTATTTGACAGGATATATTAATGGTTAACTAAGAGTTAGCAGTTTGACTCGATGTCTATGTCTGTAGGCTATGTAAAAGGTAATGTTTACATTCATCCACAATAGCAACATGTTTTTCTCCCTGTAGCTTTCAAAAGCTCTTCAAGCGATGCGATTTTGAAATACTGGATATGCATTTTGTATTTTATCTCCAATGGCACTGCCCAAGAAAGGAAAACGAAACCATATAACAAATAGAGCGGAACATTAGACAAACAATGGATGACGGCAGGTTCTGAATTATCAGTTGCTGTTTGCTAACTGAGCAAATACATTTTAATTTTTAAATAAATAGTTTCAGACAACTGCAATTATTACGGTGACGCATTGTTGCCACATACATATTATATACACATTTTTGTTCCGGTTAAATAACGAGATCTCGTTTTAAGGTCATCTTCTTGTAATAACGAGATGTTATGTCATTAAATTGACATATATTTTCTCCAAATAAGGACATATGTTGTGTAGTGATGTGTACAAAACATTCCTCGTACCTATGCACTGGGTTGGACTTCAGTTGGGAGAAAAAAAAACCCAGGTAAATCGCACTGTTGTGTCAGTCGCATTGTATTCAAAATATACCAGTATTTTGAATACAATGCGACTGACACAACAGTGCGAAATGTTTACAAACATTATCAACATGTAGGCTATATTAGGCTATTTCCACAACAAATCCTTTAAATGTAACGAAAGTCATAACAGAATGAAAAATATTATATATTATATTATATTATATTATATTATATTATATTATATTATATTATAATAGTGCCATTCTGTCAGAGTTCTGTCACTTCTGTTTAGTATTTTCTTGGTTTGTGACTGAGCTCTGACACTAATGAGTTTGTCTTGTTTTGTGTGAGCACATGACAAGTATTTGTCTAGTCATGTGCTTGTGTTTGTCAAGTTTGGTGTGATGGCATGTGTCTCTTGTCCTGACCCCGCCCCTCTTGTTACCTGATTATTGTTTGATTTGCCCCACCTGTTCTCCCTCATCATCCTTCCTTGTTTGTTCCCTTTATAATCTCCTTGTGTTTACAGGCCTGTGCTGGACCGTTGTTTTCCGTCACCCGTTATGTGCTTCCTGGTTGATTCATGTTCCTGATCCTAGTGTTTGTCAAAGTCAAGTTTGGTTTTCCCCCTCGTGGGTGTTTTGTTTGTTTTACTTCATTATTAATAAATACCACCATGTCTTGAGTCCTCGATCCTTTCTACGTTATCCAACCCTGACACATTCATTAGCCTTCAAACAATATTTTAAAGCCTAAACGAATTAGGCCAGCCTATTTGAAGCGAAACTGAAACCAGAGTTGCTCCTCTCACATTTTGCACAATCCAAATGTTTCTATTCGCACTTGGATGCTAAACTGCAAAATGTATTATGGTAGCATACGATGCTTTGTATGACTCGTGTCCCAATCGTAAAACAGCATTTTATACGTGTTGTAGCATATTTGAGTTTATTTTTAAGTTGTGTAATTGTTTATTATTATTATTAGGCTATGTGCATATTTATTTAGAACATTTAGTTAATTACCGTTCCCCTGTCAGGTTTTTTTTTTTACCACTTTGTTATTTTGGCTTGGAATTTCGTTTGTTGGAAATAAGAACTGAATTTAGAAATGTTTTGAAATTAAAAACTTTGCGTTTAGTAAACAAAATCAAATTTTTAAATGAAGACCGCGTTTGGAGTGGAGTGCATGCAGAATAATCTGTTCCCTGAACCCACTGCCTTTGTTGTTATTGTGAGTGTTCACAAATAAAAGACTTTAGAAAAAAAAAAATTATAGTTTATAATTATGTATTGCACTTATCTGTATGGCTAAAAATGACGGAGTATTGTGAGTTGTTTCCGCTGTGAGGAAAAAAAAACATGAGAACACGTCGGCGCCTTTTTCGGACAGAGGGTTAAATAAAACTTAGCCTATTTAGTTTCAATTTCATGCTATGGGCACTGCCACGGATACAGGTAGCGGAAAAGCCTATTTTACGCTGAGCTTGCTTCTGCTTTTTAAACATGGAAGTGTGACAAAGGCTCATAGGCTATATAAATTCTCTAATATGGAAAAAGGCATATTTTGTACACATCACTATACAACATATGTCCTTACTAGGAGAAAATATATGTAATTTAACGATTTAAATATAACGTTTTAACAACATATCTCGTTATTATGAGAAAAGATGTCGTTAATGTAGTTAAAATGACATAAGATCTCGTTATTACGACATAATTGAGTGGAAAAAATAACATGTATGTGGCAGCAATGCGTCACCGTATATATAAACACATTAATGTATTTTATAAGAATACAAATAGCAATTTGTTTTATTAACATGTTTAGATTTTATAAAATAACTCTGCACCAAATATTTTTTCAAGAATTACTTTTTTGCTGCTGAATTATCTCTGACTTAATTTAATATTTTTTCATAGCTTATGATTATATATATTTGTATTAATATGTTGTTTTTCTCTATAATGAAGAAGTGTTTATTTAGTGGATTCTGGATTGTGTTTACCAAATTAAAAAATTACTATTAGTTTGTGTTTATTATACATTTTATAGTCTTTTCTGTGCTTGGCCAGTTTGTTGAGATTGTTTCAGTTATGTACTAAATTGAATACATTTCTTTCATATTTAATGGTAATAATATTATGCTGCAAAATGATAACTTACAAAGGATTCAAATTCATCACAATTATTTAATTAATGAAGCACACAAAAAATTATGACAAAGCCCTAAAACAGACAATTAATCGTTAAAGCCCTAAAACTGGCAATAAACCAAAATTATTTTTAGATAATTAATTGTCAACGAAATTTCATAATCGTGACAGGCCTACTTGGGTCTTCAGGAAATTCATAGTATCTATCTCTTCCTCCTCAGGTGAAGGTGGACTCTTGAAATGAGAAAGCAAATCAGCAGCTCCACCTACTACAACACCTGCTGCTCCACCCACAGAAGCCATGGCTGCTGTCGCACCTGCAAACAGTCCAGCAGAACCTGACCAGGGACAACATTACAAGGAGGAGACCATCTTTAAAAAGCCAAAACACTGTAACATGTTCTTCAATATGTTTAGAATGACATGAGGGTCAGTAAGTGAATTTTTATGTTTGGGTGAACTATTCCTTTGTTCCTCAATATTTCATAGTTTGGCCCACGTGGCCTATACATTTCAATTCCCGTTTGTTACATTTATTCTTACTTAAAGGGGTGGTAAACAATGATTTCACTTTTCTAACTTTAGCTAGTGTGTAATGTTGCTGTTTGAGCATAAACAACATCTGCAAAGTTACAACGTTCAAAGTTTAAAGCAAAGGGAGATATTTGCTTCTAAAGAAATCAATTTCTAAGGACTACAGCAAACGGACGGTAGGGACTACTAGACATTCCTCCAGGGTCTCTGACATCACCAGCCCCAATATTTACATAAACCCCTCCTCCGAGAATATTAAATAAGGGGGGCGAGGCCATTTTGTATTGCTGTGGAGAAGAGTTATTGTGGTATAGTTAGTAGGCTGGAGTGTTGTTGCCGTAATGCCGACGAAATGCTGTTATTTTCATCCGGATTGCAGGTCCACTTTGTTCAGCCTCCCTAGGGACGGGGGAGCGTTGCAGTGCGTTTAACATACAACATGTTATATGCATGTGTGTATGAGACAGAGGGGAAAAGGTCGCATTTGCAGTAGATATATGCTGCCCATCATAAATCAAAGCACGAGACAGACAGGGGTTGGAGGAGAAGACCGGAAAATGTGACATAATGGACAATATTCGTCTGTATTTGCAATACACGAGCCGCGGTTTAGCTGTGCGAGACAAACACTGCCAGTGTGTGAATGAACAACGGGCGCGCACGGCTCCCGCTGCACATTTCATGGAGGAAAGCTTCCACAATCTTTGCGAGTTCAATGAAGGATTCGCACAACGGCTTGTCCTGAAAGACGGATTTAAAACCAGAAGCTGTTTACGGGCCACAACCTGTAAGTATGATTTATTTTTCGGCGATGTGTTTTCCTGTAATAGTTCGTATTGTTAATTGTACGTTGTAGCAAGGAAGTACATAGATGACAACGCTGTTTGGCTCTGCAAACCAGTTTGTTAAATGCTCATTCATACTTAACGTTATCCGACAAACACCTAATGTTACAAACTTTTTTTAAAATCTCAACAGCGAACCTGGCATTAGTGTAAATTATTCTTTGATTAGAGCTTTTATGTATTGTTTATCTACGGGCATGCTAAACATGGTTCTGTGTTTGATTTGGCTACTAGTAAAGCCAATGTTTAGTGTTCATTTTTGGTTAATAGTTCTTGTGACAAATATTTGGCTATAATCGTTCTAAAAATACAAAAGTAACAGTGCCATTCAGAAGCGATCACTATAGATCCGCAGTCTTTACACTTGAGGACTGAACAGGTTGAACAGGTTCTGCTCGATCATCTTTACTAAAATTGTCTGGGTCTGATTCGGGCTCAAATTGGTATGGTTTTATTGACGCCATTTTTTCTAATACTACCCAAAGCACAGTCTACCGGTAAAGGTAAGGGGTGTGACGTTTCCGACAAATGTGCACTAGGCGGTTAGCGAATCACAACACTGGGCCAGCTGGGCCAGCTAACCAATCTGAGCCCATTGCGTATTTTTGAGGGACTGGCTTCATACAACCCGGAAACCATCAGACCGTTTTTTTACAAGGAGGGACAGAGCAGTGTAGAATAAAGGTAAAATATGAAAAATAGTGCAATTTGTTTAAAAACTAAGCATGAACACGTTACAGTGCACCCCACAAACACAATCAAGCCTTCGATAGAATATGTTTTACCACCCCTTTAAGGCACTTAAAAAGAAGAATGATACATTTTTATTTCACAGTGATATTTCAGTACATTGTAAACATTTTTTTTAAATTAAATACTGAAATTAACTACAATCAACTTGGATGTTTAAGAAATTTCAACTTAAATTACATTGAAGAGCACCAATTATGCCCCTTTTTACAAGATGTAATATAAGTCTCAGGTGTCCCCAGAGTGTTTCTGTGAAGTTTCAGATCAAAATTCCTTACAGATCATTTAATATACCATTTTGAAAATGCCACATTTTGGGGTTTGAGAAAAATGAGCTGTTTTGTGTTTGTCTCCTTTAAATGCAAATGAGCTGCTGCTCCTCACCCCCAGAGGGCGGGGCCTTCACAGTGTTGGGGTAACAGTCTAGGACCCACGACCAGTAGTGAATAGGGAGGGGCAATACCACTTATTTTGTTTTCGATACGATACCGATACTTTCAAGGCCAGTATCACCGATATCGATACTTCTACACTGAACTTTTTAATTATTACATTTATTAAATTATTAAAATTACTAAGAGTAAAATGGGTAAAGATACCCACTTAACATTATATTTGAAAGGTATTTTAACATTCAATATGCCTTAATTGCAACTTATTAGATCATATTTTTGTTTACACGTGGTTAAAATATGTTTACTTCAAGTGGTAACCATGGAAATACAAATACTAGTTGAACTGTGGTCACTGTAGTAAAAAAATAAACCATGGTTCATTTTCAGCATGGTGGAGCTATAAAACACTGCCAGTGACAGGACATTGCACCCATAAAATGCAACCTTTTTATTCTGACATGATTTATATTAACATTAGTTGCAAAATAGAACATGATCAATATCAGCTTTAACATAACATTTAAATAGTGTAATTGCACTATGTAGGCTACAATTTCTATTTGTTTAGTGGGAAATAACTCAAACATATGTTTTTTGTCTTCTGATGAGCATTGTTCTGGGCTGCTTTTCCAAAAGCATCAATGGTTTCTTATGATAGTTTTGGGAAACGCAGCTCTGTTTGAATACAGTGTAAGCCGCGAGCGAATGCTCTCTCTGTAATTGACTGGTTCTGTCTTGCAGCATTTGCGTGCGTTCGTTCAGATCATGGTTCAGATGAGCAGGAAAATAGTCCAATGCTACACAACTAGTATTCGGTTATAAGATAGTTATTCGTATTGTATGCATTAAATAATCTTTTTAAATAAACAAAATTACTGGTAAAAAAACACCTTAGTATCGATATTTTTGTTTGAGTATTGATACATTTCGATGCTCGCATCAGTTTCAGATCAGATATTTCATATCGATATGCCCATCCCTAGTAGTGAAAAATGAAGACCAAGAGTCAGGAGTACAATTAATTCAAGAGAAATTTACTGAAGAATAGTCTGCAGTTTCTTGAGCAGAAACCAGCTTCAAGTCTCAAAAGGAGTTTGTAGGCCGCGCTCCCTCTACCCGCCTATCGTACATACAATTTCTTAACAATTATACTGTTTTCAAGGTCTAAACACCTCATTACTGCAAGGTGGATGATTCTGATTGGCTCAGAGAAAATGAACAGTCATGGTAAATTTCCATACATTGTCAGTTAATCAGATTCACGTGTCCATAAATCACTTGTTGACGCTTTCACCCCGGAATTAGGCACGTACTAGTGACCTTCCAGATTCTGGAGCAGGCGCCAGCTTGTCCAGAACAACAAGTCCACCCATCTCTTAGGATGCCCGTAATCCACCTCCAATACTGATCTTTAACACGGAATACAGCACACATACACAAATACACAGTCTCTCCAAGGTTGGAGTTGGTTGAGGGCTGGTCCTAACCAGAAAAAGTTTTCCAAAACATACTGATAACATGTGCTTTCTCTCAGTGAGAGGTACAGACAATCCATAGTTTTCACGTGTCGTCACACGCTTATAGGAACGCCCACTTGGAGGGCAAAACAAGGCTCTCCTCCATTGCCCTCTAGTCATTTTTATCAGGTTTGTAGTCAGTATTAATGCGGTAAGACAGTGATATTAAAATACCAAATTCAATATACACCTTATTGATATTGCATACTTTGTACAGGAAAGCAGACGAACACAGAATATTAGTGCAACATGAGGTTTCTCGTTAGGTGTTTTCCCCATCGAAACCCATTTTAAAGAAAACACATTGCGTTCATATTCTTGCCTCATCTACTCGCCTGTATATAGTATGCATCATCAAAAAGGTGTAAACTGAATTTGATCTTTTAATATCACTGTTTTAGTGATAAGGATTCTTTAGCCTGTCGTGAGTGTCGTCAGTTCACCCTCCTTCTGCTGCTTTATCAGCTCTATAACGTTTTACTAAGTAATTAATCTGTGTTTAAAATGAAGTGGTGCAACAACTCGATTTAAAATAAAACCCATATCAACAAATCCTTTAAACTTTGCTTAATTTAATCCTTATTGGTGCAACTCACCCTA
Source organism: Gobio gobio (assembly GCF_949357685.1). Classification (NCBI taxonomy): domain Eukaryota; kingdom Metazoa; phylum Chordata; class Actinopteri; order Cypriniformes; family Gobionidae; genus Gobio; species Gobio gobio. Next base: position 21,056,118 of record NC_137111.1, on the reverse strand, counting down.
TAGTGTTTTTCACGTTAAGCTTTTTAAAAACGTCCCGCTGTTTTCAGTGATTGAAATACTGCAGCAGGTGCTGTATATGGATCATAAGTGCCCAAAACGTGCATCTTGTTCAAATATTTTTGTTTTAAGATGGAAATTTGACAGGCTTGTGCTGTAGTTCTATGGAGTTCTATGGTGGATTTGCCCTCCAAGGCTCCGTGAAAACTATGGATAGGCCCAGAGCCATAGAGAGAGAGAGTTGCGACAACGGAAGTTCAAAACGCTTGATAGTCACGTGATTCATGTAGACCTCGAATAGTTCCAGGAAGTGCTTTGACGGGCAATTCAAATTGATAGTCACAGTGACAGAACTGCGCTTTTTGGTAATTAATAGTCAATAAATGCATTGATTTTCAATAATTTTATTACACATCGACATGTGTATGTAGCATGAGTATGTAGTTACAGCGATGTTGTTTTTAAAATATATATTTTTTTAATGATGAATAATCTACACAAGCAGGCTTTAATGTACAAGTTATTTTGATTAAAATGTGCTGATCATTTAAAATCTTACTGATTAAACGTCTTACCTTTTAAAAGTGCATCACAAACGGTCTGTTCTGCTGTAACTCTATGGCGCGGCTGCTACTTCCGGGAACTATTGAGAGTCTCCGCGAGCCGCCATTGCTGTAAAAAAAACCGTTCCATTGGAGTCTATGGAGTTGTCGCAACTCTCTCTCTCTATGGCTCTGGATAGGCCATACTCTTCATCTTTTAGGGTTTCAGTAAAAGGAAATATAAAATGAAATATAAAATAAAATGAAAGACAAATTCATATTTCTTTTCTGGAAGCGGGCTAAGTGAGTAAACACTGTTACTGCACTCGCGTCAGGTTAGGGGTGTGTGATGCCTCCAAAATCCAAACACAAGCGTTTAGCGACAAATCACACATCCCTAGGACAGACCCTCAGTCACCACCAAATACAAACTTTAGAAAATATAAAGGAAGAAACAACAATCATTGGTCCTATTGATTTAGTAATATCATAACTGAAAAGAATCATTAAACATCATTATAATAATATAGAAAGATAAATATTGATTAAGGTTTTGATTATAAATTTAATTAGGATACATACAATTATATTGAAGCGGCAGTGGATTTCAGAATCCAACCTTTCAACAGCTCTTGAACATGATACATCTGTTTGGTTTTGATAATCTCCATCTTGGACATGCCCACGTGACATTGCAGTTCTTCATCATCATGAAATGTTATCATCTGCATGCATGGGCGCCGTATAGGGGGTGACAGGGGCCCCAACAAATAGGTAAAAACTAATTTAAAAATGTTATTATATTATACACTATATAAACCATCATCATATTTTCAAATAATAATAAAAGGAATGATGTCTTTTTACTTATTTTACTTATTTTGGCAATAAAAGTTAAATATCCCCATTGACCAAAAAGTAAACATCCATATTGTATCTGCATGAAATGGTTTGGACCTGCCTTAGCGCATTCATCAGTAGCCGCGTTTCCATTACAGAAAATATTGTGAAATGACGGCGTTCCCATTCTGATGTTATGCGACTAAAACTATTTTTTTTCCTCTTGTGATAAGTCATTCCAAAAATTATGCCATGGGTGTTGGTAGGTTTATGTATATCCCAGCCACCGCATGCCATTATTGTTATCCAAGCATTGATGGCAAGGAAAGCACCGTATACTTGAGCGGCACATAAGAGGTGTTTCTGGGTGTTTCTCTCTTATCTGCTTCAAGGTATTGATAAATTGTGGCATTTTCTATTCTATTGTCTTTTATGAGTTTAATAAAGAACTCTGTCTCGTCTTCTGTCCAAACACACCGCCTCATCTGTAAGGAATGATCGACCTTTACATACGCCAGGTTATTGTGACGCATTGCTACCACATACAGAGAAGAGCGAAACGTTTTTTTTACCACTTCGTTATTTTGGCTTGGAATTTCGTTTGTTGGAAATATAAACTGAATTTAGAAATGCTTTTGAAATGAAAAACTTTTATGTTTAATAAACAAAATAAAAAAATGGACATAGGAATTTATTTTTTGAATGATTCGTGTGGATCCTGTTTATCTGCGTGTGCTTTTGTGTTTTTCTATGGCTGCGTCCGAAAACCGAGGCAGCTGAATCGTTGCCTCGCTGCCTTATCAGACAATGGCTTGTAAGGCAGTGTTTGTGCATGAAGGCACCTCACGAAACTAATTTCGGGAATACTTCTTAGGCAGTGTAACCATTTAATGATCTACAGCAAAATAGAGAGAGCTTTGGTGAGAACTAAAATATATCTTTAATGCATTAGTAATTTCTCGCTAGAAATGACATCAGAAGTGGAAAATGTTGGTCAAAAACTTACATTTACACACAAACTGACCAGCAAACGCAACTTTCAGACGCCATCTTTTTTTCCCAGCTCAACTGTCACAGAATGGAAAGCACAGGATTGTGGGATACACTCTAAAAAAAAAAAGGTTCTATATGGCACCAAAAATAGTTCTTGGCTCGTAATCATAGGGGAACCTTTTTTAGTGCTATATAGCACCATTTTTGGTGCTTCAGTGGTTCTTCAGCGGTTCTTCAGAGGTTCTTCAGCGGTTCTTCAGAGGTTCTTCAGCGGTTCTTCAGAGGTTCTTCAGCGGTTCTTCAGTGGTTCTTCAGCGGTTCTTCAGAGGTTCTTCAGTGGTTCTTCAGCGGTTCTTCAGAGGTTCTTCAGCGGTTCTTCAGAGGTTCTTCACCGGTTCTTTGACTAAGGTGCTATATAGCACCTCTGAAGAACCACTGAAGCACCAAAATTGGTGCTATATAGCACTAAAAAAGGTTCCCTTATGATTACGAGACTTTTTTTTTAGAGTGTATCAAAGGCAGAAGGATACAAATATTCTGCCTTCAAAAATCGATTAGATGAGGGGATCTCAAGAGACAGGACATGAAGCTAACATTAGATTCGGATGTGCCTCGGTGGCTTCCTGCCTTGAAATGTGTCCTCCAAAGGCAGCTTTTTCCAGGTTTCGGACGCAGCCTGTGGGCTGTTTCCGAAATCGCCCCCTATACCCTCATTCACTATTCCCTACATTAGTCCACTGATATAGTCCACTTCGAAAACGAGTGAGTGATTTCGGACACTAAGTGCGCCTGAAAGGCTGCCGTTTTTGCAGTTTGTGCTAGCTGTTTGGCAGCTCCAGTAATAATGAAAAGATTTATCCTGAACTCTGCTACGGAAACTAGCATGTAACCTTAATCAAACAATATAATAATCATCTTAAAAAGGATCATTTATACCTGTATGCATGATATTGGGCTGGACCAGTGCGGTTCGGAAGATGGATGGATGATTGATTCAGCTGTGGGCACTATTTGAGGGAACAGCCATTTAGTGGTGTCCGGAACCATAGTGGACGTTATTAAGTGCACTCATTCAATCCCACAATGCACCACAATAACGAGTTTGCAACCGATGTATGCTCGACGGCTAGAGAATACCCATAATGCACTGTGAGAGTCGCGCCGTGCATTGAATGAATTCCCGCGTTTCGCCAGGAGATGGCATCGACTCACACACTTTTTAAGACCAATTGGGCCCACTCACTTGTATCTTCTTTGAGCACGTCTGTTTACATACCCTGATAAACACTAATTAAACGCGTTGGAAGCTTTATTTTCACTTTTCTAATATTTTCTTCATATTCATAGAAAATAAATTCCTTTCCGATCTGATATATGATGGAAAAAAGGATCAGTGCGAGTTTGGCAAAAGGTGGATTCGAACCTCTGATCAATTTGCGTCAAACCTTGATGCCATGCGTCTTACCCCTACACTATTGCTGCTGATGAAGATTGTGTATTCCGTAGGTGTGTGTTCCTCAACCAGACGTTTAAACAAGCCGATATATTTAAATATATTTTTATGTAAATTGCATCTACTCCAGTAAAATGTTTCTGTTAAAGGACCCACCGAAATTTTTTTTGCTTCTGACGCCCATAATATAAATAGTAGCCTACTATAAAGTATGAAATATATAGGCCTACTATACTATATATATATATTATACTATATACATATTATTGTTATTTTTTTAATTAAATGCTTATTAGTTACTTTATTATTCCCCTTTCCAAGTAAGTTCAGTGCCACACAAGTAAAGAGTTATAGGGTTAACTTTAAGCTTGTTGGCTCGTTTTTGGAGTAGTGGAGAAATGGAGAATGAGGGTACATAGGGCGAATCGGACAGGTAAGTTCATTCATCAGGGCGCGGCTCTCACAGTGCGTTGAGAGTACACCGTCTGGTTGAGTGAGAGAACGATTCAAAAGCATAAGGAGTTGTTTCTCGTTTGCTCTCGAAATGCTCTCGCGGGACTTTGCTGTCATACGCCGATCGGGCATCGAACAAGCATATTCTCCAGCGCGTACATCTACTGTACACTCGTTATTGCGGTGCATGGTGGGATTGAATGAGTGCACTCAAAAACGTCCACTATTGTTTCGGACTCCACTACAAATGGATGTTCACTCAAATAGTGCCCTATTTAAGGGTATAGGGGGCGATTTCGAACACAGCCTATGTTTCTCTTGCTCCTCCTACTGTCTGCTTGACAGGCTCATGAGTGCCACCTGAATCCTGTTCCAGAACGTTAAATGGAGAACAAAGGAACCCAGAGAATTCCAGTCCAGTGAGAGAGACTGAGGCTTTCCTCTGTGAGAGACTACTATCTTCTGGTCCCAGCACTTGTGTATATTGTTTTGCCTGTAGTGTTCAGGGGGGTATTCCAAAAAGCAGGTTGACATACCTGGGTATGTTTAAGAGTAAGTAAGCGGATAACCTCATCTTTTGGTTCCAAAAACGGAGGTAACATTCAGGGTAAGTAGCCATAAAGTAAGTAACTCCAGAGCAGGTAAAGGAAATGGATGTGGATAAAAGCCATTCTCAAATGATTCAGTGTGACGTTGTCTCAGATGAGAGTGATAACTGTATGAGTGGATTCAGATGTTAATCTCTTCTTTCCTCAGACAGTCTTTCAGGATACCCCCCAGGTAAAGAGCTGTGAAGTTTCTCAGCTAAATTGTGTATATCTATTCTGTTGCCTTAATTTTCTCACTGTAGGGAGGTGGATGCCTTTTGCTTTTTAAGAACCACAATTGGTCAGAAGGTCATTTTGATTAGAAACCACACACTGTAAACCCAGATGTTGTCATCAATAAAGATATTAAGTTAAAATAACTTGACAATACTTAAAGTACCAAGTTTTGGCATCCAAACTTAAACAGGTGTGTTTAACTTACTAATTTGGCAGCAAAATCTGTTTAATTAATATTTTAAGTACTATGAGTGCACAACTTTAATTTATATAAATTGTTCACTATGTATCTGTTTAAAATGATTGGTCGTTCTTAAAATTCTGCCTTGACAACCGCGCTGCTTGGTCGATTTAAGTTTTTCCGTGCTACTGAATTTGATGAGACACGCGCACAGGAGCAGCAGCAGGCCAGAGTGGCAGAACCAACCCTCTTGAGATTGAGAGAAGAAAGACTTAAGTTAAATTGGTAAGTAGAGATTTAAATTTTAAACTATCATATAAGTTTATCTTATTTGCTTTACACGTTTTATTTGAATGTTATTTTCCCGTTTTACTCCGCCAGTGGCACAAGAAACGTTTCACTGGCTGTAAAGCAGGCGGGAAGAGATTCGTAGTGAGACTCGCAACGTTACGCTGGTAGGTTAATGGTAAAATATACGTGTATATTTTGCTTGGTAGCCTTTAAAAGGTTTAACGTTATTATTTTTTAAGAGTATTTCTAGTTATAAACATGCTTGAGTTTCTAACTTTCTATACGAACATTTGAATTTCCCGCTGTCTGTTTTGTTTTCCTCCCCCAGCGGCACTAGCAGGCAGACGGGGTCATGAAGCAGGAGGGAGAGAGAGTCGATGATAAAGGCCCATGGATTACGCTGGTAAATTAATGTATAACACGCCTATACATTTTGTTTTTTTGTCTGTAAAAAATATATATTTTTATACGGATGGACAAGGTATAAATGCGTTTAAGTTAATATAAAGTTTCTGTGATAGTTTCGGAGCAGTCGGCCAAAAGCCAAACTAAGCCAATGTTTCACAGACTTTGTTAATTTACAATAAACATACTATTGTGGCTCTAAATTCGAGTATAATTTACTCCCAGGCTCACTGAAATTACCCCTTGTGTAATTTGTGAAATCTTTTGGTGAAAAATTGGGTTGCTGCGTGAATACTGACGTTATCGTTTAAATAATTTGGCCAGTCATGACTCATGTTGGCTAAAAACTGCAGACCATTTTCCGCTTAAAGAGGGGAACAATGTGAGGCTAAAATTAACGAGATTGTGACACATTTACAGAAATAAGCCTATATTTGTAATTATTAGTTCTGTTGATGTAATGTGTCCCTGGTGCATAATATTAATTATTTGTTAGCTAGGAATTCAAGCTTTCAAAGAAAGAATTTGGCGTTGCTAGCATTATGCTGTAATGTTTGCTTTACAAGACACAGACATAATGGCCTTATAATACAATATATTTAATTCATTTAAGTTTTAAATAGTTTAAATTAAACTTTTTTTTGTTATAACTTACTCATTTAGCAGATCCTTTTACAAACATCACATCAGAAGTAATTTATCATTAGAGCAAATAAAAATCATAAGTGTAACAGAAGCAGTAGAAATGTATGTACAGGTTTCCAGACTGAGTTGCAGGGCGAAATCAAATCGCTGGCAGATCAGGCTGGGTTTACCCAGGTTATAATCTCATTTGAAAGACAATTTTTAAAATTGTCACTGGCATCCAAGTGAGTGATTTCATTTCTTAAAGATGCGCGTGAAACTCACTAGAAGATGCTGCTGAAGTTCATGTCTCTCCAGATCCCCAGAAACTGCTTGTACCGAACTGACTCGGTCACCTAAAAATAAGCCAGTAGTTCTTCGCAGTCTGTTTTTACCGGCCCCCTGAAATGATCCATCCTAACCCTTAATTAAGACCACACAGAATCAATTGTTTACATGTTTAAAAATACTGGTCGGTGAAACGATTGCATTCTACTGCCGCCTTGCGTTTCGGCTGTATGGGTGTCCGCCTAATCTTCTTCTTTTGGTTTAATGGCTCCTCGTTCTGTAGTGTTCCTGCATTATCCTGTAATATTGATTTCTCTATGGATACCAGCAGAAATGGGGTAAACATAAAGTACTTATGTTGATGCATTTATCTCACTCCTGAAACATACACTACCACATTTTATCTTCAAATAAGCTCAACTCAACTATCAACACTGGAGCGTTCAAAGCAGGCAGTGGTGTAGTGGGTGGGCACTTAGGGCATGCACTGGTGGTGCCACACTTCCAACTAAAATGATTGCATTTACCACTCTCCATCTGCAAACCCTCTAGAACTAAGTGGGTACAGTGCTTGTGGGATCTACAGGATAAATTAAAAAAGAGCTGTTGGCAATCCAAACCAATCTGTCAGCATTCTGAAATGTAAATATATGCATTTGGCAGACACCCTAAACTATGGCTGCGTCCCAATTCGCCTACTTATACTACGTCCTAAAAGTATGTACTCTTTTTGTGAAGAAAAAGTACATACTTTTGAGTGTGTAGCAGAAGCTTCTCTACTTCGTCATCTTTAACGGACTCTGTTACGTGCGTCCCGTCACCGTTTAAACTGCCCTGTCAATCATCGTCACAGTTAAAATCCTCCACTTTCAATTTAATTTCCTACCGTATCGGAGAGAAATGTAGTCGCTCGTTGATCTGCCTTTCGTGGGTCTTTAATGCAGAGACTCCTCTCATGTGTTTGCAAAGTTAATGGCCAAACGTATCATTACAAAAGTTCTCAATGCTGCTGAAGGAGAAATATAATGTGGATAATATTGAATAAATATCTTTTCGTCCGGTTAAATACTGATAATTGCTCACTCAAACCACTTTATCTAATCCTCTCCATTTAACCGTCAGACTCGCGTAACCGTCATTTTTGTAGTTTTTTTAACACTTTTTATCCGCGTTTGTAGTTCTAATAGAATCCTCGTCCATCTCGCAATGGGTTGTGGGCAATATCAGCCGTTAGAGTGCGCATCGATCTGCACTTCGGATTCTGACCGGAAATAGTAAACCATCCGGGAATCTTATGAATACTTTTTTCAACATACTAAGATTTGGGACATACTAATTCTTTTTTCGAATACTATTTAGTACGGATAGTATGCGAATTGGGACGGAGTCTATGACTTTTACAATGCATTCAAGGTATAGGCCTAGCTAGGAATTCAAGCTTTCGAAGAAAGAATTTGGCGTTGCTAGCATTATGCTGTAATGTTTGCTTTACAAGACAAAAAATACAAGACACAGACATAATGGCCTTATAATACAATATATTTAATTCATTTAAGTTTTAAATAATTTAAATAAAAAATTTTTGTTATAACTTACTCATTTAGCAGATCCTTTTACAAACATCATATCAGAAGTAATTTATCATTAGAGCAAATAAAAATCATAGTACAATATCAAGTTTGAAGTATAAACTAGATTAGTACAGAAGAGCAGAAAAGAGAGAGATTATTATTATTATCATTATTATTATTATTATAGCTAATTAATATTATTAATAAAAGTATGTATCGTAAGTGCATACATTTATGGTTGTGGATTAGTTAAATGCTATGTTTGACCTTATGAATAGAAATCAAATTGTGAAGGGCCTGTTGGGGCATTAAAGCACAGATATAGTGATCCCATTACACAGTGCAATTGGCAATTAAACCGGCAACTGTGTTCACGGTGGCTCACAGCACGCCTTGGCCTGCGGCAGGGATTATTGCAGCACCTAATGACAAATAACAGGACTTATTTTCGAAAACAATAATTAGTTTGAAATCACACTTTTGTGAGTTTCCAGAGCTATTACAGCAATTCACAATGCTACACATAGTAGATGAAACAGTTACTGCTGCTATAATAAAAGCATTTTACTGATATAGTTGCTAACTATATAAGCTTTTATTATAGCAGCAGTATAATAACACTCCACAAATAATTTGCTTTAACATCTGTTTATACATCTATTAGTAGGATAGACAGATATTAAAGCAAATGTTTGGGGAGTGTTATACACTTATACAGTTCCTTACTTTTGGAAAAAGAACTTCAAGCTACACTGTGTGATATTTTCCCCCATCTAGCGGTGAAAAGGTATATGACCATCCAGTGAATATTAGTTTCTGTTCTTCTCAATTCCGATTTCGTTTTAACTCCTACGTTGGCCGATTTAGTCCAAGATTAACATGGCTTCCAGTTCGACCTCGTCCACATTCGACACGGTACCATCGAGTGTTAAAACGCGAAAGGCGAAGCTTGAATTTACCGGTATGTCCCTCTTTGGCTAATAGTGCTGTCACTTTTGTAAAAAAAATCCTGTTCGATTTTTGAGACACAAGTGTTCATTGAATCGATTCGAAAATTGATTTTAAATGACGTTTTCATTTTCAACGCTAAATATAGCCTACGCCAATCCACGGACAACTAACGGGCATTAGGATGAAAGTAAAGAGGGCGCTTGAGACGCACAAGTCAGCAATATTTCTGATGATTTATTTTGTGCACAATGTCAAACAGGAGTGCAACATTCTGGGGAAAAAAACATTAAGCAGAGTGGACTGCCTTAACGTCAAAGAAAAACATTAGCTACAGGCTTTAACATGGCTGTGTTTACGATTATAAATTCCACAACAACAACAACTGTAGCCCATGAAAAGAGGTTGAAAATAAAGCTTAAAAATTTACTAGCCTACACTGAATGTGAAGTTCGTGTGGATAATAATTTAACGTAATTATTCAACCGTTCAAAATGAAACTTTGAATGAACTTAGCTTGCGAACAGGCCATGTGTTTTTTTTTTTTTATTGAACGTAACCGACACTTAGGCTATGCGGGCGTTACTGATGAAACGTGCAAATAAGGCTCTATTACAAATTATTGGACAGGAAAACAAGTCTATCAACATTTTCGGGGTCCAGAGCAGAGCGTTTTTTATTCACTATATGCCCAGCTGTTGAGAAGACGCGCTCCGACCGCACTGATGTTCCAGGGACACTCAGGTACTTCATTGCCAGCTGCGCAAGGTGGGGGTCTTTCGAACTGCCAATCTTCCACCACAAAAGCAGGTCGCTGTCAGCTGGCAAAGGTGGTTCCTTTTCATAAATCAATATCTCCTGTAAGAGGTCGCTTTCGACGTCATTCACTCTTTTGTAGCCCCTTGTGTAGATGTCACCAAACAGATCCCCCATTGCTGTTAAGGCCGTCTTTCCCCTGTTTGATTTCGAGCTGCATGGCTCCGCCTCTGCGGGTCCTTTTTTATTTGTTTAATTCGTTCAAAAATAATAGTGTACGTATTTGGTTAAAATCGATTCCCTATTTTCGTTTTCGAAACTTGTGTTGGTTGGTCCGATCGATTGTGCAATCGATTTTCGAACGTTAAGTGACATCCCTATTGGCTAATGTACTTTCAAGATGGAGGAGCAACATGGCGACCTGCATTCGAACCCTCACCCGTATGTATTTTCAATGGCATATTATAAACTTACGAGAATACTTTATTACTTGAAAGAAGTAAATAAACATTAACGAGCACATATATTTTTGAAAGTGTTTTTAGCTAAGAATAAACAAAAAAAGTTACACAGTGTAGCTTTAAATAATAATAATAATAACTATTCAGCACTCAAGAGAACTATGGATTCACCTGCGGCTCCTGCATTGCATATCAATGTTCCACCCATAGCTCCAGCCACAGCTCCTCCTATGGCACCTATAACAGCCTTAGCTGCGATAGGGATTCCAGCGGCACCTAATAAAACAAAATGATTTCAGAATCAGTCACTCAAAAGGAGCATTTAGTTGAAGCTATTAAATCACTAATTAAAGGCTTGTGTCTATTCACAGAAACTATACCATAAGAAACCTGATTAATATATTACATAAAGAGTTCTTCATCTTTTCCTCATATAATTTGAATAAATCTTTTTTAAAAATCTCCTAAAATAACAGAGGTAGATAACCAATGATACTGTAATTCTAAATTATGTTTTATTAGTTCATGGTCTGTCAGGGTTCTATTTGTCTTGCATAGCCAGACCTTCAGCCAGCGGTCCGTCGTCTGAGGCTGAGACTAGGGTTCTATAGGCTAGAGAAAAATGACGATCAAATAAAGTAAAACAGTTGCTAATAAGCCATGTATTATACTAATATCACAAGATGATTGTTTAAAGTAAATGTCACAGACGTGGGAGGAAATGTTATGCACATGTGCAACAAAAACATTCGGGGTACGTATACCAATCGCCCCATAGCCTATCAGTGTTGTCTGAAGTAGCAATCATCACTTAACTTGGGTAAAAGTAAAAGACAGCGGCTATTTACACTAAGTGAAAATAACATATTTTCTTAGTGATAGATGATATTTACACTAAGTGCAAATAGCTGTAGATGCTTTTACTAAGTGAAATAGCATAGTGAAAATAGTGATATATTCTATTTACACCGTATAAAAGTAGCAGTTCTTTGCAATATGTGTAAATAATAATTAGATTAAACTTTATTTTGACAGATACATACTATTTGCACCTCAGTATTGTTGTACATTAACAGGATGCAATTATAACCTAGAGTGTGAATGATAATATTTATAAAAATTATTAAATGGATGCCACCTTAATGGGACAATAAAAGCCCTCCCTACACCTACCATTATCCCTACTCAATAAATACTTTTATTATTATTTAACATTTCGTTAGGCACTTTATTTCCACTTTTAGAAAATTTTCTTAATTTTTATTGAAAGTAAATGTCTTTCTGATGTGATATGTGATGGGAAAAGGGATAAGAGCGAGCTCTGCAAAAGGAGGATTCGAACCCGGGTCAATCGTGTCAAAACCTAGATCTTTAAGCCTTACACTTGAACGCCACTGAAGACGTTGAAATACATGCGTTTTTTTTTTATCTTGTTTGGCCCAACCAGGCATTTTTAGGCGGTTCTAGTGCAAATATCACTTGCCAACAAGGCACACTGTTTGCACTTGGTGTGAATAGACACTCTGAAAGACACACCTTCATGGAAATTGACTCGTAGAAGTTTAAGTAGCGCAGTAGTCAGTAGCGCAAAAATAGCCTACTAAAAGTAGCCTACCTGACATTAAAACTACAAATATATGTGATAGGAATTGGAACTTATAGCTTGTACCAATGGAAACTAAACTAAGTGGTGGGTTGCTGGAGAGTTAATGGGATAGTTCAATGGAAAATGTAATTTAGCCTACTCGCAAGTCATTGTGTTGCGGCCTGTCTTGTGTCTACATGCCCCATGGAAGAGAGGGCTGGGGTGAGCAGTAGCTCATTTAAAGAGACATGCACCGAAACGGGTCGCTGTGAAATGGGGTGTAATTTTTTGAGGAGGTAAAAAGGCTTTTGTTTTACTCAAAAATTGAGGAATTTTAACCAAAGTATGTTACAGACTTTACATGAAGATCCTAAAGAATCATACCAACTTGTGGAAAATGGCCATCCCATGACCCCTTTAAAACGCTCTTATGTGTAGGACTAATTTCTTACGCATTTAAACCATAGAATGTAAAAAAAGATGGACTACGCACATTCACTCTCTTCCGTTGACGTAAGTGAAGCCGCCAGTGTTCAAAAATGGTGCTGACATCTTGGGTCTCGAGTCTGCGCAGTAGCAACTTGGAGTCTGAGTCTGCGCAACAGCGAGCGTGACTTGGAGCCGCGATATCAATGTCCCGTCCACACTCCTGCCTAATCAACAACTTTTTGTGAAATAAACAGCTATGGAAATTAAAGCTCCAATCTCCTCCTGAATTTCCTGAAAAATGTCCGTTAGTGCCTCAGTTACTACTTCGCTCAGGGAAGCTGTCAATCATAACGTCACACCCCCGTTTTTATTTAATAACTAACTAAAACCAAACTTATTTAAAGAACGAACACTCAAACTAACATCAGCGTTAAAAAAAAAACAGCCTTAAATGACAGAAACCATTTTTGGAAAAAAATTATTTGAAGTGTGATTTTTGATTGTTTAGTTTGTCTATCTCCCACTATATTTCATGGTGAGGGCGGGGTTTAGGACCTATACTGCATCCATCCACCTGGGGGCGATCGAGAGAAGCTTGGCTTCAATTTTCAGGACTCGGGTGGCACACTTGATCTAAACCCAAGCCATTTTAGAGGTAGTAATGGAGGCTTGAGCCATTGATAGCAGACTAATGCAGTTATTAATGCAGTGAGTTATTAGATTGAGAGAGAGAGATTATGCGAGGCAGCAGCGTCTGTAAGTTGATCTGCTCCAAGAACAGCAGCATTATTCACTCGCTACTCGCTAGTGAGAAATGTCATGTAGCCTAGCTTTTACGTTGTTAAAACAATTTTACTGATAAAATAGTCAGAGCAGCATTGATAACACGTTTCTGTGTGAGTGTGTATCCGTAGGCACACACTGTATGTGATGCGTTTGAGTGGGAGAGAGAGAGCGGGAGAAAAAGCTTTCTGTACATAATAAAATGTAAATTTGTCACAAAAAAACATGGAAATAATTTGTTGTTTTTATCCTATTGTTTACTATATTTATTTGCTTGGTCAGTGGGCTGCAGTTGGATACTTTTGGTGGGTTTTGGTTAATTTGCTGTTGTCGGCTGTAAGGACCTTTTGAAATAACTGAAATTATTTGGCGAAGTGATATGGAACTGTAATACGGTCAAGACCTGGGACTACTTTAGCTGTGCGTTTCCGGCACACCTTCGTTCGTCAACCAATCAGATTCAAGCATTCAACAGCTCCATAGACCTATTTTGTGTTTGCAAACAGCAATGACGTTTTTGTGGGCGGAGCCTACCTGGTGGCAGAAAATGACTGTTCTGCAGTAATCTGTAGCACGGAATAAAAGTTAATTTAGAGTTTATATCTCACAAATCTGACATAATTTTTTTCTTGCAAATCCGAGTTTATATCTCACAGTTCTTAGAAGAATAAACAGAATTGTGAGAGATACTCGTTATTCTGTCTTTTTTCCTCAGAATTGTGAGTTTATTCCGCTATTCTGACCATTCTGACACGCAGCTGCAAGTGACGTAACTGTGACGTCTGCTCCAAATTGGTCTAGACCATAGCAGACTGTAAAAGAAATATGGATGTAGTGTCCGTGATGTCAACCATAGGTTTCTGAAGAGAGTTTTTGAAGCCTTAAACTTGGCCGTTGCCATCTTGGCAGCGCATCACTGCGAGTCACTCCCGGATAACTGAAAATGGGCAAAGAGGCGGGACGTGGGTGGAGCTGAGGTGACGTGATGAACAGACAGGAGACAAATGGCAATCCACCTGTCACTCAAAGTGGCCCGCCCTTAACTATGCAGAACTTTAAATAATGTAAACAAATGAGTTATAAAAAAAAAAGCACCCCCCTCACAGTTTTCATGAAGGGCAAAATTAGCTGTATAGACCAAACCCACAATTTGTACCAGGCTGTAAACATGTTTTTTTCTGCTGTAAAGTTGGGCATTTTAAAATGGGGCTCAATGAGATTCTGCCTCCCTTTTGGAGCCAGTCGATGAATTGCGTCCGCACGAGCGCGAGGGTGCGCGCGGCAAAAATGACGTCAACGCGGAGTGGGCCCCATTTCGCATTTTTTGTAACAGCCCACATGACTCCGCATCTGAAGATGAACGAGTTCTAGGCGAATCTAGCCAAGCATGACATCTCAGAACACCGGCACCCAGTTTGCACCATAGACAGTAAGAAATGGACACAGCGACCCCATAGACTTCCACGGTGAAAAGTGAAGTCAGTTATAAGCACTCACTTCCTGATGGCTGATCGTACTGGGCAGCCTCAGACTGAGCTTGACAACGTAGATGTGACATGAGCAACCTGTCTGACAGTTTTAAGCCTTCTAGTAGTTGTGCTAAGTGAAATCTGAATCACCGAATATTGCAGAAATGGAGAGCGTGAGCAGGAGCAACTTTTGGTAAGTATTCTGATTAATTATTTTGTCATTTTGCAATATTTATTTATTTTAAATAAATTGCCTCATAGACAGTAAAAGATTGCCTGTGAGCTTATCCTCCTGTCTATATAGTAATTTCTCTCCTGTGCGCCGGTTGTCGCGTGGTTATGACGCAATCGTAAGCCTATTTTTACAAAAACAGCTTCTATGGGGCAATAGTGTAAGATACAAGGTAATGGAGCATTTTATACGTTGTTGTGTTTCTTTAGAAATAAACAATGGTCAAACAGAGTCTTTAAACACCTCAGATGTAAAGGTATTCGCTGTCAAGGGGACGCCAAAATGAATGGGAGTCAATGGAATGCTAACAGCTGGTGATGGCTTGGTTAGCAATGGCTGCCCCTATGGAAGGTACACTTTCCGGGGGCTGGATTACCCCCTTGGTTTGCACATACCATAGCTGCTTATATTTACAAAATGAGCCTACAAAAGTAGAAATAAGCCCTTTTAAATAAATAAAAAAATCATGAAACTAAATGAAAATGTTTAGTGAAATTAGGAAATATTTAAGAGATCGTTAATTTAGTTGTATACAAGTAATATCAAGGTTTGCTGAGTTTTACACTATTCTTTTGTAGTGTGTTTTTTGGTGAATTGTACTAAAATATCATCACCTGTGTACATTAGCCCACTTCTTCTCAACGCTTTTTCCTGATGGTTTATGGAACAATTACTCCGAGTCGCCCTCTGTCGTTTCAAAGAATAGTACAACGGCGAGCGCGTCGAGTAGATAAACGCCTCGTCCGTTTGGGGAGGAGCGCGCACAGTCAGCGGAGGCTCGCGCTGCGGAGCCAGGCAAAAGTATAAACAAGGTAACGTTAGTCACTTCCTTATTGGCTTCAAGAGAAACTGGGGGAGGTTGCCGCTTGGTCTGTATTAAATTAAGCCTTCCGTCACTGAAAATCGCATGGGGTAGGCTAAAGATGATATTCAGAGTTCAACAACCGCAGAGGTTTATATTTGGCTTGGCTCACCAGCGGCTTGAAGAGTTGCTACCACACCTCCAGCTGCGACCCCTCCTCCTCCAGCTCCGGCGGCAACTGACATCATACCTGCAGCAATGGAACCTGCAGCAATTCCACCTGCGGTGAAACCGGCCGCTGCTACAACAGCTGGAGCTGCTGCAACAGCTGCGACTATTGGTGGAAAATGGGTATACTGCTTCAGACAGATACAAATTTAAAAGCCACTTAAACAGTTAGCCTATATTACCATTTGTGTTGCAACAATTAAGACCATGTCATCGAATCAAACGAGATTCCGCATTTCTTTTACCTGCTCCTGCACCAGCTGCAATCAGTGTACCTAATAAGAAAACAAACATTGATAACTGTGACTAATGAATAATAGGCTACAAATTCGGTAGTGTCTGCAGGTTACTTACAGGGATCCATCTTAAGTCATGGGACGCTCACGAACTGACTGCTTGTGTCAGAGAGGTTGAGTTTAAAAGCCTCTGGGTGTAGCCTATCCTTTTCAGGAAACGAAACTCATTTATAGAGTAGAGTTAAGCAAACATTTTATTAAAGTATTACAAACTTGGTGCCTCATGTGAACAGAAACACAAACAAATCACAGGTTTGAAATTGATTTTTATTCATAAGGAAGAAAACAAATTTTAAAATGTTCACTAGCTCAAGGTAGTTCAATAAATAGGCTCCACATGAACATGTCCACGTTTGCCACTGTGTATGAAATGTGCTATACAAATAAACTTGCCTTGCCTAATTAGTAGTAGAGTTTTTTTTATTGTTTGATGTTTTTCAAAATAAAACTTTATCTAATGCACATATTGCTTGTTTTCCCTATTCCACCTATGTAGAAAACCTTGGAGTTTTAGTACCCTTATAGCACATTGTTGCCCTGAGGCAACAAACCAAAATCTGGTTCAGGGGTGGGGGGTTGACACTTTTTCTGATGGATATATTATCAGGGACTCCCAAGCTCTCAAAAAATGGGGTGAAATATTTTTTCCCAAAAAAATAAAAAATCATGCCATAGAGGGTTAACATGCTATTATAATAAAATGCTGACCAGTTTGATTAAGTTTTGATTGTTTAGCCTGCCTATGTAAAAGTTAGTCTGTAGGTTGCATTCACAAATATAGCTAGCATATGGCATCTCTCTCGGAAGGCACTTTCATCAAAACAACAAAATTAAACATAACAACTGGGAGAATGTTATTTATAAAATCATGAATCATAAAATCACTTGTAGCCAAAGTGATAGCCTATAACATAAACAAAAATGAGGGGCTTGTTTATTAGTTATGGTGTCATAGGCCTATGACTGCAATGCTGAGGCAATATTTGCTCTATACACAAATCATGATTGTGGTGAACATCAGGTAGGATGGCATTCCAGAGACCAGTTTATGGCAAGGCCCCTCTCTAACTACCGGTGTGGTGGAAGATGTGCCACACTGTGATTGGACCCTTGGTGAATGAACATAAACAAATGTTCAGCAACATCAGATAAGATGCCAAGACAACTGCCAGACACCTCTTACTGGGCAGGAAGGGGGACATTCTGCACCCACCACCACCAAGGAGAGGACTCTCATTGGTCTAAAAGTTGACTTTAACCACCAAACTCATTCCTAAGGTTTAGGCAAGAGCTGCCATAAAAATTCCTTCAGGACCTCCTGGATGCAGCAGCAAAAGAGAGGCCACAGAGATCTATCTAAATCCATTCATACACATGTTTGGAGGCCTTAAATGTATATAAACTGCAACTCATCCACTTCATCTTCACACCAAGCACTGTTTAAGTTAATGGTCATAGACTGTAAACACAACAGTCCAAGGGACAGATCCATTAACAGACAAACAAATGTGTGGACGATGACTTAACCGTTTCTTATCATATTTGGTCTATCTGTTCCATTTGATGCCTTTTATATTTTAAAGGTCCCGTTTTTCGTGTTTTTTTGAAGCTTTGATTGTGTTTACAGTGTGCAATATAACATGTGTTCATGTTTCGCGTGTAAAAAAACACAGTATTTTTCACACAATTTACTTATCTGTATACTGCTGTTTTCACTGTCCTCAAAACGGCTTGAAAGATTTCCCTGTTCTATGAAGTCCCTCCTTCAGAAATACGTAACGAGTTCTGATTGTGCCAGCGGTTCCCGTGTTGTGATTCGACAGCAGCTTAGGGCACGCAGAGCGCACGTTACCGGAAAGGTCACGCCTCTCACCATAACGGGGATGCATGCGCTTAAAGGGTTAGTTCACCCAAAAATGAAATTTCTGTCATTAATTACTCACCCTCATGTCGTTGGACACCCGTAAGACCTCCGTTCATATTCGGAACACAAATGAAGATATTTTAGTTGAAAGCTGATGGCTGAGAAAGGCTTCACACAGGCCTCCATTGGCATTCAGTACATTGACACTTCCAAGATCCATGAAAGGCACTTAAAACGTCGTTACAAAGTCTATCTCACCACAGTGGCTCTACAATAATCATACAATGCGACGACAATAGTTTTTGTGCGCAAAAAAAAATCAAAATAACACCTTTATCCAACTTGTTCTCGACTTCCGTGTGTGCCTCCACGACGCATGCGCGAGAATATGACGCAGATCCGGCGTTCGGACATATGACCCAGAAGCGATTTGTTTACGAGCAGAGGAAGACGCGCGTGTCTAAGCTGTTGGATTCTACATTGATCGCGCTTTAGGTCTCGGCGTAGTGCTCAAAATGGGGCTTAAGTGTGTATTTCATCGATTCCCGAACACCGGCGCTACGTCATATTCTCGCGCATGCGTCGTGGAGGCACACACGGAAGTTGAGAACAAGTTGGATAAAGGTGTTATTTTGATTTTTTTTTGCGCACAAAAACTATTGTCGTCGCATTGTATGATTATTGTAGAGCCACTGTGGTGAGATAGACTTTGTAACGACGTTTTAAGTGCCTTTCATGGATCTTGGAAGTGTCAATGTACTGAATGCCAATGGAGGCCTGTCTGAAGCCTTTCTCAGCCATCAGCTTTCAACTAAAATATCTTCATTTGTGTTCCGAATATGAACGGAGGTCTTACGGGTGTCCAACGACATGAGGGTGAGTAATTAATGACAGAATTTTCATTTTTGGGTGAACTAACCCTTTAATGATCTCTAAGTACAGCGTCCCTGGGAAAGCCAAACTAAGGTGACTTGACTCCGGGATGAAAATAACAGCGTCTCGACGACATGGCAACAAACAAACTATACGAACGCAACCGAACGCAACACTTCCTATTCTCCACGCGGGAGCAACAAGACCACGCCCCCTTTTTCGCGTGTTCTTGTGGGCGGAGGTTAGTCGACATACTGCTCTACTGACGTAATTAAAGCAGGAAATACCAGGATGTAGTCCTAACCAGCCGTTCGCTGTAGGCTTTGAAAGGGAACTTCTGTTAAATAAAATATCTCGCTTGGCATTGAACTTTGAGCTTTATAATTTTACAGGTATTATGAATGCTCTAACAGCAACATTACACACTAACTAAAGTTTGAAAAATGGGATCACGAAGAACAGGACCTTTAAAGGGGTGGTAAACCACGATTTCACTATTCTAACTTTAGCTAACGTGTAATGTTGCTGCTTGAGCATAAACAACATCTGCAAAGTTACAACGTTCAAAGTTTAAAGCAAAGGGAGATATTTGCTTTTAAAGAAATCAGTTTCTAAGGACTACAGCAAACGGCCGCTAGGGACTACTACACATTCACCCAGGTTTTGCTGACATCACCAGGCCCAATATTTACATAAACCCCTCCTCCGGGGAATATGAAATAAGGGGGGCGAGGCAATTTTGTATCGCCGCGGGGAAGCGTTAGTAGGCTGTGTTTTTGCCGCAATGCCGAAGAAACGCTGTTATTTTCATCCGGATTGCAGGTCTGGGGTACTTGCTCTGTTCAGCCTTCATAGGGACGGGGTGCGTTGCAGAGCGTTTAACATACAGCATGTTATATGCACGTGTGTTTGAGTCAGCGGGGAATCAGGCGCGCGCAGGGCTCCCTGCATCCACCGTCTTCGCGATTTCAATGCCGGATTTGCACAACGTCAGCTGCGTGAAAAAAACACTGCCGGTGCGTGGATGCACGACGCGCGCGCTGCACATTTCACGGAGGACAACACAATCTTCCACAAACTTCGCGAGTTCAATACAGGATATGCACAACGGCTTGTCCTGAAAGCTGGATTTACAAACAGAAGCTGTTTACGGGCCACAACCTGTAAGTCTGATTTATTTTTCATCGATGTGTTTTCCTGTAATATGTTGTAGCAAGGAAGTAAACAGATGACAACGCTGTTCTGCAAACCAGTCTGTTAAATGCTCATTCATACTTAACGTTATCCGACGAACACCTTACGTTACAAACACTAACGTTAAAATCTCAACAGCGAACCTGGCATTAGTGTAAATGATTCTTTGATTAGAGCTTTTATGTATTGTTTATCTACAGGCATGCTAAACATGGTTCTGTGTGTGATTTGGCTAACTTACTAGTTAAAGCCAGTGCTTAGTGTTTGTTTTGGGTTAGTTCTTGCGACAGATATTTGGCTATAATCGTTCTAAAAATACAAAAGTTAAAGTGCCATTCAGTAGCGATCACTATAGATCCGCAGTCTTTACTCTCGAGGACTGAACAGGTTCTGCTCGATCATCTTCACTCAAATGTTCTGGGTCTGATTCGAGCTCATATGGTTTTATTGACGCCGTTGTTTCTAATACTGAACAGCCTCCGGTAAGGTAAGGGGCGTGACGTTTCCGACGTGCACTGCGGTTAGCGAATCACAACACACTGGGCCAGCTAACCAATCTGAGCCCACTGCGTATTTTTGAGGGACTGGCTTCATACAACCCGGAAAGCATCAGACCGTTTTACAAGGAGGGACAGAGCAGTGTAGAATAAAGGTCAAATATATGAAAAATAAGGCAACTTTTTTTTAAACGAAGCATGAACACATGTTACAGTGCAGCCCACAAACACAGTCAAGCCTTCAAAAGAATGTGTTTTACCACCCCTTTAAAAGAGGTTTGGTAAAGAAATAATGCATGGGTAAAACATTAAAGACATTGTCTTGACATACCACTTTATGCTATGCAAATGAGTTCCGCACTAGGGTGGGAAACATTGGGGCTACTTCAGACATCAGTAGCCAATCACACTCCAGGATTGGAAAGGCGCTGGATTTCAATCTCCTCCTCATCGGAAAGGGATAAATATGTCCCCCGGGTAGACACACCCTTGTTCTGCGTTTCTAACCCGACGGGGAAGGAGACACTAACAGACACATCACGTCCTGAGTTTCTGACCTGACGAGGAAAGAGACTACAAGACTGTTGAGGTTAAGCTTTTGCGAGCAAAACCTTTTATATTGCTTTTGGCTGCACTCTAGCTGCAAGAAGGATTC
This sequence comes from Gobio gobio, assembly GCF_949357685.1. Classification (NCBI taxonomy): domain Eukaryota; kingdom Metazoa; phylum Chordata; class Actinopteri; order Cypriniformes; family Gobionidae; genus Gobio; species Gobio gobio. The sequence continues at coordinate 21,034,584 of NC_137111.1, read as the reverse complement.
TCTCACTGAGAGATCTTATCTGACCCTTTCGACAACTCCAGCAGCACAGCCCGGTCCACCAAGGACCTCTGCATTGGCAGATATTGTCTGTCCCACACGGCTCCTCAGTGACGCAGCCAGCCTGCAACGGACCCTGTGAAGATTCGACTGACCCAGCTGCCTGGTCCATTTCCTAAGGACCCTCTCGGCGCAACCAAAGTTCTGCATCCTTCAGCCCAGCGTGGCAACGACTACTGGATCGCAGCTCTGCGCCTCCCCACTGCACGCTACCCGCATAACCAGTGGAAGACGTCTCTACTGCCGGACCGATCACCCGACTGTGTGGAACGTAAATATAAACTTACCAAACCTCTGTCTAGAGACCTTGGCATTTATACATGCAGCATATGTTTTCTAACCTGCTTAGATAACAGTTACCGGAGGTCAGCTTGTTACAAATAATAGGTTTATTATTTATTTAATGATAAATAAGCATTTATTTATCACCATTCGCTAGAACCATTAGGTGGTTTCCATAAGAAGCATTCCCATACAATTCTCTTCCATTGCTACATTCTGTTCAACAGCGTTGTATTTATCCATTCTGTGTTCACATCATTTATCAGTTTTATTGTTTCATTCATTACTTTTATTTTCGGTTATTAGTTTACTATCCTTTAGAAGTGCATTAGCATTATTAATCATTGAAGTATTTACTCTTGCATATCTATTGTTAATAAATTTCATTCATTTTATTACACTGTGTCTTTATTGTGTTGATGATCAAAGACTCTACTAGTTATCCAGACTCACAAATCCTTCAGATAAATCAGCTGACCAACTCCCTCTGATTTACATTCATTCTGAATTATTGAACAGCTCCTTTGAGAGTGTTCTTATATTGTTAAGATAGTATTCTTAGCTGGTGCCCCGTATCAAAAAGGGGGAGGGGTCATCTGATACACTCATAACCACACCTTAAGTGACACGTGATCTAAAAATCACTGACGTCATCTGTGAATTGAGTAATAATCACTACATGATGAATATGGAGAAGTACCTGTTACGTGGGTTTGAAAGTCTTTTTTTAGGCATGTGTTCAAAGTGTAGCCAAATCTGGGCTGTTCTGTCTTCATGACGTGGCTATTGTATTTACAGTGTGCCGGAGGGAACCTAACTTTTTGCTTTTCTTTTGCACAACATATCCAGTGGGTGAGGGGGAGGAGTATTAGTATTTGGGCATTGGAGTCTTTCAGTCCTGTGGCATTACACCACTTAGAATATTATTAATGGTAATCTACAACCAGTGTTACACACACAGTAGGCCTATATGAGGCTCAGTTTAGCGTTTTAAAAATGTTAACAGAGATATGTTGCAAAATTGTATAGGGCCACAGAGCTCACAGAAACCAACAAATAACATTTAACTATTGTTTCACCTTATGTTCAAAAGACTAATAAAGGTGCAGTTGCCTACTTAATTTGAGAAGCATAATGATGATATAGAGAAAGCAAGTACAGAAAGAAGAAAAAACAATTTAGTGTCTGGAATTACTGATATTTTGTAACAGATTCTGACATTTTCTTTGTGACCATTCCATTACAATACTTATAAATATGGCAAAATTAGAAACGGATGATAGAAAAGCTGAGAGTGCATCTGCTGGTCAGGCTTTATTGTATTAGAGAACATGGCAGATTGTAATTCTTTTAAAATTGCCACATATTTACCCAGAAATACACAACAAATGTGCACTGCTTATATAATTGTCAGAGTTATGTTCAGTGTTGGCCATGTTTCTTTGTATTTTGGTTCCGTCTTCCTTGTCTGCTAGTTTGACCCAGTTTCTCAGCTGGTTTGATTATTATTCCGGTCACTTGTCGTCTCATTAATTATCTCATTGGTAACACTTTACAATAAGGTTCATTAGTTAACTACATTAGTTATGAACTTGTCACGCTGCTGTGAGGAAATAACTGCAAAAGATATAATAGCGAGTCAATAGAGTGAAATGTATTACTCAGTAAACACAAGAGTATCGAGCACAGAAAACCGCAGAGCGGGAACAAAGACAGTGTCCAGGCAGGCAGGTGTATCCAGGACAGCAGGCAGATGAATCTAGGAAAGCAGGCAGACACAGAGGAAGCCGGGTGACGCAGGGACGCAATGGGCAAACTCCAACGCCGATGTAATCCAGAGACAGGAACGAGGAAGGAACTCGAGAGCTGCCCGAATCCACTGCACACGCTGGAACACTGGACAAACTGTGACGATCTGACAAACAGGAATGTGTGGTGAGAGAATACAGGTGCTGGTCATATAATTAGAATATCATCAAAAAGTTTATTTATTTCACTAATTCCATTCAAAAAGTGAAACTTGTATATTGTATGCATTCATTACACACAGACTGATATATTTCAAATGTTTATTCCTTTTAATTTTGATGATTATTAATGACAACTAAGGAAAATCCCAAATTCAGTATCTCATAAAATTAGAATATTGTGAAAAGGTTCAATATTGAAGACACCTGGTGCCACACTCTAATCAGCTAGTTAACTCAAAACTCCTGCAAAGGCCTTTAAATTGTCTCTCAGTCTAATTCTGTAGGCTACACAATCATGGGGAAGACTGCTGACTTGACAGTTGTCCAAAAGACGACCATTGACACCTTGCACAAGGAGGGCAAGACACAAAAGGTCATTGCAAAAAAGGCTGGCTGTTCACAGAGCTCTGTGTCCAAGCACATTAATAGAGAGGCGAAGGGAAGGAAAATATGTGGTAGAAAAAAGTGTACAAGCAATAGGGATAACCACACCCTGGAGAGGATTGTGAAACAAAACCCATTCAAAAATGTGGGGGAGATTCACAAAGAGTGGACTGCAGCTGGAGTATGCAAGACATGGGTTTCACCTGTCGCATTCCTTGTGTCAAGCCACTCTTGAACAACAGACAGCGTCAGAAGCGTCTCGCCTGGGCTAAAGACAAAAAGGACTGGACTGCTGCTGAGTGGTCTAAAGTTATGTTCTCTGATGAAAGTACATTTTGCATTTCCTTTGGAAATCAGGGTCCCAGAATCTGGAGGAAGAGAGGAGAGGCACGCAATCCACGTTGCTTGAGGTCCAGTGTAAAGTTTCCACAGTCAGTGATGGTTTGGGGTGCCATGTCATCTTGCTGGTGTTGGTCCACTGTGTTTTCTGAGGTCCAGCCGTATACCAGGAAGTATTAGAGCACTTCATGCTTCCTACTGCTGACCAACTTTATGGAGATGCAGATTTCATTTTCCAACAGGACTTGGCACCTGCACACAGTGCCAAAGCAACCAGTACCTGGTTTAAGGACCATGGTATCCCTCTTCTTAATTGGCCAGCAAACTCACCTGACCTTAACCCCATAGAAAATCTATGGGGTATTATGAAGAGGAAGATGCGATATGCCAGACCCAACAATGCAGAAGAGCTGAAGGCCACTATCAGAGCAACCTGGGCTCTCATAACACCTGAGCAGTGCCACAGACTGATCGACTCCATGCCACGCCGCATTGCTGCAGTAATTCAGGTAAAAGGAGCCCCAACTAAGTACTGAGTGCTGGACATGCTCATACTTTTCATGTTCATACTTTTCAGTTGGCCAAGATTTCTAAAAATCCTTTCTTTGTATTGGTCTTAAGTAATATTCTAATTTTCAGAGATACTGAATTTGGGATTTTCCTTAGTTGTCAGTTATAATCATCAAAATTAAAATAAATAAACATGTGAAATATATCAGTCTGTGTGTAATGAATGATTATAATATACAAGTTTCACTTTTTGAATGGAATTAGTTAAATAAATAAACTTTTTGATGATATTCTAATTATATGACCAGCACCTGTATATAGGCAGGTGAATGAGGTGCAGCTGGCGGTGATAATGAAGAGGTAGTAATCAGTGCCTCCAACACAACCACACACACACGGAGAGAGAATGAGAAAGTGAATTCATGAACCGTGACAGAACTAATAATGAACTGCACTTATAAAGCATTTATTTATCTTTGTTAATGTTAATTTCAACATTTACTAATGCATTATTACAATCTTGTTAACATTAGTTAATGCACTGTGAACTTACATGAACAAACCATGAACAGCAGGATTTTTATTAACTAACGTTAACAAAGATTAACAAATACAGTAACAAATGTACTGCTCATGGTTAGTTCATGTTAACTAATGCATTAACTAAGGTTAACTAATACAACCTTATTGTAAAGTGCTACGTGTTATATTGCAGCCATTTGCTAAAATCATTTAAGTTAATTTTTTTTCTCATTAATGTACACACAGCACCCCATATTGACAGAAAAACACAGAATTGTTGACATTTTTGCAGATTTCTTAAAAAAGAAACACTGAAATATCACATGGTTCTAAGTATTCAGACCATTTGCAAATATCACATGGTTCTAAGTATTCAGACCCTTTGCAAATATCACATGGTTCTAAGTATTCAGACCCTTTGCAAATATCACTTTTTGGGAAAGATGCAACAAGTTTTTCACACCTGGATTTGGGGATCCTCTAGCATTCCTCCTTGCAGATCCTCTCCAGTTCTGTCAGGTTGAATGGTAAACGTTGGTGGACAGCCATTTTCAGGTCTCTCCAGAGATGCTCAATTGGGTTTAATTCAGGGCTCTGGCTGGGCCATTCAAGAACAGTCACGGAGTTGTTGTGAAGCCACTCCTTCATGATTTTAGCTGTGTGCTTAGGGTCATTGTCTTGTTGGAAGGTGACCCTTCGGCCCAGTCTGAGGTCTTGAGCTCTCTGGAGAAGGTTTTCGTCCAGGATATCCCTGGGCCGCATTCATCTTTCCCTCGATTGCAACCAGTCGTCCTGTCCCTGCAGCTGAAAAACACCCCCACAGCATGATGCTGCCACCACCATGCTTCACTGTTGGGACTGTATTGGACAGGTGATGAGCAGTGCCTGGTCTCATCAGACCAGAGAATCTTATTTCTCACCATCTTGGAGTCCTTCAGGTGTTTTTTTTAGCAAACTCCATGCGGGCTTTCATGTGTCTTGCACTGAGGAAAGGCTTCCGTCGGGCCACTCTGCCATAAAGCCCCGACTGGTGGAGGGCTGCTGTGATGGTTGACTTTCTACAACTTTCTCCCATCTCCGGACTGCATCTCTGGAGCTCAGCCAAAGTGATCTTTGGGTTCTTCTTTACCTCTCTCACCAAGGCTCTTCTCCCCCGATAGCTCAGTTTGGCCGAACGGCCAGCTCTAGGAAGGCTTCTGGTCGTCCCAAATGTCTTCCATTTAAGGATTATGGAGGCCACTGTGCTCTTAGGAACCTTAAGTGCAGCAGATTTTTTTTTGTAACCTTGGCCAGATCTGTGCCTTACTGTGCCCACTATTCTGTCTCTGAGCTCTTCAGGCAGTTCATTTGACCTCGATTCTCATTTGCTCTGACATGCACTGTGAGCTGTAAGGTCTTATATAGACAGTGTGTAGCTTTCCTAATCAAGTCCAATCAGTATAATCAAACACAGCTGGACTGAAGGTGTAGAACCATCTCAAGGATGATCAGAAGAAATGGACAGTTAAATGTATGAGTGTCACAGCAAAGGGTCTGAATATTTAGGACCATGTGATATTTCAGTTTTTCTTTTTTAATAAAAATAAAAAAAATTAAAGCTGCAAGCAGCATTTAGCGGGGTTCAAGCCTTTAAGGCCTTTAAGCACACAAGCATCAAAAGACATTAAGTTTTATTTAGCAAGATTTTAAACACTGAAATAATAGATGGAAAACTCAAATTACAGGCAATATAGGCAATTTACCATAGGAAACATATGGTTTTTAACAGTTATAGCGCCACCTATGGTCCGATCTCTATAAAGCTTTTTATGCTTGTTAAGGATCTAATGTCACACATGCCCACCAATTTTCGTGAAGTTTTGAGTTTTCCTTTAAGATTTATAGGCTATTGAGTGTGTTTTGCTATGTCCCTCTTCTAAATCACCCTGCTATAGTCATTCAAATGCAAAAGTTGAACTTTTTTTTGATAATTAATGATCTAGAGAGTCCAGAGAATTGTCCTAGACTGGTGTGGGTCCGATCGGGCAAAAAACCAGGGACTAGTTTGCAAAAGTAGGTTTTTAACATAATTGCAAATATTTAATGAATAATTTGATTGACAGCAATGGTTTTAGAGGCAAAGTTGTTCAATATGAGGAGATCTATCAAATGATATGCATATTTTGTGGATATGTGCAACACCACGTGATTACAGAGCCATACAACTCGTTAGCGCCAACTAGTGGCTGATTTCATTCAAAATTCTTATAGACCTCTAGGGCCATGAGTCAAACATGCCCATTGAGTTTCGTTCTGATCGGCCTCCGTTAACCTTGTCTAATAGGTGCTCAAATTTAATTGGCTGTGGCGGCCATATTTTTTGAGATACGCCAATGTCCTTATAGACATACATGGTACCTTGGACCAAGACACTGCATACCAATTTTCAAGTCAATCGGACTAGCGGTCGGGTGGTTATAGCCCTTTTCCTGTTTTTTTCGTGTTATAGCGCCACCAAGTGTTCAATCGTCGCGATTTTTATATCGAGACCGAGGAATGAGCCCATAAACATGTGTACCAAGTTTGGTGAAGATATCTCATTTTTTTCTTGAGTTATAGCCATTTTAGTAAAATAGGCTCCTCCCACAACATTCGTTTTCCGCCCCTTAGCAACCGTGAATAGAAATTTCAACTTTTTTTCGATAATTATTGATATTCAGACTCCAGAGAACATTTCTGCACTGGTTTGGTTCCGATCAAGCGAAAAACCTAGGACTAGTTTGCAAAAGTAGTTTTTTGACAAAATTCAAAATGGCGGAAAATCTATTATGGCGCAAATGAAATCGGAGATATAAATTTTGTTCGTCATGGACTCACCTTTCCAATGATATAAGACACTTGAGTCTACGACATACGGTTTAGGAGTTATGAGTGGTTTCGCGCAATTGATTGCTTTAGCGCCACCTATAGGCCAATCTGGCTCATAATTTGATAACCTCTCCTCGATTTTTGTACTATCATCTGATGAAGTTTCAAGTCTCTAGCATTTACGCTTTGGTCTGCACGATCACAGTTTAAATATGATTGAACAATATTAGTTTAGAGGATAAGCCAATGAGTGGTCTTCTGCTGCCATCTGGTGGCAATTTTAGGTAATACGCCATAATATATTTGAAATAAATTTATTTGACAAAATGTGATTGTAAATATTGTAATAGTGACTTTATAATGTATAAATAGGAATTATAGAACATGATAAGTAAATAGTATGAAAAAATGACTATTTATGCCCAGCAGGTGGCAGCAGAGAACCACTCATTGGCTCATTTTCATTTTAAATGTCTGTTTTTCATTTAATGGGCACATTTTCCAAGTTAATGTCTTCAAACGTGCTTAACTCACATGCACATTTTGTTGGAGATATAGATATTTGAAATAAATGATGGGTAACAAATAGCTTATTCCAGGTTTTCCCCTTTAAAACATATTTTCAGGCATTATTTTAATTGTAATTTAATAATTATTGTAAAAACATTAATCAAATGAACAAATTAATTGATAAACATTGACAAAATGTCATTTTCAATGCTATTATAATGTTTTTTTAGAGTATATATATATGCTTAGTGGACAGAATGAACCAATGAGTGGTCTTCTGCTGCCCTCTACTGGACATTCTACTTATTAATAAAGTCTTTTCACAGTTGCTTTGCAATAAACACTATACAATCAGTTATATATCAAATTGGTCTTCCATGTTAATTCCATTATGCATGCTTATACACACACACACACACACACACACACACACACACACACACACACACACACACACACACACACACACACACACACACACACACACACACACACACACACACACACACACACACACACACACACACACACACACACACACACACACACACACACACACACACACTTTTTTAATGCTATGGTCTATAATCATTTCACATAGCTCTTTGTAACTGTTAATCAGATTATTAAAAATGTATTCAGAAACATAGGACTACACACACACAATTTGTTGTAGATACAGACATTTGAACTATATGATGTTGCAGTAAACAAAATGTTTCCTGCAAGTGTCCTTCAAGATTCACATTTCTCAATGTGACAATTATTGTCAATGGTAATAGGTAATAGATTAATTTTGACTAAATGTGATTGTAAATGTTAAAATGGTAAAAAAAATTTAAAGTCTGAATATGACTTATAGATCAATATTAGAGTGTAGTACAATAAAAAGAACAGCGGGGGGCAGCAAACGACCACTTATTGGCTTAATATACCATTATTTTCATAATTTTCGGCTTTTTAACTGTTATAGAGGCAAATATTGTCCTATCTGTCTGAAATTTGTCATGCTTGTTTAGAGGCATAGTACACATGTTCTGACTTGTTTTTAAGAATATCTGAGCATTCATTGAATAGATATAGGCATTTGGGGACACTTGGTCAAGGCCACATCATGAAATAACCCTGTTATAGCCATTCAGATGCAAAAGTTTAACTTTTAAAAAAAATAATTATTGCTCTAAAGAGTCCAGAGAATTGTACTGCACTGGTTTGGTTCTGATCAGGTTGAAACATCTATGACTAGTTTGCAAAAGTAGGTTATTAACATAATTGTTAGGGTTAGGGTTTAAATAACGATTTGATTGACAGTATTGGTTCTTGAGGCAAAGTTGTTCAGTATGAGGAGATCTATCATAATTTATGCATATTATGTGGATGTTTTTAACCCCACCTGATTACAGAGATGGAAAATACCATTTACAGCCAATACAGGCATTTCACCATAGGATTACATGGTTTTCACAGCTTTTTAACAGTTATAGCGCCACCTATGGTCCGATCTCCATGAAACTTTGCATGATTTTTCAACCTTTTATGTTACATATGTATAACAAGTTTCGTGAAGTTTTGAGTTTTCCTTTACGATTTAAAGGCTTTTGAGTGTATTTTGCTAAGCCCCTCTTCTAAATGACCCTGTTATAGCCATCCAAAGGCAAAAGTTCAACTTTTTTTCAATAATTATTGATCTAGAGAGTCCAGAGAATTGTCCTAGACTGGTTTGGTTCCGATCAGGCAAAAATCCAGGGACTAGTTCGCAAAAGTAGGTTTTAAACATAATCGCAAATATTTAATGAACGATTTGATTGACAGCAATGCTTCTAGAGGAAAAGCTGTTCAGTATGAGGAGCCCTATCATATGATGTGTATATTTGGTTGATGTGTGCCATACCACGTGATTACAGAGCCAAAAAACTCGTTAGCGCCAACTAGTGGCCGATTTCTTTCAAAATTCTTACAGTCCTCTAAGTCCATGAGTCAAACATGCCCACTGAGTTTCATTCCGATCGGCCTCCGTTAACCTTGTCTTAGAGGTGCTCAAACTTTATTGGCCAATAGCAGCCATGTTTTTTAAGATACGCCAATGTCCTCATAGACATACATGGTACCTTGGACCAAGACACTGCATACCAATTTTCAAGTCAATCGGACTAGCGGTCGGGTGGTTATAGCCATTTTCATGTTTTTTTCGTGTTATAGCGCCACCAAGTGTTCAATCGTCGCAATTGTTTTATCTTGACCCAAGACTCAGCCCTTACACATGTGTACAAAGTTTGGTAAAGATATCTCATTTTGTTCTTGAGTTATAGCCATTTTAGTAAAATAGGCTCCTCCCAAAACGTTCGTTTTCCGCCCCTTAGCAACAGTGAAAAGAAATTTGTATTTTTTTTCAATAATTATTGATATTCATACTTCAGAGAACATTTCTGCACTGGTTTGGTTCCGATCGGGCTAAAATCCAGGGACTAGTTCGCAAAAGTAGTTTTTTGACATAATTCAAAATGGCGGAAAATCTATAATGGCGGAAATGAAATCGGAGATATACATTTTTTACGTCAGGTATTCAGCTTTCCAATGATATAAGACACTTGAGTCTACGACATACGGTTTAGGAGTTATGAGCAGTTTTGCGCAATTGATTGCTATAGCGCCACCTATTGGCCAATCTGGCTCATAATTTGATAACCTCTCCTCGATTTTTGTACTACCATCTGACAAAGTTTCAAAGCTCCAGCTTCTACGGTTTGGGCTGCACGATGCGTTTTAGCGGAGAATAATAATAATAATAAAAATTAAAGCTGCAAGCAGCATTTAGCGGGGTTCAAGCCTTTAAGGCCTTTAAGCACACAAGCATCAAAAGACATTAAGTTTTATTTAGCAAGATTTTAAACGCTGAAATAATAGATGGAAAATTCAATTTACAGGCAATTCACCATAGGAAACATGGTTTTAAAAGGTTTTTAACAGTTATAGCGCCACCTATGGTCCGATCTCTATAAAACGTTTAATGCTTGTTAAGGATCTAATCTCACACATGGCCACCAATTTTCGTGAAGTTTTGAGCTTTCCCTTAGAATTTATAGGCTTTTGAGGGTTTTTTGCCACGCCTCTTTTCGAAATGACCCTGTTATAGCCATCCAAATGCAAAAGTTAAACTTTTTTTGATAATTATTGATCTAGAGAGTCCAGAGAATTGTCCTAGACTGGTTTGGTTCCGATCGGGCAAAAAAACAGGGACTTATTTGCAAAAGTAGGTTTTTAACATAATCACAAATATTTAATGAACGATTTGATTGACAGCAATGCTTCTAGAGACAAAGTTGTTCAGTATGAGGAGATCTATCAAATTATATCAATATTGTGAGAATATGTGAAACATCACGTGATTACAGAGCCATAAAACTAATTGGCGCCTACTAGTGGCCAAATTCTTAAAAAATTATTACAGACCTCTAGGACCCTGAGTCAAACATGCTCGCCAACTTTTGTTCCGATCGGCCTCTGTTAACCTTGTCTAATAAGTGCTCACATTTCATTGGCCAATGGCGGCCATGTTTTTTGAGCTACGCCAATTTCCTTTATAGACATGCGTGGTACCTTGGACCAAGACACTGCATACCAACTTTCAAGTCAATCGGACTGGCAGTCGGGTGGTTATAGCCCTTTTCATGTTTTTTTATGTTATAGCGCCACCAAGTGTTCAATCCTCACAATTCTTTTTACCTTGACCAAAGACTCATCCCATACACAAGTGTACCAAGTTTGGTGAAGATATCTCATTTCGTTCCTGAGTTATAGCCCTTTTAGTAAAATAGGCTCTGAAACAGGCTTCAAACCAGTTGTTCCATTATGCATGGTTACACACACACACACACACACACACACACACACAATATTTTTGAGATATGTTATTGTGAAAATATCTTTTAATGGTCTATGAGCATGTCACATTTTTTTGTGAAATGCACCACGTTCTAGTATTATTTACTATGATTAACCATGTATCTATAACCATAGATCAATATTAGAGTGTAGTACAATAAAATGAACAGCGGGGGGCAGCAAAAGACCACATATTGGTCATTATTTTCATATGAACTCTGTCATTTTCACCTTTTTAACTGTTATAGAGGCAAATATTGTCCTATCTGTCTGAAAATTGTCATGCTTGTTTGGAGGCATATTACACATGTTCTGACTTGTTTTTAAGAATATCTGAGCATTCATTGAATAGATATAGGCATTTGGGGACACTTGGTCAAGGCCAGACACACACACACTTTTTTAATGCTATGGTCTATAATCATTTCACATAGCTCTTTGTAACTATTAATCAGATTTTTAAAAATGTATTCAGAAACATAGGACTACACACACACATTTTGTTGTAGTTACAGACATTTGAACTTTATGATGTTGCAGTAAACAAAATGTTTCCTGCAAGTCTCCTTCAAGATTCACATTTCTCAATGTGACAATTGTCAATAGTAATACTTAATAGATTAATTTTAACTAAATGTGATAGCAAATATTAAAATAGTGATTTATTTAAAGCTGAAAATGACTTGTATATCAATATTAGAGTGTAGTACAATAAAATGAACAGCGGGGGGCAGCAAACGACCACTTATTGGCTTAATATACCATTATTTTCATAATTTTCAGCTTTTTAACTGTTATAGAGGCAAATATGGTCCTATCTGTCTGAAAATTTTCATGCTTGTTTAGAGGCATAGTACACATGTTCTGACTTTTTTTTAAGAATATCTGAGCATTCATTGAATAGATATAGGCATTTGGGGACACTTGGTCAAGGCCACATCTTGAAATAACCCAGTTATAGCCATTCAGATGCAAAAGTTTAACTTTTTTTAAAAATAATTATTGCTCTAAAGAGTCCAGAGAATTGTACTGCCCTGGGTTGGTTCTGATCAGGTTGAAAAATCTATGACTAGTTTGCAAAAGTAGGTTATTAACATAATTGTGAATGTTTAAATAACGATTTGATTGACAGTATTGGTTCTTGAGGCAAAGTTGTTCAGTATGAGGAGATCTATCATAATTTATGCATATTATGTGGATGTTTTTAACCCCACCTGATTACAGAGATGGAGAATACCATTTACAGCCAATACAGGCATTTCACCATAGGAATACATGGTTTTCAAAGCTTTTTAACAGTTATAGCGCCACCTATGGTCCGATCTCCATGAAACTTTGCATGCTTTTTCAGCATGTTATGTTACATATACATAATAATTTTCGTGAAGTTTTGAGTTTTCCTTTAGGATTTATATGCTTTTGAGTGTATTTTGCTACGCCCCACTTCTAAATGACCCTGTTATAGGCATTCAAATGCAAAAGTTCAACTTTTTTTTGATAATTATTGATCTAGAGAGTCCAGAGAATTGTCCTAGACTGGTTTGTTTCCGATCAGACAAAAATCCAGAGACTAGTTCGCAAAAGTAGGTTTTAAACATAATCGCAAATATTTAATGAACGATTTGATTGACAGCAATGCTTTTAGAGGAAAAGTTGTTCAGTATGAGGAGCCCTATCATATGATGTGTATATTTGGTTGATGTGTGCAACACCACGTGATTACAGAGCCAAAAAACTCGTTGGCGCCAACTAGTGGCCGATTTCTTTCAAAATTTTTACAGACCTCTAAGTCCATGAGTCAAACATGCCCACCGAGTTTCATTCCGATCAGCCTCCGTTAACCTTGTCTTAGAGGTGCTCAAACTTCATTGGCCAATAGCAGCCATGTTTTTTGAGATACGCCAATGTCCTCATAGACATACATGGTACCTTGGACCAAGACACTGCATACCAATTTTCAAGTCAATCGGACTAGCGGTCGGGTCGTTATAGCCATTTTCATGTTTTTTTCGTGTTATAGCGCCACCAAGTGTTCAATCGTCGCGATTCTTTTATCGTGACCCAAGACTCAGTCCATACACATGTGAACAAAGTTTGGTAAAGATATCTCATTTTGTTCTTGAGTTATAGTCATTTTAGTAAAATAGGCTCCTCCCACAACGTTCGTTTTCCGCCCCTTAGCGATCGTGAATAGAAATTTCAACTTTTTTTCAATAATTATTGATATTCAGACTCCAGAGAACATTTCTGCACTGGTTTGGTTCCGATCGGGCAAAAATCCAGGGACTAGTTCGCAAAAGTAGTTTTTTGACAAAATTCAAAATGGCGGAAAATCTATAATGGCGGAAATGAAATCGGAGATATACATTTTTTACGTCAGGTATTCAGCTTTCCAATGATATAAGACACTTGAGTCTACGACATACGGTTTAGGAGTTATGAGCAGTTTTGCGCAATTGATTGCTATAGCGCCACCTATAGGCCAATCTGGCTCATAATTTGATAACCTCTCCTCGATTTTTGTACTACCATCTGACAAAGTTTCAAAGCTCCAGCTTCTACGGTTTGGGCTGCATGATGCGTTTTAGCGGAGAATAATAATAATAATAATTAAAGCTGCAAGCAGCATTTAGCGGGGTTCAAGCCTTTAAGGCCTTTAAGCACACAAGCATCAAAAGACATTAGGTTTTATTTAGCAAGATTTTAAACACTGAAATAATAGATGGAAAACTTAAATTACAGGCAATTTACCATAGGAAACATATGGTTTTTAACAGTTATAGCGCCACCTATGGTCCGATCTCTGTAAAGCTTTGCATGCTTGTTAAGGATCTAATGTCACACATGCCCACCAATTTTCGTGAAGTTTTGAGTTGTCCCTTAGAATTTATAGGCTTTTGAGTGTATTTTGCCACGTCTCTTTTCTAAATGACCCTGTTATAGCCATCCAAATGCAAAAGTTCAACTTTCTTTTGATAATTATTGATCTAGAGAGTCCAGAGAATTGTCCTAGACTGGTTTGGTTCCAATCGGGCAAAAAAACAGGGACTAGTTTGCAAAATTAGGTTTTTAACATAATGGTGAATATTTAATGAACGATTTGATTGACAGCAATGATTCTAGAGGCAAAGTTGTTTAGTATGAGGAGACCTATCAAATGATATCAATATTGTGGGAATATGTGAAACATGACGTGATTACAGAGCCATAAAACTCGTTAGCGCCTGCTAGTGGCCAATTTCTTTAAATTCTTATTGACCTCTAGGGCCATGAGTCAAACATGCCCATCAAGTTTTGTTCCGATCGGCCTCCGTTAACCTTGTCTAATAGGTTCTCAAATTTCATTGGCCAATAGCGGCCATGTTTTTTGAGTTACACCATATTCCTCATAGACATGCATGGTACCTTGGACCAAGACACTGCATACCAACTTTCAAGTCAATCGGACTAGCAGTCGGGTGGTTATAGCCCTTTTCATGTTTCCTTCATGTTATAGCGCCACCAAGTGTTCAATCCTCACAATTATTTTTACTGTGACCAAAGACTGAGCCCATGCACATGTGTACAAAGTTTGGTGAAGATATCTCATTTCGTTCTTGAGTTATAGCCCTTTTAGTAAAATAGGCTCTGAAACAGGCTTCAAACCATAGACCGTAAAAAAATATGGACGACTCGACTTCATTGACTTCCGCTGACCAAAGTTGAAGCTTTCATAGGCCCACTCACGGCGCTGACATCTTGGGACCGAGTCTGCGCAGTAGCGATCTCGGGACCGGAGTTGCGCAGTAGAGAACAGGAAGTAGAGGCGCGATTATCAAAAGCCCGCCCACACTCTCGCAGATGCAGAACAATTAATTATGTTGGTGTGAAATAAACAGTTATGGAAGTGTAGAAATTAAAGCTAAAGCTCCAATCTCCTCCCAAAAATCCAGAAAAAAGTCCGTTAGTGCCTCAGTGACAACTTCACTCAGAGAAGCCGTCAATCTCAGCTGTCAATCATGACGTCACACCCCCCGTTTTTATAGCATCAAATAACTCACTAAAACTAAACTTATTTAAAAAACGAACACTTGAAATGAAATTATTGTAATAAAAACTGCCTAAACTGACAGAAACCATCTTTAGGAAACAATTGTTTGAAGTGTAATTAAATTGTTTAGTGTGTCTCGCGCCCATTCATATACATGGAGAGGCGGGGTTTAGGAGCTATACTGGGACTGGCCACCGGGGGGCGATCGAGGCGCGAAAGCTTCAATTTCTGACTGGAGCACTACAGGCTTGCTTCAAACCAGTTGTTCCATTATGCATGCTTACACACACACACACACACACACACACACACACACACACACACACACACACACACACACACACACACACACACACACACACACACACACACACACATTTATTTTAACGCTATGGTCTATAATCATTTCACATAGATCTTTGTAACTATTAATCAGATTATTAAAAGTGTATTCAGAAACATTGGGCTACACACAAATTATGTTGTAGATACAGACATTATAACTATATGATGTTGCAGTAAACATAACAAAATTCCTGCAAGTCTCCTTCAAGATTCACATTTCTCAATGTGACACAATTGTCAGTAGTAATACTTAATAGATTCATTTTGACTACATGTGATGTAAATGTTTAAATAGTGATTTTTTTAAAGTCTAAATATGACTTATAGATCAATTTTTGTGTGTGTAGTACAATAAAATGAACAGCGGGGGGCAGCAAACGACCACTTATTGGCTTATTATAACCAAGACTAAGCCCATACACATGTGTACCAAGTTTGGTTAAGATATCTCATTTTGTTCTTGAGTTATAGCCATTTTAGTAAAATAGGCTCCTCCCACAACATTCGTTTAACATATTAGTTTTGTTCATCATGGACTCACCTTTCTAATGATACAAGACACTTGAGTCTACGACATACGGTTTAGGAGTTATGAGCAGTTAAATATGACTTAGAGATCAATTATTTTGTGTGTAGTACAATAAAATGAACAGCGGGGGGCAGCAAACGACCACTTATTGGCTTAATATACCATTATTTTGATATGAACTCTATAATTTTCACCTTTTTAACTGTTATAGAGGCAAATATTGTCCGATCTATTGTCCGATTCATGCTTGTTAAGAGGCATAGGATACATGTACTGACTTGTTTTTAAGTAGATCTGAGCATTCATTGAATAGATATAGGCATTTGGAGACACTTGGTCAAGGCCACATCTTGAAATTACCCTGTTATAACCATTCAGATGCAAAAGTTTAACTTTTTTTTATAATTATTGCTCTAAAGAGTCCAGAGAATTGTACTGCACTGGTTTGGTTCTGATCAGGTCGAAAAATCTATTACTAGTTTGCAAAAAGAGGTTTTTAACATAATCGTTAATATTTAATGAACGATTTGATTGACAGTATTGGTTCTTGAGGCAAAGTTGTTTAGCATGAGGAGATCTATCATAATATATGCATATTATGTGGATGTTTTTAACCCCACCTGATTACAGAGATGGAAAATACCATTTACAGCCAATACAGGCAATTCATCATAGGGAATACATGGTTTTCAAAGCTTTTTAACAGTTATAGCGCCACCTATGGTCCAATCTCCATGAAACTTTGCACACTTCTTCAGCATGTTATGTCACATATACATAACAATTTTAGTGACGTTTTGAGTTTTCCATTAAGATTTATAGGCTATTGAGTGTATTTTGCTACATCCCTCTTCTAAATGACACTGTTATAGCCATCTAAATGAAAAAGTTGGACTTTTTTTTGATAATTATTGATCTAGAGAGTCCAAAGAATTGTCCTAGACTGGTTTGGTTCTGATCGGGCAAAAAACCAGGGACTAGTTCGCAAAAGTAGGTTTTTAACATAATTGCAAATATTTAATGAACGGTTTGATTGACAGCAATGCTTCTAGAGGCAAAGTTGTTCAGCATGAGGAGACCTATAATATGATGTGTATATTTGGTTGATGTGTGCAACACCACGTGATTAAAGAGCCATAAAACTCGTTAGCGCCAACTAGTGGCTGATTTCTTTCAAAATTCTTACAGACCTCTAGGGCCATGAGTCAAAGATGCCCACCAAGTTTCATTCCGATCGGCCTCCGTTAACCTTGTCTTAGAGGTGCTCAAACTTCATTAGCCGATAGCAGCCATGTTTTTTGAGATACGCCAATGTCCTCATAGACATATATGGTAGCTTGGACCAAGACACGGCATACCAATTTTCAAGTCAATCGGACTAGCGGTCGGGTGGTTATAGCCATTTTCATATTTTTTTGGTGTTATAGCGCCACCAAGTGGTCAATCGTCGCGATTTTTTTATCGTGACCAAAGACTTAGCCCATACATATGTGTACCAAGTTTGGTAAAGATATCTCATTTTGTTCTTGAGTTATAGCCATTTAAGTAAAATAGGCTCCTCCCACAACATTCGTTTTCCGCCCCTTTGCAACCTTGAAGTGAAATTTATACTTTTTTTCGATAATTATTGATATTCAGACTCCAGAGAACATTTCTGCACTGGTTTGGTTCCGATCGGGCAAAAATCCAGGGACTAGTTCGCAAAAGTAGTTTTTTGACAAAATTCAAAATGGCGGAAAATCTATTATGACGGAAATGAAATCGGAGATATACGTTTTTTTCGTCAGGGACTCACCTTTCCAATGATATAAGACACTTGAGTCTACGACATACGGTTTAGGAGTTATGAGCAGTTTCGCGCAATTGATTGCTATAGCGCCACCTATAGGCCAATCTGGCTCATAATTTGATAACCTCTCCTCGATTTTTGTACTACCATCTGACAAAGTTTCAAAGCTCCAGCACTTACGGTTTGGGCTGCACGATGCGTTTTACGGCAGAATAATAATAATAATAATAATAATAATAAAAATCAGCACAAATACAATAGGTGTTCAGCACTTCGTGCTTGAACCCCTAATAATAATTAAAGCTGCAAGCAGCATTTAGCGGGGTTCAAGCCTTTAAGGCCTTTAAGCACACAAGCATCAAAAGACATTAAGTTTTATTTAGCAAGATTTTAAACGCTGAAATAATAGATGGAAAATTCAATTTACAGGCAATTCACCATAGGAAACATGGTTTTAAAAGGTTTTTAACAGTTATAGCGCCACCTATGGTCCGATCTCTATAAAACGTTTAATGCTTGTTAAGGATCTAATCTCACACATGGCCACCAATTTTCGTGAAGTTTTGAGCTTTCCCTTAGAATTTATAGGCTTTTGAGGGTTTTTTGCCACGCCTCTTTTCGAAATGACCCTGTTATAGCCATCCAAATGCAAAAGTTAAACTTTTTTTGATAATTATTGATCTAGAGAGTCCAGAGAATTGTCCTAGACTGGTTTGGTTCCGATCGGGCAAAAAAACAGGGACTTATTTGCAAAAGTAGGTTTTTAACATAATCACAAATATTTAATGAACGATTTGATTGACAGCAATGCTTCTAGAGACAAAGTTGTTCAGTATGAGGAGATCTATCAAATTATATCAATATTGTGAGAATATGTGAAACATCACGTGATTACAGAGCCATAAAACTAATTGGCGCCTACTAGTGGCCAAATTCTTAAAAAATTATTACAGACCTCTAGGACCCTGAGTCAAACATGCTCGCCAACTTTTGTTCCGATCGGCCTCTGTTAACCTTGTCTAATAAGTGCTCACATTTCATTGGCCAATGGCGGCCATGTTTTTTGAGCTACGCCAATTTCCTTTATAGACATGCGTGGTACCTTGGACCAAGACACTGCATACCAACTTTCAAGTCAATCGGACTGGCAGTCGGGTGGTTATAGCCCTTTTCATGTTTTTTTATGTTATAGCGCCACCAAGTGTTCAATCCTCACAATTCTTTTTACCTTGACCAAAGACTCATCCCATACACAAGTGTACCAAGTTTGGTGAAGATATCTCATTTCGTTCCTGAGTTATAGCCCTTTTAGTAAAATAGGCTCTGAAACAGGCTTCAAACCAGTTGTTCCATTATGCATGGTTACACACACACACACACACACACACACACACACAATATTTTTGAGATATGTTATTGTGAAAATATCTTTTAATGGTCTATGAGCATGTCACATTTTTTTGTGAAATGCACCACGTTCTAGTATTATTTACTATGATTAACCATGTATCTATAACCATAGATCAATATTAGAGTGTAGTACAATAAAATGAACAGCGGGGGGCAGCAAAAGACCACATATTGGTCATTATTTTCATATGAACTCTGTCATTTTCACCTTTTTAACTGTTATAGAGGCAAATATTGTCCTATCTGTCTGAAAATTGTCATGCTTGTTTGGAGGCATATTACACATGTTCTGACTTGTTTTTAAGAATATCTGAGCATTCATTGAATAGATATAGGCATTTGGGGACACTTGGTCAAGGCCAGACACACACACACTTTTTTAATGCTATGGTCTATAATCATTTCACATAGCTCTTTGTAACTATTAATCAGATTTTTAAAAATGTATTCAGAAACATAGGACTACACACACACATTTTGTTGTAGTTACAGACATTTGAACTTTATGATGTTGCAGTAAACAAAATGTTTCCTGCAAGTCTCCTTCAAGATTCACATTTCTCAATGTGACAATTGTCAATAGTAATACTTAATAGATTAATTTTAACTAAATGTGATAGCAAATATTAAAATAGTGATTTATTTAAAGCTGAAAATGACTTGTATATCAATATTAGAGTGTAGTACAATAAAATGAACAGCGGGGGGCAGCAAACGACCACTTATTGGCTTAATATACCATTATTTTCATAATTTTCAGCTTTTTAACTGTTATAGAGGCAAATATGGTCCTATCTGTCTGAAAATTTTCATGCTTGTTTAGAGGCATAGTACACATGTTCTGACTTTTTTTTAAGAATATCTGAGCATTCATTGAATAGATATAGGCATTTGGGGACACTTGGTCAAGGCCACATCTTGAAATAACCCAGTTATAGCCATTCAGATGCAAAAGTTTAACTTTTTTTAAAAATAATTATTGCTCTAAAGAGTCCAGAGAATTGTACTGCCCTGGGTTGGTTCTGATCAGGTTGAAAAATCTATGACTAGTTTGCAAAAGTAGGTTATTAACATAATTGTGAATGTTTAAATAACGATTTGATTGACAGTATTGGTTCTTGAGGCAAAGTTGTTCAGTATGAGGAGATCTATCATAATTTATGCATATTATGTGGATGTTTTTAACCCCACCTGATTACAGAGATGGAGAATACCATTTACAGCCAATACAGGCATTTCACCATAGGAATACATGGTTTTCAAAGCTTTTTAACAGTTATAGCGCCACCTATGGTCCGATCTCCATGAAACTTTGCATGCTTTTTCAGCATGTTATGTTACATATACATAATAATTTTCGTGAAGTTTTGAGTTTTCCTTTAGGATTTATATGCTTTTGAGTGTATTTTGCTACGCCCCACTTCTAAATGACCCTGTTATAGGCATTCAAATGCAAAAGTTCAACTTTTTTTTGATAATTATTGATCTAGAGAGTCCAGAGAATTGTCCTAGACTGGTTTGTTTCCGATCAGACAAAAATCCAGAGACTAGTTCGCAAAAGTAGGTTTTAAACATAATCGCAAATATTTAATGAACGATTTGATTGACAGCAATGCTTTTAGAGGAAAAGTTGTTCAGTATGAGGAGCCCTATCATATGATGTGTATATTTGGTTGATGTGTGCAACACCACGTGATTACAGAGCCAAAAAACTCGTTGGCGCCAACTAGTGGCCGATTTCTTTCAAAATTTTTACAGACCTCTAAGTCCATGAGTCAAACATGCCCACCGAGTTTCATTCCGATCAGCCTCCGTTAACCTTGTCTTAGAGGTGCTCAAACTTCATTGGCCAATAGCAGCCATGTTTTTTGAGATACGCCAATGTCCTCATAGACATACATGGTACCTTGGACCAAGACACTGCATACCAATTTTCAAGTCAATCGGACTAGCGGTCGGGTCGTTATAGCCATTTTCATGTTTTTTTCGTGTTATAGCGCCACCAAGTGTTCAATCGTCGCGATTCTTTTATCGTGACCCAAGACTCAGTCCATACACATGTGAACAAAGTTTGGTAAAGATATCTCATTTTGTTCTTGAGTTATAGTCATTTTAGTAAAATAGGCTCCTCCCACAACGTTCGTTTTCCGCCCCTTAGCGATCGTGAATAGAAATTTCAACTTTTTTTCAATAATTATTGATATTCAGACTCCAGAGAACATTTCTGCACTGGTTTGGTTCCGATCGGGCAAAAATCCAGGGACTAGTTCGCAAAAGTAGTTTTTTGACAAAATTCAAAATGGCGGAAAATCTATAATGGCGGAAATGAAATCGGAGATATACATTTTTTACGTCAGGTATTCAGCTTTCCAATGATATAAGACACTTGAGTCTACGACATACGGTTTAGGAGTTATGAGCAGTTTTGCGCAATTGATTGCTATAGCGCCACCTATAGGCCAATCTGGCTCATAATTTGATAACCTCTCCTCGATTTTTGTACTACCATCTGACAAAGTTTCAAAGCTCCAGCTTCTACGGTTTGGGCTGCATGATGCGTTTTAGCGGAGAATAATAATAATAATAATAATAATAATAAAAATCAATACAATTACAATAGGGTTTCAGCACTTCGTGCTTGAACCCCTAATAATAAAAATCAATACAATTACAATAGGGTTTCAGCACTTCGTGCTTGAACCCCTAATTAAAGCTGCAAGCAGCATTTAGCGGGGTTCAAGCCTTTAAGGCCTTTAAGCACACAAGCATCAAAAGACATTAAGTTTTATTTAGCAAGATTTTAAACACTGAACTAATAGATGGAAAAGTCAATTTACAGGCAATATAGGCAATTTACCATAGAAAACATATGGTTTTAAAAGGTTTTTAATAGTTATAGCGCCACCTATGGTCCGATCTCTATAAAACTTTGCATGCTTGTTAAGGATGTTATGACACATATGCCCACCAATTTTCGTGAAGTTTTGAGTTTTCCCTTAGAATATATCAAATGATATGCATATTTCGTGGATGTGATTTCAGAGCCATAAAACTCATTAGCGCAAAGTAGTGGCCGATTTCTGTCAAAATTCTTACAGACCTCTAGGGCCATGAGACTTGTCTAATAGGTGCTCAAATTTAATTGGCTGTGGCAGCCATGTTTTTTGAGATACGCCAATGTCCTCATAGACATACTTGGTACCTTGGACCAAGACACTGCATACCAATTTTCAAGTCAATCAGACTAGCGGTCGGGTGGTTAAAGCCATTTTCATGTTTTTTCACGTTATTGCGCCACCAAGTGTTAAATCGTCGCGATTTTTTGATCGTGACCAAAGACTCAGCCTATACACATGTCTACCAAGATTGGTAAAGATATCTCATTTTGTTCTTGAGTTATAGCTTTTTTAGTAAATAGGCTCCGCCCTGAACAAATATTTTTACGCTCCTTAACAACCGTGAATATAAATTTCGACGTTTTTTTGATAATTATTGATAATCTGACACCAGAGAACATTTCGACACTGGTTTGGTTCCGATCGGGCAAAAAACCTAGGACTAGTTTGCAAAAGTAGTTTTTGACAAAATGCAAAATGGCGGAAAATCTTTCATGGCGGAAATGAAATCGGAGATATACGTTTTGTTCGTAATGGACTCACCTTTCCAATGATATAAGACACTTGAGTCTACGACATAGGTTTTAGGAGTTATGAGCCATTTCACGGTTTTGATTGCTGTAGCGCCACCTATTGGCCAATCGGGTTCATACTCTGACAACATTAGCCTCGATTATTGTACTACCATCTGATAAAGTTTCAAGTCTCTAGCATTTACGCTTTGGTCTGCACGATCACAGTTTAAATATGATTGAACAATATTAGTTTAGAGGATACCGTAAGCCAATGAGTGGTCTTCTGCTGCCATCTGGTGGCAATTTTAGGTAATACGCTATAATATATTTGAAATAAATTAATTTGACAAAATGTAATTGTAAATATTGTAATAGTGACTTTATAATGTCTAAATAGGAATTATAGAACATGATAAGTAAATAGTATGACAAAATGACCATTTAAGCCCAGCAGGTGGCAGCAGAGAACCACTCATTGGCTCATTTTCATTTTAAATGTCTGTTTTTCATTTAATGGGCACATTTTCCAAGTTAATGTCTTCAAACATGCTTAACTCACATGTACATTTTGTTGGAGATATAGATATTTGAAATAAATGATGGGTAACAAATAGCTTATTCCAGGTTTTCCCCTTTAAAACATATTTTCAGGCATTATTTTAATTGTAATTTAATAATTATTGTAAAAACATTAATCAAATGAACAAATTAATTGATAAACATTGACAAAATGTCATTTGCAACATTTATTATAATGATTTTATAAAGTTTAAATATGCTTAGTAAGCAGAATGAACCAATGAGTGGTCTTCTGCTGCCATCTGGTGGCAATTTTAGGTAATACGTTTTTAACATAATTGTGAATAAATAAATAACAATTTGATTGACAGTATTGGTTCTTGAGGCAAAGTTGTTCAGTATGAAGAGATCTATCATAATTTCTGCACATTATGTGGATGTTTTTTACCCCACCTGATTACAGAGATAGAAAATACCATTTACAGCCAATACAGGCAATTCACCATAGGGAATACATGGTTTTCAAAGCTTTTTAACAGTTATAGCGCAACCTATGGTCCGATCTCCATAAAACTTTGCATGCTTCTTCAGCATGTTATGTCACATATACATAACAATTTTTGTGAAGTTTTGAGTTTTCCTTTAGGATTTATAAGCTGTATAGTGTATTTTGCTACGCCCCTCTTCTAAATGACCCTGTTATAGCCATCCAAATGCAAAAGTTCAATTTTTTTTCAATAATTATTAATCTAGAGAGTCCAGAGAATTGTCCTAGACTGGTTTGGTTCCGATCAGGCAAAAATCCAGGGACTAGTTCGCAAAAGTAGGTTTTAAACATAATTGCAAATATTTAATGAACGCTTTGATTGACAGCAATGCTTCTAGAGGCAAAGTTATTCAGCATGAGGAGACCTATCATATGATATGTATATTTGGTTTATGTGTGCAACACCACGTGATTACAGGGCCATAAAACTCGTTAGCGCCAACTAGAGGCCGATTTCTTTCAAAATTCTTACAGACCTCTAGGGCCATGAGTCAAACATGCCCACCGAGTTTCATTCCGATCGGCCTCCGTTAACCTTGTCTTAGAGGTGCTCAAACTTCATTAGCCGATAGCGGCCATGTTTTTTGAGATACGCCAATGTCCTCATAGACATATATGGTACCTTGGACCAAGACACTGCATACCAATTTTCAAGTCAATTGGACTAGCGGTCGGGTGGTTATAGCCATTTTCATGTTTTTTTTGTGTTATAGCGCCACCAAGTGTTCAATCGTCGCGATTGTTTTATCGTGACCAAAGACTCAGCCCATACACATGTGTACCAAGTTTGGTAAAGATATCTCATTTTGTTCTTGAGTTATAGCCATTTTAGTAAAATAGGCTCCTCCCACAACATTCGTTTTCCGCACCTTAGCAACCGTGAATCGAAATTTCAACTTTTTTTCGATAATTATTGATATTCAGACTCCAGAGAACATTTCTGCACTGGTTTGGTTCCGATCGGGTTAAAATCCAGGGACTAGTTCGCAAAAGTAGTTTTTCAACAAAATTCAAAATGACGGAAAAATTTGCCTACCGGAAATGAAATCGGAGATATACATTATTTACGTCAGGTATTCAGCTTTCCAATGATATAAGACACTTGAGTCTATGACTTACGGTTTAGGAGTTATGAGCAGTTTCGCGCAATTGATTGCTATAGCGCCACCTATAGGCCAATTTGGCTCATAATTTGATAACCTCTCCTCGATTTTTGGGCTACCATCTGACAAAGTTTCAATGCTCCAGCCTTTACGGTTTGGGCTGCACGATGCGTTTTAGCGGAGAATAATAATAATTAAAGCTGCAAGCAGCATTTAGCGGGGTTCAAGCCTTTAAGGCCTTTAAGCACACAAGCATCAAAAGACATTAAGTTTTATTTAGCAAGATTTTAAACGCTGAAATAATAGATGGAAAATTCAATTTACAGGCAATTCACCATAGGAAACATGGTTTTAAAAGGTTTTTAACAGTTATAGCGCCACCTATGGTCCGATCTCTATAAAACGTTTAATGCTTGTTAAGGATCTAATGTCACATATGGCCACCAATTTTCGTGAAGTTTTGAGCTTTCCCTTAGAATTTATAGGCTTTAGAGTGTTTTTTGCCACGCCTCTTTTCGAAATGACCCTGTTATAGCCATCCAAATGCAAAAGTTAAACTTTTTTTTGATAATTATTGATCTAGAGAGTCCAGAGAATTGTCCTAGACTGGTTTGGTTCCGATCGGGCAAAAAAACAGGGACTTATTTGCAAAAGTAGGTTTTTAACATAATCACGAATATTTAATGAACGATTTGATTGACAGCAATGTTTCTAGAGACAAAGTTGTTCAGTATGAGGAGATCTATCAAATTATATCAATATTGTGGGAATATGTGAAACATCACGTGATTAAAGAGCCATAAAACTAATTGGCGCCTACTAGTGGCCAAATTCTTAAAAAATTATTACAGACCTCTAGGACCCTGAGTCAAACATGCTCGCCAACTTTTGTTCCGATCGGCCTCTGTTAACCTTGTCTAATAAGTGCTCACATTTCATTGGCCAATGGCGGCCATGTTTTTTGAGCTACGCCAATTTCCTTTATAGACATGCGTGGTACCTTGGACCAAGACACTGCATACCAACTTTCAAGTCAATCGGACTGGCAGTCGGGTGGTTATAGCCCTTTTCATGTTTTTTTATGTTATAGCGCCACCAAGTGTTCAATCCTCACAATTCTTTTTACCTTGACCAAAGACTCATCCCATACACAAGTGTACCAAGTTTGGTGAAGATATCTCATTTCGTTCCTGAGTTATAGCCCTTTTAGTAAAATAGGCTCTGTAACAGGCTTCAAACCAGTTGTTCCATTATGCATGGTTACACACACACACACACACACACACACACACACACACACACACACACAATGTTTTTGAGATATGTTATTGTGAAAATATCTTTTAATGGTCTATGAGCATGTCACATTTTTTTGTGAAATGCACCACGTTCTAGTATTATTTACTATGATTAACCATGTATCTATAACCATAGATCAATATTAGAGTGTAGTACAATAAAATGAACAGCGGGGGGCAGCAAAAGACCACATATTGGTCATTATTTTCATATGAACTCTGTCATTTTCACCTTTTTAACTGTTATAGAGGCAAATATTGTCCTATCTGTCTGAAAATTGTCATGCTTGTTTGGAGGCATATTACACATGTTCTGACTTGTTTTTAAGAATATTTGAGCATTCATTGAATAGATATAGGCATTTGGGGACACTTGGTCAAGGCCAGACACACACACACTTTTTTAATGCTATGGTCTATAATCATTTCACATAGCTCTTTGTAACTATTAATCAGATTTTTAAAAATGTATTCAGAAACATAGGACTACACACACACATTTTGTTGTAGTTACAGACATTTGAACTTTATGATGTTGCAGTAAACAAAATGTTTCCTGCAAGTCTCCTTCAAGATTCACATTTCTCAATGTGACAATTGTCAATAGTAATACTTAATAGATTAATTTTAACTAAATGTGATAGCAAATGTTAAAATAGTGATTTATTTAAAGCTGAAAATGACTTGTATATCAATATTAGAGTGTAGTACAATAAAATGAACAGCGGGGGGCAGCAAACGACCACTTATTGGCTTAATATACCATTATTTTCATAATTTTCAGCTTTTTAACTGTTATAGAGGCAAATATGGTCCTATCTGTCTGAAAATTTTCATGCTTGTTTAGAGGCATAGTACACATGTTCTGACTTGTTTTTAAGAATATCTGAGCATTCATTGAATAGATATAGGCATTTGGGGACACTTGGTCAAGGCCACATCTTGAAATAACCCAGTTATAGCCATTCAGATGCAAAAGTTTAACTTTTTTTAAAAATAATTATTGCTCTAAAGAGTCCAGAGAATTGTACTGCCCTGGGTTGGTTCTGATCAGGTTGAAAAATCTATGACTAGTTTGCAAAAGTAGGTTATTAACATAATTGTGAATGTTTAAATAACGATTTGATTGACAGTATTAGTTCTTGAGGCAAAGTTGTTCAGTATGAGGAGATCTATCATAATTTATGCATATTATGTGGATGTTTTTAACCCCACCTGATTACAGAGATGGAGAATACCATTTACAGCCAATACAGGCATTTCACCATAGGAATACATGGTTTTCAAAGCTTTTTAACAGTTATAGCGCCACCTATGGTCCGATCTCCATGAAACTTTGCATGCTTTTTCAGCATGTTATGTTACATATACATAATAATTTTCGTGAAGTTTTGAGTTTTCCTTTAGGATTTATATGCTTTTGAGTGTATTTTGCTACGCCCCTCTTCTAAATGACCCTGTTATAGGCATTCAAATGCAAAAGTTCAACTTTTTTTTGATAATTATTGATCTAGAGAGTCCAGAGAATTGTCCTAGACTGGTTTGTTTCCGATCAGACAAAAATCCAGAGACTAGTTCGCAAAAGTAGGTTTTAAACATAATCGCAAATATTTAATGAACGCTTTGATTGACAGCAATGCTTTTAGAGGAAAAGTTGTTCAGTATGAGGAGCCCTATCATATGATGTGTATATTTGGTTGATGTGTGCAACACCACGTGATTACAGAGCCAAAAAACTCGTTAGCGCCAACTAGTGGCCGATTTCTTTCAAAATTTTTACAGACCTCTAAGTCCATGAGTCAAACATGCCCACCGAGTTTCATTCCGATCAGCCTCCGTTAACCTTGTCTTAGAGGTGCTCAAACTTCATTGGCCAATAGCAGCCATGTTTTTTGAGATACGCCAATGTCCTCATAGACATACATGGTACCTTGGACCAAGACACTGCATACCAATTTTCAAGTCAATCGGACTAGCGGTCGGGTCGTTATAGCCATTTTCATGTTTTTTTCGTGTTATAGCGCCACCAAGTGTTCAATCGTCGCGATTCTTTTATCGTGACCCAAGACTCAGTCCATACACATGTGAACAAAGTTTGGTAAAGATATCTCATTTTGTTCTTGAGTTATAGTCATTTTAGTAAAATAGGCTCCTCCCACAACGTTCGTTTTCCGCCCCTTAGCGATCGTGAATAGAAATTTCAACTTTTTTTCAATAATTATTGATATTCAGACTCCAGAGAACATTTCTGCACTGGTTTGGTTCCGATCGGGCAAAAATCCAGGGACTAGTTCGCAAAAGTAGTTTTTTAACAAAATTCAAAATGGCGGAAAATCTATAATGGCGGAAATGAAATCGGAGATATACATTTTTTACGTCAGGTATTCAGCTTTCCAATGATATAAGACACTTGAGTCTACGACATACGGTTTAGGAGTTATGAGCAGTTTTGCGCAATTGATTGCTATAGCGCCACCTATAGGCCAATCTGGCTCATAATTTGATAACCTCTCCTCGATTTTTGTACTACCATCTGACAAAGTTTCAAAGCTCCAGCTTCTACGGTTTGGGCTGCATGATGCGTTTTAGCGGAGAATAATAATAATAATAATAATAATTAAAGCTGCAAGCAGCATTTAGCGGGGTTCAAGCCTTTAAGGCCTTTAAGCACACAAGCATCAAAAGACATTAAGTTTTATTTAGCAAGATTTTAAACACTGAAATAATAGATGGAAAATACCATTTACAGTCAATACAGGCAATTTCCAATAGGAAATACGTGGTTTTAAAAGGTTTTAAACAGTTATAGCGCCACCTATGGTCTGATTTCCATAAAACTTTGCATGCTTGTTAAAGATGTGATCTCACATATGCATAACAATTTTCGTGAAGTTTTGAGTTTTCCCTTAGAATTTATAGGCTTTTGAGTGTATTTTGCCATGCCGCTTTTCTAAATTACCCTGTTATAGCCATTTAAATGCAAAAGTTAAACTTTTTTTTTGATAATTATTGATCTAGAGAGTCCAGAGAATTATCCTAGACTAGTTTGGTTCCAATCGGGCAAAAATCCAGGGACTATTTTACAAAAGTAGGTTTTGAACATAAACGCAAATATTTAATGAACATATTAATTGACAGCAATAGTTCTAGAGGCAAAGTTGTTTGGTATGAGGAGTTCTATCAAATGATATGCATATTTCATGGATGTGTGCAACACCACGTGATTACAGAGCCGTAAAACTCGTTAGCGCCAACTAGTGGCTGATTTTTTTCAAACTTCTTACAGACCTCTAGGGCCATGAGTTAAACATGCCCACAGAGTTTCGTTCCGATCGGCCTCTGTTAACCTTGTCTAATAGGTGCTCAAATTTAATTGTCTGTGGCGGCCATGTTTTTTGACATACGCCAATGTCCTCATAGACATACATGGTACCTTCGACCAAGACACTGCATACCAATTTTCAAGTCAATCGGACTAGCGGTCGGGTGGTTATAGCCAATTTCATGTTTTTTTCATGTTATAGCGCCACCAAGTGTTCAATCCTCACAATTATTTTTACTGTGACCAAAGACTGAGCCCATGCACATGTGTACAAAGTTTGGTGAAGATATCTCATTTCGTTCTTGAGTTATAGCCCTTTTAGTAAAATAGGCTCTGAAATAGGCTTCAAACCAGTTGTTCCATTATGCATGCTTACACACACACACACACACACACACACACACACACACACACACACACACACACACACACACACACACACACACACACACACACACACACACATTTTTTTTAATGCTATGGTCTATGATCATTTCACATAGATCTTTGTAACTATTAATCAGATTATTAAAAGTGTATTCAGAAACATTGGACTACACACAAATTATGTTGTAGATACAGACATTATAACTATATGATGTTGCAGTAAACATAACAAAATTCCTGCAAGTCTCCTTCAAGATTCACATTTCTCAATGTGACACAATTGTCAGTAGTAATACTTAATAGATTAATTTTGACTACATGTGATGTAAATGTTTAAATAGTGATTTTTTTAAAGTCTAAATATGACTTATAGATCAATTTTTTTGTGTGTAGTACAATAAAATGAACAGCGGGGGGCAGCAAACGACCACTTATTGGCTTATTATAACCAAGACTAAGCCCATACACATGTGTACCAAGTTTGGTAAAGATATCTCATTTTGTTCTTGAGTTATAGCCATTTAAGTAAAATAGGCTCCTCCCACAACATTCGTTTTCCGCCCCTTTGCAACCTTGAAGTGAAATTTATACTTTTTTTCGATAATTATTGATATTCAGACTCCAGAGAACATTTCTGCACTGGTTTGGTTCCGATCGGGCAAAAATCCAGGGACTAGTTCGCAAAAGTAGTTTTTTGACAAAATTCAAAATGGCGGAAAATCTATTATGACGGAAATGAAATCGGAGATATACGTTTTTTTCGTCAGGGACTCACCTTTCCAATGATATAAGACACTTGAGTCTACGACATACGGTTTAGGAGTTATGAGCAGTTTCGCGCAATTGATTGCTATAGCGCCACCTATAGGCCAATCTGGCTCATAATTTGATAACCTCTCCTCGATTTTTGTACTACCATCTGACAAAGTTTCAAAGCTCCAGCACTTACGGTTTGGGCTGCACGATGCGTTTTACGGCAGAATAATAATAATAATAATAATAATTAAAGCTGCAAGCAGCATTTATCGGGGTTCAAGCAGTTAAGGCCTTTAAGGCCTTTAAACACACAAGCATCAAAAGACATTAAGTTTTATTTAGCAAGCATTTAACAACTGCCATCATAGATGAAAAAGTCGATTTACAGCCTATACAGGCAGTTTACCATAGGAAATATATGGTTTTAAAGCGTTTTTACAGTTATAGCACCTTTTGCCTGAGTCTTCTTATAGTCTTGCCTGATCTCCACCACTTTTATTAGTAGTACTCAAAGTGTGCCCATACTGTATATATGTGTCAGATTTGTTGTAAATATGTAATTTTAATAAGGAGTTTAGACAATTATATTCAGTGGCGTAACGAACGAGCCAACACCGGACCCTTAAGTAGGATTATCAAGGCGGGCCCCTTGATGACGCAATTGATGACGCAATGTCCGCGAGTAGGCTACCATGAATAGGGCAGGATATGATCATACACAGCATATAAGACATTAGATGACTAACAAAATCAGGAGTAGCCTACGCTCACCAAAAACAAAACAAAAAAAACAACAAAAAAACAATGGGGACAGCGCACTATAAAACATTGTTAGGCCTAGGTCCAAATACATAAAAAAAGATGCTCTCTTACATTATAGTGGGATTTTCCGGGCTTTCCTATGTGTTGATTAGATCAGGATTGTGCGCACAGGCAATAGGCTTGTTTGAGATGCGCCTTGCCTCGCCTGAAATGTATGCGAGAGTAGGCGGCTGCAGTGAGGGGAGGAGTGAAAAAAGCGCAGGCAAGCCGGACAGTTCTCTCTACTCACAGTGGATCTGACACCTGCGAAATCAAAGATGGATATCGCGGGATTCACGCGATTCATGCTCGTGCACAGTTTTGCTAATAAACTGGATGTAATTCAAGTTATGTTGCTTTTATATGAAAATAAATAAAATGAACAAGACACCCAAAGTACTTGTTATTTAATTCCATTCCAAATACATGTTTATCAATATTTCTTTCTTTAATACATACATGTTTTTTTTTTTTTTTTTTTTTTTTTTTTTTAAATAAATTGCATTACCCAAAGAGATCGCACTGTCAGATAGTTTGGGAATATTCACAAACAACATTTACACATAAAACATGATATTAGAGTTTTAAAATCAAACATTTTAAAAGAGAACAATACATCACAGTTGTTTAAACCAATGAGCATTAAGCTGTCGTCAGCAAGTCGTTTCCCATCATGCTTTTGATCAGCGCAGTCGGTGGAGAGCAACTGCGCGCAACTGCAGAATCTGACACGTGCGCCTTGCGCTCGCAAGATATTTTTGACATGCATCAGCATGACATCAGAGCAAGGCGGACCGCACTCGGACAGATTTGTAACCAGCATGCATCTCGCGCTGATCACCGGTGATCGGTTCTGCACAGATTTTGCTCATCTCAAACAAGCCTATTCTCAATTGACACTTCGCAGGGAGTTTGATTGACAGGCGATCTGACTAATCATAATCCGCCATTTTGTCCAACAAAGCAGTCAGGAAAGTTAGTAGATTAACATAGGAGGATTTAAATTTGAAAAACAAAGTGTACTGACGTCTTAGCACTTTAAAACAACATTTGTTTTATGTTCATTCATGTTTATTTTAATGATATAAATTAACTAGAAGGAAGAGATGATCGGTTCACAAGCAGCTTTAACTGAGTCTCGAGTCTACAGCGATCTATCAGACACATTAAAGAGTCACAAAATGGTATTTATTGTTTAAATGTCTCTAAAAAATGACTACATTTGATAGGTGAGACTTTGTTTCATATCAAAAGTACTTGTCTGTCAGCGCGCAGTCTTTTCTCTGATCCGCTATTTATTTTTCACTGCGTGAGAACTTGGTGTGGTGTGAGAGTGGCGTCGCTTGTCAGACATAGCAACAGTAACTAAAGTGGGCGGGTCTTTGCGAACGGTCATTGACAGTATGGACGGGGATTCGCCAGTCCCATCATTGTTCGTTTCAAACATGTGAGAGCATCAAAATGATCCATGGGTGAAATTGATTGGATTTAATAAATTTTTTTGTCAGTTCCTATCATAATTTTAACATTTTGGCGTTATTGTTTAGCTATTTACCTATGTTTTCAAATTTACTTTGTTTTTTTGTTGTTGTCTCGAACAGACTAACGGCTTTGAAGATAACCAACATTTTTTAAAGCTCTAAATGACACTTACAAAAACCATAAAGCGAAACCTGGCATGTTTGGTATTGTTGGACTCGGCAATGATTCTTAGGAGAACACTCCTGTGAAAAAAACACGGGCTTGAAACTTCTAAGGCTCCTTCAAGGCATTGTGCCATTGACGTATTCTCAGTTTTTTTAGATACACCGATGTTCTCATAGACTATCATGGCACCCTGGACAAAGACACTGCATGCCAATTTTCAGTAGACTAACAGTTGGGTGCGCTTGTATCTATTTTCATGATTTTTTGCAGTTATAGCGTCACCAAGTGGCTATTTGTCACAATATTTTTCATGTCACTCAGATTGAGTTTATAAACATGTGTCCCAAGTTTAGCGAAAATATCTCTTTCCGTTCACAATTTATAACCATTTTATAGCGCCACCAAGTGGCCAATTGTCATGATTTTTTTCACGTGACCACAAAATGAGCTCATGAACATGTGTCCCAAGTTTTGCGAAAATATCTCTTTCCGTTCACAAGTTATAACCGTTTTAAAGTGCCACCTAGTGGCCAATTGTTGCGATTTTTTTCACGTGACCACAAAATGAGCTCATGAACATGTATCCCAAGTGTAGCAAAAAAATCTCTTTCCGTTCACAATTTATAACCATTTTAGTAAAAATGGCCCTAGTGCCATCAAAGATTTTGGTTCCCCTTATCGACCGTTAATTGAAATTTTAAATTTTTTGGATGATTATTGATTGACAGACCCCAGAGAATAGTCTTGCTGTGGTTTGGTTC
This sequence comes from Gobio gobio, assembly GCF_949357685.1. Lineage (NCBI taxonomy): Eukaryota > Metazoa > Chordata > Actinopteri > Cypriniformes > Gobionidae > Gobio > Gobio gobio. The sequence continues at coordinate 21,000,406 of NC_137111.1, read as the reverse complement.
CAATCGGGCCAAAAATCTAGGAGAAGACAGCAAAAATAGGTTTTTCAAATAAATGCAATTTACTCGAAATTGGCGCCTGAAGGACGAGCAAATCGGAGATAGCCATTTTGTCCGCCCTGAGCCAAGGATTCCTAGGATATAAGACACTTGATCCTGGGACAAACAGTCTAAGAGTTATGAGCAATTTTGAACTTTTGGTTGCTGTAGCGCCACCTATGGGCCATTCGGGGTCATACTCTGATAGGTTGTCCCCAAACTGAGGCCTACCATCTGGCCAGGTTTCATGTCTCTAGGCCTTACGGTTTGGCCTGCACGATGCGTTTTACGAATCCTTACAATTACAATAGGGTTTCAGCATTTCATGCTTGAACCCCTAATAAGAATGAAGGCTTTTTGCCAGTTATAGCGCCACCTATTCTCCGATCTCCATGAAACTCTGCAAGCTTCCTCATCATGTTCTGACACATATGCTTATCAATTTTGGTGAAGTTCTGAGTTTTCATTTGGGATTTATAGGCTTTTTAGTGTATTTTGCCACGCCCCTTTTCTAAATGACCCTGTTATAGCCACCTAAATGCAAAAGTTGAACTTTTTTTCAATAATTATTGATCTAGAGAGTCCAGAGAATTGTCCTAGACTGGTTTGGTTCCGATCGGGCAAAAAACCAGGGACTAGTTTGCATAAGTAGGTTTTAGACAAAATTCGACATAGCAGAAAATGTTCCCTGCCTACATCCAAATCGGAGATAGCCATTTTGTCTGCCTTGAGCCAAGGATTCCAACGATATAAAACACTTGATCCTGGGACAAACAGTCTAAGAGTTATGAGCAATTTTGAACTTTTGGTTGCTGTAGCGCCACCTATGGGCCATTCGGGGTCATACTCTGATAGGTTGTCCCCAAACTGAGGCCTACCATCTGGCCAGGTTTCATGTCTCTAGGCCTTACGGTTTGGCCTGCACGATGCGTTTTACGAATCCTTACAATTACAATAGGGTTTCAGCATTTCATGCTTGAACCCCTAATAAGAATGAAGGCTTTTTGCCAGTTATAGCGCCACCTATTCTCCGATCTCCATGAAACTCTGCAAGCTTCCTCATCATGTTCTGACACATATGCTTATCAATTTTGGTGAAGTTCTGAGTTTTCATTTGGGATTTATAGGCTTTTTAGTGTATTTTGCCACGCCCCTTTTCTAAATGACCCTGTTACAGCCACGCAAATGCAAAAGTTCAACTTTTTTTCGATATTTATTGATCTAGAGAGTCCAGAGAATTGTCCTAGACTGGTTTGGTTCCGATCGGGCGAAAAACCAGGGACTAGTTCGCAAAAGTAGGTTTTAGACAAAATTCGACATAGCAGAAAATGTTCCCTGCTTACATCAAAATCGGAGATAGCCATTTTGTCTGCCTTGAGCCAAGGATTCCAACGATATAAGACACTTGATCCTGTGACAAACGGTCTAAGAGTTATGAGCAATTTTGAACTTTTGGTTGCTGTAGCGCCACCTATGGGCCATTCGGGGTCATACTCTGATAGGTTGTCCCCAAACTGAGGCCTACCATCTGGCCAGGTTTCATGTCTCTAGGCCTTACGGTTTGGCCTGCACGATGCGTTTTACGAATCCTTACAATTACAATAGGGTTTCAGCATTTCATGCTTGAACCCCTAATAAGAATGAAGGCTTTTTGCCAGTTATAGCGCCACCTATGGTCCGATCTCCATGAAACTCTGCATGCTTCCTCGCCATGTTCTGACACATATGCTCATCAATTTTGGTGAAGTTCTGAGTTTTCATTTGGGATGTATAGGCTTTTTAGTGTATTTTGCCACGCCCCTTTTCTAAATGACCCTGTTACAGCCACCCAAATGCCAAAGTTCAACTTTTTTTTGATAATTATTGATCGAGAGAGTCCAGAGAATTGTCCTAGACTGGTTCGGTTCCGATCGGGCGAAAAACCAGGGACTAGTTCGCAAAAGTAGGTTTTGGACAAAATTCGACATAGCAGAAAATTTTCCCTGCCTACATCCAAATCGGAGATAGCCATTTTGTCTGCCTTGAGCCAAGGATTCCAACGATATAAGACACTTGATCCTGTGACAAACGGTCTAAGAGTTATGAGCAATTTTGAACTTTTGGTTGCTGTAGCGCCACCTATGGGCCATTCGGGGTCATACTCTGATAGGTTGTCCCCAAACTGAGGCCTACCATCTGGCCAGGTTTCATGTCTCTAGGCCTTACGGTTTGGCCTGCACGATGCGTTTTACGAATCCTTACAATTACAATAGGGTTTCAGCATTTCATGCTTGAACCCCTAATAAGAATGAAGGCTTTTTGCCAGTTATAGCGCCACCTATGGTCCGATCTCCATGAAACTCTGCATGCTTCCTCGCCATGTTCTGACACATATGCTCATCAATTTTGGTGAAGTTCTGAGTTTTCATTTGGGATGTATAGGCTTTTTAGTGTATTTTGCCACGCCCCTTTTCTAAATGACCCTGTTACAGCCACCCAAATGCCAAAGTTCAACTTTTTTTGGATAATTATTGATCGAGAGAGTCCAGAGAATTGTCCTAGACTGGTTCGGTTCCGATCGGGCGAAAAACCAGGGACTAGTTCGCAAAAGTAGGTTTTGGACAAAATTCGACATAGCAGAAAATTTTCCCTGCCTACATCCAAATCGGAGATAGCCATTTTGTCTGCCTTGAGCCAAGGATTCCAACGATATAAGACACTTGATCCTGTGACAAACGGTCTAAGAGTTATGAGCAATTTTGAACTTTTGGTTGCTGTAGCGCCACCTATGGGCCATTCGGGGTCATACTCTGATAGGTTGTCCCCAAACTGAGGCCTACCATCTGGCCAGGTTTCATGTCTCTAGGCCTTACGGTTTGGCCTGCACGATGCGTTTTACGAATCCTTACAATTACAATAGGGTTTCAGCATTTCATGCTTGAACCCCTAATAAGAATGAAGGCTTTTTGCCAGTTATAGCGCCACCTATGGTCCGATCTCCATGAAACTCTGCATGCTTCCTCGCCATGTTCTGACACATATGCTCATCAATTTTGGTGAAGTTCTGAGTTTTCATTTGGGATGTATAGGCTTTTTAGTGTATTTTGCCACGCCCCTTTTCTAAATGACCCTGTTACAGCCACCCAAATGCCAAAGTTCAACTTTTTTTTGATAATTATTGATCGAGAGAGTCCAGAGAATTGTCCTAGACTGGTTCGGTTCCGATCGGGCGAAAAACCAGGGACTAGTTCGCAAAAGTAGGTTTTGGACAAAATTCGACATAGCAGAAAATTTTCCCTGCCTACATCCAAATCGGAGATAGCCATTTTGTCTGCCTTGAGCCAAGGATTCCAACGATATAAGACACTTGATCCTGTGACAAACGGTCTAAGAGTTATGAGCAATTTTGAACTTTTGGTTGCTGTAGCGCCACCTATGGGCCATTCGGGGTCATACTCTGATAGGTTGTCCCCAAACTGAGGCCTACCATCTGGCCAGGTTTCATGTCTCTAGGCCTTACGGTTTGGCCTGCACGATGCGTTTTACGAATCCTTACAATTACAATAGGGTTTCAGCATTTCATGCTTGAACCCCTAATAAGAATGAAGGCTTTTTGCCAGTTATAGCGCCACCTATGGTCCGATCTCCATGAAACTCTGCATGCTTCCTCGCCATGTTCTGACACATATGCTCATCAATTTTGGTGAAGTTCTGAGTTTTCATTTGGGATGTATAGGCTTTTTAGTGTATTTTGCCACGCCCCTTTTCTAAATGACCCTGTTACAGCCACCCAAATGCCAAAGTTCAACTTTTTTTTGATAATTATTGATCGAGAGAGTCCAGAGAATTGTCCTAGACTGGTTCGGTTCCGATCGGGCGAAAAACCAGGGACTTAGTCGCAAAAGTAGGTTTTGGACAAAATTCGACATAGCAGAAAATTTTCCCTGCCTACATCCAAATCGGAGATAGCCATTTTGTCTGCCTTGAGCCAAGGATTCCAACGATATAAGACACTTGATCCTGTGACAAACGGTCTAAGAGTTATGAGCAATTTTGAACTTTTGGTTGCTGTAGCGCCACCTATGGGCCATTCGGGGTCATACTCTGATAGGTTGTCCCCAAACTGAGGCCTACCATCTGGCCAGGTTTCATGTCTCTAGGCCTTACGGTTTGGCCTGCACGATGCGTTTTACGAATCCTTACAATTACAATAGGGTTTCAGCATTTCATGCTTGAACCCCTAATAAGAATGAAGGCTTTTTGCCAGTTATAGCGCCACCTATGGTCCGATCTCCATGAAACTCTGCATGCTTCCTCGCCATGTTCTGACACATATGCTCATCAATTTTGGTGAAGTTCTGAGTTTTCATTTGGGATGTATAGGCTTTTTAGTGTATTTTGCCACGCCCCTTTTCTAAATGACCCTGTTACAGCCACCCAAATGCCAAAGTTCAACTTTTTTTGGATAATTATTGATCGAGAGAGTCCAGAGAATTGTCCTAGACTGGTTCGGTTCCGATCGGGCGAAAAACCAGGGACTAGTTTGCAAAAGTAGGTTTTGGACAAAATTCGACATAGCAGAAAATGTTCCCTGCCTACATCCAAATCGGAGATAGCCATTTTGTCTGCCTTGAGCCAAGGATTCCAACGATATAAGACACTTGATCCTGTGACAAACGGTCTAAGAGTTATGAGCAATTTTGAACTTTTGGTTGCTGTAGCGCCACCTATGGGCCATTCGGGGTCATACTCTGATAGGTTGTCCCCAAACTGAGGCCTACCATCTGGCCAGGTTTCATGTCTCTAGGCCTTACGGTTTGGCCTGCACGATGCGTTTTACGAATCCTTACAATTACAATAGGGTTTCAGCATTTCATGCTTGAACCCCTAATAAGAATGAAGGCTTTTTGCCAGTTATAGCGCCACCTATGGTCCGATCTCCATGAAACTCTGCATGCTTCCTCGCCATGTTCTGACACATATGCTCATCAATTTTGGTGAAGTTCTGAGTTTTCATTTGGGATGTATAGGCTTTTTAGTGTATTTTGCCACGCCCCTTTTCTAAATGACCCTGTTACAGCCACCCAAATGCCAAAGTTCAACTTTTTTTGGATAATTATTGATCGAGAGAGTCCAGAGAATTGTCCTAGACTGGTTCGGTTCCGATCGGGCGAAAAACCAGGGACTAGTTTGCAAAAGTAGGTTTTGGACAAAATTCGACATAGCAGAAAATGTTCCCTGCCTACATCCAAATCGGAGATAGCCATTTTGTCTGCCTTGAGCCAAGGATTCCAACGATATAAGACACTTGATCCTGTGACAAACGGTCTAAGAGTTATGAGCAATTTTGAACTTTTGGTTGCTGTAGCGCCACCTATGGGCCATTCGGGGTCATACTCTGATAGGTTGTCCCCAAACTGAGGCCTACCATCTGGCCAGGTTTCATGTCTCTAGGCCTTACGGTTTGGCCTGCACGATGCGTTTTACGAATCCTTACAATTACAATAGGGTTTCAGCATTTCATGCTTGAACCCCTAATAAGAATGAAGGCTTTTTGCCAGTTATAGCGCCACCTATGGTCCGATCTCCATGAAACTCTGCATGCTTCCTCGCCATGTTCTGACACATATGCTCATCAATTTTGGTGAAGTTCTGAGTTTTCATTTGGGATGTATAGGCTTTTTAGTGTATTTTGCCACGCCCCTTTTCTAAATGACCCTGTTACAGCCACCCAAATGCCAAAGTTCAACTTTTTTTTGATAATTATTGATCGAGAGAGTCCAGAGAATTGTCCTAGACTGGTTCGGTTCCGATCGGGCGAAAAACCAGGGACTAGTTCGCAAAAGTAGGTTTTGGACAAAATTCGACATAGCAGAAAATTTTCCCTGCCTACATCCAAATCGGAGATAGCCATTTTGTCTGCCTTGAGCCAAGGATTCCAACGATATAAGACACTTGATCCTGTGACAAACGGTCTAAGAGTTATGAGCAATTTTGAACTTTTGGTTGCTGTAGCGCCACCTATGGGCCATTCGGGGTCATACTCTGATAGGTTGTCCCCAAACTGAGGCCTACCATCTGGCCAGGTTTCATGTCTCTAGGCCTTACGGTTTGGCCTGCACGATGCGTTTTACGAATCCTTACAATTACAATAGGGTTTCAGCATTTCATGCTTGAACCCCTAATAAGAATGAAGGCTTTTTGCCAGTTATAGCGCCACCAATGGTCCGATCTCCATGAAACTCTGCATGCTTCCTCGCCATGTTCTGACACATATGCTCATCAATTTTGGTGAAGTTCTGAGTTTTCATTTGGGATGTATAGGCTTTTTAGTGTATTTTGCCACGCCCCTTTTCTAAATGACCCTGTTACAGCCACCCAAATGCCAAAGTTCAACTTTTTTTGGATAATTATTGATCGAGAGAGTCCAGAGAATTGTCCTAGACTGGTTCGGTTCCGATCGGGCGAAAAACCAGGGACTAGTTCGCAAAAGTAGGTTTTGGACAAAATTCGACATAGCAGAAAATTTTCCCTGCCTACATCCAAATCGGAGATAGCCATTTTGTCTGCCTTGAGCCAAGGATTCCAACGATATAAGACACTTGATCCTGTGACAAACGGTCTAAGAGTTATGAGCAATTTTGAACTTTTGGTTGCTGTAGCGCCACCTATGGGCCATTCGGGGTCATACTCTGATAGGTTGTCCCCAAACTGAGGCCTACCATCTGGCCAGGTTTCATGTCTCTAGGCCTTACGGTTTGGCCTGCACGATGCGTTTTACGAATCCTTACAATTACAATAGGGTTTCAGCATTTCATGCTTGAACCCCTAATAAGAATGAAGGCTTTTTGCCAGTTATAGCGCCACCTATGGTCCGATCTCCATGAAACTCTGCATGCTTCCTCGCCATGTTCTGACACATATGCTCATCAATTTTGGTGAAGTTCTGAGTTTTCATTTGGGATGTATAGGCTTTTTAGTGTATTTTGCCACGCCCCTTTTCTAAATGACCCTGTTACAGCCACCCAAATGCCAAAGTTCAACTTTTTTTGGATAATTATTGATCGAGAGAGTCCAGAGAATTGTCCTAGACTGGTTCGGTTCCGATCGGGCGAAAAACCAGGGACTAGTTCGCAAAAGTAGGTTTTGAACAAAATTCGACATAGCAGAAAATTTTCCCTGCCTACATCCAAATCGGAGATAGCCATTTTGTCTGCCTTGAGCCAAGGATTCCAACGATATAAGACACTTGATCCTGTGACAAACGGTCTAAGAGTTATGAGCAATTTTGAACTTTTGGTTGCTGTAGCGCCACCTATGGGCCATTCGGGGTCATACTCTGATAGGTTGTCCCCAAACTGAGGCCTACCATCTGGCCAGGTTTCATGTCTCTAGGCCTTACGGTTTGGCCTGCACGATGCGTTTTACGAATCCTTACAATTACAATAGGGTTTCAGCATTTCATGCTTGAACCCCTAATAAGAATGAAGGCTTTTTGCCAGTTATAGCGCCACCTATGGTCCGATCTCCATGAAACTCTGCATGCTTCCTCGCCATGTTCTGACACATATGCTCATCAATTTTGGTGAAGTTCTGAGTTTTCATTTGGGATGTAAAGGCTTTTTAGTGTATTTTGCCACGCCCCTTTTCTAAATGACCCTGTTACAGCCACCCAAATGCCAAAGTTCAACTTTTTTTGGATAATTATTGATCGAGAGAGTCCAGAGAATTGTCCTAGACTGGTTCGGTTCCGATCGGGCGAAAAACCAGGGACTAGTTCGCAAAAGTAGGTTTTGGACAAAATTCGACATAGCAGAAAATTTTCCCTGCCTACATCCAAATCGGAGATAGCCATTTTGTCTGCCTTGAGCCAAGGATTCCAACGATATAAGACACTTGATCCTGTGACAAACGGTCTAAGAGTTATGAGCAATTTTGAACTTTTGGTTGCTGTAGCGCCACCTATGGGCCATTCGGGGTCATACTCTGATAGGTTGTCCCCAAACTGAGGCCTACCATCTGGCCAGGTTTCATGTCTCTAGGCCTTACGGTTTGGCCTGCACGATGCGTTTTACGAATCCTTACAATTACAATAGGGTTTCAGCATTTCATGCTTGAACCCCTAATAAGAATGAAGGCTTTTTGCCAGTTATAGCGCCACCTATGGTCCGATCTCCATGAAACTCTGCATGCTTCCTCGCCATGTTCTGACACATATGCTCATCAATTTTGGTGAAGTTCTGAGTTTTCATTTGGGATGTATAGGCTTTTTAGTGTATTTTGCCACGCCCCTTTTCTAAATGACCCTGTTACAGCCACCCAAATGCCAAAGTTCAACTTTTTTTTGATAATTATTGATCGAGAGAGTCCAGAGAATTGTCCTAGACTGGTTCGGTTCCGATCGGGCGAAAAACCAGGGACTAGTTCGCAAAAGTAGGTTTTGGACAAAATTCGACATAGCAGAAAATTTTCCCTGCCTACATCCAAATCGGAGATAGCCATTTTGTCTGCCTTGAGCCAAGGATTCCAACGATATAAGACACTTGATCCTGTGACAAACGGTCTAAGAGTTATGAGCAATTTTGAACTTTTGGTTGCTGTAGCGCCACCTATGGGCCATTCGGGGTCATACTCTGATAGGTTGTCCCCAAACTGAGGCCTACCATCTGGCCAGGTTTCATGTCTCTAGGCCTTACGGTTTGGCCTGCACGATGCGTTTTACGAATCCTTACAATTACAATAGGGTTTCAGCATTTCATGCTTGAACCCCTAATTAAAGCTGCAAGCAGCATTTATCGGGGTTCAAGCAGTTAAGGCCTTTAAGCACACAAGCATCAAAAGACATTAAGTTTTATTTAGCAAGCATTTAACAACTGCCATCATAGATGAAAAAGTCAATTTACAGCCTATACAGGCAGTTTACCATAGGAAATATATGGTTTTAAAGCGTTTTTACAGTTATAGCACCTTTTGCCTGAGTCTTCTTATAGTCTTGCCTGATCTCCACCACTTTTATTAGTAGTACTCAAAGTGTGCCCATACTGTATATATGTGGAGGGAGTTTGATTGACAGGCGATCTGACTAATCATAATCCGTCATTTTGTCCAACAAAGCAGTCAGGAAAGTTAGTAGATTAACATAGGAGGAATTAAATTTGAAAAACAAAATGTACTGACGTCTTAGCACTTTAAAACAACATTCCTTTTATGTTCATTCATGTTTATTTTAATGATATAAATTAACTAGAAGGAAGAGATGATCGGTTCACAAGCAGCTTTAACTGAGCCTCGAGTCTACAGCAATCTATCAGACACATTAAAGAGTCACAAAATGGTATTTATTGTTTAAATGTCTCTAAAAATTGACTACATTTGAAAGGTGAGACTTTGTTTCATATCAAAAGTACTTGTCTGTCAGCACGCAGTCTTTTCTCTGATCCGCAATGTATTTTTCAATGCGTGAGAACTTGGTGTGGTGTGAGAGTGGCGTCGCTTGTCAGACATAGCAACAGTAACTAAAGTGGGCGGGTCTTTGCGAACGGTCATTGACAGTATGGACGGGGATTCGCCAGTCCCAATTCAGAACAAATTTCATCACAATTCATCATTGTTCGTTTCAAACATGTGAGAGCATCAAAATGATCCATGGGTGAAATTTATTGGATTTAATAAATTTTTTTGTCATTTCCTATCATAATTTTAACATTTTGGCGTTATTGTTTAGCTATTTACCTATGTTTACAAATTTCCTTTGTTTTTTTGTTGTTGTCTCGATCAGACTAACAGCTTTGAAGATAACCACAATTTTTTAAAGCTCTAAATGACACTTACAAAAACCATAAGGCAAAACCTGGCATGTTTGGTATTGTTGGACTCGGCAAGGATTCTTAGGAGGTCACTCCTGTGAAAAAAAACACGGGCTTGAAACTTCTAAGGCTCCTTCAAGGCATTGTGCCAATGACGTATACTGGGTTTTTTGAGATACACCAATGTTCTCATAGACTATCATGGCACCCTGGACAAAGACACTGCATGCCAATTTTCAGTAGACTAACGGTTGGGTGCGCTTATAGCTATTTTCATGATTTCTTTCACTGTTATAGCGCCACCAAGTGGCCAATTGTCACGATTCTTTTCATGTCAACTCAGATTGAGCTTATGAACATGTGTCCCAAGTTTAGCAAAAATATCTCTTTCCGTTCACAAGTTATAAACATTTTATAGCGCCACCAAGTGTACAATTGTCATGATTTTTTTTCACATGACCTCAGAATGAGCTCATGAACATGTGTCCCAAGTTTTGCGAAAATATCCCTTTCCTTTCACAAGTTATAACCGTTTTATAGTGCCACCTAGTGGCCAATCGTTGCAATTTTTTTCAAGTGATCTCAGAATGAGCTCACGAAGATGTATCCCAAGTTTAGCAAAAAAATCTCTTTCCGTTCACAATTTATAACCATTTTAGTAAAAATGGCCCTGGTGCAATCAAAGATTTTGGTTCCCCTTATCGACCGTTAATTGAAATTTTGAATTTTTTGGATGATTATTGATTGTCCGACTCCAGAGAATAGTCTTGCAGTGGTTTGGTTCCAATCGGGCCAAAAACCTAGGAGAATTCAGCAAAAATATGTTTTTAAAAAAAATGCAATTTACTCGAAATTGGCAATTGAAGGGCGAGAAAATCGGAGATAGCCATTTTTTCCGACTTGAGCCACGAATTCCAACGATATAAGACACTTGATCCTGAGACAAACAGTCTAAGAGTTATGAGCAATTTTGAACTTTTGGTTGCTGTAGCGCCACCTATGGGCCATTCGGGGTCATACTCTGATAGGTTGTCCCCAAACTGAGGCCTACCATCTGGCCAGGTTTCATGTCTCTAGGCCTTACGGTTTGGCCTGCACAATGCGTTTTACGAATCCTTACAATTACAATAGGGTTTCAGCATTTCATGCTTGAACCCCTAATAAGAAGGAAGGCTTTTTGCCAGTTATAGCGCCACCTATGGTCCGATCTCTATGAAACTCTGCATGCTTCCTCACCATGTTCTGACACATATGCTCATCAATTTTGGTGAAGTTCTGAGTTTTCATTTGGGATGTATAGGCTTTGTAGTGTATTTTGCCACGCCCCTTTTCTAAATGACCCTGTTACAGCCACCCAAATGCCAAAGTTCAACTTTTTTTTGATAATTATGGATCGAGAGAGTCCAGAGAATTGTCCTAGACTGGTTCGGTTCCGATCGGGCAAAAAACCAGGGACTAGTTCGCAAAAGTAGGTTTTGGACAAAATTCGACATAGCAGAAAATTTTCCCTGCCTACATCCAAATCGGAGATAGCCATTTTGTCTGCCTTGAGCCAAGGATTCCAACGATATAAGACACTTGATCCTGGGACAAACAGTCTAAGAGTTATGAGCAATTTTGAACTTTTGGTTGCTGTAGCGCCACCTATGGGCCATTCGGGGTCATACTCTGATAGGTTGTCCCCAAACTGAGGCCTACCATCTGGCCAGGTTTCATGTCTCTAGGCCTTACGGTTTGGCCTGCACGATGCGTTTTACGAATCCTTACAATTACAATAGGGTTTCAGCATTTCATGCTTGAACCCCTAATTAAAGCTGCAAGCAGCATTTAGCGGGGTTCAAGCCTTTAAGGCCTTTAAGCACACAAGCATCAAAAGACATTAAGTTTTATTTAGCAAGATTTTAAACGCTGAAATAATAGATGGAAAATTCAATTTACAGGCAATTCACCATAGGAAACATGGTTTTAAAAGGTTTTTAACAGTTATAGCGCCACCTATGGTCCGATCTCTATAAAACGTTTAATGCTTGTTAAGGATCTAATCTCACACATGGCCACCAATTTTCGTGAAGTTTTGAGCTTTCCCTTAGAATTTATAGGCTTTTGAGGGTTTTTTGCCACGCCTCTTTTCGAAATGACCCTGTTATAGCCATCCAAATGCAAAAGTTAAACTTTTTTTGATAATTATTGATCTAGAGAGTCCAGAGAACTGTCCTAGACTGGTTTGGTTCCGATCGGGCAAAAAAACAGGGACTTATTTGCAAAAGTAGGTTTTTAACATAATCACAAATATTTAATGAACGATTTGATTGACAGCAATGTTTCTAGAGACAAAGTTGTTCAGTATGAGGAGATCTATCAAATTATATCAATATTGTGAGAATATGTGAAACATCACGTGATTACAGAGCCATAAAACTAATTGGCGCCTACTAGTGGCCAAATTCTTAAAAAATTATTACAGACCTCTAGGACCCTGAGTCAAACATGCTCCCCAACTTTTGTTCCGATCGGCCTCTGTTAACTTTGTCTAATAAGTGCTCACATTTCATTGGCCAATGGCGGCCATGTTTTTTGAGCTACGCCAATTTCCTTTATAGACATGCGTGGTACCTTGGACCAAGACACTGCATACCAACTTTCAAGTCAATCGGACTGGCAGTCGGGTGGTTATAGCCCTTTTCATGTTTTTTTATGTTATAGTGCCACCAAGTGTTCAATCCTCACAATTCTTTTTACCTTGACCAAAGACTCATCCCATACACAAGTGTACCAAGTTTGGTGAAGATATCTCATTTCGTTCCTGAGTTATAGCCCTTTTAGTAAAATAGGCTCTGAAACAGGCTTCAAACCAGTTGTTCCATTATGCATGGTTACACACACACACACACACACACACACACACACACAATATTTTTGAGATATGTTATTGTGAAAATATCTTTTAATGGTCTATGAGCATGTCACATTTTTTTGTGAAATGCACCACGTTCTAGTATTATTTACTATGATTAACCATGTATCTATAACCATAGATCAATATTAGAGTGTAGTACAATAAAATGAACAGCGGGGGGCAGCAAAAGACCACATATTGGTCATTATTTTCATATGAACTCTGTCATTTTCACCTTTTTAACTGTTATAGAGGCAAATATTGTCCTATCTGTCTGAAAATTGTCATGCTTGATTGGAGGCATATTACACATGTTCTGACTTGTTTTTAAGAATATCTGAGCATTCATTGAATAGATATAGGCATTTGGGGACACTTGGTCAAGGCCAGACACACACACACTTTTTTAATGCTATGGTCTATAATCATTTCACATAGCTCTTTGTAACTATTAATCAGATTTTTAAAAATTTATTCAGAAACATAGGACTACACACACACATTTTGTTGTAGTTACAGACATTTGAACTTTATGATGTTGCAGTAAACAAAATGTTTCCTGCAAGTCTCCTTCAAGATTCACATTTCTCAATGTGACAATTGTCAATAGTAATACTTAATAGATTAATTTTAACTAAATGTGATAGCAAATGTTAAAATAGTGATTTATTTAAAGCTGAAAATGACTTGTATATCAATATTAGAGTGTAGTACAATAAAATGAACAGCGGGGGGCAGCAAACGACCACTTATTGGCTTAATATACCATTATTTTCATAATTTTCAGCTTTTTAACTGTTATAGAGGCAAATATGGTCCTATCTGTCTGAAAATTTTCATGCTTGTTTAGAGGCATAGTACACATGTTCTGACTTGTTTTTAAGAATATCTGAGCATTCATTGAATAGATATAGGCATTTGGGGACACTTGGTCAAGGCCACATCTTGAAATAACCCAGTTATAGCCATTCAGATGCAAAAGTTTAACTTTTTTTAAAAATAATTATTGCTCTAAAGAGTCCAGAGAATTGTACTGCCCTGGGTTGGTTCTGATCAGGTTGAAAAATCTATGACTAGTTTGCAAAAGTAGGTTATTAACATAATTGTGAATGTTTAAATAACGATTTGATTGACAGTATTGGTTCTTGAGGCAAAGTTGTTCAGTATGAGGAGATCTATCATAATTGATGCATATTATGTGGATGTTTTTAACCCCACCTGATTACAGAGATGGAGAATACCATTTACAGCCAATACAGGCATTTCACCATAGGAATACATGGTTTTCAAAGCTTTTTAACAGTTATAGCGCCACCTATGGTCCGATCTCCATGAAACTTTGCATGCTTTTTCAGCATGTTATGTTACATATACATAATAATTTTCGTGAAGTTTTGAGTTTTCCTTTAGGATTTATATGCTTTTGAGTGTATTTTGCTACGCCCCTCTTCTAAATGACCCTGTTATAGGCATTCAAATGCAAAAGTTCAACTTTTTTTTGATAATTATTGATCTAGAGAGTCCAGAGAATTGTCCTAGACTGGTTTGTTTCCGATCAGGCAAAAATCCAGAGACTAGTTCGCAAAAGTAGGTTTTAAACATAATCGCAAATATTTAATGAACGATTTGATTGACAGCAATGCTTTTAGAGGAAAAGTTGTTCAGTATGAGGAGCCCTATCATATGATGTGTATATTTGGTTGATGTGTGCAACACCACGTGATTACAGAGCCAAAAAACTCATTAGCGCCAACTAGTGGCCGATTTCTTTCAAAATTCTTACAGACCTCTAAGTCCATGAGTCAAACATGTCCACCGAGTTTCATTCCGATCAGCCTCCGTTAACCTTGTCTTAGAGGTGCTCAAACTTCATTGGCCAATAGCAGCCATGTTTTTTGAGATACGCCAATGTCCTCATAGACATATATGGTACCTTGGACCAAGACACTGCATACCAATTTTCAAGTCAATCGGACTAGCGGTCGGGTCGTTATAGCCATTTTCATGTTTTTTTCGTGTTATAGCGCCACCAAGTGTTCAATCGTCGCGATTCTTTTATCGTGACCCAAGACTCAGTCCATACACATGTGTACAAAGTTTGGTAAAGATATCTAATTTTCTTCTTGAGTTATAGCCATTTTAGTAAAATAGGCTCCTCCCACAACGTTCGTTTTCCGCCCCTTAGCGATCGTGAATAGAAATTTCAACTTTTTTTCAATAATTATTGATATTCATACTCCAGAGAACATTTCTGCACTGGTTTGGTTCCGATCTGGCAAAAATCCAGGGACTAGTTCGCAAAAGTAGTTTTTTGACAAAATTCAAAATGGCGGAAAATCTATAATGGCGGAAATGAAATCGGAGATATACATTTTTTACGTCAGGTATTCAGCTTTCCAATGATATAAGACACTTGAGTCTACGACATACGGTTTAGGAGTTATGAGCAGTTTTGCGCAATTGATTGCTATAGCGCCACCTATAGGCCAATCTGGCTCATAATTTGATAACCTCTCCTCGATTTTTGTACTACCATCTGACAAAGTTTCAAAGCTCCAGCTTCTACGGTTTGGGCTGCACGATGCGTTTTAGCGGAGAATAATAATAATAATAATAATAATAATAATAATAATAATAATAATAAAAATCAATACAATTACAATAGGGTTTCAGCACTTCGTGCTTGAACCCCTAATTAAAGCTGCAAGCAGCATTTAGCGGGGTTCAAGCCTTTAAGGCCTTTAAGCACACAAGCATCAAAAGACATTACGTTTCATTTAGCAAGATTTTAAACACTGAAATAACAGATGGAAAAGTCCATTTACAGGCAATATTGGCAATTTACCATAGAAAACATATGGTTTTAAAAGGTTTTTAATAGTTATAGCGCCACCTATGGTCCGATCTCTATAAAACTTTCTATGCTTGTTAATGATGTTATGACACACATGCCCACCAATTTTCGTGAAGTTTTGAGTTTTCCCTTAGAATATATCAAATGATATGCATATTTCGTGGATGTGTGCAACACCACGTGATTACAGAGCCATAAAACTCATTAGCGCCAACTAGTGGCCGATTTCTTTCAAAATTCTTACCGACCTCTAGGGCCATGAGACTTGTCTAATAGGTGCTCAAATTTAATTGGCTGTGGCAGCCATGTTTTTTGAGATATGCCAATGTCCTCACAGACATACTTGGTACCTTGGACCTAGACACTGCATACCAATTTTCAAGTCAATCGGACTAGCGGTCGGGTGGTTAAAGCCATTTTCATGTTTTTTTACGTTATTGCGCCACCAAGAGTTAAATCGTCGCGATTTTTTTTATTGTGACCAAAGACTCAGCCTATACACATGTCTACCAAGTTTGGTAAAGATATCTCATTTTGTTCTTGAGTTATAGCTTTTTTAGTAAATAGGCTCCGCCCTGAACAACTATTTTTACGCTCCTTAACAACCGTGAATATAAATTTCGACTTTTTTTTGATAATTATTGATAAACTGACTCAAGAAAATTTTTTGACACTGGTTTGGTTCCGATCGGGCAAAAAACCTAGGACTAGTTTGCAAAAGTAGTTTTTTGACAAAATTAAAAATGGCGGAAAATCTATAATGGCGGAAATGAAATCGGAGATATACGTTTTGTTTGTCATGGACTCACCTTTCCAATGATATAAGACACTTGAGTCTACGTCATACGGTTTAGGAGTTATAAGCCATTTTGCGCTTTTGATTGCTGTAGCGCCACCTATTGTCCAATCGGGTTCATACTCTGACAACATTAGCCTCGATTTTCGTACTATCATCTGATGAAGTTTCAAGTCTCTAGCATTTACGCTTTGGTCTGCACGATCACAGTTTAAATATGATTGAACAATATTAGTTTAGAGGATAAGCCAATGAGTGGTCTTCTGCTGCCATCTGGTGGCAATTTTAGGTAATACGCCATAATATATTTGAGATAAATTAATTTGACAAAATGTGATTGTAAATATTGTAATAATGACTTTATAATGTGTAAATAGGAATTATAGAACATGATAAGTAAATAGTATGAAAAAAATGACTATTTATGCCCATAAGGGTGGCAGCAGAGAACCACTCATTGGCTCATTTTCATTTTAAATGTCTGTTTTTTAATGTCTTCAAACGTGCTTAACTCACATGCACATTTTGTTGGTGATATAAATATTTGAAATAAATGATGGGTAACAAATAGCTTATTCCAGGTCTTCCCCTTTAAAACATATTTTCAGGCATTATTTTAATTGTAATTTAATAATTATTGTAAAAACATTAATCAAATGAACAAATTAATTGATAAGCATTGACAAAATGTCATTTTCAATGCTATTATAATGTTTTTTTAGAGTTTATATATATGCTTAGTGGACAGAATGAACCAATTAGTGGTCTTCTGCTGCCCTCTGCTGGACATTCTACTTATTAATAAAGTCTTTTCACAGTTGCTTTGCAATAAACACTATAAAATCAGTTATATATCAAATTGGTCTTCCATGTTAATTCCATTATGCATGCTTATACACACACACACACACACACACACACACACACACACACACACACACACACACACACACACACACTTTTTTAATGCTATGGTCTATAATCATTTCACATAGCTCTTTGTAACTATTAATCAGATTATTAAAAATGTATTCAGAAACATAGGACTACACACACACACAATTTGTTGTAGATACAGACATTTGAACTATATGATGTTGCAGTAAACAAAATGTTTCCTGCAAGTCTCCTTCAAGATTCACATTTCTCAATGTGACAATTATTGTCAATGGTAATAGCTAATAGATTAATTTTGACTAAATGTGATTGTAAATGTTAAAATTGTGATTTTTTTTAAAGTCTGAATATGACTTATAGATCAATATTAGAGTGTAGTACAATAAAAAGAACAGCGGGGGGCAGCAAACGACCACTTATTGGCTTAATATACCATCATTTTCATAATTTTCAGCTTTTTAACTGTTATAGAGGCAAATATTGTCCTATCTGTCTGAAATTTTTCATGCTTGTTTAGAGGCATAGTACACATCTTCTGACTTGTTTTTAAGAATATCTGAGCATTCATTGAATAGATATAGGCATTTGGGGACACTTGGTCAAGGCCAGACACACACACACACACACACACACACACACTTTTTTAATGCTATGGTCTATAATCATTTAACATAGCTCTTTGTAACTATTTATCAGATTTTTAAAAATGTATTCAGAAACATAGGACTACACACACACATTTTGTTGTAGATACAGACATTTGAACTTTATGATGTTGCAGTAAACAAAATGTTTCCTGCCAGTCTCCTTCAAGATTCACATTTCTCAATGTGAAAATTGTCAATAGTAATACTTAATAGATTCATTTTAACTAAATGTGATTGCAAATGTTAAAATAGTGATTTATTTTAAGCTGAATATGACTTGTAGATCAATATTAGAGTGTAGTACAATAAAATGAACAGCGGGGGGCAGCAAACGACCACTTATTGGCTTAATATACCATTATTTTCATAATTTTCAGCTTTTTAACTGTTATAGAGGCAAATATTGTCCTATCTGTCTGAAATTTTTCATGCTTGTTTAGAGGCATAGTACACATGTTCTGACTTGTTTTTAAGAATATCTGAGCATTCATTGAATAGATATAGGCATTTGGGGACACTTGGTCAAGGCCACATCATGAAATAACCCTGTTATAGCCATTCAGATGCAAAAGTTTAACTTTTTTTTAAAATAACTATTGCTCTAAAGAGTCCAGAGAATTGTACTGCACTGGTTTGGTTCTGATCAGGTTGAAAAATCTATGACTAGTTTGCAAAAGTAGGTTATTAACATAATTGTGAATGTTTAAATAACGATTTGATAGACAGTATTGGTTCTTGAGGCAAAGTTGTTCAGTATGAGGAGATCTATCATAATTTATGCATATTATGTGGATGTTTTTAACCCCACCTGATTACAGAGATGGAAAATACCATTTACAGCCAATACAGGCATTTCACCATAGGATTACATGGTTTTCAAAGCTTTTTAACAGTTATAGCGCCACCTATAGTCCGATCTCCATGAAACTTTGCATGATTTTTCAGCATGTTATGTTACATATACATAACAATTTTCGTGAAGTTTTGAGTTTTCCTTTAGGATTTATAGGCTTTTGAGTGTATTTTGCTACGCCCCTCTTCTAAATGACCCTGTTATAGCCATCCAAAGGCAAAAGTTGGACTTTTTTTCGATAATTATTGATCTAGAGAGTCCAGAGAATTGTCCTATACTGGTTTGGTTCCGATCAGGCAAAAAACCAGGGACTAGTTTGCAAAAGTAGGTTTTAAACATAATCGCAAATATTTAATGAACAATTGGATTAACAGCAATGGTTCCAGAGGCAAAGTTGTTCAATATGAGGAGGTCTATCAAACGATATGCATATTTTGTGGATGTGTTCAACACCACGTGATTACAGTGCCATAAAACTTGTTAGCGCCAACTAGTGGCTGATTTCTTTCAAAATTCTTATAGACCTCTAAGGCCATAAGTCAAACATACCCATCGAGTTTCGTTCTGATCGGCCTCCGTTAACCTTGTCTAATAGGTGCTCAAATTTAATTGGCCTTGGCGGCCATGTTTTTTGAGATACGCCAATGTCCTCATAGACATACTTGGTACCTTGGACCAAGACACTGCATACCAATTTTCAAGTCAATCGGACTAGCGGTCGGGTGGTTATAGCCATTTTCATGTTTTTTTCGTGTTATAGCGCCACCAAGTGTTCAATCATCGCGGTTTTTCTATCGTGACCAAAAACGGAGCCCATACACATGTGTACCAAGTTTGGTGAAGATATCTCATTTTTTTCTTGAGTTATAGCCATTTTAGTAAAATAGGCTCCTCCCACAACATTCGTTTTCCGCCCCTTAGCAACCGTGAATAGAAATTTCAACTTTTTTTCGATAATTATTGATACTCAGACTCCAGAGAACATTTCTGCACTGGTTTGGTTCCGATCGGGCAAAAAACCTAGGACTAGTTCGCAAAAGTAGTTTTTTGACAAAATTCAAAATGGCGGAAAATCTATCATGGCGCAAATGAAATCGGAGATATACGTTTTGTTCGTCATAAACTCACCTTTCCAATGATATAAGACACTTGAGTCTACGACATACGGTTTAGGAGTTATGAGCAGTTTCGCGCAATTGATTGCTATAGCGCCACCTATAGGCCAATCTGGCTCATAATTTGATAACCTCTCCTCGATTTGTTTACTACCATCTGACAAAGTTTCAAAGTTCCAGCCCTTACGGTTTGGGCTGCACGATGCGTTTTAGCGGAGAATAATAATAATAATAATAATAATAATAAAAATCAATACAATTACAATAGGGTTTCAGCACTTCGTGCTTGAACCCCTAATAATAAAAATCAGCACAAATACAATAGGTGTTCAGCACTTCGTGCTTGAACCCCTAATTAAAGCTGCAAGCAGCATTTAGCGGGGTTCAAGCCTTTAAGGCCTTTAAGCACACAAGCATCAAAAGACATTAAGTTTTATTTAGCAAGATTTTAAACACTGAAATAATAGATGGAAAAGTCAATTTTCAGGCAATATAGGCAATTTACCATAGGAAACATATGGTTTTAAAAGGTTTTTAACAGTTATAGCGCCACCTATGGTCCGAGCTCTATAAAGCTTTGCAAGCTTGTTAAGGATCTAATGTCACATATGCCCACCAATTTTCGTGAAGTTTTGAGTTTTCCCTTAGAATATATCAAATGACATGTATATTTCGTGGATGTGTGCAACACCACGTGATTACAGAGCCATAAAACTCATTAGCGCCAACTAGAAGCCGTTTTATTTGAAAATTCTTACAGACCTCTAGGGCCATGAGACTTGTCTAATAGGTGCTCAAATTTAATTGGCTGTGGCAGCCATGTTTTTTAAGATACGCCAATGTCCTCATAGACATACTTGGTACCTTGGACCAAGACACTGCATACCAATTTTCAAGTCAATCGGACTAGCGGTCAGATGGTTAAAGCCATTTTGATGTTTTTTCATGTTATTGTGCCACCAAGTGTTAAATCGTCGCAATTTTTTTATCGTGACCAAAGACTCAGCCTATACACATGTGTACCAAGTTTGGTGAAGATATCTCATTTTGTTCCTGAGTTATATCCCTTTTAGTAAATAGGCTCCCCCCTGAACAATTATTTTTACGCTCCTTAACAACCGTGAATATAAATTTAGACGTTTTTTTGATAATTATTGATAAACTGACTCCAGAGAACATTTTGACACTGGTTTGGTTCCGATCCGGCAAAAAACCTAGGAGTAGTTTGCAAAAGTAGTTTTTTGACAAAATGCAAAATGGCGGAAAATCTATCATGGCGGAAATTAAATCGGAGATATACGTTTTGTTTGCCATGGACTCACCTTTCCAATGATATAAGACACTTGAGTCTACAACATAGGGTTTAGGAGTTATGAGCCATTTCGCGCTTTTGATTGCTGTAGCGCCACCTATTGGCCAATCGGGTTCATACTCTGACAACATTAGCCTCGATTTTTGTACTACCATCTGATAAAGTTTCAAGTCTCTAGCATTTACGCTTTGGTCTGCACGATCACAGTTTAAATATGATTGAACAATATTAGTTTAGAGGATAAGCCAATGAGTGGTCTTCTGCTGCCATCTGGTGGCAATTTTAGGTAATACGCCATAATATATTTGAAATAAATTAATTTGACAAAATGTAATTGTAAATATTGTAATAGTGACTTTATAATGTCTAAATAGGAATTATAGAACATGATAAGTAAATAGTATGACAAAATGACCATTTAAGCCCAGCAGGTGGCAGCAGAGAACCACTCATTGGCTCATTTTCATTTTAAATGTCTGTTTTTCATTTAATGGGCACATTTTCCAAGTTAATGTCTTTAAACGTGCTTAACTCACATGCACATTTTGTTGGAGATATAGATATTTGAAATAAATGATGGGTAACAAATAGCTTATTCCAGGTTTTCCCCTTTAAAACATATTTTCAGGCATTATTTTAATTGTAATTTAATAATTATTGTAAAAACATTAATCAACTGAACAAATTAATTGATAAACATTGACAAAATGTCATTTGCAACATTTATTATAATGATTTTATAAAGTTTAAATATGCTTAGTAAGCAGAATGAACCAATGAGTGGTCTTCTGCTGCCATCTGGTGGCAATTTTAGGTAATACGTTTTAAACATAATTGTGAATAAATAAATAACAATTTGATTGACAGTATTGGTTCTTGAGGCAAAGTTGTTCAGTGTGAGGAGATCTATCATAATTTCTTCACATTATGTGGATGTTTTTTACCCCACCTGATTACAGAGATGGAAAATACCATTTACAGCCAAAACAGGCAATTCACCATTGGGAATACATGGTTTTCAAAGCTTTTTAACAGTTATAGCGCCAACTATGGTCCGATCTCCATGAAACTCTGCATGCTTCTTCAACATGTTATGACATATATACATGTCAATTTTCGTGAAGTTTTGAGTTTTTCTTTAGGATTTATAGGCTTTTGAGTGTATTTTGCCACGCCCCTCTTCTAAATGGCCCTGTTATAGCCATCCAAATGCAAAAGTTCAACTTTTTTTCGATAATTATTGATCAAGAGAGTCCAGAGAATTGTCCTACACTGGTTTGGTTCTGATCGGGCAAAAATCCAGGGACTAGTTCGCAAAAGTAGGTTTTAAACATAATAACAAATATTTAATGAACGATTTGATTGACAGCAATAGTTCAAGAGGCAAAGTTGTTTAGTATGAGGAGACCTATCATATGATATGCATATTTTGTGGATGTGTGCAACACCACGTGATTACAGAGCCATTAAACTCGTTAGCGCCAACTAGTGGCCGATTTCTTTCAAAATTCTTACAGACCTCTAGGGCCATGAGTCAAACATGCCCACAGAGTTTCGTTCCGATCGGCCTCCGTTAACCTTGTCTAATAGGTGCTCAAATTTAATTGGCTGTGGCGGCCATGTTTTTTGACATACGCCAATTTCCTCATAGACATATATGGTACCTTGGACCAAGACACTGCATAACAATTTTCAAGTCAATCGGACTAATGGTCAAGTGGTCATAGCCTTTTTCATGTTATTATCATGTTATAGCGCCACCAAGTGGCCAATCGTCGCGATTGTTTTATCGTGACCAAAGACTGAGCCCATACATATGTGTACCAAGTTTGGTGAAGATATCTTATTTTGATCTAGAGTTATAGCCTTTTTAGTAAAATAGGCTCCGCCCTGAACGTCAATTTTTAAGCCCCTTAACGACCTTGAATCCAAATTATGACTTTTTTTCAATGATTATTAATATTCAGACTCCAGAGAACATTTTGGCACTGGTTTGGTTCCGATCGGACAAAAAACCTAGGACTAGTTTGCAAAAGTAGTTTTTTGACAAAATTCAAAATGGCGGAAAAATTTGCATACCGGAAATGAAATCGGAGATATACATTTTTTACGTCAGGTATTCAGCTTTCCAATGATATAAGACACTTGAGTCTACAACATACGGTCTAGGAGTTATGAGCAGTTTCGCGCAATTGATTGCTATAGCGCCACCTATAGGCCAATCGGGGTCATAATTTGATAACCTCTCCTCGATTTTTGTACTACCTATTGGCCAAGTTTCAAGTCTCTAGCCCTTACAGTTTGGTCTGCACGATGCGTTTTAGGTCTGAATAATAATAATAATAATTAAAGCTGCAAGCAGCATTTAGCGGGGTTCAAGCAGTTAAGGCCTTTAAGCACACAAGCATCAAAAGACATTAAGTTTTATTTAGCAAGCATTTAACAACTGCCATCATAGATGAAAAAGTCAATTTACAGCCTATACAGGCAGTTTACCATAGGAAATATATGGTTTTAAAGCGTTTTTACAGTTATAGTTAGAGTCTTCTTATAGTCTTGCCTGATCTCCACCACTTTTATTAGTAGTACTCAAAGTGTGCCCATACTGTATATATGTGTCAGATTTGTTGTAAATATGTAATTTTAATAAGGAGTTTAGACAATTATATTCAGTGGCGTAACGAACGAGCCAACACCGGGCCCTTAAGTAGGATTATCAAGGCAGGCCCCTTGATGACGCAATTGATGACGCAATGTCCGCGAGTAGGCTACCATGAATAGGGCAGGATATGATCATACACAGCATATAAGAGATGAGATTATTAACAAAATCATGAGTAGCCTACGCTCACCAAAAACACAACTAAAAAACAACAAAAAAACAATGGGGACAGCGCACTATAAAACATTGTTAGGCCTAGGTCCAAATACATAAAAAAGATGCTCTCTTACATTATAGTGGGATTTTCCGGGCTTTCCTATGTGCAACTGCAAAGTTGTCGATTAGATCAGGATTGTGCGCACAGGCAATAGGCTTGTTTGAGATGCGCCTTGCCTCGCCTGAAATGTATGCTAGAGTAGGCGGCTGCAGTGAGAGGAGGAGTGAAAAAAGCACAGGCAAGCCGGACAGTTCTCTCTACTCACAGTGGATCTGACACCTGCGAGATCAAAGATGGATATCACGGGATTCACGCGATTCACGCTCGTGCACAGTTTTGCTAATAAACTGGATGTAATTGAAGTTATGTTGCTTTTATATGAAAATAAATAAAATGAACAAGACACCCAAAGTACTTGTTATTTAATTCCATTCCAAATACATGTTTATCAATATTTCTTTCTTTAATACAGACATGTGTTTTTATTTATTTTATTTTTTTATAAAAAATAAATTGCATAACCCAAAGAGATCGCACTGTCAGATAGTTTGGGAATATTCACAAACAACATATACACATAAAACATGATATTAGAGTTTTAAAATCAAACATTTTAAAAGAGAACAATACATCACAGTTGTTTAAACCAATGAGCATTAAGCTGTGTCGTCAGCAAGTCGTTTCCCATCATGCTTTTGATCAGCGCAGTCGGTGGAGAGCAACTGC
Source organism: Gobio gobio (assembly GCF_949357685.1). Lineage (NCBI taxonomy): Eukaryota > Metazoa > Chordata > Actinopteri > Cypriniformes > Gobionidae > Gobio > Gobio gobio. The sequence continues at coordinate 20,975,610 of NC_137111.1, read as the reverse complement.
GTGCGACTGCAGAATCCGACACGTGCGCCTTGCGCTCGCGAGATATTTTTGACATACATCAGCATGACATCAGAGCAAGGCAGACCGCACTCGGACACATTTCTAACCGGCATGCATCTCGTGCCGATCACCGGTGATCGGTTCTGCGAAGATTTTGCTCATCTCAAACAAGCCTATTCTCAATTGACCCTTTGCAGGGAGTTTTATTGACAGGCGATCTGACTAATCATAATCCGCCATTTTGTCCAACAAAGCAGTCAGGAAAGTTAGTAGATTAACATAGGAGGATTTAAATTTGAAAAACAAAGTGTACTGACGTCTTAGCACTTTAAAACAACATTCCTTTTATGTTCATTCATGTTTATTTTAATGATATAAATTAACTAGAAGGAAGAGATGATCGGTTCACAAGCAGCTTTAACTGAGCCTCGAGTCTACAGCGATCTATCAGACACATTAAAGAGTCACAAAATGGTATTTATTGTTTAAATGTCTCTAAAAAATTACTACATTTGAAAGGTGAGACTTTGTTTCATATCAAAAGTACTCGTCTGTCAGCGCGCAGTCTTTTCTCTGATCCGCAATGTATTTTTCACTGCGTGAGAACTTGGTGTGGTGTGAGAGTGGCATCGCTTGTCAGACATAGCAACAGTAACTAAAGTGGGCGGGTCTTTGCGAACGGTCATTGACAGTATGGACGGGGATTCGCCAGTCTCAATTCAAAACAAATTTCATCACAATCCATCATTGTTCGTTTCAAACATGTGAGAGCATCAAAATGATCCATGGGTAAAATTGATTGGATTTAATAAATTTTTTTGTCAGTTTCTATCATAATTTTAACATTTTGGCATTATTGTTTAGCTATTTACCTATGTTTTCAAATTTCCTTTGTTTTTTTGTTGTTGTCTCGATCAGACTAACGGCTTTGAAGATAACCACAATTTTTTAAAGCTCTAAATGACACTTACAAAAACCATAAAGCGAAACCTGGCATGTTTGGTATTGTTGGACTCGGAAAGGATTCTTAGGAGGCCACTCCTGTGAAAAAAACACGAGCTTGAAACTTCTAAGGCTCCTTCAAGGCAAAGCCAATGACGTATACTGAGTTTTTTGAGATACACCAATATTCTCATAGACTATCATGGCACCCTGGACAAAGACACTGCATGCCAATTTTCAGTAGACTAACGGTTGGGTGCGCTTTTCATGATTTTTTTCACTGTTATAGCGCCACCAAGTGGCCAATTGTCACGATTTTTTTTCATGTCAACTCAGATTGAGCTTATGAACATGTGTCCCAAGTTTAGCAAAAATATCTCTTTCCGTTCACAAGTTATAACCATTGTATAGTACCACCTAGTGGCCAATTGTTGCGATTTTTTTCAAATGATCTCAGATTGAGCTCACAAAGATGTATCCCAGGTTTAGCAAAAAAAATCTCTTTCCGTTCACAATTTATAACCATTTTAGTAAAAATGGCCCTAGTGCCATCAAAGATTTTGGTTCCCCTTATCGACCGTTAATTAAAATTTTGAATTTTTTGGATGATTATTGATTGTCAGACTCCAGAGAATAGTCTTGCAGTGGTTTGGTTCCAATCGGGCCAAAAACCTAGGAGAATTCAGCAAAAATTGGTTTTTCAAAAAAATGCAATTTACTCGAAATTGGCGCCTGAAGAGCGAGCAAATCGGAGATAGCCATTTTGTCTGCCTTGAGCCAAGGATTCCAACGATATAAGACACTTGATCCTGGGACAAACAGTCTAAGAGTTATGAGCAATTTTGAACTTTTGGTTGCTGTAGCGCCACCTATGGGCCATTCGGGGTCATACTCTGATAGGTTGTCCCCAAACTGAGGCCTACCATCTGGCCAGGTTTCATGTCTCTAGGCCTTACGGTTTGGCCTGCACGATGCGTTTTACGAATCCTTACAATTACAATAGGGTTTCAGCATTTCATGCTTGAACCCCTAATAAGAATGAAGGCTTTTTGCCAGTTATAGCGCCACCTATGGTCCGATCTCCATGAAACTCTGCATGCTTCCTCACCATGTTCTGACACATATGCTCATCAATTTTGGTGAAGTTCTGAGTTTTCATTTGGGATGTATAGGCTTTTTAGTGTATTTTGCCACGCCCCTTTTCTAAATGACCCTGTTACAGCCACCCAAATGCCAAAGTTCAACTTTTTTTTGATAATTATGGATCGAGAGAGTCCAGAGAATTGTCCTAGACTGGTTCGGTTCCGATCGGGCAAAAAACCAGGGACTAGTTCGCAAAAGTAGGTTTTGGACAAAATTCGACATAGCAGAAAATTTTCCCTGCCTACATCCAAATCGGAGATAGCCATTTTGTCTGCCTTGAGCCAAGGATTCCAACGATATAAGACACTTGATCCTGGGACAAACAGTCTAAGAGTTATGAGCAATTTTGAACTTTTGGTTGCTGTAGCGCCACCTATGGGCCATTCGGGGTCATACTCTGATAGGTTGTCCCCAAACTGAGGCCTACCATCTGGCCAGGTTTCATGTCTCTAGGCCTTACGGTTTGGCCTGCACGATGCGTTTTACGAATCCTTACAATTACAATAGGGTTTCAGCATTTCATGCTTGAACCCCTAATAAGAATGAAGGCTTTTTGCCAGTTATAGCGCCACCTATGGTCCGATCTCCATGAAACTCTGCATGCTTCCTCACCATGTTCTGACACATATGCTCATCAATTTTGGTGAAGTTCTGAGTTTTCATTTGGGATGTATAGGCTTTGTAGTGTATTTTGCCACGCCCCTTTTCTAAATGACCCTGTTACAGCCACCCAAATGCCAAAGTTCAACTTTTTTTTGATAATTATGGATCGAGAGAGTCCAGAGAATTGTCCTAGACTGGTTCGGTTCCGATCGGGCAAAAAACCAGGGACTAGTTCGCAAAAGTAGGTTTTGGACAAAATTCGACATAGCAGAAAATTTTCCATGCCTACATCCAAATCGGAGATAGCCATTTTGTCTGCCTTGAGCCAAGGATTCCAACGATATAAGACACTTGATCCTGGGACAAACAGTCTAAGAGTTATGAGCAATTTTGAACTTTTGGTTGCTGTAGCGCCACCTATGGGCCATTCGGGGTCATACTCTGATAGGTTGTCCCCAAACTGAGGCCTACCATCTGGCCAGGTTTCATGTCTCTAGGCCTTACGGTTTGGCCTGCACGATGCGTTTTACGAATCCTTACAATTACAATAGGGTTTCAGCATTTCATGCTTGAACCCCTAATAAGAATGAAGGCTTTTTGCCAGTTATAGCGCCACCTATGGTCCGATCTCCATGAAACTCTGCATGCTTCCTCACCATGTTCTGACACATATGCTCATCAATTTTGGTGAAGTTCTGAGTTTTCATTTGGGATGTATAGGCTTTGTAGTGTATTTTGCCACGCCCCTTTTCTAAATGACCCTGTTACAGCCACCCAAATGCCAAAGTTCAACTTTTTTTGATAATTATGGATCGAGAGAGTCCAGAGAATTGTCCTAGACTGGTTCGGTTCCGATCGGGCAAAAAACCAGGGACTAGTTCGCAAAAGTAGGTTTTGGACAAAATTCGACTCGGAGATAGCCATTTTGTCTGCCTTGAGCCAAGGATTCCAACGATATAAGACACTTGATCCTGGGACAAACAGTCTAAGAGTTATGAGCAATTTTGAACTTTTGGTTGCTGTAGCGCCACCTATGGGCCATTCGGGGTCATACTCTGATAGGTTGTCCCCAAACTGAGGCCTACCATCTGGCCAGGTTTCATGTCTCTAGGCCTTACGGTTTGGCCTGCACGATGCGTTTTACGAATCCTTACAATTACAATAGGGTTTCAGCATTTCATGCTTGAACCCCTAATAAGAATGAAGGCTTTTTGCCAGTTTTAGCGCCACCTATGGTCCGATCTCCATGAAACTCTGCATGCTTCCTCACCATGTTCTGACACATATGCTCATCAATTTTGGTGAAGTTCTGAGTTTTCATTTGGGATGTATAGGCTTTTTAGTGTATTTTGCCACGCCCCTTTTCTAAATGACCCTGTTACAGCCACCCAAATGCCAAAGTTCAACTTTTTTTTGATAATTATGGATCGAGAGAGTCCAGAGAATTGTCCTAGACTGGTTCGGTTCCGATCGGGCAAAAAACCAGGGACTAGTTCGCAAAAGTAGGTTTTGGACAAAATTCGACATAGCAGAAAATTTTCCCTGCCTACATCCAAATCGGAGATAGCCATTTTGTCTGCCTTGAGCCAAGGATTCCAACGATATAAGACACTTGATCCTGGGACAAACAGTCTAAGAGTTATGAGCAATTTTGAACTTTTGGTTGCTGTAGCGCCACCTATGGGCCATTCGGGGTCATACTCTGATAGGTTGTCCCCAAACTGAGGCCTACCATCTGGCCAGGTTTCATGTCTCTAGGCCTTACGGTTTGGCCTGCACGATGCGTTTTACGAATCCTTACAATTACAATAGGGTTTCAGCATTTCATGCTTGAACCCCTAATAATTAAAGCTGCAAGCAGCATTTAGCGGGGTTCAAGCCTTTAAGGCCTTTAAGCACACAAGCATCAAAAGACATTAAGTTTTATTTAGCAAGATTTTAAACGCTGAAATAATAGATGGAAAATTCAATTTACAGGCAATTCACCATAGGAAACATGGTTTTAAAAGGTTTTTAACAGTTATAGCGCCACCTATGGTCCGATCTCTATAAAACGTTTAATGCTTGTTAAGGATCTAATCTCACACATGGCCACCAATTTTCGTGAAGTTTTGAGCTTTCCCTTAGAATTTATAGGCTTTTGAGGGTTTTTTGCCACGCCTCTTTTCGAAATGACCCTGTTATAGCCATCCAAATGCAAAAGTTAAACTTTTTTTGATAATTATTGATCTAGAGAGTCCAGAGAATTGTCCTAGACTGGTTTGGTTCCGATCGGGCAAAAAAACAGGGACTTATTTGCAAAAGTAGGTTTTTAACATAATCACAAATATTTAATGAACGATTTGATTGACAGCAATGCTTCTAGAGACAAAGTTGTTCAGTATGAGGAGATCTATCAAATTATATCAATATTGTGAGAATATGTGAAACATCACGTGATTACAGAGCCATAAAACTAATTGGCGCCTACTAGTGGCCAAATTCTTAAAAAATTATTACAGACCTCTAGGACCCTGAGTCAAACATGCTCGCCAACTTTTGTTCCGATCGGCCTCTGTTAACCTTGTCTAATAAGTGCTCACATTTCATTGGCCAATGGCGGCCATGTTTTTTGAGCTACGCCAATTTCCTTTATAGACATGCGTGGTACCTTGGACCAAGACACTGCATACCAACTTTCAAGTCAATCGGACTGGCAGTCGGGTGGTTATAGCCCTTTTCATGTTTTTTTATGTTATAGCGCCACCAAGTGTTCAATCCTCACAATTCTTTTTACCTTGACCAAAGACTCATCCCATACACAAGTGTACCAAGTTTGGTGAAGATATCTCATTTCGTTCCTGAGTTATAGCCCTTTTAGTAAAATAGGCTCTGAAACAGGCTTCAAACCAGTTGTTCCATTATGCATGGTTACACACACACACACACACACACACACACACACAATATTTTTGAGATATGTTATTGTGAAAATATCTTTTAATGGTCTATGAGCATGTCACATTTTTTTGTGAAATGCACCACGTTCTAGTATTATTTACTATGATTAACCATGTATCTATAACCATAGATCAATATTAGAGTGTAGTACAATAAAATGAACAGCGGGGGGCAGCAAAAGACCACATATTGGTCATTATTTTCATATGAACTCTGTCATTTTCACCTTTTTAACTGTTATAGAGGCAAATATTGTCCTATCTGTCTGAAAATTGTCATGCTTGTTTGGAGGCATATTACACATGTTCTGACTTGTTTTTAAGAATATCTGAGCATTCATTGAATAGATATAGGCATTTGGGGACACTTGGTCAAGGCCAGACACACACACACTTTTTTAATGCTATGGTCTATAATCATTTCACATAGCTCTTTGTAACTATTAATCAGATTTTTAAAAATGTATTCAGAAACATAGGACTACACACACACATTTTGTTGTAGTTACAGACATTTGAACTTTATGATGTTGCAGTAAACAAAATGTTTCCTGCAAGTCTCCTTCAAGATTCACATTTCTCAATGTGACAATTGTCAATAGTAATACTTAATAGATTAATTTTAACTAAATGTGATAGCAAATATTAAAATAGTGATTTATTTAAAGCTGAAAATGACTTGTATATCAATATTAGAGTGTAGTACAATAAAATGAACAGCGGGGGGCAGCAAACGACCACTTATTGGCTTAATATACCATTATTTTCATAATTTTCAGCTTTTTAACTGTTATAGAGGCAAATATGGTCCTATCTGTCTGAAAATTTTCATGCTTGTTTAGAGGCATAGTACACATGTTCTGACTTTTTTTTAAGAATATCTGAGCATTCATTGAATAGATATAGGCATTTGGGGACACTTGGTCAAGGCCACATCTTGAAATAACCCAGTTATAGCCATTCAGATGCAAAAGTTTAACTTTTTTTAAAAATAATTATTGCTCTAAAGAGTCCAGAGAATTGTACTGCCCTGGGTTGGTTCTGATCAGGTTGAAAAATCTATGACTAGTTTGCAAAAGTAGGTTATTAACATAATTGTGAATGTTTAAATAACGATTTGATTGACAGTATTGGTTCTTGAGGCAAAGTTGTTCAGTATGAGGAGATCTATCATAATTTATGCATATTATGTGGATGTTTTTAACCCCACCTGATTACAGAGATGGAGAATACCATTTACAGCCAATACAGGCATTTCACCATAGGAATACATGGTTTTCAAAGCTTTTTAACAGTTATAGCGCCACCTATGGTCCGATCTCCATGAAACTTTGCATGCTTTTTCAGCATGTTATGTTACATATACATAATAATTTTCGTGAAGTTTTGAGTTTTCCTTTAGGATTTATATGCTTTTGAGTGTATTTTGCTACGCCCCACTTCTAAATGACCCTGTTATAGGCATTCAAATGCAAAAGTTCAACTTTTTTTTGATAATTATTGATCTAGAGAGTCCAGAGAATTGTCCTAGACTGGTTTGTTTCCGATCAGACAAAAATCCAGAGACTAGTTCGCAAAAGTAGGTTTTAAACATAATCGCAAATATTTAATGAACGATTTGATTGACAGCAATGCTTTTAGAGGAAAAGTTGTTCAGTATGAGGAGCCCTATCATATGATGTGTATATTTGGTTGATGTGTGCAACACCACGTGATTACAGAGCCAAAAAACTCGTTGGCGCCAACTAGTGGCCGATTTCTTTCAAAATTTTTACAGACCTCTAAGTCCATGAGTCAAACATGCCCACCGAGTTTCATTCCGATCAGCCTCCGTTAACCTTGTCTTAGAGGTGCTCAAACTTCATTGGCCAATAGCAGCCATGTTTTTTGAGATACGCCAATGTCCTCATAGACATACATGGTACCTTGGACCAAGACACTGCATACCAATTTTCAAGTCAATCGGACTAGCGGTCGGGTCGTTATAGCCATTTTCATGTTTTTTTCGTGTTATAGCGCCACCAAGTGTTCAATCGTCGCGATTCTTTTATCGTGACCCAAGACTCAGTCCATACACATGTGAACAAAGTTTGGTAAAGATATCTCATTTTGTTCTTGAGTTATAGTCATTTTAGTAAAATAGGCTCCTCCCACAACGTTCGTTTTCCGCCCCTTAGCGATCGTGAATAGAAATTTCAACTTTTTTTCAATAATTATTGATATTCAGACTCCAGAGAACATTTCTGCACTGGTTTGGTTCCGATCGGGCAAAAATCCAGGGACTAGTTCGCAAAAGTAGTTTTTTGACAAAATTCAAAATGGCGGAAAATCTATAATGGCGGAAATGAAATCGGAGATATACATTTTTTACGTCAGGTATTCAGCTTTCCAATGATATAAGACACTTGAGTCTACGACATACGGTTTAGGAGTTATGAGCAGTTTTGCGCAATTGATTGCTATAGCGCCACCTATAGGCCAATCTGGCTCATAATTTGATAACCTCTCCTCGATTTTTGTACTACCATCTGACAAAGTTTCAAAGCTCCAGCTTCTACGGTTTGGGCTGCATGATGCGTTTTAGCGGAGAATAATAATAATAATAATAATAATAATAAAAATCAATACAATTACAATAGGGTTTCAGCACTTCGTGCTTGAACCCCTAATAATAATAATAATAAAAATCAGCACAAATACAATAGGTGTTCAGCACTTCGTGCTTGAACCCCTAATAAAAACCCTTACAATTACAATAGGGTTTCAGCACTTCGTGCTTGAACCCCTAATTAAAGCTGCGAGCAGCATTTAGCGGGGTTCAAGCCTTTAAGGCCTTTAAGCACACAAGCATCAAAAGACATTAAGTTTTATTTAGCAAGATTTTAAACACTGAAATAATAGATGGAAAACTCAAATTACAGGCAATATAGGCAATTTACCATAGGAAACATATGGTTTTTAACAATTATAGCGCCATCTATGGTCCGATCTCTATAAAGCTTTGTATGCTTGTTAAGGATCTAATGTCACACATGCCCACCAATTTTCGGGAAGTTTTGAGTTTTCCCTTAGAATTTATAGGCTATTGAGTGTGTTTTGCTACGTCCCTCTTCTAAATCACCCTGTTATAGTCATCTAAATGTAAAAGTTGAACTTTTTTTTGATAATTATTGATCTAGAGAGTCCAGAGAATTGTCCTAGACTGGTTTGGTTCCGATCGGGCAAAAAACCAGGGACTAGTTTGCAAAAGTAGGTTTTTAACATTATTGCAAATATTTAATGAACAATTTGATTGACAGCAATGGTTCTAGAGGCAAAGTTGTTCAATATGAGGAGATCTATCAATTGATATGCATATTTTGTGGATGTGTGCAACACCACGTTATTACAGAGCCATAGAACTCGTTAGCGCCAACTAGTGGCCGATTTCTTTCAAAATTCTTACATACCTCTAGGGCCATGAGTCAAACATACCCATTGAGTTTCGTTCTGATCGGCCTCCGTTAACCTTGTCTAATAGGTGCTCATATTTAATTGGCTGTGGCGGCCATGTTTTTTGAGATACGCCAATGTCCTCATAGACATAGATGGTACCTTGGACCAAGACACTGCATACCAATTTTCAAGTCAATCGGACTAGCGGTCGGGTGGTTATAGCCATTTTCATGTTTTTTTCGTGTTATAGCGCCACCAAGTGTTCAATCGTCGCGATTTTTTTATCATGACCACAAATTGAGGTCTTACACATGTGTACCAAGTTTGATGATGATATCTCATTTTGTTCTTGAGTTATAGCCATTTTAGTAAAATAGGCTCCTCCCACAACAATCGTTTTCCGCCCCTTAGCGACCGTGAATAGAAATTTCAACTTTTTTTCAATAATTATTGATAATCAGACTCCAGAGAACATTTCTGCACTGGTTTGGTTCCGATCAATCAAAAAACCTAGGACTAGTTTGAAAAAGTAGTTTTTTGACAAAATTCAAAATGGCGGAAAATCTATCATGGCGGAAATGAAATCGGAGATATACGTTGTGTTCGTCATAGACTCACCTTTCCAATGATATAAGACACTTGAGTCTACGACATAGGGTTTAGGAGTTATGAGCCATTTCGCGCTTTTGATTGCTGTAGCGCCACCTATTGGCCAATCGGGTTCATTCTCTGACAACATTAGCCTCGATTTTTGTACCACCATCTGATAAAGTTTCAAGTCTCTAGCATTTACGCTTTGGTCTGCACGATCACAGTTTAAATATGATTGAACAATATTAGTTTAGAGGATAAGCCAATGAGTGGTCTTCTGCTGCCATCTGGTGGCAATTTTAGGTAATACGCCATAATATATTTGAAATAAATTAATTTGACAAAATATAATTGTAAATATTGTAATAGTGACTTTATAATGTCTAAATAGGAATTGTAGAACATGATAAGTAAATAGTATGACAAAATGACCATTTAAGCCCAGCAGGTGGCAGCAGAGAACCACTCATTGGCTCATTTTCATTTTAAATGTCTGTTTTTCATTTAATGGGCACATTTCCAAGTTAATGTCTTCAAACATGCTTAGCTCAAATGTACATTTTGTTGGAGATATAGATATTTGAAATAAATGATGGGTAACAAATAGCTTATTCCAGGTTTTCCCCTTTAAAATATATTTTCAGGCATTATTTTAATTGTAATTTAATAATTATTGTAAAAACATTAATCAAATGAACAAATTAATTGATAAACATTGACAAAATGTCATTTGCAACATTTATTATAATGATTTTATAAAGTTTAAATATGCTTAGTAAGCAGAATGAACCAATGAGTGGTCTTCTGCTGCCATCTGGTGGCAATTTTAGGTAATAAGTTTTTAACATAATTGTGAATAAATAAATAACAATTTGATTGACAGTATTGGTTCTTGAGGCAAAGTTGTTCAGTATGAGGAGATCTATCATAATTTCTGCATATTATGTGGATGTTTTTTACCCCACCTGATTACAGAGATGGAAAATACCATTTACAGCCAATACAGGCAATTCACCATAGGGAATACATGGTTTTCCAAGCTTTTTAACAGTTATAGCGCCACCTATGGTCCGATCTCCATGAAACTCTGCATGCTTCTTCAGCATTTTATGTCACATATACATAACAAGTTTCGTGAAGTTTTGAGTTTTCCTTTAGGATTTATAGGCTTTTGAGTGTATTTAGCTACGCCCCTCTTCTAAATGACCCTGTTATAGCCATCTAAATGCAAAAGTTCAACTTTTTTTCGATAATTATTGATCTAGAGAGTCCAGAGAATTGTTCTAGACTAGTTTGGTTCCAATCGGGCAAAAATCCAGGGACTAGTTTGAAAAAGTAGTTTTTAAACATAATTGCAAATATTGAATGAACGGTTTGATTGACAGATATGCTTCTAGAGGCAAAGTTGTTCAGCATGAGGAGACCTATCATATGATATGTATATTTGGTTGATGTGTGCAACACCACGTGATTACAGAGCCATAAAACTCGTTAGCGCCAACTAGTGGCCGATTTCTTTCAAAATTCTTACAGACCTCTAGGGCCGTGAGTCAAAGATGCCCACCAAGTTTCATTCCGATCGGCCTCCGTTAACCTTGTCTTAGAGGTGCTCAAATTTCATTAGCCGATAGCAGCCATGTTTTTTGAGATACGCCAATGCCCTCATAGACATATATGGGACCTTGGACCAAGACACTGCATACCAATTTTCAAGTCAATCGGACTAGCGGTCGGGTGGTTATAGCCATTTTCATGTTTTTTTCGTGTTATAGCGCCACCAAGTGTTCAATCGTCGCGATTTTTTTATCGTGACCAAAAACTCAGCCCATACACATGTGTACCAAGTTTGGTAAAGATATCTAATTTTTTTCTTGAGTTATAGCCATTTTAGTAAAATAGGCTCCTCCCACAACATTCGTTTTCCGCCCCTTTGCGACCGTGAATCGAAATTTCTACTTTTTTTCAATAATTATTGATATTCAGATTCCAGAGAACATTTCTGCACTGGTTTGGTTCCGATCGGGCAAAAATCCAGGGACTAGTTCGCAAAAGTAGTTTTTTGACAAAATTCAAAATGGCGGAAAATCTATTATGACGGAAATGAAATCGGAGATATACGTTTTGTTCGTCAGGGACTCACCTTTCCAATGATATAAGACAATTGAGTCTACGACATACGGTTTAGGAGTTATGAGCAGTTTCGCGCAATTGATTGCTATAGCGCCACCTATAGGCCAATCTGGCTCATAATTTGATAACCTCTCCTCGATTTTTGTACTACCATCTGACAAAGTTTCAAAGCTCCAGCACTTACGGTTTGGGCTGCACGATGCGTTTTATGGCAGAATAATAATAATAATAATAATAATAATTAAAGCTGCAAGCAGCATTTAGCGGGGTTCAAGCCTTTAAGGCCTTTAAGCACACAAGCATCAAAAGACATTTAGTTTTATTTAGCAAGATTTTAAACACTGAAAAAATAGATGGAAAAGTCAATTTTCAGGCAATATAGGCAATTTACCATAGGAAACATATGGTTTTAAAAGGTTATTAACAGTTATAGCGCCATCTATGGTCCGAGCTCTATAAAACTTTGCAAGCTTGTTAAGGATCTAATGTCACATATGCCCACCAATTTTCGTAAAGTTTTGAGTTTTCCCTTAGAATTTATAGGCTTTTGAGTGTATTTTGCCACGCCTCTTTTCTAAATGACCCTGTTATAGCCATCCAAATGCAAAAGTTCAACTTTTTTGATAATTATTGATCTAGAGAGTCCAGAGAATTGTCCTAGACTTGTTTGGTTCCGATCGGGCAAAAAAACAGGGCCTAGTTTGCAAAAGTAGGTTTCTAACATAATCCTGAATATTTAATGAACGATTTGATTGACAGCAATGTTTCTAGAGATAAAGTTGTTCAGTATGAGAAGATCTATCAAATGATATAAATATTGTGGGAATATGTGAAACATCCAAGATTACAGAGCCGTAAAACTCATTGGCGCCTACTAGTGGCCAATTTCTTAAAAAAATATTACAGACCTCTAGGACCATGAGTCAAACATGCTCACAAAGTTTTGTTCCGATCGACCTCCGTTAATCTTGTCTAATAGGTGCTCAAATTTCATTGGCCAATGGCGGCCATGTTTTTTGAGCTATGCCAATTTCCTCATAGACATGCATGGTACCTTGGACCAAGACACTGCATACCAACTTTCAAGTCAATCGGACTAGCAGTCAGGTGGTTATAGCCCTATTCATGTTTTTTTCATGTTATAGCGCCACCAAGTGTTCAATCCTCACAATTATTTTTACCGTGACCAAAGACTCAGCCCATACACATGTGTACAAAGTTTGGTGAAGATATCTCATTTCGTTCTTGAGTTATAGCCCTTTTAGTAAAATAGGCTCTGAAACAGGCTTCAAACCAGTTGTTCCATTATGCATGCTTACACACACACACACACACACACACATTTTTTTTAATGCTATGGTCTATAATCATTTCACATAGATCTTTGTAACTATTAATCAGATTATTAAAAGTGTATTCAGAAACATTGGACTACACACAAATTATGTTGTAGATACAGATTATAACTATATGATGTTGCAGTAAACATAACAAAATTCCTGCAAGTCTCCTTCAAGATTCACATTTCTCAATGTGACACAATTGTCAGTAGTAATACTTAATAGATTAATTTTGACTACATGTGATGTAAACGTTTAAATAGTGATTTTTTAAAAGTCTAAATATGACTTATAGATCAATTTTTGTGTGTGTAGTACAATAAAATGAACAGCGGGGGGCAGCAAACGACCACTTATTGGCTTATTATAACCAAGACTAAGCCCATACACATGTGTACCAAGTTTGGTGAAGATATCTCATTTTGTTCTTGAGTTATAGCCATTTTAGTAAAATAGGCTCCTCCCACAACATTCGTTTAACATATTAGTTTTGTTCATCATGGACTCACCTTTCTAATGATACAAGACACTTGAGTCTACGACATACGGTTTAGGAGTTATGAGCAGTTAAATATGACTTAGAGATCAATTATTTTGTGTGTAGTACAATAAAATGAACAGCGGGGGGCAGCAAACGACCACTTATTGGCTTAATATACCATTATTTTGATATGAACTCTGTAATTTTCACCTTTTTAACTGTTATAGAGGCAAATATTGTCCGATCTGTCTGAAATTTTTCATGCTTGTTAAGAGGCATAGGATACATGTACTGACTTGTTTTTAAGTAGATCTGAGCATTCATTGAATAGATATAGGCATTTGGAGACACTTGGTCAAGGCCACATCTTGAAATTACCCTGTTATAACCATTCAGATGCAAAAGTTTAACTTTTTTTTATAATTATTGCTCTAAAGAGTCCAGAGAATTGTACTGCACTGGTTTGGTTCTGATCAGGTCGAAAAATCTATTACTAGTTTGCAAAAAGAGGTTTTTAACATATATAACATAACATATGTAACATATACAAATATTTAATGAACGATTTGATTGACAGTATTGGTTCTTGAGGCAAAGTTGTTTAGCATGAGGAGATCTATCATAATATATGCATATTATGTGGATGTTTTTAACCCCACCTGATTACAGAGATGGAAAATACCATTTACAGCCAATACAGGCAATTCATCATAGGGAATACATGGTTTTCAAAGCTTTTTAACAGTTATAGCGCCACCTATGGTCCAATCTCCATGAAACTTTGCACACTTCTTCAGCATGTTATGTCACATATACATAACAATTTTAGTGACGTTTTGAGTTTTCCATTAAGATTTATAGGCTATTGAGTGTATTTTGCTACATCCCTCTTCTAAATGACACTGTTATAGCCATCTAAATGCAAAAGTTGGACTTTTTTTTGATAATTATTGATCTAGAGCGTCCAAAGAATTGTCCTAGACTGGTTTGGTTCTGATCGGGCAAAAAACCAGGGACTAGTTTGCAAAAGTAGGTTTTTAACATAATTGCAAATATTTAATGAACAATTGGATTAACAGCAATGGTTCCAGAGGCAAAGTTGTTCAATATGAGGAGGTCTATCAAACGATATGCATATTTTGTGGATGTGTTAAACACCACGTGATTACAGTGCCATAAAACTTGTTAGCGCCAACTAGTGGCCGATTTCTTTCAAAATTCTTATAGACCTCTAAGGCCATAAGTCAAACATACCCATCGAGTTTCGTTCTGATCGGCCTCCGTTAACCTTGTCTAATAGGTGCTCAAATTTAATTGGCCTTGGCGGCCATGTTTTTTGAGATACGCCAATGTCCTCATAGACATACATGGTACCTTGGACCAAGACACTGCATACCAATTTTCAAGTCAATCGGACTAGCGGTCGGGTGGTTATAGCCATTTTCATGTTTTTTTTGTGTTATAGCGCCACCAAGTGTTCAATCATCGCGGTTTTTTTATCGTGACCAAAAACGGAGCCCATACACATGTGTACCAAGTTTGGTGAAGATATCTCATTTTGTTCTTGAGTTATAGCCATTTTAGTAAAATAGGCTCCTCCCACAACATTCCTTTTCCGCCCCTTAGCAACCGTGAATAGAAATTTCAACTTTTTTTCGATAATTATTGATATTCAGACTCCAGAGAACATTTCTGCACTGGTTTGGTTCCGATCGGGCAAAAAACCTAGGACTAGTTCGCAAAAGTAGTTTTTTGACAAAATTCAAAATGGCGGAAAATCTATCATGGCGCAAATGAAATCGGAGATATACTTTTTGTTCGTCATGGACTCACCTTTCCAATGATATAAGACACTTGAGTCTACGACATACGGTTTAGGAGTTATGAGCAGTTTCGCGCAATTGATTGCTATAGCGCCACCTATAGGCCAATCTGGCTCATAATTTGATAACCTCTCCTCGATTTGTGTACTACCATCTGACAAAGTTTCAAAGTTCCAGCCCTTACGGTTTGGGCTGCACGATGCGTTTTAGCGGAGAATAATAATAATAATAATAATAATTAAAGCTGCAAGCAGCATTTAGCGGGGTTCAAGCCTTTAAGGCCTTTAAGCACACAAACATCAAAAGACATTAATTTTTATTTAGCAAGATTTTAAACACTGAAATAATAGATGGAAAATACCATTTACAGTCAATACAGGCAATTTACAATAGGAAATACGTGGTTTTAAAAGGCTTTTAACAGTTATAGCGTCACCTATGGTCCGATTTCCATAAAACTTTGCATGCTTGTTAAAGATGTTATCTTACATATGCAAAAACAATTTTCGTGAAGTTTTGAGTTTTCCCTTAGAATTTATAGGCTTTTGAGTGTATGTTGCCACACCTCTTTTCTAAATGACCCTGTAATAGCCATTCAAATGCAAAAGTTCAACTTTTTTTCAATAATTATTGATCTAGAGAGTCCAGAGAATTATCCTAGACTAGTTTGGTTCCAATCGGGCAAAAAACCAGGGACTAGTTCGCAAAAGTAGGTTTTGAACATACTCAGGAATATTTAATGAACATATTAATTGACAGCAACAGTTCTAGAGAAAAAGTTGTTTGGTATGAGGAGATCTATCAAATGATATGCATATTTCGTGGATGTGTGCAACACCACGTGATTACAGAGCCGTAAAACTCGTTAGCGCCAACTAGTGGCCGATTTCTTTCAAAATTCTTACAGACCTCTAGGGCCATGAGACTTGTCTAATAGGTGCTCAAATTTAATTGGCTCTGGCAGCCATGTTTTTTAAGATACGCCAATGTCCTCATAGACATACTTGGTACCTTGGACCAAGACACTGCATACCAATTTTCAAGTCAATCGGACCAGCGGTCAGGTGGTTAAAGCCATTTTGATGTTTTTTCACGTTATTGTGCCACCAAGTGTTAAATCGTCGCGATTTTTTTATCGTGACCAAAGACTCAGCCTATACACATGTGTACCAAGTTTGGTGAAGATATCTCATTTTGTTCCTGAGTTATAGCCCTTTTAGTAAATAGGCTCCCCCCTGAACGATTATTTTTACGCTCCTTAACAACCGTGAATATAAATTTCGACTTTTTTTGATAATTATTGATAATCTGACTCCAGAGAACATTTTGACACTGGTTTGGTTCCGATCCGGCAAAAAACCTAGGACTAGTTTGCAAAAGTAGTTGTTTGACAAAATGCAAAATGGCGGAAAATCTATCATGGCGGAAATGAAATCGGAGATATACGTTTTATTCGTCATGGACTCACCTTTCCAATGATATAAGACACTTGAGTCTACGACATACGGTTTAGGAGTTATGAGCCATTTCGCCCTTTTGATTGCTGTAGCGCCACCTATTGGCCAATCAAGTTCATACTCTGACAACATTAGCCTCGATTTTTGTACTACCATCTGATAAAGTTTCAAGTCTCTAGCATTTACGCTTTGGTCTGCACGATCACAGTTTAAATATGATTGAACAATATTAGTTTAGAGGATAAGCCAATGAGTGGTCTTCTGCTGCCATCTGGTGGCAATTTTAGGTAATACGCCATAATATATTTGAAATAAATTAATTTGACAAAATGTAATTGTAAATATTGTAATAGTGACTTTATAATGTCTAAATAGGAATTATAGAACATGATAAGTAAATAGAATGACAAAATGACCATTTAAGCCCAGCAGGTGGCAGCAGAGAACCACTCATTGGCTCATTTTCATTTTAAATGTCTGTTTTTCATTTAATTGGCACATTTTCCAAGTTAATGTCTTCAGACGTGCTTAACTCACATGCACATTTTGTTGGAGATATAGATATTTGAAATAAATGATGGGTAACAAATAGCTTATTCCAGGTTTTCCCCTTTAAAACATATTTTCAGGCATTATTTTAATTGTAATTTAATAATTATTGTAAAAACATTAATCAAATGAACAAATTAATTGATAAACATTGACAAAATGTCATTTGCAACATTTATTATAATGATTTTATAAAGTTTAAATATGCTTAGTAAGCAGAATGAACCAATGAGTGGTCTTCTGCTGCCATCTGGTGGCAATTTTAGGTAATACGTTTTTAACATAATTGTGAATAAATAAATAACAATTTGATTGACAGTATTGGTTCTTGAGGCAAAGTTGTTCAGTATGAAGAGATCTATCATAATTTCTGCACATTATGTGGATGTTTTTTACCCCACCTGATTACAGAGATAGAAAATACCATTTACAGCCAATACAGGCAATTCACCATAGGGAATACATGGTTTTCAAAGCTTTTTAACAGTTATAGCGCAACCTATGGTCCGATCTCCATAAAACTTTGCATGCTTCTTCAGCATGTTATGTCACATATACATAACAATTTTCGTGAAGTTTTGAGTTTTCCTTTAGGATTTATAAGCTGTATAGTGTATTTTGCTACGCCCCTCTTCTAAATGACCCTGTTATAGCCATCCAAATGCAAAAGTTCAATTTTTTTTCAATAATTATTAATCTAGAGAGTCCAGAGAATTGTCCTAGACTGGTTTGGTTCCGATCAGGCAAAAATCCAGGGACTAGTTCGCAAAAGTAGGTTTTAAACATAATTGCAAATATTTAATGAACGCTTTGATTGACAGCAATGCTTCTAGAGGCAAAGTTATTCAGCATGAGGAGACCTATCAAATGATATGTATATTTGGTTTATGTGTGCAACACCACGTGATTACAGGGCCATAAAACTCGTTAGCGCCAACTAGAGGCCGATTTCTTTCAAAATTCTTACAGACCTCTAGGGCCATGAGTCAAACATGCCCACCGAGTTTCATTCCGATCGGCCTCCGTTAACCTTGTCTTAGAGGTGCTCAAACTTCATTAGCCGATAGCGGCCATGTTTTTTGAGATACGCCAATGTCCTCATAGACATATATGGTACCTTGGACCAAGACACTGCATACCAATTTTCAAGTCAATTGGACTAGCGGTCGGGTGGTTATAGCCATTTTCATGTTTTTTTTGTGTTATAGCGCCACCAAGTGTTCAATCGTCGTGATTGTTTTATCGTGACCAAAGACTCAGCCCATACACATGTGTACCAAGTTTGGTAAAGATATCTCATTTTGTTCTTGAGTTATAGCCATTTTAGTAAAATAGGCTCCTCCCACAACATTCGTTTTCCGCACCTTAGCAACCGTGAATCGAAATTTCAACTTTTTTTCGATAATTATTGATATTCAGACTCCAGAGAACATTTCTGCACTGGTTTGGTTCCGATCGGGTTAAAATCCAGGGACTAGTTCGCAAAAGTAGTTTTTCAACAAAATTCAAAATGACGGAAAAATTTGCCTACCGGAAATGAAATCGGAGATATACATTATTTACGTCAGGTATTCAGCTTTCCAATGATATAAGACACTTGAGTCTATGACTTACGGTTTAGGAGTTATGAGCAGTTTCGCGCAATTGATTGCTATAGCGCCACCTATAGGCCAATTTGGCTCATAATTTGATAACCTCTCCTCGATTTTTGGGCTACCATCTGACAAAGTTTCAATGCTCCAGCCTTTACGGTTTGGGCTGCACGATGCGTTTTAGCGGAGAATAATAATAATAAAAACCCTTACAATTACAATAGGGTTTCAGCACTTCGTGCTTGAACCCCTAATAATAAAAATCAATACAATTACAATAGGGTTTCAGCACTTCGTGCTTGAACCCCTAATAAAAATCAGCACAAATACAATAGGTGTTCAGCACTTCGTGCTTGAACCCCTAATCAGTACAATTACAATAGGGTTTCAGCACTTCGTGCTTGAACCCCTAATAAAAAATGTCAACAATTCTGTGTTTTTCTGTCAATATGGGGTGCTGTGTATACATTAATGAGAAAAAAAAATAACTTAAATGATTTTAGCAAATGGCTGCAATTTAACAAAGAGTGAAACAATTTTTTACTCTGTGATAATTCTGGGATGGCAAGCATTGAGAATTTTCTCAGCACCCCGGTATCCGCTTCTGCATAACGTCTCATAAAAGCAAATGTTGAGCTTTACCGCGCATCATGCTTTAGATAGAAGATAGCACATGAGTTTGTTACTTTGTACCACTGCTATATAATGCTGCAGACGGAATGACCTAAGAAAACGGAAACTGCTTGCTTGGGAAACCATATTCAGTTCAGGAGAATTATGGCAAGCCGTTTTAGCTTTAATTGTTCCCAGCGCTACTCGTCGTAGGCTAATTGCATTTTTACTAGAAAGAATTCCAATGACAGAGCTCTATAATTGTTTTCCATAGGCATTCCATAGGCATTCCATAGGCCTGTATGAATGTTTGGGCTGTTGGAGAAAAAAAAATTTAATTACACAAATTAAAATGATAACAACACAATGAACTATAACTGTGTAAAAACAGCCATCTTAAGGTAGCCATACAAGTTAAGGATACGCTCTTAATAGTTAACTATTATAGCTATGTTAAGGCCAATTTATACTTCTGCGTCGAGTGCACGCAGAGGGTACGGCGTACCCTACGCATAGACGCGTTGGATACGCCGTACCCTACGCCGTAGCCTGACGCGCACCTCTCCAAAAATGTAACAACGCGTCAATTCTACGCGGACCGCAAGCGCTGTGATTGGTCTGCCAGAACCCTTCCCTCAGGTCATTAAATAAATAAAAAATCTGCGATAGGAGTGTGTGTGTGTGTGTCAAGAAATTGGATGATAGTTCCTTACGACTGCTATAACACAATATTTTGCAGTCCAGCGATTCTTTACGGTAGTAAATAAATACATAGATCCGCTGAGTATAGTTTATTTATTTTCTCATTAAAACCAAAGATGTTAATCAGTGATTGTATATCAAGAACAGGGACACATTAGGGTATATTTCGTGAATGAAGTCTCCGCAACAACAATCGATTGCTCGAGCCACCGCTGCTGAAAACAGCGGCCACGAGCTCTGCATGATTTCACAAACACATTCCAGCGCCAGATCGCCTTATTTAACTTTACTAATCAACTAGAGATGCTTAATTTGTATTAGATACAACAACTCAAGCTGCAAGAAAAGCCGCTCTCTCACTGCTGCTGATACTCCGACATGAAGGCACACATTCTACACAACAAACTGCAGTCTGCTTCTTCTTCGGCTGTTGTCTTGATTACACCAACATGCCCGAGGACACTGCCCACTAGCGTCTGCATGTGGAATTGCATATTGACGCAGACAACAGCGCAGAAGTATAAATGCTCACGACGGCGTCGGCTACGCGCGTAGCCTACGGCGTACACTACGGCGTACTCTCGACGCAGAAGTATAAATGGGCCTTTACGCTCCCTCGCCACCTTGTACTTGGTCCATTTTGATTACTATTACTGCTATAGAAATAAAACAACCCTGTTGTAATGTCACAGTGTAACTATTAGCAATTTTTCCCCCGCCTGTCTATTTATACCTGTCAGATGAATATTCATGAGGAAGGATTATCATAATGAGATGGCACTGAATAGTGACTACAATGCAGTTGTTACTACTAGCTATAGGGCTCTCTAATTCAATTCTTACTTGTAACAATTCAGTTAGAGAGCTAGTAAGAATTCAATTGTAGAGCTCAGTAATTAAAAATGAATGGAATTCAATTTAGACATAAAACATTTATTTGTAGAGCTCTCATAACTGTTACAAGTAAGAATTAAATTAGAGAGCTCTACAATTAAATTCTTACTAGTGACAATTACAATTAGAGAGCTCTTTAATTCAATTCTTACTAGTAACAATTATGAGAGCTCTACAAATAAATTTTTACCATTGAAAAATGCAATTGTGACTAGTAACACTGGAAACAATTTAAGCTAAACGGCTTGCCATAGAGTTCAGTTCCCCTGTTTCCCCTTCAGTGTGCATGCGCAGCATCCAGATGGAAATCATGACCTCACGGTTTTTTTTTTATTTATAAGCTCCGTTGAGCAGGTCATATTACTGCCCTCCACAGGTCAATGTTTATCCTTATCACTGTGTCCAAACAAAGATAAAAAGAAGAAAAAAAAAAAACAACAGAAAAAGCCTCAACTTAAAAGTCCTGCCAGTTTAACAATTTACCCTACACTCTGAGAAATACAGTACAAAATTGTACCTTTTAAGGTACAAGTGGCCATCACTGGGGTGGTACCCTTAAGGGTACATTTTTGTACCTCTAAGTCAGGGGTATAGGCAAGTTCGGTCCTAGACAGCTGATGTCCTTCAGAGCTCCAACCCTAAGCCACCACAGTATAAAACTCATGGCTCCCTGCATGCATTGCAGCATTAGGTATGGCCAGTAGCTTTTGGACAGTTCATGCTGTTTGGATATCATTGGGAGCACTTTAAAAATGCTTGTTCTGATGAGAGGAGGTCCAACAAAGAGAAGCAAATATACAGAGGTTTATTGGACCGTGTTCAAAGTCCTGAATTTCTTGGTGACCTTGGGCTCATGTATGACACACTCCATGAACTAAGTGTGCTGTCACAGGAGCTTCAGGCTCGGTCTATAACTCTCCTCAGAGCAGAGCATCTGCTGAAACGCAGATGAATCAGGGTGATACATTCATTTAAAGAGAGTCCAGGTGAGAAATATGGTGAGGCTTTAGAAGCAAAAGAGAGTGGGGTGTATCGATCTATAGCCTTGAAAAGAAATACACTGTAAAAAAAATTCAGGTCTCCAATTGAAAATGTTCTAGTGACCGATCACAACTAAATTTTTCAGTTGGCCAAACTGAAATTCTATGACTTGATGCAATTTATTGGGACTACAAAAATTCTGTCATCATTTACTCACCCTCAAGTTATTCCAAACCTGTATGAGTTTCTTTGTTCTGCTGAACACAAAAGAAGATATTTTAAAGAATGTTTGTTACCAAGCAGATAGAGCAACCATTGACTACCATAAGGAAAACAATACTATGGTAGTCAATCGTAGCTTTATCTGCTTTGTTACAAACATTCTTTAAAATATCTTCTTTTGTGTTCAGCAGAACAAAGAAACTCATACAGGGTTGGAACAGCTTGAACAACTTAGGGTGAGTAAATGATGACAGAATTTTCATTTTTGGGTGAACTATCCCTTTAAGAGTGAATTTCATGTCTCGTCATTCAATGTAATATCAGACAACGAACTAAGCAGTATGTTTCAGAATATGGATTGTATTCTAAATGTGTTTTTACATCATTATTATTTTTAGATAAAGGTTAAATACTAGTGAAAATGATATATATATATATATATATGAGTGTAAATGTTGAATATGAAAAATGTTTAGAGTTGTTAATGCTAATATTTAGTCATTACTATGCAAAAGTTATACATGTGTTGACCATGTAATATGCTGCACAGTTGTAAGATGCATAATTTTATTGATTTGTCTCGTAGTAAATGCAGAGACGAGAAGCCATCATCAGCGTTCCTCTCTTAATTTTTCTTCCTTATTTTCAGGAGTACTACATCAGCACAGCAGAGTGTGAGAGGAACTTTAGCCTTATGAACAATATAAGTGCAGGGAAAAGGTACTTATTTACAAAAAGGAACATAAACACAAAACAAAACCCACAATGGGGCAAAACACAATCCAAATAACAATAGAACTTAAACATACCAAATGAATAAAAAAATAAAATAAAAAAAATAAAAATAATTTACAGGAAACCGGGAGACATAGACAAGACAACGATCTCACAAAGACTGAACACACAAAAGGAACTTATAAAGGGCAAGAAATAAGGAGGGAACAGGTGGGAGAAATCAAACACTAATCAGATAACAAGGGGGAGGGATCAGACAGAGACACAAGCAATTAGCCCAAAATAACAAAACACCACATGTGCTCAATGAGACAGGACAGACATGTGACATAACCCCCTCCCTACGGAGCGGCTACCAGACGCTCCACCAGGCCAGGGCGGAGCGGGAGGGACAGACCGGGGCGGGGCGCGGGGCGCGGGGCGCAGGGCGGGGCGGGTGGGACAGACCAGGGCGGGACGGGGGAAACAAAAAGTTCAGGTGGCCAGGGCAGCCCGCGGAGTTCAGGCGGCCAGGGCGGCACACGGAGTTCAGGCTGCCAGGGCGGCAGGCGGAGTTCAGGCGGCCAAGGCGGCCCGCGGAGTTCAGGCGGCCAGGGCGGCCCGCGGAGTTCAGGCGGCCCGGGCGGCACGCAGAGTTCAGGCGGCCAGGGCGGCGCGGGCCGAGCAGGGCGCCAAGGCGGCGCGGGAAGAGCAGGGCGCCAAGGCCGCGCAGTCAGAGCAGGG
The DNA here is from genome assembly GCF_949357685.1 of Gobio gobio. Lineage (NCBI taxonomy): Eukaryota > Metazoa > Chordata > Actinopteri > Cypriniformes > Gobionidae > Gobio > Gobio gobio. The sequence goes on along the minus strand of NC_137111.1, from coordinate 20,951,716 downwards.
CGCCTGGGCGGAACAGCCTTTCTCCTCCTCCTCCTCCGTTTCGGAACAGGGACCACCGAAACACGGACCACCGGAACACGGACCGACGGAACAGGGACCACCGGAACACAATCCGCCGGAACTGGGACCACCGGAACACGATCCACCGGAACTGGGACCACCGGAACACGATCCACTGGAACAGGGACCACCGGAGCAGGCATGGAGGGAGCCTTTCGCCTCCTCCTCCGTTTCAAAACAGAGGTCACCGGAACTGGGTCCATCGGAACAGGGACCACCGGAACTGGGACCACCGGAACACGATCCACCGGAACTGGGACCACCGGAACACGATCCACTGGAACTGGGACCACCGGAGTGCTCTCCCCAGCAGCCTTCTCCTGCTGGCGAGCAAGAAACTCCACCATAGCCTCAAATCCCAGCTCGTCACATGCCCTCATGACCACCCAGTCCACAGGCTCGTCAAGGGCATAGTTTAAAAGATCCTTTCGAGCCGCTTGGCTAAGCTCCAACCCTTCTGCAGCGCTACTGAACCTCAGGGCAAACTCTCTAATACCCCTGCTGTCGGAGAGAGGCCAAAACCTCGAATTTGAGCATACGCTCAAAAAGAGGACAGGTGAGAGTTTGCCCTGAGTTCTTCCTCTGCTGAGTCCTCATGTTGGTGAGATCGTTCTGTCACGTCGCAAACAAAGAAACTGGTGCAAGGACTCAAGTGCAGGGAAAAGGTATTTATTTACAAAAAGGAACATAAACACAAAACAAAACCCACAATGGGGCAAAACACAATCCAAATAACAACTAGAACTTAAACATACCAAAAGGGGAAAATCACAGGAAACCGGGAGACATAGACAAGACAACGATCTCACAAAGACTGAACACACAAAATGAACTTATAAAGGGCAAAAAATAAGGAGGGAACAGGTGGGAGAAATCAAACACTAATCAGATAACAAGGGGGAGGGATCAGACAGAGACACAAGCAATTAGCCCAAAATAACAAAACACTCAATGTGCTCAATGAGACCGGACAGACATGTGACACTTTGGCGATCCTAACCGCTGATTCGACTCACTGATTCATAACGCTTCAAAGCTTCATGATGCTGTGTTTTGAAATCGGTCATCACTATATAAGTCGTTATTTAGGGTTTTTTTGCGCACAAAAACTATTCTCGTCGCTTCATAAAGTTATTGTAGAACCACTGAAGTGAGATGGACTTTGTAACAACGTCTTGTATACCTCTTATGGGTCTTGAGAGTGTACCGTGCATTGTGCCAATGGAGGCCTTTCTGAGCCATCGTATTTCAACTAAAATATCTTCATTTGTGTTCCGAAAATGAACGGAGGTCTTACGGGTGTTGAAACGACATGAGGGTAAGTAATTAATGACAGAATTTTAATTTTTGGGTGAACTAACCCTTTAATAATGATAAAGTATACAAGGACCTGGTTGAAGAGCCATCATGCTGCCTCTTCAGTGCGTTCTAGACAATGCAGTGTGGAAACCCCTGCCAAGAGCACGTCTGTCTGGAATATACTGTAGTACAGGAGTAGACAGGCTGTTGACAGGTTAAAAACCTGCACTGGCAATCAAAATCAGTTATTTGTTATTTCATATTTATATAAGTATTGCACTACTTACCTACCTACCTAAAGTTAAGTCCCTTGAGCCAAAAATATGAGCACTTATTTAGAAACCCTGCATTGGGTTGAGAGAGTATATCTCTGTGGTTTTCATGAATATGTTGTAAAATATATGTATAAGTATAAAAGTAAAGTATAATGTTGGCACACTCAGGCCTACACTATCTGTTGCAAATGAGCCATTCCAAGGGATAGTTCACAAAATAAACTACTGGCAGAGACTACATGTAAGGTGAGAGAATAGTTGTTTGACAGGTTTGAAAACCCCTGGAATAAGGAATTGTCAAAAATTTATAATTATGTAGTTGTCTCTATTGTCTGTGGGCCAGTATTGGATTGCAAAATCTGCACCTCTTCTGTGGCTAATATTAATTTCATAGTGATCATTACTTCGTGAAGTCAAGCAGCAAAAGTTAAGAGACAATGTGCAAATACTACTGGCTCATTTCTAAATATGCAACACTAGTCTTACAGGTCACTGTTTATAACACAGGACGTTCATATTGCTGGGCCACTTTAAAAAAAAAATTGGGGGCATTAATTTAGAGTATACCCACTTCTTCTGGCCCCACTACACCACTGGATATAAGCATTCAAACTTACAGTCTCTCACTTCCGTCAGTATGGATGATTTTGATGACATCACGCTGCAATTCAGCTACTCATCGGATTTCCTGTCCAATCAAATGCTCTCTAGAATCTAAAGTGTCACGCCCCCCGCATTATAAATAGACACCGATGTTAAAATCAGTCACTTGTTAACACATTTACTATTTTCTACATGGTGAATGGCACATAGTTCACTATATAGGGGGTAGGGAACGATTCATACAGTGTAAATATGCTTTCCATTGGGCCGAATGAAGTCTTGTTTCACGTTAATGTCACGCGAAATGTATTATTTTTATTACATTATGAGCTCAAGATTTTATTACGTTTGAGAAAATTATTATATTATGAATGATTTTTTTACAATAATAATGTAATATATATATTACATTTTGTGCAGTTTTTACATTATGTGCAGTTATTACATTATGAGTTGCTACAGGGACAAAAGTCTCCACCTCGACCACCAACTTCCCCACACCTTCATAGCCTACTGTTTCCTATTTTTACATTTTTTTAAATTCCATTATACATATTCCATATATTCCATTATCTGACTCTCCAAAGCATTGGTAACTTTAATGGGTTCACTGCTCTAAATCCTGCATCTCCTTGAATAGTTACCTTAACTTAAAACAGCACAACAAACTCTTTGTTACTTTCAGTTCTCCTAAATTTATTTCTCCTGACATTTCAGGTCCCCCCCTTTTCCAGGTGCTCCTCACTGCAATACACAAGATCCAGGGGTTGGAGATGGGTAGGTTTAGGGGTCAGAGTTTGGTGCAGTCAGTACTGTGATTGACATGACCAAAAAAATCTGGCTTCTGACATCCCACTTGGATGTGGGCCAGGTTGGATGTCCATCGCAGGCTGCAGTGAGATGCTTCTCATATGGAAGGTGGGAGGAGTTGGATCTTGATCCAACCTCGCCCCCTGGATCTCATGTTCTGCAGTGGGGACCATCTCCCCTTTTCCCTAACCACTGTCTGTCACCCACCACATTCAGCCACGCCACTCCCTGAAGCCATGGGCCTCTAATACCTCCTCCTTTCCCAACACTAATCTAATCCTACTACCAGCCCCGGATCGTCTGTATGGGCAGGTGGGGCAGAGCATAGACCTAACTCTACAGTGCCCCACAAATTTCCAATGTAAATATGTGGTGAAAAATGGAACTGCAGCACTCTCTAATATAGAAAGCCATTGGGGCATATTTCTGGCTGCCCCGCTTATTTTCACGTGACGTTACCTACCGCAAACCTCGCTCCAGACCAATACGATATCAGTCCGCTTCAGCTACAGGCCCGGTTCTAGGCACCTATTGAAAGGTGGGTTGGCAGAGTAACAGGTTGCTAAGCTTTCGGCCTGCTTTCTCTGTATTTGCATAATTAACTGATATATCCCGAGTTGCGAGGTGGGGCCTCCATGGATCGGACTTATTTGTTCAGAACATCCCACAGATGTGTGTTGTTATTTTAGGTAATCCATCTCAGTTACGCATGTTACTCCTGAGAAACTCCCCTATACACACTTCAGTGATGCTGGTGATGTTTTTAAGTGTTATGTGTAACAACTGTCATCCATAGATCAGTCTCTTACACTGAGAACACAGGGGAACCAGTTTATCTGGGGGCCTGAGAAAAGTGGTTTCCCCCCTGTATATTACTTTCTGAGGATTTGTAAGAGACTACAGAGTAATGCTGGTAAATAAGTGTCATCATTGTGTAACAACTTTCATTCATAGATCAGGGGCTGAATCCGAAATCGCCCCCTAAACTTTCATTCACTATTCCCAACGTTAGTCACTATTCCCAAATAGTGTTATCTATTTGGATGTCTTGTTTTAGTTATACATATCCTTGCCGATATCAGCATTTTATGGAAGACCATTTTCTGTCGGATCTGCTTCTGTCTTAGACTCTGTAGGACTTTTATGTTTAAGTTTCTCTGTGCCTAGTTTCTGTGTTATTTTCTGTTTCCTGTGGCCAGGTTGTAGGCTAGTTTTTTTTTCATTTTCATTAGCCTGCTCCAGGTGTGTCAGTTTCCCTTGTTAAGCTCATTTACCCCTCTGTTTAAATAGCCCTAGGCTCAATTGCCCCCAAAACCCTCAATCACTATTCCCTACTTAAGTCCACTAATACAGTTCACTTTGAAGGAGTGAATGAAAATGAGTGAGTGAAGTCGGACAGCCATTGTTTGTAGGCTGTACACTATTTATTGCGGTGCAATGTGGGATTGAATGAGTGCACTCAATAATGTCCACTATGTTTTCGGACACAAATGGCTGTCCCCTCAAATAATGCCCTATTTAAGGGTATAGGGGCAATTTCGGATTCAGCCCTTCTCTGTCGTCCGTTGTTTGATGTCATGCAGGTGATTCCAGATTTGTTATGATTATTTATCTTCATTAAAATCTCCCTGCATTTGAACCCTCATCTCTGCCTGCCATCTGTGATTTCCACAATCTGTGACAATTTTCACCACAGAAAAAACATGCTTTTGCAAATCATAATTATAATCGAAATTCTGATTTAAAAAGTCAAAATTTAAAAAGTCCAAAATTATCACATAAAAGTAATAATTGTTATAAAATTCAGAATTATGACCTAAATATACCCATTAATATAAACTGAACCACTGAGTTATTGACCCCACAAAAGCCAGCAACTGTTTGTTGTAGTAGTGTGACCTGGCTTTCAGAACACTTGCACTATATTTTTAGTCACGTGACAGGCAGACAAAATAACCATTTTGGGTACCTCAAAGAACCTCTCAGTGAAAAGTTCTTAAAAGAACCATTATTTTCTTAGTGCAAAGAACATTTTAATAATCTGAAACACCTTTTTCCACTAGAGAACCTTTTGTGAAAAATTTCTATGGACATTAAAGGTTCTTCATGGAACCACAGATCCCAGTAAAGACCCATTTGTTTGTACTGTACCCTTCTGGTCAAGTTTTGAAGCTTATTTTCTCCATGGTTAATAATGTGTTTTTCCTAAATCATTTTGGGTAATAAAAATATCTGTAAAATAATTGTCAATAAAACATGCAAGAAGTTACACATTTTATTGATATGACAAGAATGTTAGTGCATTTAAAGATTCTATGAGAAACGATTACAAACAATAACACTGTAATTGCAAAGCTGTTTGTGATCATAAGCTCGATGGACATTTCTTATTTCCTCATCCTCTTCAACAAATCAACAGCTCCTCCTAACAGACCCCCTGTCGCACCACCCACAGATGCCACACCAGCTGTTGCTGCTGCAGTCATACCAGCTGCACCTGAGAGACAGGACAGAACACAAAACACCTTATGACATCAATAACTTAAAGTCTTGCACAATGACGCATAAAGGTGAAGGTGTAGCTATCAATTTTGTAATTATAAATACAAAAACATTCCATATAGCCTATCCTCCTGAGTGCCACTGTCCTCGCACAAGGACGTAATATTTTAGTGAATTTTAATCTGGATGTCCTGTAAAGAGCACATTCAGGGCTTTTCAGAGAAACTATAGGTGTTTCTCAATGTCAAGGATCCATCCTCTGCAGGACTGGTCCTTCCAAGTCACTTCCTTCAGAGGCTAGGCGAGGCTCCTCTTTAGCATTCGGAGAACAGGTAAATGGAACAGGCTAGCAAGTGCGCGTCAGCCTCATTACGTCAGTGAAAAGGTCCGTTAGCCATCAATAACGTCATTTGTATAACGGTTGTAATTTGTACTGGCATTTAAAAGTTAAACTTTACTTACATTTACTACGGTTATAACTAATGTTTGGTAACGTAAATACTTACACTTAAAAGCATAAGTTAACCGTTAACACTCCGCCAATGTCCGATATTTTGTATTTTTTGAACAAGATAGCAAAGCTGCGCGCATAGGATTGTGGGTGATTTGAGAACGCTAAGTGCGCGAAGTCTACTCGTATGCATCCTTTCCTGTATATGGCATATCTTTCGAACGAAGGACTCAGACCTTGGTTGAAATTCCGAGGATCCTCGACATTGGAACAGCCCTTCGACGGACGTCGATGACGTAGCATCCTCGGAATTCTGGCTTCCGAGGATCCTTCCTTGACATTGAGAAACGCCTTATGTGTTTTGGCTCCTTGGTCTTTAATGATTGACTGAAAATGTAGCACTCTTATGGAAATATTATCATATTTTGTAATATTTTATAATTATCATTTAAATCTGACTAATTGTCAAATTGTTTGTTATAAATCAGCAAAATGTTATGGGGTTTTTAATCAAAATATGACTCTGTTACAAAACAGGGCATTGATTTAATAAATGATAGGTTAGTTCACCCAAAAATGAAAATTCTGTCATTAATTACTCACCCTCATGTCGTTCGACACCCGTAAGACCTCCGTTCATATTCGGAACACAAATGAAGATATTTTTGTTGAAAGCTGATGGCTGAGAAAGGCTTCAGATTGGCCTCCATTGGCATTCAGTACATTTACACTCCCAAGACCCAGAAAAGGCACTTAAAACGTTGTTACAAAGTCCATCTCACCACAGTGGCTCTACAATAATTTTACGATGCGACGACAATAGTTTTTGTGTGCAAAAAAATTAATTAAAAAAACACCTTTATCCAGCTTGTTCTTGTCTTCCGTGTGTGCCTCCACGACGCATGCGCGAGAATATGACGTAGCGCCGGGGTTCGGGAATCCATGAAATGCACACTTAAGCCCCATTTTGAGAACTACGCCGAGACCTAAAGCACGGTCAATGTAGAATTCACCAGCTTAGACACGCGTGTCTTCCTCTGCTTGTAAACAAATCGCTTCTGGGTCATCTGTCCGAACGCCGGATCTGCGTCATATTCTCGCGCATGCGTCGTGGAGGCACACACGGAAGACAAGAACAAGTTGGATAAAGGTGTTATTTTGATTTTTTTTTGCGCACACAAACTATTGTCGTCGCATCGTAAAATTATTGTAGAGTCACTGTGGTGAGATGGACTTTGTAACGACGTTTTAAGTGCCTTTTATGCATCTTGGGAGTGTAAATGTACTGAATGCCAATGGAGGCCTATCTGAAGCCTTTCTCAGCCATCAGCTTTCAACAAAAATATCTTCATTTGTGTTTCTGAATATGAACGGAGGTCTTACGACATGAGGGTGAGTAATTAATGACAGAATTTTCATTTTTGGGTGAACTAACCCTTTAAAGCATGTTCATCAGGTATTTTAGGAGACAGTGTGAATAGGGAAATAAATTACATATCAATGTTCCTATAAAATATTCAATATTATTATGAAAATGTAGCCAACTATTACTCCCATAATTTTTAATCACACTAAGTGAAACCGCACGGCCATTGGTTCGTGCAGTGGAATGAAACTAACCAATGACGGCGCAGCTGAGCTGGGCGAGCCTTTGGCGAGGGAGCCCGTCAAAGTGGGCGGGGGTCTGGGTATATAAGCGGGCATCACGCATAGGATCACTGGTTTATTTAGACTGAAGTGACGGTTAGCAACGCAGTACTTGTTGTTCCCGTATCTCAGGGAACCGAGGTTACATTAGTAACCAAGTACATTCCCTTTCGATACTTTACTCGTACGGTGTCTTGCTAGACGCTATGGGGAACCAGTACAATCACGCCATGCTATGTAAGAGGAACGACCGATGAGACACCATCGGTCATTAAGGACCAGAGATCAAGTGCCATAGGCAAGATCATCACCTGTGACCCAGACCTGGGGCGAGGCCTAAAGGAGGCGAAAAAACGGGCTTCCGTCTTTTGTGCATTTGTATATATGTTTATAGACTAAATACCTTAAAGCCATTCTAGATATAGAATTTTTTTTTTCTTTTTGCAAAACATGCTCATTTAGTATTTTAGTCTTGTTTCTAGTATAAATATATCTAAAAATTCTTAAAGGAAACCTCCACTTTTTTTAAAAAATAGGCTTATTTTACAAGTCTCCTAGAGTTAAATAGTTGAGTTTTACCGTTTTTGAATCCATTCAGCCGATCTTTGTATCTGGCGGTAGCACTTTAAGAATAGCTTAGCATACATCATTGATTCTGATCAGTCCATTAGCATCTCATTCAAAAAATGACCAAAGACACTTTCAATATTTTTCCTATTTAAAACTTGACTCTTCTACAGTTACATCGTGTGCTAAGACAAACTGAAATTGAAAAGTTGTGATTTTCTACACCTATATGGCTAGGAACTACGTTCTCATTCCTGCGTAATAGTCGCGGATCTTCACGGCCGTACCATGGCTGCAGCGGCGCAATGACTCGTTGGTATTCTGTGAAACATGGTGGTAGTTAGGGTGACCACCTGTCCCGCTTTGCATTGTACCGCACAGCATTTTCACCCCTTGTCCCGCACGTCGCATATTGAGAAAATGTCCCGCATTTTCATCAGTCTGTTGGTTTTTAATTATCATATTAAGAAAACATGCATGCGGTCTTTTGCCTTTTTAAGAAAGCATTTCATTTATTCTTTTTGCCACATCGTTTTTCACCTAGACATATTTAACAGCGCCTCGTCAGACGTAACATCCCGCCTTTCACAAATACAACAGCCGTTTTTAAAATCCTATCCAATGGTTGAAAAGAAAGGAGTAAACACGGTCACTAGTAGGTTGTGACGGCTGTCAATCAAAATGTGGAGCGGTGAATTGTTCCATGTAGAAAACGAATGGATAATTCGGTAAATTGGTTATATTCTTAATATATAATATAATATATAAGACTGTCAATGAACTAATTTCATGTTGCTTTATATTTTAATTGTTCATTATTGGACTTGGTCAGATCTGATGCCTGCTGCCTTTGGGCTCAGTGATGTTGAATTTAAATGACATGTACAATGTTACATTGATGTAATGGTGTTTTCTGGAAGGTACTAAAGAACAAAGTATTTTTATCATCTGAAAGGCAGAATAGGCCTACATATGTTTTTATTAAGTTACATAGACATTGTGTAACAGTTTCAGGTTATGTTTTAGTGTCGGTAACATGTCCCACATTGTCCCACACAAACTTAGTAATTGTCCCACATTTGGTTTGTTTGATGGTGGTCACCCTAGTGGTAGTATACACCTTCGACTTACTATCACAGCCCTTTACAACACACAGAACCATGGCTAATCACACAGGTAAATCCACAACACAATTTGTCAGCTGCAAGCCTGAAACTTTCTCTGCAACTACATGAACTTAGTGCCGGGCGGTCACATTGAAAGTTACCTAGCTGGGGGCTACTTTCAGGCGCTGTAATATCATTGCGCTGCTGCAGCCATGGTACTGCCTCGAAGATACGCGACTATTACGCAGGAATGAGAACGTAGTTCCTAGCCATATAGGTGTAGAAAATCGCAACTTTTAATTTTCAGTTTGTCTTAGCACACGATGTAACTGTAGAAGAGTAAAGTTTTAAATAGGAAAAATATTGAAAGTGTCTTTGGTCATTTTTTGAATGAGATGCTAATGGACTGTTTAGAATCAATGATGTATGCTAAGCTATGCTAAAAGTGCTACCGCCAGATACAAAGATCGGCTGAATGGATTCAAAAATGGTAAAACTCAACTATTTAACTCTAGGGGACTTGTAAAATGAGCCCATTTTCAAAAAAAGTGGAGTGTTCCTTTAAATCAAGATGCATTTACTAGATAAGTTAAATGACATTAGATATTTTTTCTTATTTTCTGGAAAATAAAATGAAATTGAAGTGAGTTTTTGGTTAAAACAAGCAAATAAATCTGCCAATGGGGTGAGAAAAATAATGTTTCTGTTTGGAATCTTGTTTCTGTCCCAAACTGATTTTTCTAATCCATTGGCAAATCATTTAGTTTGTTTCAAGCAAAAACTCATTTAGATTTTTCCCTCAGGAATCAAGAAAAAAAAATGTAATTTTCCTTAGTAAAAGCAGCTTGATTTAAGAATTTTTTGATATTTGGACCGGGGAAAAAAGACAGAAATGTATGTCCACAACATCGAATCTGGCCCCCTTTAAAAAAAGTTTGGACACCCCTGGTCTAAGCTAAGGTTTAGTAAACACCTGCCGACTGGAGGAGCGCGACCAAACTTCCCGCAGCCACACCTCCCCCGTTGGCGACCGCTGCTGACGACATCATTGCTGCTGCAGTAGAACCTGCCGCGACACCGGCGGCGGTGAACCCAGCCACGGAGAGCGCAACCGGGGCCAAAACAACGGCACCAGCTACTCAACATGAAAATATATAATATATATAAAATGATGATAAATATATATAAGTAAAATATACAAATAATATAAAGCGGTCTACTTACCAGCCCCAGCCGTAACCCCAATGACGGCGTATAGAGCTAAAAATGATGAAATAAAGTATATAAAAACAAACGAGGAAACAGGATATATTTTGTGTAGTGCCGTTTATGAAAACGTGTTAACGTTACTCACCGTTTGGAAACTTCATGCTTTCGAAAAGTTTAAATTTCAGCGTGAACAAACAGCAGAAAGGCTGCTCATGTAGGCTACACAAGACTTGTTGTTTTCCTTCGAAACTGCCGACTTCAGCGTGAACAAACAGCAGAATGGCTACACAAGACAAACTGACGTTTCGACGTGACGTGACGTCTTCTTGTTGTTGTTTTAGGGCGGATCAGAGCCATAGAGAGAGAGAGTTGCAACAACTCCATAGACTCCAATGGAACGGTTTTTTTTACAGCAATGGCGGCTCGCGGAGACTCTCAATAGTTCCCGGAAGTAGCAGCCGCGCCATAGAGTTACAGCAGAACAGACCGTTTGTGATGCACTTTTAAAAGGGAAGACGTTTAATCAGTAAGATTTTAAATTATCAGCACATTTTAATCAAAATAACTTGTACATTAAAGCCTGCTTGTGTAGATTATTCATCATTAAAAAATATATATATTTTAAAAACAACATCGCTGTAACTACATACTCATGCTACATACACATGTCGATGTGTAATAAAATTATTGAAAATTAATGCATTTATTGACTATTATTTACCAAAAATCGCAGTTCTGTCACTGTGACTATCAATTTGAATTGCCCGTCAAAGCACTTCCTGGAACTATTCGAGGTCTACATGAATCACGTGACTATCAAGCGTTTTGAACTTCCGTTGTCGCAACTCTCTCTCTCTATGGCTCTGGGGCGGATCGCAAACAGATCAGTGTTGCCAAGGAAAGTAGCGCTGAGGCCTATTGCACAAAACTAGGATAAGGGATTAAGCCGGGATATCTTGGTGATCCTGGCTCAATTTATCCGTGATCCGGTTGCACTAAAGCTGGATAGGGTGGCAGTTGGATGTTATGGTATAAATTACCATGGAGATTTATTCTGTGGAGCTAGCCTGCTCCAGACCAGGCTAAATTCCAGGATCTATTTAATCTCATCCCTTATGTCAGTCAGCAGTCACCACAAACGGAAACCAATAGTTATTCTACTGCCCACTATACATTGTTATCACATATAACTAGACCCACTGTCATTATTTAAACGTTTGTGATCATAATTTCAAAATCATTTTGGATAAATTATGATTTTTAGATGATGTTGCTATCATTGGATAATTTACGGTTTCCTATAGACTAAGGCTATATATAAACATGATAGAATATTAGGGCCACAGAGGAAAAAAAAGAAAAGTCACAGACTTCGATAAATTAAGTCATAAATTGTAACCCGTTGTTTTAGAGGAGGACGGTTGTTAAAATGACAGCTGTGGGGCATTTCGTGGAATTGTTCTTCAGTATGGTTTCACAAACAAGGACATACTTAATCTTTTGGCACATCAGCGTCACATTGTCATAAGTATCAGGACTGTAAAAAGAATGCATCTTTTCCGCAGAAAGAACCAGCCTCATAAATGTATGACTTTTTCCTTCTTCCTCAGTGTGGCCCTAATACTCGGTCGTATAAAATACACATTCCATATAAATATAAAAACACAAAGTGTAACATTAGGTTCCTTTATTGAATAAGGATAAAACAAAGCAGGTAAACCATCAGCTCCTTTCGAAACTGAAGTCACACAGTGACTCAACAATACAACAAAAGGATTATACAACAAAAGGATAAATACACATTCAAAGATAGAGATTATATAATATATAGAGATTATATAACACACCCCGCTTGTCTGCACACTGAAATAAATGCAGGACAAATCCATACACATCAACTGAACAGACAAATGAATGGATGCAGTAGCCTCCCTGCAAGCTTGTATTACACACAGTATACAGCACAAACATCATAAGAGGCCAAAAAAAAAAAAAAAATCAGTGGATAGCATAAGAAGCAGAGTACAACGGCTAAGATTAAACTGTAGCCTACTACTAAGCGTAGTAATTATGTAAGCCTTTGATAATAATTTATCAAAGCCTTATACAGTGTGATGGGGTTACTTTACACAATTTCACTCATATCTGTTGTCCATTTCAATTAAAAGTTAAACTGTTTCATAATCAGTGTACAACTGCATTTTTGGAGATGTGAATTAACTATTTGGATTGTAATTGTGATGTTTCAGCGGAGCGGTGAGTGTGTAATTGTGCACTACTTTCGCATTCTGGAGGTCTGCAATACTTTGCCATGCTTTTTCTCTTTGCTTTATCACTGTGTCGGTGTTGCCTTTCTTCTTAATTATGTATTTTACCTCCTCGTATGCCTCCATGAGGATTTGTGCCTCCAACGGGGAAAAGTACGCCGCTCTAGTTGCCATGGTGAATCAGTGAATCTGTGATCGGCGGCGGGTCTATTTGAGTGAGCCGTGAGCGCGCACCTATCCAAGATTGGTTTAACCTGGCTTGATGAATCCGTGTCTGCTCATCCTGGCTTGGTCTTTGTGCAACCAATTAAGCCTGGATGCACTTGTTTTGGCTTCATTGAGCTCAGCTCAGTCATTTATCCTGGATGTCTTAATTCTACTTTTGTGCAATGGGCCTCTGGGCACAACTAGAGCCATAGAGAGAGCCTGTGTTTAGTCACCGTCACCATCTCTCTCTATGGCTCTGGGCACAACCTAACGCGGGGTTAGTTGTAACACGCATGGTTTAATAGGCTACTTTCCACACATGCCAGGATGACGAAACTTAGTGTATTTTCTAGTTGCCATATCAACATTATTTAGAGCAAAAATAGCGCCAAAATTAAAAAATCTTTGGAAGATATCACTGAACATTTATTTAACCATATAATTTCTTACTTAAGTTTATTTTTCATCTCTGTTTTTTGTGTAAATCCACTTGGGGTTCAGAGTATTTATTTTTTGAGACAGTCAAAAAGCGTTAGGTTGTGCCCCGCTCTCCCCTACTCTCGGAATTATCATAAATACGAGTTTTCTTAGGTACATTTTTTTACATGAACGCCCTCCACTTTCGAAATTTGAATGGGATGAGCTCGTAATCATGACTTCAGAAGTGGGAATTATCAAATATTCGATAGCACGTGAAGGCAGCATTATTATTATTATTATTATTATAATTTTTTCTTTTACGAACTGTTATGTTTGTATTACCTTAATGAGCCATTTCTATCTACTTTAAAAAAAAATCTTTATTTGAACATTTGCATTATGGCATAACAAAAATTAGAACAAACTAAATCCAAATAACATCAATTAAGGGAAAAAAAGATTTAAAAAAAGCCAAAAAAAAGATTTAAAAAAACAAAAAACAAACATGAATAACAAATGCCACAGCTCAAAGTAAATAGCAAATCAAAGAAAAAGAAAGGGGGCTTTACATAAATTAATAATTACACATTGAGTATAAGAAGTTTGTCATGCAAATTTTACATGTTCTGAGAGCTTTTTTTTAAGCGAAAGTGAAATTGTAAGTAAATAATGTTTTATCTCTTGTAAGAATACTACAAAAATAGGTTTACAATTCACAAATTTACATTTATGAATGTAAAACCAACATAGAAAGAGAATTAGGTTTATTATAGAGCAGGCATTTGAATCCTCTTAGCGTATATCAAACGCTTTATAATAATCTAATAATAAGATAAAGCTTTAATTTTTAAGTAAATGTGAATAATCTAACGTAAATTAAACATATGTTATTCTAAATATGTCTGTTAGGACTGTAAATCCTGACTGCGTTTCATCAATAACGGAATTTAAAATACATTTTAGTCTTTTAGCCACACTGTAAAAAAAATTCCGGTCTCCAATTGAAAATTTTCTAGTGACCAATCACATCTAAATTTTTCAGTTGGCCAAATTTAAATTCTGTGAATTGATGCAATTTAATTAAATTAAAAATCAATAAATTCAATTTGGCCAACTGAAAATTTTAGATGTGATCGGTCACTAGAAAATTTTCAATTGGAGACCTGATTTTTTTTTTACAGTGCAATACGAATGCTATAATTTTGTAGTCATTATTTAGCAAGGATATTGGGCGCCGATTATCTATGAGAAGGGGATCTTTGTTTGGCTTTGGGATTAGGGTGATTATTCCCTGACATAAAGTGGGTGGAAGAAAAGTTCTATGTGCTTCCCCTAAAAACCTCTAATAAAAAAGGAGCTATTTTTTTGCTAAATAATTTGTAAAACTCTGAGGTCAGTCCATCAAAGGCGGCATTAAAGGGCATATTGCAGGTTAGAGACTCCAGTAAGTCAATGTATAGAAATATAATGTAGGAACTAGATTTTCTTTAAAATATACATTCAAATACGCTATTAAGGCTTTTGGAGTCGTTTTTGTGAGAAAATTTTACTTCCACATCTAAAAATGCCAAAACCGGACGTGACGTAACGAGAGGGAGTGCGGTGAATTTCAGCGATAGGAAAACAATGATTTGCAATGACGGGTCTGACGCTGAGGACATTATAAATGTTTATTAATACTCATATGGCAGACCAAAGCCATACAATTATGACACACAATTAGGGAGAGACCAGGATTAGACAGAACAACGATTAGAGGAGACAAATTGAGTTGTTGTGTGAGGAGAACAGAGCAGGTGTCTCTGTGAGAGACCAGAGTTAGCTTATAGATATACGCTAGTTAACCATATGAACACTGTGCTCAGATTACAATACTGTACTTATTATGATTGTATCAGGCCGGCGTTTCCAGGCAAAATAGAATAGGAAAAGCTGTTTGTCATTTTGACACGGATACATATTAATAAATGACATTTTGATGTTTGAAAGTCTCTAGGTTTTGACATAAATGCAGATATAATTGTAATTGAGAAAGAAAAATATTCTCGATTTTCAAATACCTGTACGAAATATTCTGTAGCCTATTTTGCTGTCAATACCGACATTGGGTGCGTATCAATCAGATCCCTAGTTCAGTAGTCAGGGCACTTATCAGGGAGTCAGCCCATTGACCTGATCAGTGCCCTGACTACTGAACTAGGGAGCTGATTGAGATGCACCCGTGGTCTTTGCTGTATCAGTAGTTTAACATGAAGTATAGGGAAGTCCCGTTTCTTCACCTGCACAAAACGCCACCATGCTGAATTCCTAACTTTTTTTTTTTAGGAAACCTGTAGACTCGATGTCCAGACAGGCTGGACACAATAATTTAACATGACAATGATACATTGGAATAGAAAAACTACCGAAAATACAGACTCGTACTGAATAACAACCTATTCTGCACTGAGCCAACGCAGAGCTGGGCGAACGACTCCCTCTCGTGACGTAATATGACGTGATGTTGAAAAAAAAGCGTTTTTTCCAAGCGGCCAACGAAACGGCCACTTTATCTACTAAATTTGTGCTCTTATGTCTTTTTAAAACATTTTAAATCCTGCAATACCTTTTCGTATGGTATTTTCATACAAGGTTATATATTAATCTAAAAAAAAATTGAACCTGCAATATGCTCTTTATTTTATTTTATTTTATTTTAATTTTTTTAAATCTTAAAATATATTTATTGCTTAAAAATATGGCTTTCATGATCAAGTAAAAATAAGCAATTTTGTTTACAATGGACACAGTAACAGACAAAAATAAAAATGTGATTAAAAAAAAAGTTAGAGAAGCAATATGCTCTTTAAACCTGCCCAAAAAGTCACTAAATGGCGTCATGCGTAAATTAGCATATCAATGACGTCACTACGTCATCCTTGCGTTCTGCCTGCCTAATGTGCTTTCTCTCTTAAAGGGTTAGTTCACCCAAAAATGAAAATCATGTCATTTATTTCTCACCCTCATGCCGTTCCACACCCGTAAGACCTCCGTTCATCTTCGAAACCCAAATGAAGATATTTTTGTTGAAATCCGAAGGCTCAGTGAGGCCTCCATAGGGAGCAAAGCAATTTACACTCTCAAGATCCATTAATGTACTAAACACATATTTAAATCAGTCTATGTGAGTACAGTGGTTCAATATTAATATTATAAACCTAAAACTTTATATTAACTCAGTTTTGTGAAATGGGGGGAGAGACGGACTGGTCATGACACAGGATGAACTGTTAACATAGTATACTTGCAAATATGGGTTGACCCCCCCCCCCCCCCCCCCCCCAAACATATTTTATCTGAGTGTCCCGGTTTTTCACTAATCAAAGTTGGCAACCCTACTCATGACACTGGCTCAAAAACCTGCCTGGAAACCAGCATTTTTTTTTTACAGTCTATGGTAAAAGCACATCTGAATGGAACTGTTCAAATTGAAAAGTAGAAGACGACTACTTGGTTTATTGAAATTTAAACTATTAGATGTATTTTTTTCTGTCATTCCTTGTTTTTTTCTATTTCATTTCTATATAGTTGTGCTCTGTTCTTTAGTGATTTGTATTTCCTGCAGCAAAAAAACAAACAAAACAAAAAAACTTTTGAATGGAACTAACGAGACTAGAGCTAGATCACACTGCCCCCTGCCGACAGATCTAGCACATCACGACGAGTTGTTTGCTGGCTCAGAGGGTCAACAGGAAGTACTACTTGTGTCCCACCGCAGTTCTCAAGCGGAAAAGGTTGTGGCATTAACGACAACAGCAACCCATATGGCGTCCCAACACCGTAAGCGATAATACTATTCCTTCTCCAATTATGCGCTGGCTCTTCGATCACACTGACAAACGCGGTGAGTGTTTAATCTTGCATCTCGCGCGGAGTGGGCGTGCACGCTCTTCGTTCGTTAAGCGCGAGGCCTTCGTGCACGCGACGCAACTCCAGACTCGAGACGAGTTTGTGCAAAAACCGCGCCGAATGTGCCGCTAACTTTATATGCACCACTTTAAGGTATCGTTGAACTCATGTTGTTGATAAGAGTGAGTTTAATTCGGACCGGTAAGCGCTTGAGGCACACGAAGGCTGGTTGCTAAAGGCCCCCTGGTGCTCGCGGAAGCGGTGGGGTGTTTGTTTTGTGAGGCTTTTTAATGTCCTGTGTTGCTTAAACGACCAATGCATCTTTTGCACAAGCTGAAGCTGCTTCTTAAAGCTGTCCTCTCTGTTTATAGAGTGTCCAACAATGTGCGAGTTGTTCAAGGCCGCATGCGCTAGCTGTCTGCGTGCACGTGAGCTGAGCTTTAGCCAAAATATAAACACCAGTGGCCCTTACCAGTATACTTTGAATGAATGCATGTTAAATAAGAGATTTAATTTAAGACATGAAACATAAAAGGCACTCTTGCAGTGAGTTTGAGTGTTTGTATTCTATAATGCACTTTAACAGCCGGACACCTGATGCCATACTCCGTTTGCTTGCTGTTCTAATTTGACAAGCAGTTCTGTGGTTGTTGTTACAAGTAGGGGAGAGCGGGGCTAGTTGTCACACTTTTTACTTTAGTGAATATTCCTGTATATAAAGACTGTATACGCACATACTTTAAGTCTACTCAGATATTTGAGCTTTTAAATTATGAAAATGTTATTTTAATCTTTAAAGCAGCCGAATTAAGGTGTGTGTGTGTATATATGAATGAAGTGGTTTAATAAAGGTAAACAAAACTACAGAAACTGTCTACAGAAAAAGCTATTGAACTGCAAGATACAGGTCACTAAACACAGGCATTTTTATATAATATTAAATTTAGTTTGGTGGACAGAATAAAAAAACTATTATTTGTGTGTTTATATATAAGACACATGCATATATGCGAGAAACTTGGTTTAAATCAACATACAAATCCTCTGCTAGGGTAAACAAGCATTTGTGCAATTGGACTTTGGACTTGTAGGCCATGCAGCCATTCAAATACAGCCTCTGTGACAACTAGCCCTGGCCTCCCATATCTCTGTATGGTTTGGAATACATTTGTTTTAAGATTTTACTTGACATACCCCAACTTTTATAAAGAAGGGGAGACTGTGGGATAGTGCTTATTTGACAGAAGTAGTAAGAGAATTGTACAGAGCTTGTCATCAATCCAACTTATTTGTCAAAACAGTACATCTTAGAAGATGATGCAATGGTAAAGATACATTTATAAATCTTATCTCTTCCAGAGCAAACCGTACAGTGCAGGCATTCATGGATATAGTTGGTGGTCCATTCAATCATCTGGTTCCCAGTGACCAGTTAGATGATTCTTTACTGCTCGGACAGAACCTGGAATGTGAAGCAAGTGATGAGTTTGAAACGGGTCACGGTCACCCCGAAGATTCACTGAAGAACATGCTCAGTGACAAAGATCCCATGTTTGGATCTGCTAGTGCCCAGTTTCATCTTTTAGAAAATGAAGATGTCAATTTTAAACTTGGAAGCTCAGCAGGTACAGTAGTTACTTGTCTGTCTGTTTGTGGTTTAATTTTGAAAAAAGTTTGCAATTAACTCCTTCGACTGTGTGTTTTGTAGATGCAGATCATGACATGACAACAACAGGTGTTAGTCAGAGTCCGTCTGATGGAGAGCACAGTCAGTCCAGCTTCTCACGGGGCAGGAGACATGCAGGTCCTCTACAGAGACAACAAACAGGTGCGCATAGCATAAGGGGGAAAAAGGGACACAACTGGGTCAATTTATTTGGATTGCTTTGAACTAGTGCTGTGAATAGATACATTTTTTTAAAACTAATTCATACATTTTTTCCTGTAATTAATCATGATTAATCGCAATTAAAAAAAAACATTGGAGTTTTTAATATTTGGATATTGTAATAATTTCAGTTACTCTCCAAATTAATGAAGAAACATTTTAAATATGTGTTGTAATGGCACCTTTTTATGAATGAAGGCCAGTATCACTGATACTAATGTCTATATGAAACATTAATGACGTTACATTACAGTATAACTGAAAGCTACCAATTTAAACATTTATTAGGCTTTAAAACATAACTTTCAATTTAATTGAACTTAAAACAATCTTTATTTAAACCCATTATAATGTTATATTTACCCATGGCCTTCCCTGTTAGACATAGTCTACACAGAAATTGAATAAAGTTATCAACACCTTTCTTAACTGCATAAATAATAAATGAAATATTGATTAATCATCATTAAAGCACATTTTTTTTCTTCTGTTCCTGTTGTTTTTTGATGAACATTAATGACAGACATCATTAGTGCCGCTGTCACTTTAATATTTTTCTCTATTGGTAAATAGTTCGCAAAAGCTTTGTATAAAATGCTTTTTAAAAGTTGCATTTAAAATTATTTATCCATTCATTATTTCATTTTTTTAAATAAAATTAAACATTTAAATGTCTGTCAACTTGTAAAGATTTTTATTTATATATTATTTGATAAATTAAAAAAAATTATACTGTTTTAAATGGCACTTAAAAGTCTACTATTCTAAAATTTAAGTCTTAAAGGGATAGTTCACTTAAAAATTCTGTCATCATTTAGTCACCCTCAAGTTGTTCCAAACTTGTATGATTTTCTCCTGCTGAACACAAAAGAAGGTATTTTGAAGAATGTCCATACCCAAACATTTCATTGTCCGCATTGACTCCCATAGTAGGGGAAAAATACTATGGAAGTCAATGGGGTCCATCAGTTGTTTAGTTCCCTATATTCTTCAAAATATATATTTTTTGTGTTCAGCAGAAGAAAGAAAATCATACAAGTTTGGAACAACTTGAGGGTGACTGAATGATGACAGAATTTTCATTTTTGGGTGAACTATCCCTTTAAGACTCTTCTCGTCTAAAGTCTTTAAGCAACTTTTTTAGAAGTCCTCTATGTAGAATAAATGTTGCACATTTGTCTGATGGGTGGCTTTTTTCACTGTATATGGAAAAAAAGACATGTTTTTAATAAAAAAATACTAATTTTGACACCCTCCTTTTGGCATCTTTTGATATGGTTTAAATGTCTGCTGCATTGGGATATTAGTAATGCCTGGAAATTTATTAGGTTTAAAGTATTCCTGGAACCAATATTTTTTGCCTATTTGCTGTCTGACTGCTCATTTGTTCTGTTTTGCTGCTACAAGTGTATTGAAACCATTTTTCTCTTTCAGCGAGCCGCGGTCGAGTCAAAGGCAGGCGCCCAGGTCCGGCACGAAAAGCAGCCGAGAGTAGCGAACAAGAGTCAACATGCAGCGGAAACTCGGATGGAGATAAAGGCTTTTCTGCAAAAAGGGAAGCTCTGCTCAGCCGTCGTTTTGGAATCCATGAGGTTGACTCTTCGATGAATCCAGTTGTTGTGTTACGGCGATTAACTGTTACTGTAGGGGGCTATAAAATCGAACTGCTTCCTGGACCGTCACATGCGTTTGGATCATTTAGCACGAGCGACCTTCAGTCTTTGGGCTTTCAAGAGGACGCCATCACTGCTGATGGCCTCACACTTGATTTGGGACAAAATCAAGATGAAGGTGCACAAGAACTTGATAATTCCACACAAGAGGTTGTTGAGGAAGTGAGTGTAGGCCAGCCCACTAGCGATGACATACCTATGGATTTTGGGCCGTATGTGAACCCTAATGAAGTACAAGACACTAACAGCACCATGTCGCTCAAGCCCAGTATGAACAATGCCACACCAGGAGACGGCAAAACGAATGACCAAATCAAGACCCAAAAGCTAAGCGCACATGAAAAGGGAAACAAGAACGGCACAGCGGTTCAGCCTGCAGTCAAAAAGCTTCTGAAGCACAAACAGGCTCTGTCTGCTGCCAAAAACAAGCCGTCTCATCTCACCAGGCCAGGGCTCTTACAGAAAGTATCCAGACATGCCAGAGACAAAAAAATACACACGAGCCGACCGGAAAGTCAGAAGGGGAAGCCTGGTAAGGTGGGCTTGAAACGCCCAGTTGGACCACTCGCTCCTAAATCAGCCTCAAAAATACAGAAGATTCAGGATGGACATCCTGCGCATCAAACCGCACCGTCTGTCCCGGTGTCCCCGACCGCCAGTCGAAAACCACCGTCTGTTTCTGGCCCTGGTGTCAAGTCAGTGCAGTCTCCTCACCCTCCGAAAAAGCTGCAAAATCCTCCCACTCCGGTAAACAAAACAAACCCGCCTGTGACAAACAGCCAAGGGGATGAGGAGCAGGAGAAGGTCAAGATCAAGAAGGCAGAGAAGATCCAGCAAAGACACAAGAGCAGAAACTCTAGGAGTATCTCGATAGAGGAGCCGCAGCTGTTTATCCCTGATAATGCCCCTGTGGTGAAGAAGGAATCCGAGGGCGAACCTCCTCCTGAAAGCGAGACTGTGTGGGACCCCAGCAAACACTGTGGATTATGCAAGAAACCTCACAACAACCGGTATGTCGACTTTTTTATTTCTAAATCTATTCTCATGGTCAAAGATCAAAAAAAAAAATTGTATATTGTTTTATTAATATTTAATGGCGCTTGCTCATTTATCCTATTTTTATATTTAGATCACCTTTGCCATAATCTAAAACTCATTTAAAGTTAATATTTAAATATAATTTAAAAATGAATATCCATTTTTTTTTTATTGTACATCTTGTTGTGGTGCCTAAACTCAAACTCAAGTTGCAGTGTTTAAAGTGCCCATATTATGCTATTTTAAAGGTTTCCAATTTTGTAGATTTACAAGCATCCAAGGTCAAAAATAGGGCTGTGCGATATTGAAGAAAAATGCGATAGGATATTGCTTTAAGTGTGTAAAAACTGAGAATGATACCATTTATGCGTTTCACATTCTTTCTGGGAAAAGAAAGCATTGCTACAACATCTGAAATTGACCAGCAGTGTTAATGCAAAAATGTATGTCACAAATGTGACAATATAATTTTAGCATCAATGTAAACAAACCAAAAATGTAATGCCAATATTTGAATACCTTGACTGTTCAAGTGTGTAACAAGCCACGAAACAGAATTGAAGGGATCACACGCTTTCAGAGAGGCGGCTTGTGTGCGCATTTCAGTGTGTGTGTCAGACAGAGCGAGACTGCAAGGAGTTGTTTTTCACAAGTTATTGCGTTTAATAACTCTTTTTAATGTCAAGCAAGTCACATAAGTATCAGTCGTGTGCCCAGTCTATTCTCTGCTATATGCATCGACCTAAAACGTACAATTTTCACAATGTTGAAGCAGCCTATTAAAATTATTCAGATATTGCGTGCCCTTGCGATATGTATATCGCGATATGAACTAATTTCGATATATTGTGCAGCCCTAGTCAAAAACACTTGAATTTTCTCATTATATATATATATATATATATATATATATATATATAACACCACCTTATTTCTCAAAGAGTCTGAAAACGGTCCGTTCGAAGATTCAGTCTCTCTAAACCCCTCCTTTTCGAGAGCCTACTCTGCTCTGATTGGTCAGATGGTCCAGTCTGTTGTGACAACTCGTCCAGAGGACATCATTTGACACACAGTGATTGAAACCGTAATAATGGTGTCGGTTTTTCCGTATCAATTCCAGCGCAAGTTCTTATCCTTTGTAAGTGCATGCAAAGTGGATTTGCAGCGCTGAACAGCAGCATCTTGACATGTTGAAGACATGAACCAAACTCTTCCAGGCCTCAGCTACAATTACAGTTTTTGAAGGCGAGTCAAAGTAGATGTTTGTGGGCAGCCAATAAACACCATAGGCTGGCATTATGAAAATGTGTAACCTAGTAGGGCTGTGAGGTGAAGCAAGGTGAAGGAGGATTTTGAAAGCCTACACACAACTTTTCCATTTCCGTGTCATGTCAAACTAACAGCTTAGTTTGACAGCTTGCTTAGGCTTTATACTACTGGTTATGACGGACATACAACGGCATGGAATTTTAGGAGAAACATTATGAATGAAATTTACTTTACACTTGAACAGCAAGTGGTCCCTATCACTGGTTGCCATGGTAATGAACAACAATAACTTAACGTGCTGAATTGTGGACTAACTTTTATTTGAGCAAATCTGTTTATAATAGGTTCTTAGGTTTGAACTTATTGGTCCTGCGCTGCCTATTGACTATCATTTGAATAAATACAGGGTTTTTCCTACATTGAAAATTTTTTGGCGGCCGCCAAAACAAATTTTTGTCCCGACAAAGCTTTATTTGATGAGTTATTGTGATTTATGAATGATGTAGAATAGATGCTGCGCTTGTAACTGAGTGAGAGAGAGAACGATTAGAGAGCTCCTTCTTCTCTCTGTCTTCAAAATAAGCATTCTTAGCTTTCTAATATTTCACATATTACGTTAATCAAAATCAAAAGGTCGGAAGACCGAATCCATGTTGCACGTGGCGCTATCAGACGATGTTTTCCTTTAATTACCGCTGGGTGTGAAATGCGCTCAAAAAAACATTGACTTATTCTCTGACCAGCTGACATAAACCATACTTTCAATAAACGGGAAACAAATCCTATCCGGTTATGAAGTGTTTTCTGTGTGTTGACAAATCTTTCGCGATGTTCTAACAGACGGGATTCGCACACAAAGCGTCTGCTAATGTCCGATTCGCCATAATGACTCCTTTGAACCGAATCATTTTAACGATCAGAAGAACTGATCTGTCCAACACTGAACTAAAGAATCAGTTAATAATTTACTCTGAACACATCTGAAATGAGAACACAAGTGTGCTTACCCAATTTAGCAAGAGTGGGTGTACGAGTTAGTTTAATCATCCACAGTCTTTCAGCTTATTTATGTTCATAATGTGTAGTAAAATAAATAGCCTATAAATCACTTAGTTTAGACTGGAGTGAGGTGAAACAAGACCAAAGTTATTAGCTAGCTGATAATTTTATGAAATTGTATATGGCAGAAAATTAGGCTATTTGTTCATTTTTTTAATACTACTTTTTAATATTGATATGATTATATACCAAAACAATTATCAGTAAATAGTGTAAAAATTAGGAACAAAAACAAACATCAAGGTATCCCACATGAAAAAATACTATAGTATATTATAGTAAAATTACTATAGTGTTTTTGAACCATAATATAGTAAAGATACTACAGTAAATTGTAGTATATTATAGTATTTACTACACTTTGTTAATTTACTGTAGTATATTTACTATAGTACGGTTCAAAAACACTATAGTATTTACGAGTAATTTTACTATAATATACTAGTATTTTTTCATGTGGGATCAAAATAAGATAAGCAAAAGTTACAAACTTTCTTTGAATTTATTTAAAATGTATTGTCAGTATTGCGCTTGCAGATCACGTGGGTAGGGTACTTTTTTACTGTGCGTGCGTGCGTGCGTGTGTGTATGGATGACCATGTCTGTCAGCCACCACCGAAGACCGTTTTTGACCCAGGAAAAACCCTGAAATATGTCTATAATGGCTAACGTTGCTTCTGTAAGCGCTTTCGTTTAATATACAATGATCATAATGCAGGGCAAGCATGTCGCATGTACCTGATTTATTTTTAGCGGTATTCAGTATGGGATTTGACTATTCATAGATTAAGTGTTCTTTCAAATTGATTGAACGCATCTACAGGCTGTCTGCAGGGTTAGACTAGTCGGTTGCAACATTTCCGTTTAAATGGTTATGAAATTATTCGTTGTGCACATCCCTACTTTAGATCTGTATGAGGGCTGCACGATTAAGGCAAAAATCATAATTGTCGATTATTCCCTTGAAATTGCGATTTATAAATTACAATTATCACAATTTACATTGAATGATGTTTTGAATAGCTTGAAGCAACTGCATGCCATATTTTTTATAAAAACCTTTTTTTTCTTCCTTTTATTGCTTTTCTATATAATTAAGCCTCTTGTCATCTATACATTTTTTTGGTTTCTTCTTTAAATAAATAAGAAAGTAAAATTAATGCATGGTACAATAATAGGGGCTGGTTGCATTCGCACCACAAGTAACTCTGAAGTGACGTAAGCCGCGCTTGTTGTTTTGACTTATTTTGACGGCGCAAAGGACCTTTATTTTGACGGCACTGAGAACGGCAGAGACTTTGCAGACAGGGCTCCCTATTTCCATCTTCATTAGCTTACGATCTGTTTAACAGTCCTGTCTTAATGTTATTAGGTAGAACTATTATACAAAGAAAGTAGACATTATATGAAAAAGTATTGGCGTTTGTCGTGTGGTTGATGCGTGATGTGACTAGCTGAGCAGAAATACATAATGATGTTTCGCTTGGTCCCCTCAAAGTTGCATTGGATTTTCTCCTTAGCATTACGTTTGAGAGGTCCATCTATCACTGTTTTCCATGTTTGTAGAGTCGAGTCAAGTCAAGTCACCTTTATTTATATAGCGCTTTTTATAATGCCGTTTGTTTCAAAGCACCTTCACAGTGTTGATAGGAAAATAATGCTACAGAATTTGATTCGGCTGTACAGCCGCTCTGGAGAAAACAGTGATGTCATACATCCAGCTCGGTTCATTTCTCATATAGTGTCAATGCGAGCAGATCAGTAATGTAGTTGAATATTTAGTGTCCCCAACTAAGCAAGCCAAAAGCCAGAGGAGACGGTGGCAAGAGTTAGTTTGTGGAGTAAAGGCTGTGTACGCAGCCTTTTAAAAATGGCGGGGGCTACCGTGCTTGTGTTTTGCATAACATGCTCTAAACACACCTCTCAAGCACGCAGAATAATATAAGTGACATTTTTTGTTCTGGAATTGCGGCGTTGGATCGCGATTAGAAATTTGATTTATTGTGCAGCACTTATCTGTATGTATTTGCTCAAAGGTCACCGGGCTTTCTCTGTGGTGGCTCCTCGACTCTGGAACAGTCTCCCTCTTAATATTAGATCTTGCCCCTCTGTTGCTACTTTTAAATCATCTGTAAAAACTAATTTGTATTCTTTGTTTTAACTGATTGTGTGAATGTTTTCTCATGTGCCCTCAATGGTTAGATCAAATATGTAATTCTGTTTAAATTTTCTTGTACAGCACTTTGGTTACAACCTCTGTTGTTTTAAATGTGCTTTATAAATCAATAAACTAAACCAAACCAAAGTGATGGGCTGCAGACAGACCTGTGAGTTTCATCAACACCGCTGTTGTCTGTTTGTTTAAATAGGTTCATGGTGGGATGCGGCCGCTGTGATGACTGGTTTCACGGGGATTGTGTGGGTCTGGATCTGGCTAAAGTTCAGCAAATGGAAAAGGAGGACCAGGAGTATATGTGCTTGAAATGCTGTGCTGAAGAGGATGGGAAAACACAGGCCACAGAGCAGTCAGACGATAAGTTATCTGCTAAACAAAAACAGAGACCCCAGCAGTCGGTCACCGCAGGTGGAATACGACCCTTCCGAAAAGTAAGCAAAAAAGTCATCCAGTACTAGACTACAAAGCATTATAGTTGCATGCATAGTTAATAAAAATGTATGCATTTGTCGTCATAAAATGAAATGGCTTTAATTATTTTATTTGTACTCATTAAGCCTTATGTAACTGACATGTATGAAAGTATAGACAATGTATAAGTAGTCTTCCTTTTAATCATATAAAAACTTGAGTTTGTGCCTAATTTTCGTCAAATTAGCAGTAGCGTGTCATTGCCTCAAATCAGATCAACCAAAGGGAATTAAAGGAGTTTGTGCTAATGGAAACTGGCACAGTAAAAACTTCAAAAACAATATAATTGGTCCTCAAGGGGAAAAACTATTTAAAAAAATGTATGACATGACCCCTTTAATTGGAAGAAACATAGAATCTGATTTGTTCTATGTCAATCTAGTGAAAAAAAAACCCCACACAAGTTGTTCTTTGGAGCGTTTAAGTATCTGATGGTTACTTGTGGCAGATTTACAAAGTCATATTTTGTTCTGCCCTTTCAGCTTTTGATTTGTGTGGTATCCACCAGCTTCTTTCTTTAAAATGGTTTGTATATATCTGACTCTCTAAATATTTTTACACATGGGTGTAAAGGGGTTAGTTAGCATTCACTCATTGTAGGTGAACGGTTCATCACAGTTGTGTTCACATGGACAGGTTTGTTACACACTCACGTACAAATTTGCAACTACCACTGATATGGCCACTTGAATTTGTTTTGCTCAAATGACACCGGACTATATTGTAGTATTTTTAAAAAGTTTTTTTTTTTGTAGGAGGTAGGGGAAAGACGACCCTCAGAAGATTCAGCGTCAAGGGGTATGGATATTATAATTATTTTATACACCATATGTATAAATACAATGTTAAAAATATTTTTAATTATTCTTTTTAAAGAGTTATTAATTGGTACCAATAATAATTTTGAGTTATTATTTTTGCAGGACCAAATGTGAAGCATGAGACAAAGAAAGTTAAAACATCCCACGTAAGCTCAAAGAAACCGTCCACCGGACAAATCCGGCGAAGCGTTCGGGACTCACTGGAGGAGATTCTCTTGAAACGGTGTGTGAATGTGATTTTTTTGGTAAAGTCAGTCAATAGCTTTTCCTTAGAACTGTCTACCTCTTGTTTATATTACGTGTGTAATGTTAAGTTATTCCAACGTTTTATCCTCTCATCTCTCGTCTTCTAGACTGAAGGACTCTGATTTGAAGATTTCATCAGACAAGCCTGCTGAGTTGGCCAGAAGGATAGAGAAGGAGCTTTTTGCTCTCTTTCAGGGGGTTGACAGCAAATACAAAAATAAATACAGAAGTTTGACTTTCAACCTGAAAGATGCCAAAAATAATGTAAGAATTTTAAATAATGCAAGTTTTTTTTTCTTCTGTGCAACCTATTTTCACTGAAAGTATTTTTAGGAAAAGCAAGCATTTCTAGCCAAATCTAATGCGGTGTTCTTTTGCAGGTGTTGTTCAAGCGAGTACTCAAGGGGGAAATTTCCCCAGCGGATTTAGTGCGTATGACTGCAGAAGAGCTGGCCTCTAAGGAACTGGCTGCTTGGAGACAAAGAGAGAATCGTCATGTTAGTAAAACATTATAGCTCTGTTGCATTCTTGGTAGACAACATAAAATGGTATTTAGAAAAAGTGTTTAACTTGCTTCATGAAGTGAACTGCTGAGTATTTTTATCAGAAAAGTCATTAAATAGTCAAATGTTTACATTGATTGTTAACTTATTGGTCTTTTTGTTGGCAGACAATTGAAATGATTGAGAAAGAACAGAGAGAAGTAGAGAGACGCCCCATTACTAAAATCACCCATAAAGGGGAAATTGAAATTGAGAATCAAGAGCCTGCCAAGGCACCAGAGGACATCGAGGCTGAGGTGAGATTTGGGACATTTTATGCTCCATTCTTTGCAGCGTTGTTATATTTTCCAACAAGGAAAAAGAAAATTGCTTTCTAAATTTTCCTGCTGCATCTTCAGCCAGAGCCTGTGCCCAAAGCTGTGGAAGTGCCTGAGGAAAAACCGCCTGAGACTAAAGCTCAGTCCCAAGACAGTCCCAAGAAATCTATAGATACCACCAACTTGCACAAGTCTCATCTATTTGACCTTAACTGCAAAATCTGCACAGGTAAAACAGTTGAAATAAAGTTCTGCTTCTGAAAAGTTTTTCTTGTGAAGAGTTAAAAGGGCTACAGACTAAAATAAAAAAAATATCCCCTTAGGAGCACACTTATGTTAGTAAAGTTTTTTGCACTATAAAAATCATAATTAAAGTCTGATAAATAAAGTCCATTAAGAAATGCCTTGTTTGTCTCTGTCTTAATTGTTAAAGTAGTTAATCATTGTTAAAAATAAACTACTTACCTCAAAGTTGCAAAGGTTTTCAGAATGATTTGTTAGTATTTTAAAGTTATAGAATGTTTTAATGGCTCAATGAGCTTCAAGTTTGTGAAGTGATTTAAAAAACAAAAGTTTTGCTGATGTTTCTGTGAAGGTCGCATGGCTCCACCTACAGAGGAAGCTGCTACAAAGGTGGTGAAAGTGTCTACAACAGTTGTGAGGAGGCAGTCTAGTGCGACAGACGAATCTCAGCACTCTACAACTACACCTACATCAGCACTGATGGACGATCTGTCTTTAAGAGCCATGGAGGAAGGCCTCCTCAGTTTTTTGCCTGAATCCAGGTAAGATTTCTGATTAAGCAAACGGCTGGTTTAGAAAACAAGTCTTAAATGACATTTATGAAATTTGATTTGTTTACTTCAATAGGTCAGATGGCCTGAGTAGCAAAGAAGATACAGCTGCTTTCCTCAGCAGCTTGGAGAGTCTGTGGGGCGGCTTTGTTGATATGCCGGCTGTTGCGAGGTTTCTAACTAAAGTTTATCCCGTCTCTGGAATACTGGAACCCCTGACACAGGTGAGTTCTAATATTTTGAAATGCATCCTAAATGTGTCAGTCACATATTTGAACTGTTGTATTAGAAGCATATCGAATTGTGTCGGCAGGATTTGCCGGACAACATCCAAGTAGGTGGACGAATTTCCCCTCAAATAGTCTGGGACTATGTCGAGAAAATCCGTGCTTCTGGGACAAAGGTGGGAATGATTTATCCTTTGTGTCATATTCTGTATTTGACCATTTGAATGAGCTTTTTGTGATTTTTAAATGTTTATTCCCCAGGAAATTTGTGTTATTCGCTTCACCCCCGACACAGAAGAAGATGAGATCTCGTACACCTTGTTGTACGCCTATTTTAGCAGCCGTAGGAGATACGGCGTTGTGGCTAACAACCGCAAACAAGTTAAAGACATGTATCTCATTCCTCTCGGTTCCACAGAAAAAATTCCCCACCAGATTGTTCCATTTGATGGTCCGGGTAAGAATTTCTTTGCAGGTTAATTTGTAGGATCTGTATGATTTTTGAATGAACAAAATCTTTTATATTAATTGTGATTCTCCACATTGTAGGACTGGAGGCCAATCGTCCGAATCTTCTTCTTGGATTGGTCATTCGCCAGAGACTGAAAAGGGACTTTGGGGTAATCCTGCCAAACGATGTCAGTGAAGCGCCAAATTTCTTGGCAGAAAGCAAATCTCAGGTCGACTACCCACAGAAAGCTCCTGTGGCTCAAGATGTGGAGCGAAGTTTTAACAGCGGTCCTGGGAGCACGCGGAAAAAAGACACTGCAGACTTAATTAAGTCAGTCGTCGAAGAACCAATATTGGATATGGAGACAGAAGAGAATGTTTCTTTGCGCTTTCTTCCCGGTGTGCTAAAGTTGCCTGGAAACGCGGCATCATCCTCAAGCGACAAAGTGAAGAGTGACTCTACAACACCAGTGTCCAAGACTCCAACAGTGGACGGTGAAAATCTTGCAGCAATCCATCCTAAACCTACAACCAGTGCTTCTCGACTTGACCGCTTCGTTATTAAGAAAAAAGACCCCAAAGCTGTAAAAACTGAACAGGTGTCAGCCAGCTTGTGTCTGGAGACAAGCTCAGAAAAGAAAGAGAGTGGAGTCGTACTTTCTCTGAGTGA
Organism: Gobio gobio; assembly: GCF_949357685.1. Lineage (NCBI taxonomy): Eukaryota > Metazoa > Chordata > Actinopteri > Cypriniformes > Gobionidae > Gobio > Gobio gobio. The sequence goes on along the minus strand of NC_137111.1, from coordinate 20,920,803 downwards.
CAAACCTGCAGATGTTTCAACAGAGAGTTTCCTTTCCTCTCTCGCACCCGCTAAACCCAAAGAAGAGACCGAATCCGGCAGCACAGCTGCACCAGCTGCACCAGCTACACCAGCTGCACCAGCTGCACCAGCTACTCAAGAACCAAGCGAAACCACTTCATTGGATGTATCAAAAGGCTCGGTTACTGAAGCATCTTGTTCTGTCCCCAAAAACGAAGCCGTATCAAGTCCCACCAAGACTTTGAAGACATCTCCTCCTGGTATTTTAAAGAGGTTGTCTTCATCAGCTGAACCTACTGAGTTAAAACCGCAACAGTTGGAAAATAATTCAGAAACGTCTCAGCAGAATGTTACTCAGCAACCATCTGCGGAACCCTCTGAAGAGTGTAAAGCCATAGAGGACATCCAAGCCATCACCACAATCTCATCCATTGGGAAGAACGAAGGTCTCAAGCTGTCTAGGACCACTTCTTTTAACTCTAAAGTGTACAGTCCACCCATTTTTCATTCGTATCACGCCGGTCGACCTGATCCCCAATATTACCCTCCTCCAGCCAATCCTGCACCTTACTTACCCCTTCAACCACAGGGTCCTCCACCTTTCCCGTTTCCTCCTGGTCCGCCGCCTCCTCAGATGTTCCCTCAAAGCGATCCTCGCATGCTCGCTCCACCTTGGTCTCAAGCTGTCCCTCCACAAACTATCCCTGCACCTTCTCTGACGTACGAGTCCAGCTTGCCGACCTCTTCGCCCCTCAGCAAAGATGAGAAGAGTTCTGAGAAGTCTTACAGCGACCTGGGCGACAAGCCGTCCAGACGTTCCTCCGAAGAGAGCTACAAGAAGGACAATAGAGATAGAGACCACTATGACAGACACCATCACAAAGGCAAGCACAACGACAGGGATCGGGAAAAACAAAGGGACAGAAGTCACAGTCATAAAGAGCGCCACTCCAAAGAGGACCGATACGAGAGACCGAGAGAACGGCACCACAGCAGCAGCCATTACCGGGACAGAGACAAACACAGGCGGGACTCTGATTATGAGAAACACAAGAAGGACTCGAGAGACAGGCGTTCGTGATCCTGGCATCAAATCGCTCCACCTTCCTTAAATCTGTAACACAGTAGAAGAAAACTATTTATAAAGTTGCAAAATGATTTTTTGTATGAAAAGCAGCTAATACCATTTCTTTTTGAAATTTTAAAGATTTGTTTTTAAATGTACATTTTCCCTACCTGGCTTTTCAAATACCCACTAACATTGTCTTCACAAGCAGCTGGTTGTAAAGAAAATCAAACTACTGTTGTACGCAAAGTGCCATGAGATACGACATCCCATGGTTGAGAACAGCTTCCTTTGCTCCACTTATTTTTCCATTTTAATTTTTCTAAATTTGGCTTCTTAAATATTTTCTATGTTTCAGGTGACAAATATTTCTTTGTACATTTTGGCTTGTCACACAACAGAAATGTGCCTATTCAGCACATTGTGTTTATGTACAGTTCATAATAAAATGTTTTTATTGTTAGTAAAGTGACTGAAATGGAAGTCTTTGTCATGCACTGCAATTAAAAAAAAAAATCACAGAAAAAGTTACTGTATTTCACAATAACAAAAAAAGCAATTATTAAAAGAATACTTTTGAGGTAAGTACAGGATTGCCTTTAATGATGAACCTGAAACAAAATGTCTCATTAAAGGGGACATATGTCCCTTTTTACAAGATGTAAAATAAGTATCTGATGTCCCCATAGTGTTTATGTGAAGTTTTAGCTCCAAATACACCAAAGATCATGTTTTATAGCCTGTTAAAATTGGCACTTTTTTGGGGTGAGCAAAAACACACCTTTTTGTTTTTGTGTATGTCACTTTAAATGCAAATGAGCTGGTGCTCCCTCTTTCAAGAAGAGGACGGAGCTTTAAGAGTTCATGAAAAAACAACAGAACATGTCAGAAACTGCCAGACTCTGACAATCATGCCCACAGAGCCAGAGAATATCTGCTGCATGGAGATAGAACAGGTATAGTTTAATTTCGACTTTCAACTCATTTTGCCATCTTACTTTCATCCACTAAGTACAAGCATGTTGTAGCGGACCCTGTCCGAATAATGACCAACACTTTACTGATTAATTTTTTAAAGTTTATTGTTCATCACACAAAAGATGAAGCGACTGTTTTCACTGCAGAAAATCACCATAAGAGCTGAATTAAACACAGTACAAGAAGTTCACATTATCACCATACGCAGCGAACGTGCAGATTAAGTGGCGGTAATATTATAATAGATAGATCCCCTTCCTATGTCAGAAGGGGAGAGTAATCAGAGTGGCTCATACTTGTAGAAAAAGGCTTACCAAAACAAAGTTACTGGGTTGTTCTTTTACACCTTCAGGGGTGACACTAAATTACACTAAAATGTTTCACAAGTAGTTAATACTAATATTTAAAATACCCCTGAGAAAGCATACCACATTATTTATTTAAATTAAAACAAACTCAAAGTGAACAGATTTTTTTGGCAAAAAAAAAAAACTAAGCTGGACACATCACTTTAAAAATGTAACAATTTGTCATTTAATAAGAGGCACAAATATGCAAAAGTCGTACTATCATGTGTTCATCTCTTCATTTCGTTCCTTCAAACAACAAATGCATGGTGATTTTGAGATGGGTGTTTTGCAGTATTTTTGTCCCTTTTATAAGCATCATTAATGCAGGATCACTTCTACAACCTCACATCTTTGTGACAGCATCATTTTATCACGCCAATAATAAACAACAGATTTCATCTCTTGAACTGCTACTGTGATTGGGCCATTTTAGTGTATTTGTTAAGACTTTGCGTATTCTATTCTAGATGTGAATACCAAAAATCAAATATATGCAACAATAAGCACAATCATTTTTTCTATTCTTCACCTTGATAAACATTGAAACCTTCACTGGTTTGATGAAACTGCAGCTGCCTGGTGTCCTGATACAAGAAAACATCTTTAATTCTCCCATCAAACCCTTTAGTAAATACACCAGATGTAACAGACGCCACATCTCTGTTTAATTCGAACCCCCCAAAATAAATCACTCCTCCATAATTTACCGCTACATACTGTTCAAATGGGTCAATGTCTTCAAAAAGGACTCTTTTCTCATTCACATAGACCTGGATGAGAGTTCGGTTCTGAGTAATAGACAGGTAATTCCAGTGATTGCAGCAGAAAGTGTCTTGGTGTACAAGAGGAAGAGCTGTTCTCTCACCAAGATTGACTGAAACCTTCAGATAACCGTCCTGCAGCCCAACTGCTAGATGGTCATCATCTTCACTCCCTGCTTTCCCCATCCACAGGATCAAACCGTCCCCTGCTAAAGTGGAAAAATTCAGTGAAATCTTGGTGTACATCAAATTCCTGGAGTTGTACTTTGGATCCTTGAATTTCACATACGAGTTTCCAATAAACTTTATATTCCTCAATGTAACCTTTTGGTCACAATAAGTCCCAATCCATCCCAAAGAACACATACATGAATATGAAGCAGACGTGTGGACACAGAGAGAACCGTGTTGACAAAGATTGTTGACACAGTGAATGGACTGTTGGCATCGTAAACCGGTCCACAACGAGGGGCAAATACACATGAATGAAGAAAGACCCGCTGAATGGCAGAAGCCACCGTTCATGCAAACCTTATACCCACACGCTGTCCCATCCCAGTCGCCAACATTGACTCCGTCGAGTGCACCTGTCTCTGTAAGCTCGAGGTCATACCCGTTAACTATGACCTCTCGAATGCCGCCTGTGAATCCCACTGGGTCTTTTTCCATTGCATCCAGGGACACTGTGTTCAGGAAAGACACGCCCCCAATGAAAATATTTGTGCCAACATCCAGAGTGCACGTGCCCTCCGAAGAGTTCCTGGTCACAGCTTCATCATCTAGAATGAGGAAGCCGCGGTTGCCTTCTCTCCCAGCCTTCACTGTGTGCCACTTCATGCCAGTCACATCGACCTCTTTTGAAGACTGCAATACAATAGTTTCGTTTCCCAGATTATAGCGGAGCTGCACAAATCCAGCTGACAGGGATACGCTGAGGAAATCTCCTTGGAAGAGAGTAGAGAATAATGTTAAAGGGTTAGTTCACCCAAAAATTATTAAAAGTCATTAAATTACTTCTGAACACAAATCAGCTATTTCACATAGTCACACACAGACATCAAGATTATGCCTATGCTTCACCACAACAGTGACAATCAAGTTTGAGTTTTGTACTATGAAGCTACCCATCATGCATTGCAGCATGACGTTTTTTTTGTTTTGATTGTCACCGTTGTTGTGAATCATATGCAAAATCTTGATGTCTGTGTGTGACTATGTGAAATATTTCCTCAAAACAATGTGCATTTTCTGTTTTATCATCTTTCAGAATAAGTGATTATTTTATTGCTACTGGTCCCGATACAGTGGATTCACAAGGTTATTGAGGCTATAAACAAATTATTATTTGCCAAACAAGAACACAAAACTCAAAAGCACAACATCAGATTCTAGACTTCTGATGATTTAGTCATCAACAAGGAACTGACAACACCTGAAGTCACTTTATCTTTGCTTTCTCAGCCATAATGATTGTGTTTCTCACACACACAGTTATAACATCCAAAGAAAAGCTAACACAAATACGGGGACCAAGAGCCCAACTAAAGCAAACGCTTCCCACCACAATGGTGACTTCAAATGAAACATAAATATCAACATTTAAAGCTCTGTTAATTCTCAGTAAGAGCTTCTGTAGACGTCTGACAGGAATAGTCAATGTGTCTCTTATGTCTGTGATTAGGGGCAGCACCAGTGTCTCAGTGGGAAACACTGTCTCCTCACAGCAAGAAGATCCTGGATTGAATCCCACGATTCTCTCACGATCCAAAGATGTGTGAATTGCAGATGCTAAGTTGTCTAAAGTGTCTAAAGGTGTGAGCTAAGTTTCTTTTATTTCTGGACAAACACACACTGTCTGTGAGTTGCTTTGCAATTACAAATGGAAAATATGTCCACATTGAGCAAATTTGATAGTTTTTAACCTTGAAGTTTCATGAACGTCTATATCGGACGTGCAGAACACGTCTAAGACAGACATCATAAAAACTTTCATTCTGGCTCCTCAGTGGACGTCTTTTCAACGTACGCCTCTAGGGGCAAAGACATTGAAAAGACGTCTTTTGGACATAACTTTGCTCAGTGGGTCATTGGTTCTTGCTGAAGCTCAAACGTGCTGTGTAACGCACGTGAATGAACCTCATTGGTTCTTGATGAAGCTCAAATGTGCTGCATAATATGAGAATGAACCTCATTGGTTCTTGCTGAAGCTCAAACGTGCTGCGTAACACAGTAAAGAACCTCATTGGTTCTTGCTGGAGCTCAAATGTGCTGCATAACACATGAGAATGAACCTCATTGGTTCTTGATGAAGCTCAAATGTGCTGCATAATATGAGAATGAACCTCATTGGTTCTTGATGAAGCTCAAATGTGCTGCATAATATGAGAATGAACCTCATTGGTTTTTGCTGAAGCTCAAACGTGCTGCGTAACTCACAGTAATGAACCTCATTGGTTCTCGCACTTCAAGTAAACATGCTTGAGCTTCCGTTTACCACAACTTCTGTGCGAGTTAACGAATGTTTATATGTGAATAAAAGTCTAAATTCAATTTATTTATCATTTAAACGATCAAGTCTCTTGAGAAAATTTGATCAAAACTGCTCAATTCATATGGATTAGTTTTTCGATCTCTTTATGAACTTTTTCGATCTCTTTATGAACTTTTTCTCCATTGCGTAGCTATCAGTGGAGGGGCAGAAATCTCGCTGATTTCATTAAAATATCTTAATTTGTGTTCTGAAGATGAATGACAGGGTGAGTAATATTGGTGGAACGAAATCCTTTTAATTCATTGCCCTTTGTTAAACACAAAACTCCTGTAATCATCTGTTGTTGTTTTTTTTAATTCACATTTGGTTACTGGAAATGACAAACCATATGAAGATGTATTAAAGATACACTTAAATGCTTTAATTTTGCATAATGTAACCAGTCAAGAAGCTGCCTTACCCGACCGACTGCTCAAGTACCGCGAGGTGTAGAATAGGATGCCCTCTGGTGAAAGTGTTTGAAACTGCAGTTGCAGATGGGTTTTGTGCCTTATATTTACAGGAGGAAATGACATCCAAGATGACTGATTGCCACTGAAGAAAGGATCACTGATAGATACAGCTGGAAAAAAATAAAAATAAAAAACCTGAAAGCTTCCATAAAGAGAGTATTTTATGGGAAATATAATGGGTAAAAAAAGTTATTTAACATATTCAAGGCAACACTTATTTCACAGTGCTTTTACTTTTTTTTTTCTAAAATATAAAGCTATACACAACTATATATTTGAATGTATAACGATCTTTTTGTACTGTAATACATGTATTTATATTTATAATATATTTTATTTATATACACACTACCGTTAAAAAGTTTGGGGTCAGTAAGATTTCTTTGAAAGAAATTAATTATTTTATTCAGCAAGGACACATTCAATTGAACAAAAGTGACAGACATTTATAATGTTACAAATATTTCTCTTTCAAATAAATGCTGTTCTTTTGAACTTTCTGTTTATCAAAGAGTTCCCTAAATATCTGCAAACAAGGTATTTGTATGCTTTAGTACAGGCAAAAAATGACATACAGTACATTTAATCTCCAGTTTTAAAGCAAAATTAGACAGTAAAAATGTAAAATGTATCTATTTTTAAGCTATTATTTTATTATTGCTAGTATCTTTTTTACACAATGTTTTTCTGCACCCTTCCGCAGACCCTCTAGCGGGTCCCTGGAGGTCGGATTGATTGTGGTCTAACCTTGCTGGCAGAAGAGTCCAGCCGAGCCTAGGGGGCACTGGCATGTGTATCCATCAGGAAGGGGCAAACAGGTGGAGCCGCGAGCGCAGGAGGGCGGTGGGATGTGTTCAGCATCACAGAACGACACTTTCTCAGAGCAAAGAGCACCTTTCCATCCAAACACGCACTGACAGCTGGAGGGGAAGGCCAAAGAGAAAAGATTAATACTGTTTGTCAGTCATTCACTCGCACAAGTTGGGCTCAAACAGGTGCTTGTTCTAAGTCTTACTACACAGAGGATCCAGAGTCCACACAGGTGCCTCTGTTCCGGCAGATGACCAGGTGGCATGGATCAACACCACACTGCCCCACATTACGTCCTGACTCTGGCCTGCCCTCTGGCCCTCCTGGAGGTTGAAACTTCCCATCTCGTCTCGTCCGAAATAGCAAATCGAAAATACAGCCTTTACAATCAAAGAGAGAGAGAAAACTTGTCATTATTTACTCACCCTCATATTCATGGTGACCGGGGCTGTCAAGCTCCTGAAAGTACCACAAAAAAAAAAAAAAAAATACCTCCACCATAAAACCTTAAAAGTAGTCTTTATTACTTACACAGTATATTTTAAGTCGTCTGAAGCCATATGATAGCATTAGCAAAATATACAATACCATGAGCAAAATATATAGTGCCATTAAAAAGTTAAGGGTCAGTAAGATTTTTTTTTGAGACATCATTACAATTACAATTTTTTGAAAGAATCATGAAAAAAAGTCATGATTTCCACAAAATTAAAAAGCAATACAAATAATAAACAGTTTTTAACACTGATAATCAGAAATGTTTCTTAAGCATATCAGCCTATTAGAATGATTTCTGAAGGATCATGTGACACTGAAGACTGGAGCAATGATGCTGAAAATACAGCATCACAAAACGGCTGATCATAGGAATAAATTACATTTTAAAATATATAAAAATTGTAATAATATTTCACAATAATTTTTTTATTTTTATTTTTGATTAAAGAAATGCAGGCTTGGTGAGACACTTATATATATATATATATATATATATATATATATATATATATATATATATATATATATATATACACACACACACATATACATATACATACATACACACACACGCTGTATTTTTAATAAAGTTGTGTTCAAAATAATAACAGTCCAACATCACTAACCAGATCAATCACTGTTTTTGGTAGACATTATATTTCTACATGGCAAATATTTTACTAGTAAATGGGTAGTTTCAGACATCGTTCAGAAGAACAGCATACTTTGAATAAAAAGTTGATTAGAGAGGGGAAAACATATAAAGAAGTGCAGAAAATGATAGGCTGCTCAGCTAAAATGATATCAAATGCTTTAAAATGGCAACCAAAACCAGAAAACTACCATTCAAATGGATCGAAGAATAGCCAAAATGCATGGCAAAGACTTAGCCATTGATCAGCTCCAGGGAGATCAGAGAAAGTTTAAAGTTACCTGTGAGTATTGTAACAATTAGAAGACGCCTATGTGAAGCCAAGCTATCGGAAGAAGCCCCCGCAGAGTCCCATCGTTGAAAAAATGACACGTGCTGAAGAGGTTACAATTTGCCAAAAAACACATTGACTGGCCTAAAGAGAAATGGCGCAATATTTTGATGACTGATGAAAGCAAGATTGCTCTTTTGGGTCTAGGGGCCGCAGACAGTTTGTCAGACGACCCCCCAATACTGAATTCAAGCCACAGTATACTGAAGACAGTGAAGCATGGTGGTGCAAGCATCATGATATGGGATGTTTCTCATACTGTGGTGTTGGGCCTATTTATCGCATTCCAGGGATCATGGATCAGTTTGAGTACATCAAAATACTTAAGAAGGTCATTTTGCCTTATGCCGAAGAGGAAATGCCTTTGAAATGGGTGTTTCAACTAGACAACGACCCCAAACACACCAGTAAGCGAGCAGCATCTTGGTTCCAGACCAACAAGATTAACGTTATGGAGTGGTCAGCCCAATCCCCGGACCTTAATCCAATGGAAAACTTGTGGGGTGACATCAAAAATGCTGTTTCTGAGGCAAAACCAAAAAATGCAGTCGACTCCATGCAACACAGATGTGAAGCAGTTCTCAGAAACCGCGGTTATACAACTAAATATTAGTTCAGCGATTTTTCAGTTTATACAGTAAATGTTTGACTTTGTAAAGACAAATGCAGACACTGCTTTTTTTTTAACAGCCTAATATTCCTTTTTCTTTAGTAATAACAAATTTGATAAATTTTTCTTCATGGTTAGATTTAGAATAGAATGTGCAGTGTCCCAATGCATTTGCGTGTATTGAAATAAAAGGATTTTGAGCTTTACTCACTTTTTTAAACACACTGCTATTATTTTGAACACAACTGTACATCTTATACTAAGCATAAGATGTATTGCTTTTAGCACATCTGGAGGCATCCGGTGAACTTCCCAGCATGCCTCAGCCCTTTCCTAATAAACAAGTAAATGTAATATTCAGAACAAGAACAAGCATTTGTGCCATCACTGAAAATTCATATAATAATAGCATCTAATTCCTGCACATGGCCCTCTCCAGCAACCGCAAGAAAAAATTACATGGTGTTGACAACATTTGCAATTATTTTTGGAAGCACCATCATGGTGTAGGAGAGAGAAAAATGAAAATGGGTACAAAAGTCCATGAGTTTGAGCTTGGATGCTGAAATGGGGAAAAAGTCAATCTTTTTCAAGTATATAGCAAAAATGAAATTAAATATCCAGTGAGTGGCAGATACAGATGAGTGGTATGAATATAAAAGGGACTTCATGCACACTGCCTTGAGCTCAATGAGATTAGTTCATATATTCATAACTGGGTATTAAATTCAGTTGATAATTTAATACTTAGTCAATAACCATTTAAAATCATAATCAAGCAGCTTCAACAATTTCATTTGAGGTTGAAGAGGCCCCAAGATAGCCGTTGCGAAACTGTATTTTATTTTCCCATTAAGTGAATTACTGTAAACTGAGAGATGAGTTGAAATTATGTTAGGTGGTAATAGAGAAAGACTTGTATTGAATCGTAAACATTTCTTTAACAACATCGACGAAATTATGAAACATGCAATGGTTAGGACGGATCTTGGCCTATTTGTCATCAGTTCAAATGTTTTCATCATGTTGTGCTTAAAGATACACTATGTAACTTTTGGCCCTCTAGTAGTTAAAAACAAAACTTCATGCATATTGCAGAAGAACATTGTTTTGGTGTTCATGAATATGGTCCTGAGTAATCAAAACGCCATCTCTGTGTCACTTATACAACATTTCCCCTCAGTTCTCGCCATCCCAGAAAAGCCAAGCCAATGTTGGTTCTCATTTTATTATGAGCTCTGTCGCGTTGCCTTTTTGCCAGCAGACTCACCTCTGTTTGTCGTTTTTTAAAACGGGTGATTCCCCAGAGGTTGCAGATTTAGCTGATCCATTTACATTACATTTATGCATTTGGCAGACACTTTTATCCAAAGCGACTTCCATTGCATTCAAAGTACACAGTTTAACTTTTTTTTTACTTTTTTTTGTCAGTTCTTGCTTTCCCTGGGAATCGAACCCATGACCTTGGCGTTGCTAGCGCCACGCTCTACTGTTTGAGCTACAGGAAAGCTATCCATGTCAACCTTTCTTGCTCGTTGATATAACAAACCTCTGCCACTCCCACACCATACATGTAACAAAGTTGCCGGAGCGACTTTTCTCTATTTCTAGATATGACGAGAATGGTCGAGTGACGCGTGTATGCAATTTCACCTGAAAACCATCCCAACAGGTCTAAAAATATAAACACTTATAATAGGCTTACCATAGTCAATCAGGGTAGGACAAAAACACGTTTTGGATGAAGAATTGATTATTTCTTGAATGACTGACAGACACATTCTGCTAAACAATTTCTTACTTCCACTCCTCATAATGCAGCAATATATATGAAGACAGTTCTGAGAACGATTTCCAAAGAAATTTGTTCTACTCGTTTCATGAATGTGACCCATTGACTGTAAGCCCGAGGCAAAAGATCCATTCCATCCTAGTGTGATTCACAGCTGTGATGAAATGCTGTTTAATAATGTTTAGAGATTAAAGAAAAAAATATAGTACCAATCAAAAGTTTGGACACAATTTTAACACCTTTTTATCTAAATGCATATCCTTAAATGTTGCACAATTAATTTTGTAGATTGGTGACCATGTGAATTTCTTTACAAATGGTTTAAACGTTTTTTGAAGGCAATTTTTAGAAGCACAAATATGATTATTTAGATTATTTGTTTGATAACTACATAATTCCCATACTAGGGCTTCCATACTTCACACGTTCACTCGTTCACGTGCGTAGAGGAATGGAGAAAAAAAACGCAAAGTCTCGAGAAGCGTTTTTTAAAGGTTTAAAGCTGCTGTCCGTAACTTTTTTTGTGTTCAAGATTTACAAAAATACAATGAGAATGTACAACATGAATCCATTTTCCAAACCGTGTTTTTGTCCTACCCTGGATCATTATGGTACACTTATAATACGTGTTTATATTGGGACTATTTCAGACCGGTCTGGTAGGAACCGCTGCGGAGGAGCACAGTCCCTGCGCGACTCGCCATAGACATAAACAGAGAGAAGTAGCTCCGGCTGCAATGTTCTTCCGCAAGACGCATGCAGTTCTGTTTATTAACCGCGGGAGCGCAAAAAGTTACGGACTGCAGCTTTAACTGATTTTAACTTGAGCTTTGCGTTTTTAGAAAGCTGTGTCATGTGCGAAATGCTGCAAAAGACTCAATACGCTGCAAAAGACACGAGGAGCGAGCGCAATTGTTAAACACGTCCGTCTATCCGGTGTTTAGATGTTTAGACAATGGAATGGAAAAATGCATTCTCTGTGAACATTACCTTAAAATGCTATACTATACTTTTAAAATAAAGCATTAACTGATCAAAAGGTATTACATTTTACATGCATTCCCTCAGAATAACACCAACCTGCAAACGCCATATGTTGTTGATCACCCAAAAATAAAATTAGCCCATGATTTACTCTCCCTCAAGCCATCCTAGGTGTATATGACATTCTTCTTTCAGATGAATACAATCAGAGTTATATAAAAACATGTCTTGGCTAATCCAAGCAATGGAAGCTCTAGCGTAGTTCTACCTGGAAGTCACGTCATTCACTAATTATCTATCTAGCCAATCATTATTAGTCTTCTGTAGTATATAAGTTCTGTTCCCACCCATTACTAACTTCGCAGATACTGACACCAGCATTCACCCCCATCCTCCCCACCACCACCAGGTTGGTCCCAGTCCATTCATCAGGGGATAGGCTCCGCACCTGCCTTCATCTTCAGGCAGGAACTGCAAGCATCCGCTACCCTCCGGATTTGGTCTATGGATGAGGCCTATACCAAAGAACAATCTGTAAATAAATCTAATCCAAATGCTTTTCTCGCCTCTTGAATCTTTCGGGTAGAATTATAATGGCAGTACAGCCCAAAATTTGACGCCCAAAAATGTGCATCCATCCATTATAAAAGTTATACACTATTATTCGTAATACACATAACACTTTCTACGTAAGTTGAATACGGAAGGTGGTCAGGCGGAAGCTATAGATATTTTACTAATATGGATTTTTTTTTTACACAAACCCATCAATTCGCTTCATAAGGCCTTTATTAACTTTTATAATGGATGGATGCACTTTTTTGGGCTTCAAATGTTGGGCTGCCACTGCCATTATAAAGCTTGGATTAGCCAGGACATTTTTGAATAGAACTCCGATTGTATTCGTCTGAAAGAAGACCGTCATATACACCTGGGTGGCTTGAGGGTGAGTAAATCAATTTTCATTTTTGGGTGAACTATCTCTTTAAAACGTCTGTTTTAATACAGCTTTGTGATGGGTGGTTGCACACATATTGCATACAAGGTTAAGAATCTCATCAGATCTGCAGACACATCATGACATGATGATCCAAGCAAGAAAGATTGATTTCATCACAAACTGACAATCTGAATCAAGACATCAAACAAGACAATAATAATGATAAGACAGGAAAAAAAACACAGTACCTTGAAAGCTGTTCTGGAAACGAGAGCCTGCAGGCAATAGCTCAGGTGTGTATTCTTCATATCCACCCACATAAAGTGGACTGAAGATGTTCAGGCCCACCAGCGGTCCAGTGGATGTACCTGTCCTCCTCTTCTGCCCATCAACCTATTCAGTAAACACACCGATGTGACATCAGCATGGTCAAAAAGTGTCAAAAGCTCAGAATAAGAAAACATTTCTTTTTTCTTCTTTTTTTGTCATCATTCTTAGTGATAAGACAAATATCAAGGTATTTTTTACTGGCTTTGTCTTGGATTTCAAATCTATAGCAATATGATTGCTTTATTATTTCATAACGGTACAGTACTATCGTGAAAGTACTTTTTATTTGTGGTTCGCAAGAACTCTCTTCTGCTCACCAAGGCTGCATTTATTTGTAAAAACAGTAATATTGTGAAACATTATTGCAATTTAAAATATCTATTTTCTATTTAAATATATTTTACAAAGTAATTTATTCCTGTGATGACAAAGCTGAATTTTACTGCAGTCTTCAGTGATACATTATCCTTCAGAAATCAATATAATATACCGATTTGGTTTATTATCAACTTAGAATCAGTTTCCATAAAAATATTAAGCAGCACAACTGTTTTCATTGATGAAAGTTCAAAAGAACAGCTTATAACATTATAAACCTCTTTACTCTCACTTTAGATTAATTTAAAGCATCTTTGTTGTAGTTTTTTGAGAAATTCATTCAAATATTCAGCAATCTTACTGACCCCAAACTTTTAAATGGTAGTGTACATAAAAATAAAGAGCCCAGAAATAATATAATTTAAAAGTTTGTTATATACAAATCCTACAAATATAAAACACACATTTAGCCATCCATTCTTCAGATATCTTCCAAAGTTCACAGTGTGAATGTTGATCCTCGGATTCAGACGCTCGCTGATAATTGTTGCCAAACCCGAGCCAAGATTATACTTATGAACAATCCTGCCGTTCCGCACCCCCAATGCGAAGAAGTCGTCTCCACTGATGCCTTCATAGAAACAAAAACACAGAATCCAATTAGCACATTCAGTGGGGTCCAAAAGTCTGAGACCCTATTGGGAATCTGCCTTTTTGTTTTCGGTTTAAACCTGGAAATAAACAGGTTTTAGGATTTTGAAAAATGCAACAAAGAAAAGTGTTAAAGGCTAAATTAATCCCTAATTTTGATGTGGTCACTCAATTATTATGTAAAAAGTAATACATTAGAAAAGTATGTCAAATTGAAGCATTTTCACTAGTGGTTCAGGTCAAGCTGATCATCTCTAAAATGTAATTTATTTTTCTTTTGAGCTGATGGATCTAACGCTCCAATTTATCTGGCCAATTATCAGGTGAATAGTTGCCTCTCTGATTCCTTCTTTTTGATTTCGTTCTCCACTGTGCTGCACGGCTCCCTTGACAATTGCTTCATTATTCACAGTGCTGTCCTCTTCTCTCTTTCCCTCGATGAATCATCCTAAACTATAATCCCGAGAGACACTCGCTGAACTGAGGAAGATTCATACCCCCCTTACTCTTTTATTCAGCTGCCTGTCTTTTGATTAAACATGTTCGTAGCAGTGACGTGTCAGTTAGCAGCCACTGAAACTGACCTTAAAATAAATTGGTGGCAGAGAAGCTCAAGGCATGAGGAAACTTGACCGAGATGTCATGTCTGTCAAAACGACAGGTCTCCTTCTTAATGGCACTTTCAGCAGGAAGTTGATTTGTTGGTTTTGGATTTACATTTCGTTTACACTTTATTTCGATAGTCCACTTTAGACCTTCTACTACCTATAAGTAACTTTGCAACTACATGTCAACTACCTCTAGTCAGAGTATTAGTAGACTGTTAGATTAGGGTTAGTAGAATAAGTTGACATGTAGTTGCAAAGTCACTTTTAGAATGTCTGTTGGGCGACCATCAAAATAAAGTGTTAGCAGATATTAATGAGAGTTAGTTGACAAGTAGTTGGAAAGATACTTATAGTTAGTAGAATGTCTAAAGTGGACTACCGTATTAAGAAAATCATTTTCTTAAACAGTATTTGTGTTGTTTTAGGCACCCCTTCAGCCGTGACTTATTCACAATACAATATTAGCCTCGAGCACCTTATTGCTTTTATAAAACAGTTACAAATATTAAAGGGGTCATGAACTGGCTTTCTGTATAATGTATACTGTTGTCTGAGGTCAACTTATGACGTTTGCGTGGTTTTTACATGCAAAAACATCATAATGAATAAGTAATAGGCTATTTTCTGCCTTGGTTTTGAGGCTCTCTGAAGAAAGGTTCCGTTTCTATGGGCGTGCTGCACTGAAGACTTGGAAGTAAACGCCCACGGCTAGGATTGGATAAGATTTGCATATTTAATGTGTTTCAGCTCCCCTCAGTATATGTGGGAATTGTTTTGAAAGCGTCTGGGGAAGCGCTCACAGGACTCGCAAAATATCTTTATCAAACAAACACAATGATTCATCTCTCATTCACCCGCAATTGATTGGAATGTTATTTTTTTATTACTTGGACGCCCGATCGGTGAATATAACCGCGAACGTACACACAGATTAATTGGTTTAGAGTACGCACGCGCAAGAAAGGAATGTTATTTCACTATTTAAGATAGCCCGTCGGCAGGCCGGTGATACATTTTGGTAGCCCGTCTGAAAAACACATAGCCCCGGGACGTTGAGCTTTGCGAGCACTGGCCCATAACGATACCGTTAGTCCGAGTCTGATCACGAATGAACCAATAACACCTCAAATAAAGGATTCTCCAGCCTGTGACAGCGTGCTAAGGAATGTAATCAATAGATATCAAACGATCTGTAACAATGCAATACTAAAACATATAAAAAACATGTTTAACTCACATTAGTGTGTTGCACCATTCCTGTCGGATCCAATATAGAAGGCACAGCATTGTGTTTTAAACTCAGTCTGCAAATCCAGTCTCGAGCTGTATCTTGTTAACAACCGGTTCCGCGGTGAAATGAAGCGAAACGTGCAACGTCTTACGCACATGAGCTGGAACCGGCATGTTTATTGCTCGGTAGCACGACCCGTTTAGCTCCACGAGTCGGTGGGCGGGCTTGAGGTGGCGCTTCTGCATTCTATGACGTCAATGGTCGACATATTCTGAGATTGATCGTTTGCTGGGCCTGGTGTCAATAAAAGCTTTTCTTTGACTAACAAGGAAGTTTTCAGCTCTGAAACTTACAGGAAATTCTTATATCACGATTCACTTTTATATATCAAAGGCTCAAGGGAAAGTTGATTTCTCAATTCATCACCCCTTTAAAGCCCCCAAAAATGTATCAATGCAACTTTCATGAAGTAAAATCACTAAAAGCCTTCCTTCCGCTGGAAAATTTTTTTTCCCTGACCGTGAACAGCAACAGAAGTTACATTATTACGCCATTAGATGGAGGCAAATACTGTCTTTATGAGTGAGTCACTCAGTAGTGAAGACTTTTATATTGAAAGGACTGAAACTTGTTGTGAACACGGAACAAGACGCAACTGTAAAATGCTTTGACTAGTGCTGTCAGTGTCAGGGCACGGGAAAACCCATTAACTGTTAAAAGGACAAGCTATCGCAGCGGACATTTCAACAGATTTTTTTTTATTATGAACATGAAGGAAAATGGTATATAAACTCGCTCACACAATACTCTACATAAAACAGTAAGCTTCAATGAACAATATCAATGAGAACAAATATGTTTACGTTGCTAAGAGTGGTTGCTAAGGGGGTTGTGTAGTGATACACAGAACCGTTGGGTGAAGCGGTAATAGCCGTGTTTTGTTGTGAATATAACACATCTATTGACCAATCAGAATCAAGGACTGGAACTAACTGTTTTATAAATGAAGAAATTAAAGATACTTAAATATGTGTATACAGTTCAATAGTACTTTCAATAATCTCTAATATTTACCTTCTCAAGTAATTTAAAATGTAAAAATGTATAACCATTTTGGTCACACTTTAGATTAGGGTCCAATTCTCACTATTAACTAACTATTAACTATGACTTTTGCCTCAATAAACTCCTAAATATTGCTTATTAATAGTTAGAAAGGTAGTTGTCAAGTTTAGGTATTGGGTAGGATTAAGGGATGTAGAATATGGTCATGTAGAATAAGGCATTACTATGTGCTTTATAAGTACTAATAAACAGCCAATATCCTAATTTACATGCTAATAAGCAATAGTGAGAATTGGACCCTAAAAAGTGTTACCACTACAATAATTTTTAAAATAATAATAATAAATTGTATTATTAATTACTCAATTATTTATCATTCAATTATAATGAGTAATTATTTGTAATTTAAAGATAAAGGACATTTAAACAAGTCCACATTTTTTTAATGCAATTACCATAAAATTAAATATTTACTATCTTTATAGTCTTTTTTTAAATTCTTTGGTCAAGACGATTTCTCTATCATCTGAGATTCTTTAGAGACCTCATATATAACAGATCTTTCCCTTATGCCAGATAATAAAAATCATCCCTCCGTTTTGTGCACAGATAAATTGTCTCTGCTGTTGGGCCCTGGACTTCCATTTACAGCGCATTTTACAGGAGCTGCTCCATTAATATCTCCTAGTTAAGTGATCCCATTTCCAAACCTCACTTCCTCTAACATGACCTCAGCTGTGTCTGGAAAAAGGTTTATAGCCATACTGCTATGAATCCAGCTCCTATTTTTCATACACATTCCAAGCACTGAGGGATGCACTGAAATCAAAGTGAATAAAGAGAGATGGAGTAACACATATAAAACAATATTCCCATTTCGACCCACCTTGTCCCTTTTGCCCAGAAAAGAGAATGAGGCTGTTTCTCAAAGCGGAGACATTATTGGCAAAGGTGAGCTTCAGGTGGAATTCATAAAAATGACCCATACTGGGAATAGAGGGATAAGCCACATAGGATGAGTATCCAAATTCATCAAGTCCACTAAACCTGGGCCGAGTGATGTTGACAGCTGTGAAGAAAGAGAAAAAGTCATAAATAAATACAAAATTTTAATATACATATCCAAATGTTAATGGTGACTTGGCACAAGGGTTAGCTAGCATAATTATACTTGAGAAATGCATTGAGATAACTTTAAATGAACAAGAATCTGTAAAACGTCATGTAATTTTACTGAGGTGAAGTTGCAAGCAGCTCTTTGAGAAAGCGACACAAGATGGCGATATTGCACTATGTTTAAAGCTTTTCAAATCCTATGCATTACTATTTCCTTTGGGGGGAAAATGCTGCTGCTATACTTATTGTAATTTTGTGCCATTTTACACTGCAAATGGACAGAGGCCGTATTATCAATATTTTGCAGAAATCGGAAAGAATTTGTGAAACGGCTGCTGCTTTGGACAATGTATTTCAGAGTAAAATCTTCTGAAATATCAACATTTGATCCCCTGGTCCGGCAGCCATAGCTCAGAAACATTTCAGCTTGGGTACATTAAGCATTTACACCTTTTGTCCAGAGAAAAAAAAAAGTGCTACCTAAAGAGTTTTCTCCACCCCTCATTTTGTCTTTATGAACTGTGCAGTCTGCAAAGCCTCTCCGGAGGATTTCTCTGGGAACAGCATTGAAGTTCTTCCCCCTGCTCTCCCCTTGAATTATTGATGCCATTTGAAATTGCACATATATTACCTTGTCGCGGTTTATTTGCACAGCGCCTAATGAAGGACTAGAATGCGTTTTTAGCAGGGATGGTTTGATGGGGCCAGCTGTATTTCTTTACTCGCAGTGTCATGTAATTGCTCTGTGATATGCTGCATATGCTGAGTTACGTTTTCTTACTCAAAGTGAAATTCATTAATAAGCCGGACATTTATTAATCAGATATATATTGGGCACTTTTTGAGAATGCCAATCTTAAGATGAACTGCGGTCCTGTATAAGGACGTAAATTAACTCATTTCCAAAGTCAAATGGGATTTCTGATTCTGAAGTAACCAGAACTGAATTGTTTTTCCTCACTGCTGAAGATGAATACAATTACATGAATAAAACAACACTTTATTATTTTATTAATTCCTCTTATAACTAAAAATTGATCTGTCAATGTCCCATATGACAGTGTATGAGATACAAATAACCCAAAAACCTCAAATAACCATATAACTAATGTTTAACTTTCCATGCAAAGGCACTACAGAGCACAGGATGGTTCTCTCTGCTGTATTATTCTGCTGCTGTTGCAAGAGGTGACTAAAGGAACAAGAAAACAACCTCCAACTCACTAGCAGTTTTTACTTGTGACACATCACCCATTTATTTTCATTCGTTCAAGTCAAAAAATGTTTGTGTGCAAGGATTTTTCTCAAGTGGAATTCAATAGCCTTCTGTCAGCTGTGTTGGCTGGACCCGGAGATATTTAGCTTTTCTTGATTACCTTCTCTAACCACACATACAAAAATAAAATAGATAAAGACATAAGAATAAAAAAAATGCACATGTGAGAAACTCCTCACAAAATCTGTTTGATCCCAAACACTTCCCGCAAGATGATTCTTTAATCTTCTGACGTAGAGCCTGCTGACGACGGAATGAAAAGAGGAAGTCACATGATGTGTGTGTTAAGGCGGTAAGGCGTTTTAGGACAGATGCGCTATTATGTTATGGGTCTATTTTAGGTGAGTGTGATGTTAACGGTGCGTCAAAGAACACAGTCTGTCCTCTAAACTCCACTGCCGCATCAAGCTGTTTCCTGCAACACAAGCTCCCATGATCAATCGAAAGATCAATCTATCCATCTTCCTGTGGATTTTGAATGTAACTTCTAAAAAAAACAACATGCGCCTTTGAAAATAAAGTTGCACTTATGTACAGAAGTAATTTTAAAATAAAATAAAGGAGGGCCAAATTACACAAAATTAAATCATTAAATAAATGTTGAAATATTAAAATGATGAAATGCATGATTAAATTGTCAGTAAAAGAAAAATAATTCAATTAATTATTAAATCACCTAACAAATGAACAAATGTGCTTTTTTTTAATTGCATATTATTGCAATTTGTTTGCACTGATTATCAGCATTTTGGATTGCTTTTTCATTTAAGCCTGTTCTTAAAGGGATAGTTCACCCAAAAATTAAAATTAGCCCATGATTTGATCACCCTCAAGTCATCCTAGGAGTATATGACATTCTTCTTTCAGACGAATAAAATCGGAGTTTATATAAAAAATGTTTTTGCTCTTCCAAGCTTTATAATGGCAGTGAATTGTTGGGTCTTTTTTGAAGTCCATAAAAGTGCATCTATCCATCATCTAACTGCTCCACACAGTCTAAAATAACTACAGTCAGCGGTATGCAAGTGAAAGAGTAAAAAGTGACGCTAAAAGAGTAACCCCTGATGCTTGAACCCTTGACACATACGTATTGATGAACACAGAAGCGCAGAGGATAGAGCTAAACAAAACACCGGTCATGAATTAGAAGTCTAAAACGAGAATTTTTAAAGAGAAATGGCGGCGAATTACGATATAAGAGAAGAGGGGCTTGAGGCGTCAAAGCTTGCTATGCTTCTATACATCGCGTCAGTGGTTACTCTCTTGCCATAAGTCGAATTGCAAACCGCTGACCGCTGGAAACTAGGGATGGGTCGCGATTTTCGAATATTCGATTAGTTATTTAATTATAGAATATCGAATAGTATGTGCGATTATCGTCCAAAAAAAAATCCCCATGTTGTCGGTGCTGATGTGGTGCTGACGCGTTCATGTAACCAGAGGCGCTGCCAATAACGCTCCTAAAGCTGCCAGTCAGCTCTCAGGGTGTTTTATACTGGACATGTTTGCTGCGGTCCGAGTCTGATTGTTCCCTCCGCCTCCGCAGTGTTGGTCTGGTTTCACACTCAACTTGAACCCTGGTGCATTTGCGTTCATCTTACGTCATCACAAACGTGCACGGGCGTGATAGAAAACAGAACGCGGGTCAATATATTGGGCTTTTTTCAATTAATTTGGGCTATTATGTGCAGCTGAGTAAACGTCACTTGGGTTTACCGTATGTGTGTCGCTTGAAGGCGGCTTTGCTGCTTGCAAACAGACTCTTTTGAGGAGACGGTGAATTGCCATTAATTTGCTGCCCTGATTGCACTCTATGCGCGAATACACTGCAGGCTCGCTCTCACGATCGTATCTCAGCTAAATCATCAACACTATCATCTCTTACGTGTATGTTATTGAACTAATGACATTGTAATCGGCTAAAACGCATGCGCTGGTTACTTTCTTCCACAACAAGTGCGCACCGGAGTGTTGTTTGCACATTCACGTGAATCACGGCTCAGCTCCGAGAGCAACCGAACTCCGGTTGTGTGTTCTCGGGTTCGGTACCTCAGTGCACACCAAGCTCTGTAGGTAAGCTTTCACATTAGCAATTTTTCATGCTAACCGTGCCCCATTCCGAACTAAAATGCCAGAGTAAAAACGCCCTGAGACAACAGAAGAATAACACATCGTCTCACGCGCACGCTGTAGACTTGTGGCATTTATCAGGTAACTTGGGGCGATGTCACATTACAGTCATTTGTTTCAGCATGTTACAATAATATGGTTTGAGTTGATATAGCCTATTCCCTAATGAATTAAACAGTTTATCATACAGACTGAGAGTGTGAATGGTCTCTCTCCCTCTCTCTCTCTCTGTTTATGTGTGTAGCCTATACATGCGTACATGCGTACATGCGGGGGAGGAGTTGCGATTTTCGAATAAAAATCGAATAATTCCCAGCGATCTTCGAATATCATTTTTGCTTGAAATGCCCATCCCTACTGGAAACTAGTTATTTTAGCATATAGAGTTTTAAATATGGATATTTTCCTTACAAAAAACACACCACTACACTTCAGAAGGCCTTTATTAACCCCCTGGAGCCGTGTGGAGCGGAGCAGTTATATGATGGATAGATGCACTTTTATGGACTTCAAAAATGAAACAACCATTCATTGCCATTATAAAGCTTGGAAGAGCCAGGACATTTTTAATATAAACTCCGTCTGAAAGAAGAATGTAATATACACCTTAGTGTGAGGGTGAGTAAATCATCGGCTAATTTTCATTTTGAAAATTTCAAAAATGAAAATTCTGTCATTAATTACTCACCCTTATGTCGTTCGACACCCGAAAGACCTCCGTTCATATTCGGAACACAAATGAAGATATTTTTGTTGAAAGCTGATGGCTGAGAAAGGCTTCAGATAGGCCTCCATTGGCATTCAGTACACTTATACTCCCAAGACCGATAAAAGGCACTTAAAATGTCGTTACAAAGTCCATCTCACCACAGTGACTCTACAATAATCTTACGATGCGACAACAATAGTTTTTGTGCGCAAAAAAAAATCAAAATAGCACCTTTATCCAGCTTGTTATTGCCTTCCGCGTGTGCCTCCACGACGCATGCGCGAGAATATGACGTAGCGCCGGGGTTCGGGAATCCATGAAATACACACTTAAGCCCCATTTTGAGCACTACGCCGAGACCTAAAGCACAATCAATGTAGAATCCAACAGCTTAGACACGCGCGTCTTCCTCTGCTCGTAAACAAATCGCTTCTGGGTCATCTGTCCGAACGCCGGATCTGCGTCATATTCTCGCGCATGCGTCGTGGAGGCACACACGGAAGGCAGTAACAACAAGTTGGAAAAAGGTGTTATTTGGATTTTTTTTGCGCACAAAAACTATTGTCGTCGCATCGGAAGATTATTGTAGAGTCACTGTGGTGAGATGGACTTTGTAACAACATTTTTAGTGCCTTTTATCGGTCTTGGGAGTATAAGTGTACTGAATGCCAATGGAGGCCTATCTGAAGCCTTTCTCAGCCATCAGCTTTCAACAAAAATATCTTCATTTGTGTTCTGAATATGAACGGAGGTCTTACGGGTGTCGAACGACATAAGGGTGAGTAATTAATGACAGAATTTTCATTTTTGGGTGAACTAACCCTTTAAGCATTTATCTCATGTTATTTCATTTTTGGCTGTGATGGGCAATCTGATTCTTTTCCGCGGATTTGTTTCAATGAACCGATTCACTAGTTCGTTTCCGTAATCACACAATGACGACACGTATATGCAATTCTATTATTAAAGAACCCAATAATGATGTGAAACGCGGATGTTTTACATGTCTAAAAGTGAATAAACTAGTGCGGTCAAATTGATTAATTGTGATTAATCGCACCCAAAATAAAAGTTTGTGTTTACATAATATGTGTGTGTACTGTGTATTATGTATATATAAATACACACTCATTCATGTATATATTTAAGAAATATTTGCATGTATATACTGTATATACATTTAAGATATATATATATCTTAAATGTATACTTGCATGTGTGTCTATTTATACATACATAATAATTCTACACAGTGCACACACATATATTATGTAAATATGTCATTTTATTTTGGATGCGATTATTCGCGATTAATCGATTTGACCGCACTAAAATAAACCTTTCGTTTCGGCCCGCATTCAAGTCAATTGCTTGGTTCACGCATGCTCGTATCAGCAGCGCACCAGTTCTTTGAACCGTTGAACCGCTTTGTAATCATTAACCGACTTTTGACTCAAGAAAGCACTGCTATCATCGTACTGCTGTTAAATCACAGGCATTTTTTTCTTTTTAAAATAAGATCATGCTTTTCTGAATAATGCATACATTCTAACCGTAACACTAAATCAATACATAAAACAGACTCAAAAAACACCCTTCCTATAATTCTATTAGTCCAGGCTCATTTGAAGAAGTCCAGCACATCCAAAGTTGAGTGACTGCCCAGAGGCAGGCCTTGGCTACTAATCAATACTGATTGATGTTATCTGCTGTTATCGGCCTTTAAATTCAAATGTCAGTCCCACTCGGTGTGACACTGGGAGATTAGAACACTCTATTTGGCATCAGGCTCTTTGCTGTCTGATAGAGCGACGTCTGGTAGCTCTGCCTGCCGTGCTGTGCCAAGCGGTCTTCAAACCACGCCACCCAATTAGATTACAGCAAAATAGCAGCAGTTCTTTCTCCTCTAAGCACAGTCGAGGAGATGAAGAGCTATCTGTGTAAGCAGATATCTGACTTTAGCTGACTTAACACTGCGAGGTAGAGCCGGGGAGAGAAGTACATTAGTTAGACGCCGCTGTAGTATGTCTTCGCAGCTTTGTTATTTGAGACAATAAAACAAACCCAATTGCAGCAAGTACATTATGTGACTACACGTTGATAAATTAAGTTGCAGAGTTGGGTAATTTAAGCACTTGGTGTGCTCATTATACTTGGATGCGTGCTACCTGTAGACACCTCGAAAGGTCAGTGTATGTAGTGGAACCGGGTTTGTAATCCAATACAGACCGGAAGTTATCCTTAAAATGTTCATTGGGAAAGCATCAGAGTTCAGTAACTGTTTGTAGCAAGCGTAGAGCACTTAGCTACTCTAATTGGAATGGTATTTCAACGTCTTGCATCAGTTCAACAAAACTGCCGGGAATACATTTCAATATACCACCTATGGGTCTAACCTCAAAGACGGAGGTGAGCACAGGAGATGGAGGAAAACAATCCTCAGATTGGCACAAATATCAAAGGAAACACCCTCTAGCCATGCCGGCTTCATCACATCTCAATGTGTAAATCACTGTCTACAGACAAACCTTGATTGGACCTACCCTCATCGCAGAGGAGACCCTGCCTTCCGTAGGGACAAAGACATGCCGCTTCGAGCAGCGTCTGGGGAACGCAGGTGGCGCCGCGCGCACACGGGTTTCGCTCGCAGGCGGTGAACTGGCACAGCTTACCGGAGTAGAGCGAAGGACACGCACAGAACCAGTTCTCCGCATCGCTACACACAAGGAACCAAAATGAGGGGAAAAAAACAGGGAGATCATTAGTACACCAATGAAATGTACCCGTACTGCACCATTACTTTCAGTGGAGTTTGCGTAGAAAGCATAAATTGGGATGGGGCATTTGGGGGGTTGAGAGTGTCAAAAAAGCAGAGAAGAATACAAATGAGAATACAGAGTGGAATGGATGGAAGTCATACATCACCGGCCTGAACTCAAGACCATCCTTGTCAGCCAGACCAACATCAACTGATCTTGCAGTGCAAGTGAAAGTAAAGGTGCACTTTGTTAAAAAACAGAACTTTTTTTACACAGAAATGAACAGCACTTGATTTGGAATATGATTAAAATTATGCATACTCGTAAATGAAGATGAAGTCAGTGGTCTAGAATGGGTTTCTAAGGGTTCTGTTGACTAGTTCAGGGGGAATTTTTTTTAATGGAAATGTTAAAATTGACAGAATTTAGCATTAATACCATTTCATTCTGGGTTTTTTTTCCCTACAAAGTGCTCAGAAATAATATTAAAATTACAAAAGATTTTACTAACAGATATGATGCAAAAAGACAAAGAAAGTATATATTTTGAGACATTTTTGAGTGTATTTGACCATTAATAAGCTGGAAAAAGGAGCTAATTTTTGCTCTTGTATGTCAGAGGCGGCTTTAAATGCTGTTTCACTAAACGAGGTTCGGGAGGAACATGTCAGATAATTGACACAGGTGGAGAGTACTCAGCTAATCAACAAAGAGGTATATATACGCAGCCGTCCTACCTCCATTTTGTTGACAGTTTTTCAGCATCCCTCCACCACCCCTTCTCCACATCTTGCCCTATCTTTTAGTTCTAAACCACTTACATACGGGGGGTACTCTGGGTTCGGGCCGAAGTCCGAGCTCGAAGCCCCCCCCCCCCCCGGACAGCACGCCAAATACGCAATTCAATTAACTCTCTACAAATTATATGTAAGTGTGAACTCGTGAATACGGTATGTGTGTGTGCGCTTCAGATGCGAGCACGAAATCTGCGGGAATTAGTAGAATTAACGTTATGTGCAACCCCGCACGAAATTAAGACCGGTCACACCAATAGTAACACGCTGTCATGAAGAAAAATCCAACAGAACACGTGTTCGCAATGTTCAGAGGGTTAACTGGACTGAATGAGAGGAGGCAGGTGCGTGTCACTCGCTGTCGGTCGGAGAGGAGAGCGCAGCTGATATCGATACTGTAAAAAATTTGTATCGTATCGTTTCAGATATTTCAGTATCGATACATAGCGAAATCTCAATATTTTTGACAACACTAGTAGGCATACACACAGGTTCGAAGACTCTTTCTCTCGCCCCTACAGTGCAATTCGGCTAGGTATACATCCGCGCTAAAATATCAAGGTGAAAGTCATCATAGCTTGCGTAGTATAGACCCAGCTCCCAACCCAACTTTAATAAGAGTCTCGCGTTAACGCAGCACGTTAACGCCGATAACGGCCCACCACTAATCTTCATACATTTCCATTCATAAGTTTGGAATCAGTCAATTTAAAAAAAAGAAAACATGGGTGATAAATTGATCAAAAGTGACAAAGACATTTATTTATCATATGGTTACAAACAATTAGGTAACACCTTAGTATTAGGAACACATATTCACTATTAACTACGACTTTTGCCTCAATAAACTCATAATTACTGCTTATTAATAGTTAGTAAGGTAGTATGTGCTTTATAAGTACTAATAAACAGCCAATATCCTAGTAATATGTATGCTAATAAGCATTTCGTTAAAGGATTAGTTAACTTCAATTGCAACCAAAATGTTTGGGTCCAAATCAATGCAGTTTCAAAGCGCTTCGAAGGGCTTCAGAGACTCTGCACAATCCCAGATGAGGAATAGGGTCTTATCTAGCGAAACGATCGGTCATTTTCAAAAAAACAATTGCTCATCTTGTGCTGCTCTACGACCTCCAGTGATTGCACAATCACGTCGAAAACATCACACTATACGTGGGCGGAAGTAGTACCCCCGTATTTACAAAGTGCAGATGCGAAGACTAATACAAACGCCCTTTAACAAAAAAAAGGTAAAACAACGATGTCGGACGATTTTGAAGTTGAAGATGGAGTGTTTTTTGGTAAAGGGCGTTTGTAGTCCTCGCACGTTTGGTTGGGGTGGTACTTTCGCCTACGTCTAGTGTGACGTCTAAACGTGATTGTGCAATCATTTGCGGCCACAGAGCAGCGCAAGATGAGCAATTTAGGTTAAAAAATATATTAATTGGTAATTTTCTTTTTAAATGGCCGATCGTTTCACTAGATAAGACCCTATTCCTCGTCTGGCGCCAGCCTCTGGAGCCCATCGAAGTGCTTTGAAACAGCATTGATTTGGACATTCAACATTTTGGTGGCAATTGAAAACCCTTATGTGAAGAAAAATCCTGGAATGTTTTCCTCAAAAAACTTATTTTCTTTTCGACTGAAGAAAGAAAGACATAAACATCTTGGATGAGATGGGGGTGAGTAAATGATCAGGAAATTTTCATTTTGAAGTGAACTAATCCTTTAATGGCAAGAATTGAACCCTAAAATAAAGTGTTACCAACGATTTCCATTTCAAATAAATGCTATTCTTTTGAACTTTCTATTAATGAAAGAATCCTGAAAAAAGTATCATCGTTTCCACAAAAATATTTAGCAGTTTTCAACATTGATAATAATAATAAATATTTCTTGAGCAGCAAATTATATTTCACAATATTAATGTATTACTGTATTTTTTTTTATCAAATAAATGCATGTTTATGAGCATTATATACTTACATCAAAATCATTTAAACATCTTATCGCCCACAAACTTCTGAACGGTAGTGTACATGAAAATATTTAAAGTTGCACTGTGTAAATTGCAGCGGCATGTCCGACACAGGACAAAGATGTCATCGTCTGAGACAGCAGAGAGTGACTAGCGCTCTGTAGAGCAGTTTGTCCATTTAGGGCTAATAGAAACATGGCAGCACAAAATGGCAACTTCACTGTAAAGGGACCCGCGGTGTATTTACACAAAATGGCAACTTTACTGTAAAGGGACCCGCGGTGTATTTACATAGAAATGGCTCATTCTAAGGTAATAAAAACATACCGGTTCATTATGTAAGGTCTTTATAAACAAATAAAACATCTATCTATCTATCTATCTATCTATCTATCTATCTATCTATCTATCTATCTATCTATCTATCTATCTATCTATCTATCTATCTATCTATCTATCTATCTATCTATCTATCTATCTATCTATCTATCTATCTATCTATCTATCTATCTATCTATCTATCTATCTATCTATCTATCTATCTATCTATCTATCATTTTTAATTTTCAATATGACCAAGGTGTTATGCTGCTACTAACAACAACAACAACAACAACATGTTTACTTTATCTTTTTTCTATCTGCTGTATATCTGTTTAACAAAGGGATGCATATTTTGATATGCAAGTGATTGACATGTTTATTGGTTATTATTGGACTGTCAATAAAAGCAAATCAATAAAAGCAATAAAAGCTCAAGGCACATTACCCAGCAAAAACATCTAGACAAGTACATCTTAACCAAAGTACAGTATATAGTCATAAAAAATAAATTATATACATATAATGTATATATATGTACATATATGTATATATATACATACATATAATACAGACCTAACATTATACTTGTTGGGATGTCCATTTAATGAATATCATGAGGCAGTGAAAAGACTAAAATGAAAAATAAAGTGTCCAAGACCACTGGGATGAAGAGTCAGAGCACATAAACAATAAACGTATTGAGTGCACCTTAATAAATAAACCAAATCACATATTCATTTAAATAAGAGCATAACTGGGCCTGAAGGCCATCTACAAAAGCAGACTCACATTTTGCTGATGTTGATCTAGCCTCACTGTAAGCGAATGATTAGAAATGCCCCAGCTAAAGGCTGACTGCCGAGGTGCAATTCCGCAAACGGAACTTTTATAATTCCAGGCTTTATCCCCAAGCGAGAGGTAGAGGGTGGGCCAGCATGATAAGCAATATTCAGACAAGAACTTCATAAGCTGCCGGAAGATGTAGACCGTTTTCAAAGGTATAATATCAGATACAGGAAGCATTGGAGGAGTTTCAAATCTATAAATTAATAATGTGTTTTGAGCTGCACCACAGCTGAAATGAAATATTTACATTCTGTCACTGGGATTTAGAACCAGTGCAAGTGAATGATATATAGACACACACACAACAACAATATCGAATATTCTGAAAACGTGGGCATGGAAAGATTTGAATGAGGAGTATCTATGCAGGGAGAAATTGAATTCAAATAAAATTACTGGAACGCTTATAAAGTAAATGTTACAAAAATAATTGCATTTATGCAGATAACACTGTGGATAGGACAAGATGCAACCTTCCCACTCTGTAAGAGACTAATCAAGTGACCTGGTTTGTACACAAGCACTCTTTGCACTGTTCCCAGGGAAAGACAGCGGACGGTTTGTCACTGCCTTTCAGGACAGCAGGGGGTAATGCCGCGGCAGACTGCGAGATTATTGCCCTGCATTATGTAGAACATGCAAACACATCTGTTTCTGTGACTGATTGCCCTTCACCAGCCATGCGAGCTCAGACTGACGCAGGGAACAGTCAGGAAGAACACTCAGGTGTCGGCTGCATATGGCAAGCCTCTTACGTAGCCAACAGTGTATGATCACAGGAGATGTGTTTACCACTCTTCAAAGAGAGTCTTGACATTGCAGTGACATATTCTGTATTTTGATCATGACTATTTTTCTTTATAGAAAAATAAAAGTTTTGACAAAATCAAAGTTGGAGTTTTGCCGGTTTTTAGCCTATTTATCTACTGTAAAAAAATAATAATCTTCAGCATATACAGTATATATATATATTATTTTTTTTTGGCTTACAGTCCATGAACATATACACCAATCTGGCATAATATTATGACAGTCTTAATATTGTGTTGGTCCCCCTTTTGCTGCCAAAACAGCCCTGACCCGTCGAGGCAAACTCGTTGTTGTGCTCCTCAAACCATTCCTTGACCATTTTTGCTTTGTGGCAGGGCACATTATCTTGCTGAAAGAGGCCACAGCCACCAGGGAATACCGTTTCCATGAAAGGGTGTACATGGTCTGCAACAATGCTTAGGTAGGTGGTAGGTGCCAAAGTAACACCCACATGGATGGCAGGACCCAAGGTTTCCCAGCAGAATATTGGCCAAAGCATCACACTGGCCCCATAGTGCATCCTGATTCCCCACACGCACATGGCCATCCACGTGATGTAAAGAAAACGTGATTCATCAGACAAGGCCACCTTCTTCCATTGCTTCGTGGTCCAGTTCTGATGCTCACTTGCCCACTGTTGGCGCTGGACAGGGAGCGTGGGCACCCTGACTGGTCTGTTGCTATGCAGCCCCATATGCAACAAACTGCGATGCACTGTGTATTCTGACACCTTTCTATCAGAACCAGCATTAACTTCTTGAGCAATTTGAGCTACAGTAGCTCATCTGTTTGATCGGACCACACAGGCCAGCTTTCGCTCCCCACAAGCATCAATGAGCCTCGGCCGCCTGTGACCCTGTCGCCGGTTCACCACTGTTCCTTCCTTGGACCACTTTTGATAGATACTGACTACTGCAGACCAGGAACACCCCAGAAGAGCTGCAGTTCTGGAGACGCTCTGACCCATATCATCTAGCCATCACAATTTGGCCCTTGTCAAACTCGCTCAAATCCTTACGCTTGCCCATTTTTCCTGCTTCTAACACATCAACTTTGAGGACAAAATGTTCACTTGCTGCCTAATATATCCCATTCCCACCCACTAACAGGTGCCGTGATGAAGAAATAATCTGTTATTCACTTCACCTGCCAGTGGTCATAATGTTATGTCTGATCGCTGTACAGTATATGCTAGTGCACTCTATACATATTCACATGATTCACTTTTTAAATAACAGGCTTTCATGTCTGGAAAAATGTATATTTACATAATTCCCATTTTGTTATGTTGCTGCCTTATGTTAAACTACATTAAATCACTTTTTTTTCACACAAATGTGTACTCTATACACCATGACAAAGTAAAAAACTGATTTGTGACAACTTTAAAAAGTTGCCAGTCACCGCCGGCATTTTTTATAATTTTCACTAAACTTTCATGGTCCCCAGAATATTTTGGTGTATGAATATCTGAACATGCAATATATCAAAAGAAAGAACAGACCCTCTGATTTTAAACAACAGAACCTGTTTTATTTTATCTTAATGCATTTTTTTTTTTAATTATCAACACTTGAATGTGGGTAAGTTTCATTAAAAAAAAAGCAACATTTTGAGCAAAAAGCTGAGAAAATTGTGTTTTTCCTCAAAGACAACATCAAGATCAGATTCAGAACGATGATCAAAACAGATGGTTATTATGATTACATCCAGTTGGAAGATATCAAATCATCTTTGATATTTTGAGCCAATTTTAGAAGACAAATATTATAGTACATAATACAGTCATAATACTCTGACCAGCTAATAGAAGTCACAAAGTTTGCAAGAATACAAAGTAGAGCTCCGACATGAAGGAAAAATTGCTTCAGTTTTGTTTATTAACCACAAGAGCGGCAAAAGTTACATAGTGTTCCTTTAAATGTAAACAGCAACTGATAATGGATTATATATTACCTCGACGGTAACAAGGTAGATAAAACAACTGACTACACTCGCTGAACCCCTGTTGTAATCTGTAGAGTCCATACTGACCGTGTCTACCCACCCAAGACAGCATCCAAATGAACTTTGGCTTGTTGTTTCAACTTCTGCGGACATCTCCTGCAAATCCATGTTTGTTTCATCTTTCATCCTCAGTCACTTAGTGTATGATTTCCAGTTTATATCTGTCACCATTTACAAAGTCTGTAAGTGATGCCTAGAGTTTTAAAATATGTTCCGATTTCAAAATCTGTGTAGTGTATTCCAGCCTTAAGGCTAACTCTGTATTTTGATGCATTGATCTGTCCTTCTCTGATGAGTTCCCCAGTCCCTGCCGCTGAAAAACCACACTTTACTGTTGGTGTGGTATTGTGCAGGTGATGAGCAGTGCCTGGTTTCCTCCATACGTGATGCTTGGAACTGAGGTTCATCAGACCAGAGAATCTTGTTTCTCCCAGTCTGGTCACTCAGCCATAAAGCCCATGATCGGTGAAGTGTGGCAGTGATGTTTGTCCTTTTGTAAATTTCTCCCATCTCCATTATGATCATGAAGCTCAACAATACGGACCATCAGCTTCTTGGTCACCCATCTAACCAAATCCCTTCTCCATTGATTGCTCAGTTTGAGGCCAGCTCTAGGAAGAGTTCTGGTTGGTCCAAACTTCTTCCATTAAAGATTATGGAGACTACATGCTTCTGTGAACCTTCAATACAGCAGATTTTTTTTGTAGTCTTCTCCAGTTCTGTGTCTTGACACAATCCTGTCACTGATCTCTTTTGGCAGTTATTTTGACCTCATGGCTTGGTTTTTGCTCAGATATGCTTTTTCAGCTATTAGAACTTTTATTGAGAGGTGTGTTCCTTTCCAAATCATACCCAATCAACTGAATTTGCCACAGGTTAACTACACTCGAAGTGTAGTAACATCTACAAGAGAAATTGAAATGCTCCTGAGCTAAATCCCTGTCCCAGATATGATTACTTATGCAATGTAATTATTTCCGTTTTTTTATTTTTAATTCTTAATTAAGTTATCACAAGTTTGCTTTGTCATTATGGTGTATGGAGTGTAGATTAATGTGAAAAAAAAAATGGGGAATACTTTCTTCGTCTTCAAAAGTCTTGGGTGAAAGAAGTCTCTTATGCACACCAAGCACAGGCTTTATTTGATCAGTAAAACAGTAATATTGTGAAATATTATTTCAATTTAAAATAGTTCTCTATTTAAAATTTTTTTTTTTTTTTTTACAAGTTTTATTCCTTAATGTAAAAGCTATTGATAGCCATTACTCCAGTCTTCAGTGTCACATGATCCTTTAGAAATCATTCCAATATGCTGATTTGGTGCTCAAGAGGATTGTTATCATCAATGTTGAAATCAGTTGTGCTTAAGATTTTTTTTATATGTCTTTACTGTCACTGTTGAGAATGTGTACTTGCTGAATAAATGTACACACACACACACACACACACACACACACACACACACACACACACACACACACACACACACACACACACACACACACACACACACACACACACACACACACGTTGGGTTTTCATGTTTTATGGGGACTTTCCATAGGCGTAATGGTTTTTATACCGTACATACCATATATTCTATCCCCCTACACTGCCCCTGCCCCTAAACCTACCCATCACACACACACACACACACACACACACACACACACACACACACACACACACACACACACACACACACACACACACACACACACACACACACACACACACACACACACACACACACACACACACACACACACACACACACACACACACACACACACACACACACACACACACACACACACACACACACACACACACACACACACACACACACACACACACACACACACACACACACACACACACACACACACACAGCCCCTGCCCCTGCCCCTGCCCCTAAACCTACCCATCACAGGAGACATTCTGCATTTTTACATTTTCAAAAAACATCACTTAGTCTGATTTATAAGATGTTTTCCTCATGGGGACCTAAAAATGTCCCCACAAGGATGAGGATTTCGGATATTGCCATCTTTGTGGGGACATTTTGTCCCCATAACGTAGGGATTACCAGTCCCCACACACACACGCACACACACACACACGCAATCTTTGTGGGGACTCTCCATAGACGTAAGGGTTTTTATACTGTACAAATTGTATATTCTATCCCCCTACACTAACCCTACCCCTAAACCTACCATCACACAAAACTTGATGCATTATTACATTTTTAAAAGAACTCATTTGGAATGATTTATAAGCTTTTGTACCCATGGGGACATCAATTTAGGTCCCAACAGTGACATGAGTCCCCATGAGTCTGTGTGCATTCTTCGAGACGGACGGACGGACAGACGCATGCACGCACATACACACGATTAAGAGTGTGTTTATGGGAATAACTTTACCACCAAACTTTACACTATCCAGTCAGGCAAGTACTTTTCTCCTGGGAACCGCCAAACCCAGACTCGTCCATCGGATTGCCAGACAGAGAAGCGTGATGTGTCAATCCAGAGAACATGTCTCCACTGCTCTAGAGTCCAGTGGCGCCGTGCTTTACACCTCTGCATCCAACGCTTTGCATTGCACTTGGTGATGTAAGACTTGCTGATGCAGCTGCTCAGCCATGGAAACCCATTGCTAATCTGAAGGCCACACGAAGTTTGGAGGTCTGTAGCTATTAACTCTGCAGAAAGTTGGCGACTTCTGCACACTGTGCACCTCAGCATACGCTGACCCCGCTCTGTGATTTTACATTTCTGTTGTTCCCAATTGCTTTCACTTTGTTATAATATCACTAACAGTTGACAGTGGAATATTTAGTAGTGAGGACATTTCACGAATGGACTTATTGCACAGGTGGCAACCTATCACGGTACCACGCTTGAATTCACTGAGCTCCTGAGAGCGACCCATTCTTTCACAAATGTTTGTAGAAGCTGTCTGCATGGCTAGGTGCTTGATTTTATACACCTGTGGCCATGGAAGTGATTGGAACGCCTGAATTCAATGATTTGGAGGGGTGTCCCAATACTTTTGCCAATATAGACTATATTATTATATACACACACTATATAAATACAGTATGCAGAATATTATCCAGATAATCTACTCAATTTGCCAAAGAGTGTTAATAAAAAAAGCAAGATGTTAATTAGACACCACTCTAATTTGACAAAAATGTAACCCTGGTATCATACTTGGTTCAGCTCTTAGAAAGACACTGTTGCTAATACGGTTCACAGAGGTCATCCTGAATTCAGTTATATAAAGATGCTTATTTAAATGAACTTTGGTGACCAGGGAGTATTACATAAGGCAGTCAAGAGACTAAGAACACCAAGAAAATTTGTGTGCTTGGGTAGAATGGAGGTGAACCAGAGGTCAATGCTACAAAGCAAGAGAAAGAAGAAAACCACTGAAAATGTTCTGAAAACAAGGCGACACATATCCACTAAACTGAGTCAAACCCCTTCCTGACGCACTCCTCTTCCAGCAGATATAATGAGCTGCCATCACTACTGACCATTTCTGGCTGCAAGGACAGTGAGCTTCTAGAAGCAAACGTGTATGAATAATTTAACAAGGTAAGTGTTCTCCATGTCAGTTTAAATAAGGGAGCATCCAGAGAAGCAGACTGCAGACAAAAAGAGCCTCTGACTTCCGGCTTGCTTTCAGTGTAACCATAGTAATCTGAAATGATTAATAAAGCAATGCAAGCCCAGATATTTAACAATGCTGATCAAAGACAGCATTTTAAATTCAAAGATCTGTAAACGTGACATGAGGCCACGGCTCACTGGAGACCCAAAATGGAGAGGCCGGTCCTCCAAACGTGCTGGATTGCCTGTTTAGTGGGCCAAGCACTCGATTATACACTTGGGCGGGCGTGACACACTCAGTAAAAGAGTTTAGTGCTCAGCTCGACAGCGAGGTGAATGATGTCGCTTTACAGGAATGAAATGAACGGCTGATGTACAGCTGTTCACTCCTGCCCTCCGCATGCTCTAGCCGTTACCCGGTGGAGGTGGGCAAAATCTGTCTCAAAGTCAAAGGATTACAACTGTTAAAGCCATGAATCACTGTCAGAACTCAACACTAGTAAGGAGACTTAAAACAGGAAGCCAGGTACTCCGAATGCCCACATCATGCTCAAATTCAGTCATATACGTTTTTGGAAAGTTTAAGTGGATGAGAGAGAAAATGGATGAGGACATCTGAGGTGAAATACCATGTTGGGAGATGACAATGGAGAGAGAAATGACTGAGCAGAAGCAAATGCAAGGAAAGAGGGAATATGTTTGAGAACCATCTGTTGAGAAAAACTAGCCTGCTAACATCAGCTGCTGGCTTGGAGAAAAGGCCCATTCTTTGCGTCAACATGGTCCATTTGCTTGCCTCAGCTAACTGGGATTACCATTAGGATATCTTCCAGGGCTATTATCTGCCTCACATGAGTGCAGCTAGTTTTACCCTTTTAAAGTAAATGTGGACTGTTATTTCGTTCTTGACGCAGAGGCTAAGTACTCCGCATGTGACGTCACAAAAGAAAATAAAAGCCGCTGCCTTTCAGACTAAAAATGAATGATTACATACAAAATATCTGACCAGCATATCAAAAGAATCCCATGTGATCAAAGAGAAAACAGTTGATTTGTTTACAGGAAACCTGGAGGAGAAGATAAAAGAAAGAACCACAGAAAAAGACCATTCAAACACAAACCAAATGTCGCGACTGGACTGCTCAATGGCTCATCACATAAAGGTCAGTGGCGGGGCTAATGCTAATGTTGGTTCTTAAGATATATAAAAAATAATAATTCACAGAGCATTTTAGTGAGATTTCTGGCTTGCTTTCAGTGTAACCATAATCATCTGATTAATAAAGCAATGCAAACCCAGATATTTTAACAGTACTGAACAAAGACAGCATTTTAAATTCAAAGATGTGTAAACGCGTCATGAAACCACGGCTCACTGGAGACCCAAAATGGAGAAGCCGGTCCTCCACAGGGGATCACTTCTGTTTTCTTTATTATTTCCAATGGCGGATTGTTTGAGAGGGTTGGAAAGGACAAGTAGCGGGAGCCAACTTTCTGTTGACAGCGTTGCATCGGTTTGAATGCTGTATCATGTCTTCATATGCCTTGTCAAAATTAAATCGAAAGCAAGCTAAGATCATCAGTCTTCCTACAGAGTGCAAACGAGTCACAAACCATTCCACTAGCCTCTATGTGGCTATTGGATGCTGTTATTATTAGTCAACAGAAAACGGCGTTTTGTTTTCAAAGACGTGGATTGCGAGAAGAAACGGACACGAGATGCACAGCACTTGGACCGGTATGTGAATCAGATTATTTATCTGCTTGCTACTTTTCTATTGAAGACACAATAGCTGTTTGTGCTTGATGTGTAGAGCGGATCTGTTTGTTTGGATAAACTACGGTGGACTGGAAATGCAGAGTTTATGTCATGTGTGTTACATGCAGCGCTGGGATTTACACACTTTTCGTGTGTGATTAAACGGATTGCTTTGAAAGTTGTATGTGCCGCTGAGATTATTTGATGAGATAAAATGGATGAAGACGTGGCTGATGCAGTTACTGAGAGCAAAAGGGAGCATAATATCACAGCAAATGCTTGGGGGCCCTATCTTGCACCCAGCGCAATTGACTTTGTACACCGACGCATGTGTCATTCCTATTTTGCACCCGCGCAAAGCGCGCTTTTCCCTCCACAGAAGCACGTCGCTAAACTAGTGAATGAACTTGCGCTCCCTGGGCGGTTCAGCGCAAAAAAGGAGGCGTGTTCCGGCGCAAACAATCCCTGGTGCTATTTTGCTGTTCCATTAAACAATTGCGCCACTGACCAGAAAAAACCTAGTCTAAAGTCAGTGGCGCGTTGCGCGTTGTTCATTATGCTATTTTAAGGGCGCATGCTTGACCATAATGTATAGCGTGCACAACGCGCATACACTTTGCTCATGTAATCTACACAGATGCAACAGTTATTTTTGCAAATCATAAATTGTTACACTAAAAAAATATTAACACATGAGATGACGGAAATCATTGTGGTGTGCCACGAAGATGTGAAAAAATAGGCATAAATCTAGCTTACAAATGATTCAGGCTAATTGTAATAATTAAGGATAAGACCTGTTTGCCCAATAGTGGCAAGACATATATGTATATAAGGACATCTGACAAATTGGTTTGTCCGTCAAGAACCAGGAACAAAAATCGACTGAAAAACTGAAAAAACTGAAAGACTGAAAAAAAAAGACTGTGAAATCACCTTTACCATAATGTACAACATTACAACTTCACTTCTCTGTCTTTCACTGCTCTTAAAAGAACATCAGTCTCCTCGGCTGTGAACCGTTCCTGGCGTGCGCCTGGTAAATACGCCATAATAATAGCAATCCATAATGGAACTTGCGCACCTGCTTTTAAAGGGAATGTTGGATGACGCTCGGATTGGTTTATTCACGTTACGCCCAAACCACACCTATGAATAATGAAGCTACTTCAGACCAACCCATTTTAGATTTGCGCCGGGCGCAAGAGCCATTTATCCCGCCGGGAAAATAGCAACAGCGCCGAGACCTGCCCACAAAGTTACTTGCGCTTCGCGTTTTGACACTTGCGTTTCAGATCGTTAAAATAGGGCCCTGGGAGTTAAAGGTTGAATCGCAACAAAGGGACTGTAAATCCATAGTGAATAAAATAAAAATAAATGTGCAATGCAAATGCTTATGCAAAATTATGAAAATTCATCTAAGGTTTATTCTTTACTAGAAACACTGAAACTTGATGATGCCACGAGATTGTGATTCCTTTACTCAGAGCCGGCCCAAGGCATAAGCGAACTAAGCGGCTGCTTAGGGCCACCCTTGCCACCAGGGGGCCCCCAAGCACATGAAATGACTTTTTGCAGTATTTCATGATGATTGAAATTGCGAAATGACCTTAAACAATTACTAAATAAACTGCAAAATGTTCAGTTTTCTAATATATGCAAGGATTGATTCTGAAAGCACTGCACGAGCTCACGGCGCCATCGGCCAGAACCTATTCACTTGTTAGCCAGGGTTCAAAGTCCAAGTGCGAGAAAACCAGCGCTGAAACGTAACGTTACTAGTCAGTTGCCCGGTAACCTTTTTATGAATGGATGGATTTGAGAATGTGATATGGTTTAGTGCAAATATCTTGTCTGACGTGCTGCATGTTTTGGACAGAGTACAGCATAGCTTCCAGTTTCTCAGTAAATATTTTTCTGCAAGTGCTATATCGTCCCCTTGGAATTATAAGTTGTGTAGCCTATATTTTGGAAGTTTTTATTTAGAAAATAAAAAGGTTCTTTCTACACAGTCGAATGGAATGTAAATTTTTTTATTTTATTTCCACCAAAATAAAAGCTCTGTTTAATGTTTGAAAGAAATCAACATTTCTTGTTTTTAAAAGAAGTCTCTTCTGCTCACCAAGGATGCATTTATTTGATCAAAAATACAGTAAAAACGGTAATATTGTGAAATAGTATTATAATGTAAAACATCTGTTTTATATGTGAATATATAGTAACGTGTAATTTATTCCTGTGATCAAAGCTGAATTTATCATCATTACTCCAGTCTTCAGTGTCACATGATCCTTCAGAATTCATTCTGATTTGAGGATTTGATGCTCAAGAAACATTTATGATTATTATCAATGTTGAAAACAGTTGTGTACAATATTTTTAGGATTTTTTGAAAGCTTTCTATTTCAGAGAAATCCTGTTCTTTTGAACCTTCTATTCATTAAAGAATCCTGGGGAAAAGTGAGCATATTCAGCATATGAGACTACTTAATTTTTATTTTTATTTTTAAAGTACATATCCAAGTCCGGACTGTAGTACAGTAAGGCTTTGAATATTAACATCTGACAACTCTTGTTGGTTTGCTACTGTTACAATTAAAAACCGTATAAGGGTAAAACCATTACAGCAAGACATGATGAAAGCAACACAGCTACAACTACTAAAATTGATACTGGGTGTGCGAATTATCAAGAATTGACAATAGTCAATCGTATTGGTGATCGTATAGCACAAATAAAATTGTGCTAAGGGCCCCATAAGGGCTTGTGCCGGCCCTGCCTTTACTTCCTGTTGAACAAATAAAGCAAAATGAATGGTATGACTCAACAAAGAACCCTTCCCTGGGAATATATAAGATGTGGAGCAATGGCTGTCTGATCTTAAACTTAAGAAAACTTCACTGACTCCAACCATAGCAGTAGTGTCTAAACAGAGTAATGGATGTCCACTGTCATCTCATTCTGCAATAGATGGAATACAGACAATGACAATGGATGTTCAAGGGCAAACTCCTTTAAATGATGGTCTGCTACTGCAATCTTTGATGCAAATTCACAAAAGACTGAATCAAAGAGAGAAATGTAATGCACTGACTTGTGAGCATTTCATGGATGAGATCAAACCAACCGATAGGATCTCAAATGTATACAGCAAAAGAGCTCTTCTTCTGGTTTACAATCCAGTAGATCATCTACATAATTTGCTCGTCTTCAAGCTGAAGCTAAAGTGGCGGTTTTATTTGCCAGTCAGCAAATGCTGCAACAGAAGCATGCAGTGGAAGAGTGTTTAAGCAAGAAGGAGGAACAAGTTGATCTTCAAACTAAATTAGCTATGTCTATGGCTATAGTTAATGTGTACAGGTCTGCTGCATCAGAATAAAGCATACATTTGGAAGTAAGAAAATCAAGAAAGGAAAATGATGAAATTATCTCCTCCAATCTGATGGCAGTTGCATCAGTTCAAGCTGACACACATTTTGAGTCACAGTCTCTGCCTGTTAATTGTTTGACAAGAGGTGCAACTAATAAGGTAAGTAATTCTCAGTTTCACTCTGTGAAAATATCTTCAGCATACATGGACAAAGTGCATTCTTGGAAGGCCATAAAACCTGAGGATACAAAGGCTTTACAAGATTATCTTGTCCAGTCTTCCAGTATGTGTTAAATTTAAGGATGAGAACAAGATTGTGGAAACCTCTTTAGGTCTGGGCAGTTTGGCAAACTTCTGTACGGAAAGTCTCATGAATAAGCTTAATCTTTCCAGCCAAAAAAAACAAACAAACAAAAAACCCTGAATCAAGATAAATTGTTTACCAGTTATGTTCTCAAGGATCTAGAAGTTGCTGGATTTTATCAGATACATTGTTCACTTCCTGAGGTATATACCCAGAAAAGTATGCCAGTATCTAAATCTAATATTCCCATGCAGAGCGATATTGTTCGATGGCCTTATATAAATCACATACACTTGCCCTCAATTGAAGCAGGAGTTTAACTTGATTGGAACAAATGTA
Organism: Gobio gobio; assembly: GCF_949357685.1. Lineage (NCBI taxonomy): Eukaryota > Metazoa > Chordata > Actinopteri > Cypriniformes > Gobionidae > Gobio > Gobio gobio. Next base: position 20,879,678 of record NC_137111.1, on the reverse strand, counting down.
CTTTTACTTGATTGGAACAAATGTACTAGAGGCACTGGAGCCATGGCAGTTTGTTCACAGTCAAAAGAATGGACCATATGAGGTAAAAAACATACTTGGATGGAAAAGGAATGGAAAAGAATGGAACTTTCACCTCACGTGACTGTAAACAGGATTTCTGTCTCGAAATTGGATGAGCTTTGGAAACAACAGTTTAAGACTGATTTCCCTGAAAATGCCCTGGACGAACTGGTAGGGATGTCTAAAGAAGATAATCAGTTCATGGATCTTTTGATTCAGTCTGTAAAACTGATAGATGGTCATTACTGCATTGGTTTGCCGGTCAAGAATAAAGATGTGGTCCTTCCAAACAACAAAATAGTTGCAGAACAGCTGGCACTAAACCTGCAAAGGAAATTCAGGAAAGACTCTGCCTTTAAGGCATATTACTGTATACAGCTTTCATGGAAGATGTAATTTCCAAAGGATATGCGGAAAATGTACCTGTAAAGGAACTTGAGAGGCATGATGGTCGTGTGTGGTATATACCTCGTCGTGGGGTTTACCATTCGAAAAAGAAAAAGATCAGGGTTGTTTTTGAATGTAGTGCCTCATTTCATATCATTGAATGGACAACTACTTCACTTACCTTAAAAGCAATTTAATATGTGTTCTTATAGGATTCAGAATGGAGTCTGTTGCCTTAATGACTGACATTGAATCTATGTTCCATCAGGTGAAGGTTCCTGCAGAAGATTCTGATCTTTTAAGGTTTCTATGGTAGTCAAAAAGGCGACTTGAGAAAAGAATTTAAGGAATTCAGGATAGTTGTACATCTATTCAAAGCTTTTTCATACCCAAGTCGGGGATGTTCTAATTATTCACTTAGGAAATGTGCATAGGTCTATGAAGATTTGATTAATTGCAGGACATAAGAGGTCACCGGAATCACTTCTATGTGGGTGATTGTCTTACTTCTGTGCCCACAGAATCTGATGCTATTCAACTACACAAGGAACTCCATGTAATTTTGCTAAAGGTGGATTCCATTTGACCAAATTAATTCCATACCAGAAGAAGACCGGGTGAAAGAAGTAATGGACCTTGACTTGAACCATTATGTACTTCCGATGGAAAAAGTACTAAGTGTGCCGAATCTGACACCTTCAAATTTAAGGTAGTAATCAAGGTGAGACCTTTTACCAGAAGCAGGATACTTTCCGTGATTAGTGCCATATACGATCCTCTTGGATTTTTGTCTCCAGGAGTTCTCTCTGCACAGAAGATTCTTCAAGATGTTTGCAGGGAAGGGGTTGGGTGGGGTAGTGTTATACCTATCACATATGTAGGGAGACGGATATCTCCATGGCTTGGAGAAATTTGAGACAAAAAAGACAAAAAATGATTTGAGACACTCAATCATATGCTACTTCTGAAAACTCAAACATCTTTACCCCCTGGTTTGTTTCAGAGGGAAGACTTATATGTGCGACTTGTTTTTGGAGGAGATGGATAAAGGAATACCTACCTCAGCTACAGGAACGGCGGAAATGGCTTGTAAAGGGAAGACATTTTCAAGAGGGAGATGTTTTACTAAGCTTAATACTGGGCCTGTGATGGGCACAGAATCAGAATTTTGTTTGATTCCATCCAGACGGAGAATATCAAACATGGTTGTTATTTTGAGATGATTTTAGAATACATTGTTTTCATTCATCATGCATCTGCTAGCATCAAAGCACATGTTGTGTTTAGAATGACTTGAGTCTGAAAGTGTGTGATCCTCAGTCATTTAGAATGCCCATTTTTTTTCTCTCTAACAATTTAGAAAGTCGTACGATGCCTAGTTCTGATTTTAAGTTATGAAGTGTATTCCAGCCTTTACTCGTTATTCCAAACAAAGGTCCTCCATGGATTCTGTATTGCAATATTCTTTTCTGCTTATGTATATAACGAATGAATCAGGTTTGTACACAACAAGGGTAAATGGCACCTTACCTCTGTGTTTGAAAATGTTTAGATTTAAGTTCAGAGCCAGTTCTCTGTAGTCCTTCAGGAAAACTGATGCTATATCACTATACAAACTTTTAATACAAATAATGGCTTGTGCGGTGACTGCGATATATGTAAACTTACTAAGATCCGTTGCCATGATTTTTGGAATGACTAATCGCAAGAGTATGTTTAGAAAATACATTAGAAAATCTGTAATGGAAACCAGGCTAATGATGTTCAGGATCTGTTGTGCACCAAATCCTCCATCTTTCCTTACCATCGTCACGTGATAAGTGAAATCTGACTCCTGCGGCAGTGTGTTGTGTCTGCAGCTTGTGCTGTATGGAGCAGAGCAGATGCGTTCAGTTTATAATTGTAGCATCCATTGCCCAACTGAACTAAATGTTTTTAATTTCTATAAAAAAGCAAAACGACAGTGCTGATTTTCAAAAGATTTTCCACCAATGTTGACAGTTGCTGATTTGAAATGGACTGGGAATCGTTTTTGAATCAGATCATGACTCACTGAATCAAACAGAATCTTGACAAGCCTAAAGATTCCCACCCTAATCAAAAAATGCTTTTAACATATAAGTAAATATAAAACTCTTTAGGTCTGGGCAGTTTGGCAAACTTCTGTACGGAAAGTCTCATGAATAAGCTTAATCTTTCCAGCCAAAAAAAAACAAACAAACAAAAAACCCTGAATCAAGATAAATTGTTTACCAGTTATGTTCTCAAGGATCTAGAAGTTGCTGGATTTTATCAGATACATTGTTCACTTCCTGAGGTATATACCCAGAAAAGTATGCCAGTATCTAAATCTAATATTCCCATGCAGAGCGATATTGTTCGATGGCCTTATATAAATCACATACACTTGCCCTCAATTGAAGCAGGAGTTTAACTTGATTGGAACAAATGTACTTTTACTTGATTGGAACAAATGTACTAGAGGCACTGGAGCCATGGTAGTTTGTTCACAGTCAAAAGAATGGACCATATGAGGTAAAAAACATACTTGGATGGAAAAGGAATGGAAAAGAATGGAACTTTCACCTCACGTGACTGTAAACAGGATTCCTGTCTCGAAATTGGATGAGCTTTGGAAACAACAGTTTAAGACTGATTTCCCTGAAAATGCCCTGGACGAACTGGTAGGGATGTCTAAAGAAGATAATCAGTTCATGGATCTTTTGATTCAGTCTGTAAAACTGATAGATGGTCATTACTGCATTGGTTTGCCGGTCAAGAATAAAGATGTGGTCCTTCCAAACAACAAAATAGTTGCAGAACAGCTGGCACTAAACCTGCAAAGGAAATTCAGGAAAGACTCTGCCTTTAAGGCATATTACTGTATACAGCTTTCATGGAAGATGTAATTTCCAAAGGATATGCGGAAAATGTACCTGTAAAGGAACTTGAGAGGCATGATGGTCGTGTGTGGTATATACCTCGTCGTAGGGTTTACCATTCGAAAAAGAAAAAGATCAGGGTTGTTTTTGAATGTAGTGCCTCATTTCATATCATTGAATGGACAACTACTTCACTTACCTTAAAAGCAATTTAATATGTGTTCTTATAGGATTCAGAATGGAGTCTGTTGCCTTAATGACTGACATTGAATCTATGTTCCATCAGGTGAAGGTTCCTGCAGAAGATTCTGATCTTTTAAGGTTTCTATGGTAGTCAAAAAGGCGACTTGAGAAAATAATTTAAGGAATTCAGGATAGTTGTACATCTATTCAAAGCTTTTTCATACCCAAGTCGGGGATGTTCTAATTATTCACTTAGGAAATGTGCATAGGTCTATGAAGATTTGATTAATTGCAGGACATAAGAGGTCACCGGAATCACTTCTATGTGGGTGATTGTCTTACTTCTGTGCCCACAGAATCTGATGCTATTCAACTACACAAGGAACTCCATGTAATTTTGCTAAAGGTGGATTCCATTTGACCAAATTAATTCCATACCAGAAGAAGACCGGGTGAAAGAAGTAATGGACCTTGACTTGAACCATTATGTACTTCCGATGGAAAAAGTACTAAGTGTGCCGAATCTGACACCTTCAAATTTAAGGTAGTAATCAAGGTGAGACCTTTTACCAGAAGCAGGATACTTTCCGTGATTAGTGCCATATACGATCCTCTTGGATTTTTGTCTCCAGGAGTTCTCTCTGCAAAGAAGATTCTTCAAGATGTTTGCAGGGAAGGGGTTGGGTGGGGTAGTGTTATACCTATCACATATGTAGGGAGACGGATATCTCCATGGCTTGGAGAAATTTGAGACAAAAAAGAAGTTTGAATCCTTAAGAGTTTGGAGAAGTCACGTCAGTTACATAATTTCTTGGATGCCAGTGTGAAAGGCTTTGTTGCTAACAGAGTGTTTGAGATCTTGAGAAAATCCAACACAACCTAATGGAGATATACAAATTCTACCAGCTATCCTGCTGACTTTGCCTCAAGAGGGCTAAAGTTAGATATTTTACTTAAGGAGCAGATGTGGACATTTGGCCCTCCCTTTCTTACTAGATAACAGGAAGAGTGCCCAATTGATTTGGCAAAGAGTTTGGTTCAAGAGCCAGAAATCAAGCAAAAAGCTGTGGTTAACACTACTGGTGGAGAGGAATTTATATATATTTGCAAAGAGGTGAAGTCAAGCGGAGCAGTCCTCTGTATAGTCTTAATCCAATACTTAAGGCAGGTGTTATAAGAATGTATGTACAGCTGGATAATGCAGTCATGCCTGAAGAATCGAAGCACCCAATAATACTGGCAAAGGATCTGCATACAGTATTTCTGAGCTACTTTTCACAATCAGGTCAGACACAGCAGACGAAATTACATGTTGGCTAGGCTACGTCAACGATATTGGATACCAGGAGCAAATTCAGCCATACATTTTGTCCAGATGTGTAATCTACAACCAATTTCAAGGAATAGCAGGTTCCCAGCAGATTAGAGCAAGTAGAGTCTCACCAGATAAACCACCATTTACTCAAGTTTGAGTTGATTGTTTCGGCCCTTTTGAGATCAAATGTGGATGAAGCACTGTGAATCGATATGGAGTCATTTTTACCTGTTTGTCTATAAGAGCCATATACATAGGTGTGGTTGCATCATGAGATACGGATTCTTTCATTCACACATTTATAACACGACGTGATCAAGTATCAGAATTAAATTCAAATAATGGAACCCACCTTGTTGGAGCCAAACAAGAATTGAGAGAAGCCATAAATAACTGTAACCATGATAAGATCAATGATGTTCTAATCCAGAAGAGTATCCAATGGATATTTTATCCTCCAACAGGATCTCATCACAGAGGCGTTTGGGAGAGGATGATTCGATCAGTGAGGAAGATTATGGATTTAATCTTGTGCAGAGTTTAGATGAAAAGGGTCTTCATATGCTTTTGTGGTGGAGTCAATTATCAATGGCCGTCCTACATCCAGATCATCTATGGATCCCAAGGATCTAGAGACTCTAACACTCAATCATATGCTACTTCTGAAAACTCAAACATCTTTACCCCCTGGTTTGTTTCAGAGGGAAGACTTATATGTGCGACTTGTTTTTGGAGGAGATGGATAAAGGAATACCTACCTCAGCTACAGGAACGGCGGAAATGGCTTGTAAAGGGAAGACATTTTCAAGAGGGAGATGTTGTACTAAGCTTAATACTGGGCCTGTGATGGGCACAGAATCAGAATTTTGTTTGATTCCATCCAGACGGAGAATATCAAACATGGTTGTTATTTTGAGATGATTTTAGAATACATTGTTTTCATTCATCATGCATCTGCTAGCATCAAAGCACATGTTGTGTTTAGAATGACTTGAGTCTGAAAGTGTGTGATCCTCAGTCATTTAGAATGCCCATTTTTTTTCTCTCTAACAATTTAGAAAGTCGTACGATGCCTAGTTCTGATTTTAAGTTATGAAGTGTATTCCAGCCTTTACTCGTTATTCCAAACAAAGGTCCTCCATGGATTCTGTATTGCAATATTCTTTTCTGCTTATGTATATAACGAATGAATCAGGTTTGTACACAACAAGGGTAAATGGCACCTTACCTCTGTGTTTGGAAATGTTTAGATTTAAGTTCAGAGCCAGTTCTCTGTAGTCCTTCAGGAAAACTGATGCTATATCACTATACAAACTTTTAATACAAATAATGGCTTGTGCGGTGACTGCGATATATGTAAACTTACTAAGATCCGTTGCCATGATTTTTGGAATGACTAATCGCAAGAGTATGTTTAGAAAATACATTAGAAAATCTGTAATGGAAACCAGGCTAATGATGTTCAGGATCTGTTGTGCACCAAATCCTCCATCTTTCCTTACCATCGTCACGTGATAAGTGAAATCTGACTCCTGCGGCAGTGTGTTGTGTCTGCAGCTTGTGCTGTAAGGAGCAGAGCAGATGCGTTCAGTTTATAATTGTAGCATCCATTGCCCAACTGAACTAAATGTTTTTAATTTCTATAAAAAAGCAAAACGACAGTGCTGATTTTCAAAAGATTTTCCACCAATGTTGACAGTTGCTGATTTGAAATGGACTGGGAATCGTTTTTGAATCAGATCATGACTCACTGAATCAAACAGAATCTTGACAAGCCTAAAGATTCCCACCCTAATCAAAAAATGCTTTTAACATATAAGTAAATATAAAACTCAAATAATGTGCAATTATAAACTTCTGGTTGAAGGCAACACAAAAACGCTGCCTTTGGTTTAACAAAAAGCACATTCACACATCACTCCCGTCCCTGCAATCAGGCCTCTGATTACCGCTATTTAAAACTCAAGTGAGCATCTTCACAGCATCCGCATATCATTGACAATATTTACAAACTCTGTGCCCTGGCAAAAACACAAAATTTAGTAGAAAATTGCATGTATGCCAAATATTGAAATTTAAGAGATGCTTGTGAAAGAATGCTGATTGATGACTATGACATCTGCGCGTACAGTGAGGAACTCCTCAGGTCACATTGTCTACAACTCACCAGTCCTTTATTGAGACACATCCAATTACATTCATTTTCTTCTGAATATTGTTTTAGCAGACACATTGAAAATACTATTTGCAGAATGTAGCCATTGAAAATAGAGATGGTTCTATCTCCAATGGAGTTTCAAAAGAGAAGGAAGTGAAATCATACCTGATACAGGTCCCTCCATTGCGGCAGGGTTGGTGCTGGCAGACTGTGGCATCACAGTTTTGAATATTTTGGCCTCTGATTGCTTCCCCCACCACATGCAGCTCTTTGGAGCCCATCTGCAGTTCACGTATGCAGCCGATGAATCCAGAGACATTCCCACTGTTGTGGTGCTGCTCTGAGAGGGATGGAACGCCACCAAGAAACAAGGGGCCGAACACCACCTGAGTGTTGAGAGGAAGAAATGTGACATATGTTAACAATAATGTTGACAATAATAATGTTAGATTAGCCTGTGCTTGAAAGTGCACTGTAAATACATTTCGAAGTATTAAATAAAACAAAGGTCACTGAAGTATGTTGTCTTGAAATTTTTTACGTTAAATTCAATGCGAAATTATCACCACTAGTTTAAGGTCCAATTCTCACTATTAACTATTTGTGTATTAGCACGCATATTACTAGAATATAGGCTGTTTATTAGTACTTATATGGCACATTAATGTCTTATTCTGCATGACCATATTCTACATTCCTTAATCCTACCCAATACCCAAACTTAACAACTACCTTACTAACTATTAATAGGCAGTAATTAGGAGTTTATGAGGGCAAAAGTACTAGTTAACAGTTAATTAACAGTGAGAATTGGACCTAAACTAAAGTGTGATCATGCGATACACTAGCAATTTCTAATTTTTTTTAAAAGTAACCAAATACCTTTTCATTTGTTTCATTGTTCAAAGGTTCTCAAATATTTTTTTTGAAAGAAGTCTCTTATGCTCACCAAGGCTGAATTTACTTTAAAAAATGCAGTAAACAGTGATATTGTGAAATCTTTAAAATTTTAATTAAATGTTTTTGTAAAGGAGAAGAAAAAAACGAAGACCTTTTTTGCTTATTTTTCTCTCTCCTTAACAACTGCCTCACAACCCCTTAACAAGCGCATTTATACATATTTAAGTGTTTTCAAAGCACACAAGGCCTATATAGCTTTCCAACAACACTTCAAACTGTCAGTGTATTAAAACAACACAAAGCCTATATAACCTTCAGACATAAAGCTAACCTTATACTTTCAAACAAGGCTTTTCAAATACAACATTCAAAGTTGTCATCTTGGCCATTTTACAGACATTTCGACAAACAATGGCTCTTAATAAAGCCTGGAGTCTTTTTTTATGTTTATACAGCTCTATAAATGGATTTGTGAGGCCATTATATTCTGATTAAGTCTGTTGAAGGTGTCTGATTATTGCAGCACATCTATCTCTGAGGTTCTCATCAATTAGGACGCAAACATGAACCAATTAAATGATCAAACTTCTTTTTTTTTGTAACAAATATCATTACACCAGCTCTCAAAAAGACTGAAGTGTCTTCTTTACAAAAATAATGGCATAATAACCTACCTGACTGCACATAAACCATCCATCCATCCGACATGTCTGTCTGTCATTATTTATTTTCATTTATAATTTGTGATAAAAAAAACAAAAGAAAATCGCTATTTATATTGCAATCTTTTTCAAAGTGGTTAAAATGACAGTGGAATGGTAAAAGTAAATCAGATAATTCATAGATAAAATATAGACTGACACGGTCATTGAAATGATTGAATGCATAGAAGCAGGTTTACCTCTGACACAGGCTCATCCATGTATATCTGCTGCCGATTAGTAGTTCCATTAGCAACAGCTATTTCAATGATACAGAGCCGGCCATTGTCACGAGATGGCAATGCATATCTAAAAGAGAGAGACAGAGAAGAGGGAATACAGATCAAGAATGAGAGAGTAAGACAGAAACAGGGCTTGGGAGGGAGTTAGGAGAATCTCATTAGATCATGCAGCATTCACAATAAATCCATTTAAGCATAAAAACTACACAAATTGGTGAGGGGAGTTCTGGGCTGCTACTAAGCCATTCCACAGGAAAAAAATAATAATCTCAAACTCCTTCACACACAGTGAAAATATTCATTTTCCAGGCATGTGTTCTGTATCCATCCTTTCCTATTTTACAGCTCTAGCAATATATTTTCTCAATCATCTCAAAATGTCAAAAAAACTGCTCCTCCCTGCTCACAGGCTGAAAAAGAATCCATTTCAGGGACCTAACGCAACAGTAAACGCTGCTGAATGTTTCAGCAATCTCCCCCACAAAGCTTTCAACTGTGGCTTGACGTGATCCAACTGTTATTCAACAAAACCATCACCATCCTCACAGAAAAATACATGTAATTGGCATCCGTACGCAAAAGTCATGGATTTTCTCGCTGTCAAATCAGCTCTTTCAGGCACTTGAAAAACTTGAGACTTGCTTATTCGAGCATCAGCTTTTGATTTCAGTCCATGTTGGGTTCAGGGCAAGGGGGGGGGGGGGTCCCCTCTCCTTTAATGACCAGATGCGAGCAATCAGGGCGATTGCCCTCATGCTAATTTGAAACAGCCTTGCAGGACACCTCCCTGAAGGCAATCAAAGCCCTACAACTTCAGGTAGCACTAATTACAACACTGGGGAAGTTATGAGAGTCGCTCTGCATACAGATTGACAAATTAATGCCCGATTGGGACTACGAGAAGGAAATTCAATGTGACTGACAGCCCGGCGCTGAACCGGTACTGCTGATGAATCCTGAACATAAGGACATGAGCTGATTCGATTGTTCGCCAAGGCTCCTGCAACGACTTTAATATTCTGATATTAGTCCAAGTAGCGGGATGTTATGAGGTACTAATTATTTTAATCATGGCTCGATAATCACTTTAGGTGCATTGGACAGCTGTTTGCATTTATAGAGACTTCTCATCAGGTTCAGTGTGTCCTATATGATATGATGATTTCAGCATTGGTAGTTAATGCAGGCGTATGCAGTAACATTCGCATATTTTAAAGAGGCCATATTATGCCCTTTTACAAAGTCTTGATTTTGTTTTTGGGGTTTGCTAGAATAGGTTTTCATGCTTGACTGTTAAAAAACACACATTGTTTTCCACATATTTAAAATGTTTGCAGCATCCCTCTTCCCAGTCTGTTAGTAATGCTCTGTTTCCTGTCTCTGTTAAGTCCCTCCTTCCGAAAAGCTCAGTGTGCTCTGATTGGTCGACCGGACCAATGTGATGTGATTGGTCGGCCGCTTCGAGTGCTTTTTGTAAGTCCTTTACACCACAGACTGAACAAAATTAAGCATTGTTTGGTAATTGGTTGATATAAATTGGTATTATCTATTTGTGTACTTAAATTTAACAGCTGACAGTTGATTGGTTGATTGTAATCCATTACATACCTTTCTATCAAAGTTATCTGACATTATCAAGATGAATTTGTTCTGACACACTTTAACTCTGAGGTCTTGTCATCATCATTTTCTAAAATATAGCGAAAAAACTGATAATGTGAGAAAATATTGAAGGTGTCTGAATCAATTTTTGTTTGACTGATATATTATACATACAACAGAAGACACCATAACATTGTATTGTCCATACAACACTCAAACAATTATTTTATGATGCTGTTCACTTTATTTAAGCAATTCATCTTGATTTAACACAATTATATCCGGTTTCTGGTTCAAATGTAATTGATTCATGTTAAACTGACTTAAAATAGTTACTCTTTGACATAACTTGATGTTTTCATTTTGAAATAACATGTTTCAATCAAGTAACCCAATTAAACAAGACTTTCACTTCCCATCATGCTTTGCAAAGGGGCGGAATTCGGAGAGTAAATGTTTAAATAAAGTGCTAGTTGATGCATTTTTAACAAGATGAGAAAATGGAGAGACTTTTTAATGCTTCATGTTTTGTTATGTTGGTATTTAAAAGTTTTTGTTATGTTAGTGTTTTTGGAGGTTACCATTGTGGTGAAGTGTAGAGCATGTGCTTGGGGTGAGGCCTTGCTAATAACATTTAAAGTTGTTTTAATAATATCTACTAATAATAACTACTTTGGGCATGCCATGGATGTAGCAAAACCAAATAGCCAATAAGACCTAGTAAAAGGTTTAGTACATGTTGTAAAAAATAGTATTTCACTAAATAAAAATAATCAATTAAACTGGATTACTTGTTTTGGTTTGTTTTTTATATTAATTTTAGAATAATTATATTGAATAGTTTTTGACAAAATTAAGAATGTTAACCTGATTTAACTAAATGGCATTGAATTAACCTTATGTAAAAAAACTTAAGTTTACTGAAATAAACTATTTTAGTTAAATTCAACATAACCCAATTGACCTATCGGTAAGCCCCACCCCCCTTAGTTACTGTTGCTAACTCGGACAAACAAACAGAGTTGCTATATCTTACAATGACAGCCGTCAGTGTGATAACCTTATCCCAAGATGTTTTTGGACACAGAATGTAGCGTATATCCAGTCCGAATGATGGCCAGACTTTTCTGATGGTTTATCAAGTTTATTATGTTCTTTTTCACTCCAAAAAAATCATCGTAAGAGCTGAACAAACAAAGCATAAGAAGTGCGCACTAACGTCTCATACACAAACTATCTCTCTCCGTTGCATTACCATTAACATACACAGCAAATTACACAAAACACTCATACAACTAACAGTAAACAAACATATACACAGACCGTGTGCCTTTTCGAGGGTGCAGCTAATAACTGGTAAACTTTGTATGATCTACAAAACAACAACAGTGCGAGCTCTCCCTTTCACCACCCGTCGACTATAATACCCATCAAAATAGGAGTCCTCCTTAGTAGGACTGATAATGATAAAATTCTCCGGGAAAAAAGGCATTTGGGGGGTAAAATATGTGTTATTTTGGCAGGGCTGGTAGCTAAAAATCGCATTCCTGGGTCTGTATATCACATAATTGGGGTCGCTTCAAACCGCGGACATGGCAACACAGTGCAGTTGAGTTCTGTTGACATTTGACAACTAACGTTATGCGTCGCTTCGTTGCTCTGATTGGTTGTAGGTCTATCCAATTGAGGTCTTTCCTGGTTCGGTTGAAATACGCCCCATAATCACAACCCAACGGAGCAGTATCAGACTCATATTCTGACTAGAATTGAGTATGACGACGTCAGGCTACCATCAAACCGATGAGAGCTTCGGATTTTCCAATGCATCTCTATGGCGGTGACACGTAAAGATGTCCGAGTTCCGGTCCCGGCGCAACTGATACTCAACTGCTATTGGCTCATCTGCGTTCGAGGGGAGGGGCTTACTGATAGGTCAATTACGTGGAACCTGTTGACAAAAAAATTAAGTAAAACCCATGTATCATTTTTTTGAGTGAACAGAAGACACATTCACTTAAAAATAAAGGTTCCAAGCAGGGTTTTCACATCAATGCCATGGAATAACACCAAAGAACCTTTTAGTGAGCAGTTCTTAAAAGAATAATTTTTTTCTTTACACAAAGAACATTTTAAGAATCAAAATAACCTTTTTTCCACTGTAAAGAACATTTTGTCCAAAGGAAAGGTTCCATGGATGTTAAAGGTTTTGCATGGAACCATTGATTCCAATAAAGACCGTTTATTTTTAAGTGTTGGCTCAACCAAAAAGTTTTTTTAAACAATCTTTTAATGGCATGTTATTTCCAAGCAATATTATGGGCAATTGTGTTCAAAACTAAACTCTTTCCCAGCTCACTGTGTTACTGTTTTCTTCTCTAGATACAGCATTTAAATGGCACCCACTGAGATCTACAGGGGTTTGTCCCTTTAAAGCATTAAATCAAATGAACCACAGGCAACAAAGAGAGAGAGAAAAGCAGATTTCACAAACACTCACACTGCAATTACGCGGGACAATACAAATATGATGTTAAAACGATTTAAATGTCACTTTATAAAGTGTGGCAGATGACACAATCTTAAATGGCTACATGCTACCAAATGGCAAAGACAGCTTATATTTCTCTAGGCTCATATTAAAAAGATCTAAAGGAACAACTAGTGCAGTGCTGTGGCTGAGCATGTCTGTGATGATCTAACTGGGCACTGGTGTCATTCTTTCTGATGAGCTCTTGTGGACACGTGGATACAGTCCTGAGGGAACAGAATGAGCACACTGGTTATTTACAGAGAGAGAAAGGGCACCATTCCGTCATGTGGGAGTCTCAGTCAGATCTTATTATCGGTTTACTTTAATGCAAAACATTTATTTCTCACAAAGTATATACACTACTATTCAAAAGTTTTGTGTTGGTAAAACATGTATAGCCTATATGTTCACCAAAGCTGCATTTATTTGATCAAAAATACAGTAAAAACAGTAATATTGTTAGAATACTATTACAATTTATAAAAAAAAAATAAGTTTTCTATTTTAATATTGTAAAATGTAATTCCTGATTATTCCTTAATTATTAGCATCATTACTCTAGTCTTCAGTGTATATCCTTCAGAAATAATTCTAATATGCTGATTTGCTGCTAAAGCTTCAAGTCTTTCTTTACTGTCACTTTTGATCATTTTAAAGGGATGGCAACATGCTTGAGCTTCTGTTTACCACAACTGATGTGTGATTTGAATGTTTATATGTGAATAAAAGCCTACATTCAATCTGTTCATCATACAAAGCGATCAAGTTCTTCAAAAAATGTGGACTAAACCGCTCAATTCATATGGATTAGTTTTACGATCTCTTTATTAACTTTTTGAAGTGTCAAAGTGGTAGTTGCATAGCTGTCAATGGAGGGACAGAAATTGCTCAGATTTCATAAAAAAGATCTTAATTTATGTTCTGAAGAAAATCTTATGGGTTTGGAACAACATGAGAGTAATTAATGACATAATTTTAATTTTTGGGTGAACTATTTATGAGGAAAAACAAAACAAAAACACCATAAACATCATATGTTTTACAATAATCCCCCCCCCCCCCCTCACTACTGCTAAGAAAACATTAGAAAACTATTTTTTGAATAAATATATACAATTAAATGGTATACACAATGTGCATATATATATATTTTTATTTTTCAAAAAATAAACTAAATTACTGTTCTGGGAAATACTAATGACTCACTTTGCACTCAAGGGGATATGCAAATTGTAAGACGGAACAAAACAACAAACAGAGCAAGGAAAACAGGACCGGAAGCAACCATTACATCTACAACAACTGACAAAGCAACAAGACAAACACAAGGGCTGTATGCTACATATACACAGGGGCAAACAAGCTTAACAAGATAACAAGTTATCAAGACACACCTGGGTAAGACAATCAAGGGGAAAATCTAAGGACTACAACATGGCACTCAAGACAGGAAGTAACACAAAAGTCCAGGGGCAAACAATAAAAGAATTACATTCCACCAGCGATAACAAATAGTAAGTAGCAAATCAAGTATTTTGATATGTTCTGTCCAAATTTCCTCATGGTGGTCATTTAAAAAACCATGAACAAACTTATTATAACTGGGCAGAAATACATTTAGCATGAAATGACATGAATAAACTGTGAATCTTGATACGAGTGATCATAATTCAAAGAAAATAATGTGACACGGGCAGTCAAAACTGAGAGGAAATTATGTATTTCTGAGTCTACCAGCAATGTACACTAGCACAGCTTAGACCTTTTTGCATGTGTGTCACCTTGCCTGACACCAGCCGTGTGTCAGGGATAAAAATATGCCTCATCAAAATTTTATAACACAAAATAAACACCATTTTCTTCTTCTTGTCATTTAGTTATTCTGTTAAATGACAGTTAAATCAAAATTGACCACCACTATGACAGGGTGTTGTGGGTGGTTGCCATGCATTGTCATGCAGTTGCTAAGGTGGTTTTTGTTCTATGGTTTTGGTTCCTCCACCTATGGACCCTTTTCACAGACTGTGATGATGCTTTTTATCGGTCATCAACATCGTAAATACTGCAAAGTTTTTTATATTTAATAAAAAAAAGATATATATATGTACATTTATAACACTATACTTTGTATTATATTATCTTTACATCAAATTACAAGAAACTAACACTGCTGCAAGGGCTTTTCTAACACAGTGGCTGTGGGAGTGACGGTAAAAAATTGACATCTTTCTCTCTTCTTACTGCCATTATTAACCCCTCTCTATTTTCCCCCTCTTTTTTTTAAACAGTATGAACAGTATGAAACAGTATAAATTATGGAGTTTTTCTTTTGCTATTTGAGCAAATGGGAACACAAAAAATATATTTAATGTAGTCCGCTATAGAAGTTCGCCCAACTATGATGACTTCCGCTTCTGAGAAACCCGTAAATGTGAAAAGGGTCTATAGAGTGCAACATCCGGGTTCCAGAAATAAAAACTCCATAGGGAATTATTATTATTATTTTTTTTACGATAACTTATAAACCTGTAAGGACAGCCTTGTTGTGAGCCCCGAGGTTGTTAATCCATTGTATTTGCTTCTGTAGATTATTTCATTATTTTTTAAAATAATCATGTTAACACGTGTGAAAAACTACATTACCCATAATGCTGTACATAAAATTACACCAATCAGAGAGTTGAAAAAAGCAACACATGCTCCGCCTACTCCCATGAAGCACTGGGAATGGCATAATCGAGTTGATCTCTCTCTATATAAATATATATATATATATACACAGGGCCAATTTTTCACTCACCGGCCTCACACATTCAGAACTTCTGCTAGTCAAAAAAAAACAAAACAAAGAAAAAGAAAATGAAAAAAGAAAAAACAAAACCAGATTAACTATGTCACAGCTTATAAAGGCCTATATATATTTATTTATTTTAAAATTTGAATTTCATACATTCATTTCTTATTCAAACAAAGTCCTGTAATCCAGCCATCTCCTCCCTTCCTCTTTCATCCTCATCACCAAAAATGTAGGTGGACAGAACAAAACAGTACAAAGAACATCAAGCAACGCGCAGAACAAAATATCTTCTCACCTCACTCAGCGTTTATATATATATATATAAAATTTACTTTTGTAAATTGTAGTTTTATATTCTCAATTTTAATTCGATTATGCTGTTTGCAAAGCTTCATGGGATTAAGTACACAGTATTGTACCTTTGTATTTTTGTCGGATTTTCAAATACTTTTTTGCTTCAAATCGAAGTTTGTAGTGTTGTGATTCACCTCATAGATGGTTTAGTTCATGCCGTATAACTCTTTAACGAAGAATTTTTTTAAATCCGTATAGGACAAATGAATTGACAAAATATTTCCGGAACCAGCGCCGCTAAAAAAGGCGGTGGGCGCTGTTGCACTTTATACAGATAAAAAGCCTTATTTAAAAAAAAAACCTGTGGCTTCCTTTATCTTTATATTTGACTAAAATCATTGGATCACAGGGTTTACATTGGCTCGCTCAGACCTGATGCAACATTGTGACATCACACACACACACAAGTGCTGCCGTTCAACAACTATGAAATCTAAGAGCTGAATATAATTGCAGTTCATGCCACAGTTCACTAATGGATGCTGGGAGAAGTGAAGCAGAGCCTCTATTGCTCCAACTACAAAATATGTATATAAAGTACTGGCAACAGATGGCAGTAAAACATCATGAAGCTGCAGCCCTGCAACACACACAACACACACACACACACACACACACACACACACACACACACACACACACACACACACACACACACACACACACACACACACACACACACACACACACACACACACACACACACACACACACACACACACACACACACACACACACACACACACACACACACACACACACACACACACACACACACACACACACACACACACACACACACACACACACACACACACACACACACACACACACACACACACACACACTCTTTATTAGTGTACATGAAAACAAAGCCAGAAATTAGAGAGGACTTTTAGTTCAAGCCACATTGCAAGTCCAACATGAACAGCAATAATAACAATCAGCCATATGATGGGTGATAATCTCAGCACATAGAAACACCATCAACGCAATTCTCTGTTGGCCCATGGATAATGTACAGATAAATATATGTTCATGCTGATTAATTCATGCTGTTAAACATTGCATTCATTCATGCATCCACTTCAACCTGTTTTTACTGCTCCTCATCCGAATGAGAGCCATTAAGAGTCACACAATTGCTGCCACACATTGATCATTTTTATCACATTGTCCAACACATATCAATAGCTCAAAGTGACTGTGTCATCATAAGCAACCTAAGATGAATGTAGAATTGAAGAGCTTTGTTCCCACACGCATGCTTTTTGAGAGCCACGCTGACACAAAGGCCGGTGGCAGATAACATGCTTCCCTTGATCACCCCCACCGAGGGAGCCGATAGAGACAGGCGCAGTCCCACAGACACACTCAACCAGCTGCACTGGCTTTCTTGCATTAACGTGTCAACCCATTTTTTTGCATAACAAGCTCACTCGAATGGCTTCAGTTATTTTGGGCAGCTTCTGTTCTTAGTCATGTCTCCAGCTGATCTTCCAGACCCAAATTACAGGCGCGCCCTACGGCTTTGAGACGCTTCTCCAGATGAGGAGTCTGACTACTTTCCTGATTAAAAATAACAATGCTTACAGCCTGCCAGGCACAAATATTACTCTCAGAAAGCTGGTATATTTTCAAAGCATGCATGAGATGAACATTTGAGGAGCAGCTGTATTGAAAATATGGTGATTACAGTGAGAAGACTTTAAAATTCTCCATTTGTTCCAATTCCCAATAGTTCCTGCGAAATTGACTTCAATGGGTATTTGGCCATATTAAGTATCAGTATTTATCAACAATAAATACATACACATATATACATATATACAGTCTTGCTCAAAAGTTTACACACCCTTTGCATAATCTGTGAATAATTTTAACAAAATAGGTGGGATCATACAAAATGCATGTTATTTTTATTTAGTACTGTCCTGAATAAGATATTTTACATATTTGTCCACAAGACAAAAAATTGCTAAATTTATAAAAATGACCCAAAAGTTTATGTCCCCTTTATTCTTAATACTACGTCGTTCCCTGGATGATCCTGTTTTTTTGTTTTGTGACGGTTATTCCTGAGTCCCTTGTTTGTCGCGAACAGATAAACTGCCCAATTTTCATTAGAAAAATCCACCAGGTCCTGCAAATTCTTAAGTTTTCCAGCATCTTTTGCATATTTGAACCCTTTCCAGCAGGGACTGTATGATTTTGAAATCCATCTTTTCTCACTGAGGACAATTAAGGGACTCAAACACAACTATTAAAAAGGTTCAAACATTCACTGATGCTCCAGAAGGAAACACGATGCATTAAGTTACATCCAGAGTCGGGGGTGAAAACTTTTGAACAAGATGAAGATGTCCAATTCGTCATATCTTCGGAAGAAACAGAAGACACTTACATGTTTCCCGGAAGACAAATTAAGTACAATTTACCTTGATCTTCAAATAAAAAAATGTTTCACCCCTGGCTCTTAATGCATTGTGCATTTTTTAAGAAGTCCCTCAATTGTCCTGCTCAATTGGATTGAGATCTGGGAAATTTGGAGGCCAAGTCAACACCTCAAACACGTTGTTGTGCTCCTCAAACATTCCTGAACCATTTTTGCTTTGTGGCAGAGCGCATTATCCCACCAGGGAACACCGTTTCCATGAAAGGGCGTACATGGTCTGCAACAATGCTTAGGTAGGTGGTACGTGTCAAAGTAACATCCACATGGATGGCAGGACCCATGGTTAAAGCATCACACTGCCTCCCCCGGCTTGCCTTCTTCCCATAGTGCATCCTGGTGCCATGTGTTCCCCAGGTAAGCGTCGTACATGCAGCCGGCCATCCACGTGATGTAAAAGAAAACGTGATTCATCAGACTAGGCCACCTTCTTCCATTGCTCCGTTGTCCAGTTCTGATGCTCACATGCCCACTCTTGGTGCTTTCGGCCGTGGACATGGGTCAGTATGGGCACCTTGACTGGTCTGCGGCTATGTAGCCCCATATGCAACAAACTGCAATGCACTGTGTATTCTGACACCTTTCTATCAGAACCAGCATTAACTTCTTGAGCAATTTGAGCTACAGTAGCTCGTCTGTTTGATCTGACCACACGGGCCAGCCGTCGCTCCCCACGTGCATCAATGAGCCTTGGCCGCCCATGACCCTGTCGCTGGTTCACCACTGTTCCTTCCTTTGACCACTTTTGATAGATAGTGACCACTGCAGATCGGGAACACCCCACAAGAGCTGCAGTTTTGGAGATGCTCGGACCCAGTCGTCTAGCCATCACAATTTGGCCCTTGTCAAACTCGCTAAAATCCTTACGCTCTCACATTTTTCCTGCTTCTAACACATCAACTTTGAGGACAAAATGTTCACTTGCTGCCTAATATATCCCACCCACTAACAGGTGCCGTGATGAAGAGATAATCAGTGTTATTCAATTCACCTGTCATAATGTTATGCTTGATCGGTGTATGATCCCTTTTTTTTGTTAAAATTATTCACATTTTCACAGATTCTGCAATGGGTGTGTAACCTTTTGGGCAAGACTTTATATATGAAGTGGAACCCTACAGATAGATGTGCAGGAAGCAGTGTACACTTGTGTACGGACCGCATGAATTAAAGCATATTCTCTTCCAAGAAAATGGAGCAAAAATACTGATGACTCACCTTGCACTACACAGAATCCCCTTATAATGTTGTTCCTCCTGATGCCACCTGCAACTGTCTAGCAAGTAGGTTCACAGCAGCTTCAATATTCTGTTTGAGTACATGTTCTTGTCTGTGTTGTTGACGTATTTCATTTTCAGAGGGTCTTAAATGTAATAACATAAGCAAAGTAAAAACCAAATTCAACAGAATATAAAGCACCAACATGGGGTCTCAGCAGTTGCCGGGAAATAAATAGGAAAAGAAGCAAAAATATCTGCAGATCTAATGCATTGATCCACAGAGCAGCCACATTAAGAATTCTTCCTTTTTTCAGGAGAAAACAGCAGTAGTCCCCAGGAATAAATGGCACACATTTAAATAATAATATATGCTAGGGACTGAAAAGTTCATGTGTAATAAAGAATAGGACACAGTGCTGTGTAATGCAGCGGCTCACGCTAGTTGACCTTTGGCTTTCTGTGAACAGAAATGACTCACAGCAGACTTGGTTGAAAGCCAATCACAGCAGAAGCATCTGACAATATATGCAGATATACATAGAAATATGAACACTGGCAACAGACTTGGAAGAACTCACAGGGTAAACAATATGTCACCACCGCAAGCTTTTAACCTTATTTAACCTGTCTGCTGCGCAGACCAGTATTACATAGATTAAAGCTAACTCAACATCGAAAAGCCTCCAGCAATACATATGCAAGATCAACAGACCACATTAAACGGATAATCTTACATGCAGTGTACAGAGTATGTCGACTGCTAATAGTATGTGTTCAAAAAAAGCCAGCAGCACCGTATACTGCTTATTTGCTGTATATCTATCAGAAACAAGACAAAAAATGAAAGACTCCAGCAGGCAGAAACGAGAAGAGGAGGGCCGGACTGCTCAGAAACAACACAGTCAAACTGCGTTCACAAAGTATGAATTAATAAGATCAACGTATGAATAAAAGATTGTTCTTCAAGTGAATTGAATACATCAAACATTCACAACAGAATGTTATTCCCAGAAATGGGAGAGAGGGAGAATGAGGTGTAAGTTTCAGGCTTCTTTAAAACTCGGATGCGTGCTTTGATGTCTGAAATCTAGATCAGCAGTTTAGGAAGACTGATCAAAAAGTTTGGACTAAAGTATTTCTTCCGTCGTTTCTTGAAGCGATGCAGCGGTGGTACATTGCGCAGTCGACCCATCCACTTGTCACTTGATATGAATTTATGTGAGCTGAGTAAGATCAGATAAGATAGAAATGTATTGATCCCTGAGGGGAAATTTGCTTGTCACAGTGGCACAGTGTCACGCAGAACACAACTGTGCATCATGGGCCAGTAAACACAAAAGGGCAAGACAGAACAAAACAAAATGAACACCATAATAGAGTGATTCACTTGCAATACCTCTAAAAAAAAAACATGCACACATAATACACACCATATAGGCTGTTGGCGGCACAGAAGTGGCTAACAGCAGTTATTTTTGATTGTTATAGCTTTAAGTGAAGATGCTGTTAAAAATATACAGTCCACATTTATTATCCGCTGGACTGTTAAGGCCATTACATACATCATTTTATTCTCGCAGCCCTGGTTTGGGAGTTCTCGCAGCTTGTTCTCGACACATCATCTGAGCAGAACTTTTTTTCTTGTGGGTCTCTGAGAACTATTGTGTGATTGGTCAGAAATGTAAAGTGGGCGGGGTTAATGTGGAGAAATGGAAATGTTTAGCACCTGCTTTTTGCGTGAAGTATGGAATGTCCTGGCCAGAACGAACTTTGTTCTTGTTCTTTCCACCTCGAGAAAACAAACAAAATTATTTGCTCTTGCGGAGTATGTACCAAGCTTTATTTCTTTTTAACAACCCCCCCCCCCCCCCCTCCCCACACACACACACACAACTAGTGGTGTAATGTAACGAAGTAATAATACTTTGTTACAGTACTTGAGTATTTTTTGGGAGAATCTGTACTTTACTTGAGTTTTTATAGTTCTGTCAACTTTTACTTTTACTCCACTACATATCCTATATAAAATGTATACTTTACTCCGATACATTTCCCCAAAGCATCTTTGTTACTTACTACAAAATAATTTCGGAAGACTGTAAGCAAACGTGCAAACAAGTGCTTGTGCAACCGCGGCTGATTTCATTTTCCTTGCGTCCGTTGCTATAGTGACTGACACGTGAGGCGGCGCGCTGCACAGAGCGGGACACTCTTAAACCGATTTAAAACATAGACAACAAAATGGTATGTTATACACCACAGTACATGTTTTCCTATCACTATAAAGTAATGAATCTGTTGACTAGATGTTGTATTAATGCCTTCGAGGCTAAGAGGATGCTAACATTAGTACCTCAAGCTGTTAAAACAATGTGACAAAAACACGCAAGTCTGACCCAAATATTTAATGTCACGTTTGTTACCATCTATTTGCATTATTTTATATCCATCTGGACATTTTTATGCAGTCGTTATGCATCGAAGTGGCATATTTGAAGCTAGTGATTAGAAATCAAACTGTATCCTCATGCAGCCGACAGAAACATATCAGAAACTCATTCGATTTCAGTTTTTTTATCATTACTGTTACATATTTTGATTAGATAACCATTGAGTGTTCTAAAGTAGAAGCAAATAATGTGTGAAATATACATATAATACACATATACTGTGTCTAATTTCAATGCTATGACTTTAGGGATTTATAGGGATTTATATGAAATGGTAACATTTTACAATAAGAGTCCATTTTTTAACATTAACTAAGGTTGATTAAAACATTTTAAAGTCGTCTCTTACATTAGTTACTGTACTATGAATTAACAAGAAAGATCAAGGATTAATTCATATATTAATATTTTTTATATTTAAAACTTACAATAAACAGTTTGCCATTTTTATTCAAAGAAAACAAAATGGAGTTAAAACTGAACACAATCTTTGAACAATTTAAAAAAAAAAATTCGATCCTTTTGTATTTTGCATTTACTTCAATACTTAAGTACGTTTAATATGAAAAAAAAAACTTTTTATAATTTATAGTACAATAAATATATACTTTAAAACTTTTACTCAAGTAATATTCTAAACACTGACTTTAACTTTTACCTAAATAATTTTCTAGCAAAATATCTATACTTTTACTCAAGTATGGCTTTTGAGTACTTTATACATCACTGCCCACTACACTGTTATATGTCTGGTAATCAGTGTGTACAGTGAGGCACATAATTACTCTTATTATTTAGCTTTATGTAGTATGCAGTGCCCTGTGTACACTAGAGTTCCTGCATGAATGTAATACTGGATGAACTACTGCATTTGACAGCAGAGCTCACTGCGTGGGATCCTGTATTATAACAAAGCAATGCACTCAACTTGACCTTCCGTTTGCACTGTGATGAATGAACCAGAAGTAAATCCAAGTGCAATTTTAACTGTTTTGATTTTTAAAGGGGTCATGACATGAGAAATCAAATTTCCCTTGATCTTTTGGTCTATAAGAGGTCTTTGTATCATTAATACATACTGCAAGTTCCGTAACTTAAAATGTCCTCGTCGTCAATAAAAAAAGCATTTATACAATCAAGCTGTAAAAAGCTTTGTTTGGATCTGAGATGGTAAGTGACGTCACAGGGGCATGATCATTTGCATATGACTGCCTCTGGAGCATAGACATTAAAAAGACACCACAATATATAGAGTCTTTGTATATATATACACTGTATATATATTAGGGGTTTAACGATATTCAAACCGAACCGAAAAACCACAATACATCACCCACGGTTCGAACTGCGATACTCTCATGTCGAACCGAGTGCTGCCCCTGCACAGCTCTCAATTTACCTTATGCCACAAAATATTTTTTGTCTACGTTGACATTAGATTAAATAGTAATTAGTAAACTTTTAACAACTAATACGAGCTGTATTTTTACTAAATATTATAATAATAATATTATTTACTAAGTATACACTAACTTTTGTCTTCCAAGTGCATGTCACGTAACTTGGGCGATCGCTCAAGCTCATGGTGGAAGGGCAAAGAGTTTCCCTATTTAGCCAGGTAGGCAAAACTACCTTGGAGTCCCAGCAACATCGTCAAATAAAAAATCTCTCACCCCTTAGAAAACCGCTTTCCTGTCCAGCCGTTATACTGTGTACTATCACGCCGTATATTATAAGTGCAAGAGAAACTATGAGCAACGTTACGATGTCAATTCGTAAGTCATGATATAAAAGTAAAGTACCAATAAATCACGTAACTGGTTCGACATGTGTAAGCTGGGAAGGATTTGCATGCAGTTATAATGTGCATTCTGTTTATCAGGAGCAGTTTTCATGTTTCATTAACAGTTCATGAAGTATTGTGTATTCACCAATGCCATTTTATTTTCACTTTGTTATTTTGTTTATTTTTAAATTAGTGTGGTAAATTAGTAATTACTTTATAGTATTAACAAACTGCTTTTTAAAATATAATATTTAATATCTTTAACTTATAGTCATATTTATTCATCAGTATTTGTCATATTCATATAATTTATGTGTTTGTTAAGTAGGCTACAGTGGGAGCCTACTTGTGTGTGTGCCATCAATTTTTATGAAATAAATGTGCTTTTTTTTTTAAACATTATGGTAAATGGTAAAATGAGTAGATTATTTCTGACTAGTCTACAGTGCAGACATTTATTTAATTTGAGTTTAAGTATGCTAACTGCTTTTGTTAACTTCACAATAATAATTGGAAATGGGCTAATTTCCCATAGACTGGTGTTATAGACCATAGACATCTCTCGAGCTGTCGCAATCTCTTTTGCCGCTCTGTTGCGTGACATTCACAGATCACTGTAGCGTCTCAGTTCAAACAAACGACAGATGAACCAATCACCTCCGCTTTACAGCACGAAAGAAATCATGAATGAACACAGGGGATAAGCAAGCCTGTAGCACTCCTCTCAGAAACTGAAGCCTACGCGCCTTGATCGCCCTCAGGTGGCTGGTCCCAGTATAGCTCATAAACCCCACCTCTCCATGTATTACAATGGACGCGAGACAAACTAAAGATGGTTTCTGTCATTTTAGGCAGTTTTTATCACGATGATGTCATTTCAAGAGTTCGTTTTTTAAATAAGTTTAGTTTTAGTTATAGTTATTTGATGCTATAAAAACAGGGGGTGTGATGTCATGATTGACTGCTGAGATTGACGGCTTCTCTGAGTGAATCACTCTTCTTTTTTCAGGATTTTTGGGAGGAGATTGGAGCTTTAGCTTTAATTTCTACATTTCCATAACTGTTTTTTTTCACACCAACACGAACTGTTCTGCATCTGTGAGAGTGTGGGCGGGCTTTTGATAATCGCGCCTCTACTTCCTGCTCTCTACCACGCAGACTCTGGTCCCGAGATCACTACTGCGCAGACTCTGTCCCAAATCTGCACAAGATGTCAGCGCCGTGTGCGGGCCTACGAAAGCTTCAACTCTCGTCAGCGGAAGTCAATGAAGTCGCGTTGTCCATATTTTTTTACGGTCTATGGGGATAAGGGGATAGTGGCAAAGTCTGCCTGAGAGAGACATTCGTGGAGAAATCAAAACAAAGGAACACAACAGCACTATAAACTCACAGAAGAAACATACTGAGGTAAAAAGTTTCAGTTTTATTTATAACTTATGATATTGTTAACAACACGAGTTGACTAAGGGAGCGGTTTTGCTGAATATCATCACGGTTGCAATTGTTACATTAGCTATGTTTCCATCCAAAGTTGCGAGTGTAATTTATGCGCAAAAATGCAATATCGCATAAAACATTTGCGAATAAAGCACCGTTTCCATCCAGTGAGTCGAAGAGAACATAATCGTCACTTCCTGATCAACTAACGCTAAAAAATAACTAAGAAACATAGGAGAAGCCACCATATATAATCATTTTCGTATATAATAAATTATTTGCATCTCAGAGAAATTTGTGCGTCTCAATAAACTTGTTGTCATGCTTTCAGAGGCAGATGCTGCTGTTTGGGAACACAGTCATGTAAGACAGGAGTGAAATATACCGAGCATCTTTGACAACAGACTTCTGAATGACCAAAACAGCATTTCAGATGTTTTGCAAACAAGATTTTTCCGCTGGTTACTACAGTTATGCTGTTACATCGCGAAAGTCACATGATTTTTTTTTTATGTGCATCAAGGAATTTATTTGATAATGCATTTCCATCGTAGTTTACACACGTTTTTGAATCGGATAGAAAATGTATTCGACTCAAATGAGCGCATACGTTTTTTATTTGCATTTTTAGAATGTATGCGCATCTTGGCGTTTCCATTCAGCATTTTTTGATGCGATATCCCAAAATGCGCATAAAAATAGGTGGATTGAAACAAGGCTAATGAATGTTGTGGTTCAATAAACAAGTAGCCTAGTTAATATTAAGTTAAATTTTAGACACATTTTAGAGACTTTTTTGTTCTATTTCACTGACGAAAATGGTTCCAAGGGCAAGCAACACTCAGCGTGGTGCTTTGTTACTGAATGATTCAGTGTTTTGAATGAATCGTTTGAACAAACGACTCAATGACTCACTCATTAAGACGGTCACTTGGTGGTTTAGTTTCATGTTAAAATATTGTATATTATATATTTGTATATTCAAACGTTTAAAACATCAATCTCATAACATTATTTTTTGTAGTTGTAATTTTTCAGTGTTAATGATTTAATTAGATTGGTAACAGCCCTATAGCCTAGTGTATTATTATTAATATAACTGAATTTATTGATCAAATGTAAGAATTTGACATGAAAGATGGTGCATACATTTAATAAGGTAAATAAATGTCATTTATAAAGTTAATAACTTTTAAGATTTAAGTAGCCTATGTAAAAGCTGATGTAACACAGATGAGAATTAGGCTTCAGAATAAATATATGTAATAAACGAATGCTTCGTTTACATGTTAAAACCACAAAAACTTTCTACTGGGGGGCAATGCCCCAGACCCCCCTACAAGTATTTCATTTGGAAACATGTCACCTTTTTCACCACTTGTGAATTTGCAGGTCTATATATGTGTGCGTGTGTGTGTATACAAAGACTCTCTATATATTGTAGTGTTTAGCTTAATAGGTAGAATATTTTTTTTCCCTCAATTACTTAGAAATGTTTTTATTTCAGCACAACAAAATGTCCTTTGTTGACGTGAACATTTGAATCCATTTGAGCATTCTTGCAAATTATGTTTTTCTTCCATCATGGTTCATAAACAGACAGTTAATTTATTAAATATTGTGACAGTTATAAATTTAACAAACATTTCCACTGGTGGGATTTCAAACACTGATTAGTAGTATTATCTATTGTTTATGAAATTACCACGTTTATGGGCATTTCATACTGAAAAAAAGAAAAATGCATTATTTAAAGGAGTTGCATAAATCATTGTTGCAATTTCTATCCAAATCATATTCAGTAGTTGAACTGTAAAAGGCATTCTAAATTTATTTGCATTGCTGCTGGTGCTTTGTAACATCCAGCTTGATGATAAATGAATAAGTAATCCATAAGTAATGGTGCAACATGTCATGTTTCGGTTAACTGAGACAATTGACAAGGTTTTCAATCATTCTTCAACTGCTCAACAGCTGCTATAATTCTTTCGGCCTCATCTATAAACATTGACATCTCAAGTGCTGAAAAACATTCGCCAAACAGATCGCTGACACAGACCTAAGCCTCTCCCTGCACTGCTCTTCAGTTCTTCAGGTATATCATCAGTAGCCAATGATTCACATTACTTTCTCCAGAGCATGATTTTTCAAGAGACCCTTTACACTGAGGCAATGCAAAACCTGAGATATTGGGAATCCCCACAACAAGTTTAAGATAATGAAAAGGATAATCTGAGAACAAGTCACAGGAAGGACTTGCTCATATGACTGTGGAGTATATCATTTCAAAATATATTGCGTTAGCCCTTCTTTTGCAGCTATTTACAGCTTCCACTCTTCTGGGAAGGATTTACACTTGATGTTGGAACATGGCTGCAGGGATTTTCTCCCATTCAGACACAAGAGGTCAGGCAGTCAGCATTCCAATTCATCCCAAAGGTGGTTCAGGTCTGGGCTTTATGCAGGCCAGTCAAGTTTTTCCACACCAGACTAAGTAAATCATTTCTATATGTACATCCAGTGATTGTGAAGCTGAAATAATAAAACGGATGGCCCATGTTTGTCTAATGAGATTGCACAGCTGTATGATAGATTTTCTGCACAAATTATCTAGAATAGCCAAACCCATTAATTATAACAGGATGTCTATGTACTTTTCACCATGAATGCACATGCAAAAAACTCATGTACAGCACACCACACACATAAAAAGCCAACTCATTTACGGTAATTAAAAAGAAATAATGAAATCACGTGCCATTCAGACTCTCTCCTCGAATGAAAGGTAACACGCTCCTTCCAGCTGCATTAAAATTCTGCTAAAGTGCCACTTGGCTGACCTTGATCCAGTACCATGCAACACCTGATCTCATCAGATCTTCACGGCTCCAGCAGAACCAGAGAGATGACCTCAAAATCAAAAGGCAGAATTATTGATATTGACAACGCCAGGTTTATTCTCACTGTCTGACAGGAGGAGATTAGACCCTTATGTCAGTGCTTGTGGGTCAGGGACAGGGTGCATAATGTATACAGAGAAGAAGATACATTATATTGGCAAATGTTTTGGGACGTCTGCCTTTACATGCATATGAACTTTAATGACATCCCATTCTCAATCCGGAGGGTTTAATATGGAGTTGGCTCACCCTTTGCAGCTATAACAGCTTCAACTCTTCTGGGAAGGCTTTCCACAAGGTTTAGGAGTGTGTTTATGGGGATTTTTGACCATTCTTCTAGAAGCGCATTTGCGAGGTCAGGCACTGATGTTGGACGAGAAGGCCTGGCTCGCAGTCTCCGCTCTAATTCATCCCAAATTCTATTGGGTTGAGATCAGGACTCTGTGCAGGCCAGTCAAGTTCCTCCACACCAAACTCGCTCATCCATGTCTTTATGGACCTTGCTCTGTGCACTGGTGCGTAGTCATGTTGGAACAGAAAGGGACCATCCTCAAACTGTTCTCACAAATTTGGGAGCATGAAATTGTCCCAAATGTCTTGGTATGCTGAAGCATTAAGAGTTCCTTTCACTGGAACTAAGGGGCCAAGCCCAAACCCTGAAAAACAACCCCCACACCATAATCCCCCCTCCACCAAATATTACACTTGGCACAATGCAGTCAGGCAAGTACCGTTCTCCTGGCAACCACCAAACCCTCACTTGTCCATCAGATTGCCAGACAGAGAAGCGTGATTCGTCACTACAGAGAACACGTCTCCACTGCTCTAGAGTCCAGTGGCAGCGTGCTTTACACAAGGGGTTCTCAAAATCAAATCAATCAAATCACTTTATTGTCACACAGCCATGTACACAAGTGCAACAGCAGGTGAAATTCTTGGTGCAGTTCCGAGCAACATAGTAGTCACGACATGACATGTACAACATTTAGAGCAGCATCAGATTACACTGATGCGCCCACAATTACTCACAGCACAGTAAACTCTACAATAAACAATAAATAATTTACACAATGTGAGTGTGGTTCTCACAGCTTTAACCAATATACACATACTTACAATATACATATACTTTAAACAATATACTTTAAACAATATACTTTAAACAATATACACACTAAAACATACATTAAACAATATACATTACGCTATAATAATAATAATAATAGTATACAATGTACAGTATACATTATTATTCACAGTAGAGATCCAATGTGCAATAGGTGCTATATGATAAATAATAAATTATATAATGTGTATTATATAAGACTATACCCAAGTTCTCAACCCAACAGTCCTGCAGAGTTTAGCTCCAACCCTAATCAAACACACTTGAACCAGCTAATTAAGCTCTTCAGGATTACTAGAAAGCTACAGGCAGGTGAGTTTGATCAAGGTTGGAGCTAAACTCTGTAGGACAGTGGGCCTCGAGGACCAGGATTGAGAACCCCTGCTTTACACCACTGCATCCGACGCTTTGCATTGGCCATGGAAAACCAACATGTGTTGCTGTTGCTTCCACTCTGTTATAATGGCACTAACAGTTGACCATGGAAAATGTTGTAATGAGGAAATTTCACGAATGGACTTATTGCACAGGTGGTAACCTATCACGGTACCACGCTTGAATTCACTGAGCTCCTGAGAGCGACCCATTCTTTCACAAATATTTGTAGAAGCAGTATGCATGCCTAGGTGCTTGATTTTATACACCTGTGGCCATGGAAGTGATTGGAACAGCTGAATTCAATGATTTGGAGGGGTGTCCCAATACTTTTGCCAATATAGTATATATCAGAATATTATGATTATCATCAACTAAAAGATAAAGACATTAGTCTTTGTATGTTGGGGTAAATATAGCTAAACATCACTGTGTGTAACAACTTCCAATGACTCAACATACAGTACAGTGTTAATCTTTTAATCTGCATATTGATGTTAAGTGGATTTTTGTCACTTTGTGGAATTTATATCACTTTCACACATGCACACAAAGAAATCTATGCAACAGGGTGAATTAATGTTCTAATATTTTTTTTATTCTTTTATTTTTCAAATGTAAATGCAAAACAGTTTTGCTGGAAACAGGTGAATCCCTGCAGCTGTCTTCAACATCAGTTATTGGCACAGCATGGTGCATGTGCATTTGTTTGCAATGATGTCTTTAACTTGCTGTTATCTTAATGTTATTTAAATGACAACACTGAACTCCTTTTAAAAGAGTTTAGTTGCTGGTGCACATTGGCCAATTCAAGACAGTCTTCGACTCATTGCTTGCGACACCATGCTGTGTCAATTGCTACTTCAATTTTTTACTTTTTATCCTGTTGAACTTGCAGTTGATCCTTGCTGCTTTTAAGGAGATTTTACATAAATTTACAATTTTGATACTTAAGACACTTTTTGTCACATGCTGCCTCTGTAATTGACTCTTGAATTTATGGTTTCTTGTGTTTTTGCTTAGCAACACTCACCCTTTAATCTCATAAAAATATCCTGGGATCTCAAAGGGATTGGTCACCCCAAAATTAAAATTTGGTAATTATTTACTTGCCACCATGTCATTCCAAACCTGCACTGACTTTTGTTTACTGTTATCGGATATAGGCCTATGTTTTGTTTATTATACAATGAAGGACAATGGGGCCCCAAAACAACATTGTATGAAAAAAATAAAATAAAAATTGTGGTCAACAGTGAAAAAAAAAAAGTCTTGGAACAACGATAGTGAGCAAATGATGAAATAATTTTTATATTTTAGAGAACTAACTCTATCTCTTAATACTTTAAAGGGGTCATGACATGGATTTTGTTAATTGAAGTTCACTTATAGTGTTAGTAAAGTTTTTTGCACATATGCGGAAAGACAATTATTTTCAACCCTCATTCTTACTCTCAGCCTGAAATTATCTGTTTTTTAAGGGACGGCTTCTTTAAGCCTTGACAGTAAACAGCCACTTATGATTGGCTACACTGAAAAACGTTTTGTTTCAACTTAGTGTGTTCATGCTGCCTGAAAATTTTAAGTTTATTCAACTCAAATATCCAAGTTGTCACTTAGTACAACTTCACATATCAAGTTGACTAAACTTAAAATTTTAAGACAGCATGAACACACTAACTTTGCATAGGAAACAGTATAAACAGCCCCTCGATATTGTATGTGAGTAAGTGTTTTAAAAACATGAACCATATAAAACCGTCATTTACAGACAACGCATTATAAAATCATTTAACGTAGACTAACCATGTTCCATACACAACGATGTTCCGTACAGATTAACTTTTACCGCCGATCGCTGAGCAAATACTTCCTGGTCATACATAAACTATATATTTATGTCATGATCAATTATCCCTATTTCAGACAGAGACCCTACCGCCGTTTGTTCCAGTGAGATTTCAGTAAATTTGCGAGGTGCGCCCACTGTGCTTGAAATTGGACGGTGGGCAAGCTTCACGTCAGACTGCAGCTTGTGCGGGGAGATAACTAGCGAAAATTTACATTTTGATTTCATTTATGCTTCTCACAGTATTAGTCTTTATGAAATGAATATTATGTTATCACAAATTGTTAAATATATGACCTTTTGTTGAACAAATGCTTTGAAATGGGAATTTTTAAACGTCAATTGCTGGCGATGACTGCTTGGCGCCACTCTCAGGCTGAGACGGGCAGAGTTTTGAAGTTTACACATTGGTTTATCAATACATTTTTTAAATCAATGCAAATTGTTTGCCCTTCTTTGTCTTCAGAAAGATATGGTAACGTTATTCCCCAATGTTTCACATGGTTCATGCTTAACTCATATGCCATAATTAATATCACGACACAATCATGCCTAACTCACATGGTCCTCTTATTGAACCTGCATTTAACTTACATTTTAACCAAATAAAAAGATATTCACCTTTATTATTCATTTAAATTATGTTTTCTTCAGTTAAAATAAACACACAGCTCACAATTGATCAGATAAATGTCTTTTTTCGCAGCTGAAATCAAGTTATGCGCTCTGTACGGAACATCATTGTAAGCCTGTACGGAACACCATTAATGCTTATCATCTTCCATACACCAGTGGAGGAGGTACTTTTCCCCACTTTTCTCAAATACTATTGGTCCAAAAGACATCAATCAAAGTGTGGACTGTCCAATGGGTATTCACCCAGGGAATGATCACACAAATATGCTTGTCTGGCTCTCAACAACGGAGTGGGAGTGGGCGTGCGGTGAGTGGCGAAAAGTTTACGGAACATGGTTAGTCTGCGAAACTTACAGTTTGTGATTCAGTTTCTGTCAGATTCTATACAGTTGGCTGCTTCATCTTTCAGCAAAAGTTTCTTTGCAAACTCTCCATTACACTTGCCTCGCTGACCAAACGAAATGCTCCGAACAAACATAATCCTCCAACACGAACCAGTACGTCATTAAAATTAACCATCCACTTGTTCCCGATGCTCGGATCCTTCTGAAGTCTGTACAGAGATGCAAATGATCTGTTTAAGCTGAATGCATCTACGCAAATGTTCTTTCACTCTTCCATTTGTCATGTTGTCGACAGACTCAAATGCATGAAGTACATCAGAAAGTGAATGGGCATCTGTATACTGTATCCAGACCGCGTAAGTGATTATAATGGGTTCTATTTGCTTTTGACGCTACACAACTCTCACGGTGTAGGCAAATGTGAGCCGTTAAGTGAGTGAAGGCCAGTGGGTGGGGCCTATGGTGCGATGATGTACACGTACCTACTTTTCGATGTCTTGCTCTGGAGGCAGACATATGCAAATATACTTGGCTTGCCTTTGTCACATCACAGAAGACAAGACACTTTTGGAGCTTGATAAAATAAATGTTATTTTGTTTTTTTTTATATATATAATGAGGAGGACATGTCAAGCTATGAAACTTGCCTGATGTTTTAATGGTACAAGGTCCTCTTATATGCCAAAAGATCAAAGCAAATTTGATTTATCATGTCATGACCCCTTTCATTTCTCATTCTGTACCATTTAAATCGTATTCTACAGGATTATATGCACCATTTTTACAGTATCTCACAACATCATTTGAAATCGTATTGACACATGGATGTGTCAATGTCAAAAGAATGACTCATTCTGTAGAATATTGAGAACAAAGAAAGCAGACATTCAGAAAAGTGCAGATGGCACATCTGACAATATCTCCATTCCATCAGCCAGAGTATTTCCTCAGACGAGTGACAGAAGGAGAGAAACCTTCTCCAAGCCCTAAGAGATGAGACCACTGAGTTAAACAAGACAGCAGGAATATCTAGAGACAACTGATACAGGCTGTCGGATTGTTAAGTTAGAAGTGCTTGGCATCTAAACACATCCCCTATGGGAGAAAAGCTGTTCAAGAAACGCATCAAATATACAAGTTAAATCAGCACTGTAATGGCCGAGGACTGGACTGCATTGGCTAAATAGTCTTACAGCTAAGATGTAAAAAAATATATGCACTAAAATGTTGCTTAACTGCTCTCTGACCACTATTACGTCTGGAGAGATTTAATTAAACTATATGCTTTACATGCGAGCTAAAATGCAATTGTATAAATGAAAGAAATGCATAAAAACGACATATAAAACATGTAGACATTGAAGGTTTATACAATTTGTTATAAGTAGGGCTGTCATATCAATGAAAAATTGACTGATTCTTGTATTCCATCTACAATAGTTTTAACTACAAATGCAGACTTTCGTCTCAGTTTTTCATGACTGTGCCATTTTTAAGATGCTCAAGGTCAGCATTGGAGGAGGCATGATGATTGTGATATTTGTTTTCAGTGCATTTTTTTTTTAAAATTAATTGCATTATATTAACAATCACATTGAAAGCCCTAATTCTGATATTTTATGATTCACTCACATAATTTAATACAGCAGTTCAATTCTATTAACAGCATCTTGACATTTAAGCCTTTCGAATTATTATGCAAATTACTTTAGCAAATTTTCAAACATGGTCATCTTTACTAAATATGAGACAGAAATCATAATAGTAATAGTGTGAGTTTGTTGCCTTATTCATTTTCTATTTGAGTGGTTATATGTATATATGTTCATTTCATTATATTAATTATGAAATTATGTACAAGCGGTGACATGGCTCCTTCAAGATAATGTTAATTAACTTTATTATTTTGTGTTGAACAAAGACTAATATGAAGCAGTAAGTTTCATTGTTGCCGTGTGATTGTGGAAATTACAACAAAGAATAACATTAAATGAAAAAGCATATGAAAACCCAGCTTTGATGTGACTCCAACAGCATTCACATGTCAAAACTCATGAGTCCCAACATGAGATTCACAGAGCATATACTCAAACAAAAAGCCCAGAAAAGAGCAGCTACCATTTATAAATGATAACACATTCAATATTAAAAACTGTAGCTGTGATATACTGCAGGAGCATATCAAATTGGCATATAGGAAACAAGCATAGAATTGCATAGACTTCTGAACACATCTTCAAAAAGTTTTATTTTTTGCATTTCTTCAACTATGGCACTTTAATTTCCCAGGAGTTGATTTTGATTGAAACAGACTTCTATTCGTTATTATTAATTTATTACTACTACTATGGCCGTTCATGTCGAGTGCGACGAACTGCTTCCCGTTTTGAGCTTCTCTCTTCCAGAAATGACTTATAGGACTCCTGAGAGTCCCTGCGGCCGTTGTCAATTGCTGCACGCCAGTTGGGTCTGTCAATTGCAAGTGCCTCCCAGTTGTCCAGGTTGATGGAGAAGGCCTGAAGATCCCTCTTAATGACATCTTTAAAACGTAGATGGGGGCGACCATGTTTGCGGGGGGCATTTGCCAGCTCGCCATACAGCAAGATTTTTGGGAGGCGGGTGTCCTTCATTCGATAGATATGTCCAATCCAACGGAGGTGGCGTTCACGAAGGATGGTGTACAGGTCACTGGAACCAGTTCTCCAAAGTATGACAGAGTTTGGCACATGGTCCTTCCAGCATACACCCAGTATGGAGCGGAGGCAGCGAAAATGGAAGGCGTTGAGGCGATGTTCGTGCCTCCTGTAAGTTGTCCATGTCTCACTTGCATATAGCAAGGTGCTAAGTACACATGCATGATACACACGGACTTTGAGGAGCAATGAGAGGTTCTTGTTGTGCCAGACACGCTTGCTCAATTTTCCAAACACCGATGATGCCCTCCCAATGCGCATGTCAAGCTCTGCGTCAAGGTTATTGTTGTTTGATACTGTGGAACCCAGGTAGGTGAATTTGTCTACCACAGATAGAGGTGTGTTGTTAATGTATACTGTAGGGTTCAGGGTTGCAGGTTGGGCAAGGATAACTGTTTTTTTAAGACTGATCTGCAAACCAAACTCTAGACATGCAGCGGCAAAAGATGAGCAGAGTAGTTGTAGATCTACCTCTGAGTGGGCAACAAAGGCAGCATCATCAGCATAAAGCAGCTCACGTACCAGAACATGGCGTACTTTAGTCTTTGCCCGCAGTCTGGCCAGATTGAACAGCTTTCCTGAGCTGCGGGTGTGTAGCAGGATACCCGAGTCATCAGGGAAGGCACGGCGTAGTAGGGCAGAGAAGAAAATTCCGAAAAGGGTAGGAGCAAGGACACATCCCTGCTTTACTCCACACCTTATCTGGAACTCTTCAGAGCAAGTGCCTTCAGAGTGTACAGTTGCCTTCATGCCCTCATGAAACTCAGTGATCACCTTCAGTAACTTTGGAGGGCAGCCAAGTCTTTGTAGGATGAGGAAAAGTCCAGATCGACTAACGTAGTCAAAAGCCTTGGTCAAGTCTACAAACACCAAGAACAGAGGTTTATGCTGTTCAATACACTTTTCCTGTAGTTGACGAACACAGAACACCATGTCTGCTATGGAGCGGCCAGCACGAAATTAATTTATTACTATTAATAAAAATAAATAATTCCACATCCTGCCCAATACTGTCCTACAATGTTCATATTGAAGGCTATGAAAACAAACATAGTGAATGTAACCGTGTAGTCTATGATAGCCTGCAAAAAAGGGGTAAAATCACATTACATTCTAACATTGTAATATTACAATCTAAAAACAAAATCATGCTTGTTAAAGCAGAAGTTAAATTCACTAAACTAATAATGAAAAAAAAAAAAAAAAAAGCGCAGACTAATTATTAGGTTTTTGATTAGGCTACCCTGACAATAGTCACTTTACAGTTACTGCTATCATAAAAAAACCACTTACTTGAAGGTTTGAATTTCTACATATGGCACATTTATGTTCACCAACAACAACAACAAATATTTTAGTCAGAATTATTGCGCTCATATTCTATTGTGATATATTCTTCTCGTTCACAGAAGTTTGTGCTTGAGAGGGCTCGTCCACT
The DNA here is from genome assembly GCF_949357685.1 of Gobio gobio. Lineage (NCBI taxonomy): Eukaryota > Metazoa > Chordata > Actinopteri > Cypriniformes > Gobionidae > Gobio > Gobio gobio. Next base: position 20,842,861 of record NC_137111.1, on the reverse strand, counting down.
CCTGACAGCAAAATGGAAATATTTGCTTGGCTTTCTAACATTTGCAGATGGAGAATATATCTGTGAAATGTAAGATATGCACTGAGGAAATTATTGTATTTCAGTTCAGCTTAAAGATTATTAATAGAGTTATGTTTGTTCCCACCAATCGCTGCACAAGTTAAGGTTATGCATGATGACGAAAGCATGTTAGTGCAAGCCCTCCCGGAACCCATAGAGATTGCATTGCAGTGCCTGCATTTAGAAAAAAAAATTTGTGTAAATGTATGCTGGCCTATGAGAACAGTCTGGGCGATTCTCGGCCAGAGTGAAATCGCCCAAGAAGGGGCGGTACTCCACAGATTGTGACTTGACGTTGATTGCACTATATCCAGAGGCAGAAGAGTCTATAATAGTGGCAGCTAGCGTAACTCTGTGTTGATGTGATGGAAAAGTCCGTCCCTTTCGCACTTTGGTGGTGCGTTTCCATACCGCCCTAATGAAGAAACCTCCCCATGTCAAATGAAAAACTTTTTACCTTGGCCTCATCATTTTTAGTAGTTTTGCTTCTTTTACAATGGCGAGAGATTACAATAATCCATACAAAATTTCTTCTGATAAAAGTCACTGTATGCTAGTTTGAAAATTCAAAACCGCTATAAGAAATGGTACATGAATACATGTGCTGTAATAAGAAATAACTTTGCGTTCTATTAAATCCAAACTGTTAAAGTGATAGTTCACCTAAAAATGAAAATTAGCCCATGATTTATTCCCTCAAGTCATCCTAGGTGTATATGACATTCTTCTTTCAGACGAATACAATCAGAGTTATATTAATATCCATATTTAAAACATTACAAAATGTAATCTCTAACTTCCGCTAACTGTCGTAAGCACGTTAACGAGAGACTGGAATTCCAGCGTATGATGCTCCGGTAATAATATTCTAGTATCTAGCATTGCGCATCCTCGTATTGACGTCTGTACTATCGAGTCTATACTGAATGGATACTTCAGACTATAATGGTAAGAATGAAACGTCTCTTCTTCTTTATCTGTCAGCATTTTACATTTTCCCTCTTAAAAGCTGAATTTACTGTTTATATACAATGTGCAGTGTTTCAGTGACTGTCTGAATCACTCAAATATGAGTATGCGATTGGTTGTCTGATGCTAAGCGTCTAGCTTCGCAACTACTAAGCGTCTAACATTCTAACACCGCATCGTTTCACTGTACAAGTTTGGCACCGCAATGCGGTTTTTATAACCCGGGGTTAAAATCTGTGTTTAGAACGATGATAACCCGGGGTTAAGCGCAGTTTTAAAAGCCATTTAGAGAACTTAGATGAGCTAACAAAGAATAATTTATACAAATAATTCCTTGACAAAGTGCATTGCAAAAATAAATAAATAAAAAATAAATATCAATCAGTATTTTTGTCTCAAACATCCCTAAAACAAGATACACTTTATTTTAGAAGCAAAACTGCACAGGATATTAAGTCTTGTTTTCAGAGAACATGTCTCAAAATTAAGTTTAACAAACCTTTTGCAAGGTTAATGCTTCAAACAAGAGAAAAACAATTACTGAAAAAAAGGTTTAATATCTTCACATTCAGCTTCTCAAGCTAATTAATTTGTTTTACTAGTGTTTAAATATTTTAAAACAGGACAAAAATAAAGAAAAAGATTTTTTGCAGTGTAAAGATAAATGAATTTTCACCTCACTGTAATTGGCACCAAGCTATCGTTCCTGATGTTTTGATGAGTAGCTGCGGTCAAAACATGAGCGCCACTGCAGCCCAGCCTGGCCACTGGTCTTTCATTCTGGAGAAACACATGGAGGAAACGGTCTCCGAAATTTTTCTCCCGGGCTGAAAGGGAAGAAGGAATATAAAGATATAAAGAGCTTTCACTCAGAGCTTTAGCGATGACCTGTTTTAATTTGGGGCTAGAAACCCTGTTTCAGTCATACTAAATCTCTGACTGTCTGTGAAGTCACTCAAATGCTGGTAAGTCCATTCAACATTAGTATGAAATAAAATATCCATTTCTTTCAAATGGATTTCAGTAGGTCTCAAACCAAATTCTAACTCTAAAGCTTTAAAGCAGATAAATTGCAATCATCTACTTTTGTGATACCAGGTGGTATATTTCATAGACATTTTATAGTAATAAATGCAGTTTGGCATTTTGTTCTTTTGAAATATTTTTTTTGTCTTTGTCAAAACAAGAAATGTTACATACAAAAAATATATTTCTACATGGTTTTTTTTACATGTATTATTATTTATGGAATCATTGTGTTCAAACTCAATGTTTAGGTGTGAGTCAATGAATCATTCACTCAACCGATTCGTTAAAAATAACAAAACAAGTGACTGGCTTTATTAGTGAGTCAGTGAGTCATTCACTCAACCGATTCGTTAAAAATAACACAACAAGTGACTGGCTTTATTAGTGAGTCAGTGAGTCCTTCACTCAACCGATTCGTTAAAAATAACACAACAAGTGACTGGCTTTATTAGTGAGTCAGTGAATTATTCACTCAACCGATTCGATAATGCTACTGCAAGGTTTGCTTGCAGACTTTTCGTTAGTGGAGCAAAAATACACAATGAAACTGGTAAATGTGTCTTCAACAACACGTTTTCACTCCCAACTCGTCACATATTGACGCTTGGTCAGGACCCCTTGGCGTCACTTTTTAACACATAGGGCAGTGGTTCCCAACCACGTTCCTGGAGGACCCCCAACAGTGCACATTTTGGATGTGTCCTTTGTCTGACACACCCACATCAGGTCTTGGAGTAGCTACTAATGAGCTGATGACCTGAATCAGGTGTGTTTGATTGAGGAGACATGCAAAATGTGCACTGTTGGGGGTCCTCCAGGAACGTGGTTGGGAACCACTGACATAGGGTACCGTTTTAGCGTCATTTTCCCACGCGCAGGGTGCTCCATTGATTTCAGTTGTTTGCCCAATGCGTCAGATCAAGACGTATTTAATTCTTTGCATTTGTAAAAGTAGACATGATTTTATGAATATTTATAGGCTACTTTTTTATTTTGGAGCAACTAACCCCACTCCTACCCTAAACCAACCCACTTCTAAACAACATAAAACACATAACAATTAAATAAAAGTACAGTCACAGGTATTTATTGCAAAAACTGACCAAAAACTGTATAAAAGTATTAACTCATGTTGCATTCCAAGTCTTCTAAGTCATACGATATCTTCATTTAAAGAACAGAGTTGTTTTTAATGTTTTAATCGCTGAAATGATGATCCCGCCGCTCCATGAACGCACGCATGCACTCAGTCAGTCATATCTCATTCAAATGATACATCCGACTCTTGACCATGACACAATCAGTCACGAGACACACAAGAGCCAATTACATTTTACAATCAAAGCTGATGTAATGACGCAATTGGTCATGAGACATATGAGAGCCAATGCAATTTCACTATGAAATCTGACGTAACTTTTCTTCGGGCGGCAATTTTTTAATGTGTTTATGATCTTCGGCGGACAGAAACGCTGATCGCTTTTGGGGATTTTCTTCCCATAAATCAATCATTTGCCTTCGGAACACTTGTAATATTTGTACTTTTTTAAATAAATTGTGCCTGCAGTCGTATCTACCTGTTATATCCTGTGTTTTATATCATATAATACTCAAATGGGTAGGTTTAGGGATGGGATGGGGTTTGGTTACATGTTCAAACGTGTCTAAATAGCGTAAATAAAAAGATTAAATAAATGTAAATAAAAGTATGCTGGCTGATTAAATTGAGAATCACACTCCAACATGTCATAATGGCAAAATCATAACCCAATATATCATTTCATCATGACGACAACGTTCCCATGCAGAACGCGTCTTCATTTTCATTTCCTTATATTCCTGTAAATATGAGTACATTGTTTAAGTACATAAGCACATACAGAAGCACAAGGTATCACAACTAAATCAATAAGCGCCTATTTTATTCCCCTCTGAGCTTGAGTAGTCACAAAAATATTGTCAAGCTTCCTGTGGCATACCTGGCAACAACCCCAGTGATTGCAGATGCACTTGACACCTACTGCATCAACTACAGTTGTATTTCTTTCTCTTTTTTATGCAAAGGGGATGGGGCGGGGAGTGTAAGGAAATGACAAATTACTTCTTATTGTCCCAATGGCCCTGTTACCCTGTAGTGGGTCTAACGGAGCGTGCGTCCTCTTGTCAGTACCTGTCACCTGTTATATTCGCTCTGCCTCTTGTCTGCTGATGACTGAAGCCCAGCGGGAGTCTGACATGGTGCTCGTGGGAAGGTTTTGTCTGGAGGGGAGGGAATGGATGAGATGCAGGTGCAATTCTTAACATTCTCCTGCACTCTGATGCATGCCTTCTAAATAACTTCCTTTGATCTCTAGAGTATTTTTCTTTGAGTCTTAAATTCAAACTGGGCTGCATACCTACACATCTGAGTGTTACAATCCAAGAGCGGAAAAAAAACTTGGACACAGTTGGCTAATTTAGTGATAGGCAAAATAAAAACGTTGAACTGAATTTAATCATTACATTATAGATCAGATACCAGTGGTGCCTTGCTGCTCCTTTTTCTTTCAATTTCATAGAAAGACATTGCGGTCCAAAAGACTGAGACCATATTGCAATATTAGGATTTATTTCCCCATTGGAAATAAACAGGTTTATGGAAAAAGTATAAATCATGTTAAAACAAACATAAGTTATACATATTCTGTATTATTTCTAGACCACTAATCAAATATTAATTTGTGACATTGTTATTAATATAATTAATATAATATAATATAATATAATATAATATAATATAATATAATATAATATAATATAATATAATATAATATAATTAATATAATATAATAATCACACAAAGAATTTAAATAATTTGGATAAAATCAATCATCAAAAGTTCAGAAAAATAAATATGCAACTTTTAACGTTGAAAATGTAAAAAAGTTGTGTAAAATGAAGAGGAAATATTCTGTAAATATTCAAATAATTTGTGAAATTAAGCATGCATTTTGAAATAATATAATATAATATAATATAATTAATATATCACACTGTAAGAATTTTAATTATTCGGATAAAAATCAATCATCAAATGTTCACACACAACAGAAAAATAAATATGCAACTAATAACGTTGAAAATGTAAAAACAGTTGTGTAAAATGAAGAGGAAATATCCTGTATATTCTGTAAATATTCAAATAATAATTTTTGAAATTGAGCATGCATTTTATATAATATAATATAATAATTAGAAAAATGGAAAATCCAAGGGCTAGTTACTAGTTGTATCTGACTTTATGACCACACTATACGAATTGAAATTATCTGGATAAAATTGACATCGATCAAAAGTCCGCTCACCACAGAAAAAGAAATAAGTTACTAATCACATTCATGCCGGATTGGGAGATCATTCTAATTAAATCAGTCAGTTTCCCTCTAAAATTGATGAATATGTCACTAGCAGAACTAGAGAGTGAACCCAAATGCTTGCTCCCTGTCTTTTTTTACATGGCTAATCTATAAAAGGAATTTCATGAAGACTCTGACAGGTTGAGACATGAGATAAACACTGTCATATTGGCCATGTCAGGTGAGCTGCATATGCAAGACTAATCTGACAGGGTGGAAGTAAAATGAATTTTCTAACTTGACATCAAGAGCAATCTCATTCAAAGATGACAGTTTCATCCAGCTCTGCCTTTAGTGCCAAAAATTTATAGACATGACTCATCTCCCTATCAGGTTATTTAAATGTCAGGTGATTGCCAAGACCGCTGCTACTGATGTAATATGGACTGCATTTTAGTCATTTGACATAAGCTTGAAACTTTTGAACATGTCGACTGCAAATGTGACAGTAAAACGATATGATTGATAAAGCACTTCACACTGAATGACAATATTTCAAACCGGTATCGGACTAAAAATGTGCCGCCCACAATTTGTGACATCACACGCAGTACTACTGATAGACAGTTGTCATTTTGTGCAAATTAGTCCTCGTCTCTAATACTTTTCTCTTTATTTTGCCGTTTCAGGTTTGATTTTTGACATGTAGAAAGAGGAAATTCAATGACAACAAGTATGATCAGATCGTCCACAGTTGTTTCTCCATCTGACAAGCTCTAATCTGATTGGCTTACTTTATCTGACTTCCCGAAGTAAGGGCATACATGATTTTTAATCAATTAGCCTAGAAACAAATTTGTGTTTACAACATACCGGACTGACAGTGAGCGTTTTGGACATGCATGAATAACCTCAGTCAGGATTTTTTCCCTATGTGTTATTATTGCTCTTAGGGCATAAAAAAAACAAGATTTAAAATGCAATTTTTGATATTAGAACATGAGAATGTGATTCCATCAAAGATCTCTACAACCTGTCATGTTGGAACTGTGGAAACCCAACTCAGATGCTCCCTCCAGTGTACCAGAGAATGTCGATTTACCCTTATTAGCTGATTATTCTGATTATGTTCAAGATGGACACATTTCTACCATAACTCTCCTCTGAGAAAACCTAGCGATCAGGTGTTTTCAATCTTATCTGATATGAGCAGTGTTGTAATCAGATTACTTTTTTGATGTAACGAGTAAAGTAATGCATTACAAGTAACGTGCATTACGTAATCAGATTACTTTTTGATCTAACGAGTAAAGTAATGCATTACAAGTAACATGCATCATGTAATCAGATTACTTTTTTGATGTAACGAGTAAAGTAATGCATAACAAGTAACGTGCATTACGTAATCAGATAACTTTTTGATCTAATGAGTAAAGTAATGAATTACAAGTAACATGCATCATGTAATCAGATTACTTTTTTGATGTAACGAGTAAAGTAATGCATTACAAGTAACGTGCATGACGTAATCAGATTACTTTTTGATTTAATGAGTAAAGTAATGAATTACAAGTAACATGCATCATGTAATTAGATTACTTTTTTGATGTAACGAGTAAAGTAATGCATTACAAGTAACGTGCATTACGTAATCAGATTACTTTTTGATCTAACGAGTAAAGTAATGCATTACAAGTAACGTGCATTACGTAATCAGATTACTTTTTGATCTAACGAGTAAAGTAATGCATTACAAGTAACATGCATCATGTAATCAGATTACTTTTTTGATGTAACGAGTAAAGTAATGCATAACAAGTAACGTGCATGACGTAATCAGATAACTTTTTGATCTAATGAGTAAAGTAATGAATTACAAGTAACATGCATCATGTAATTAGATTACTTTTTTGATGTAACGAGTAAAGTAATGCATTACAAGTAACGTGCATGACGTAATCAGATTACTTTTTGATTTAATGAGTAAAGTAATGAATTACAAGTAACATGCATCATGTAATTAGATTACTTTTTTGATGTAACGAGTAAAGTAATGCATTACAAGTAACGTGCTTTACATAATCAAATTACTTTTTGATTTAATGAGTAAATGAATGAATTACAAGTAACATGCATTACGTAATCACATTACTTTTTTTGATGTTAATGCAAATTTCATTCTAATAACACAAATACATTTATTTACAGTCCAAAAAGTTTCGGCAGATGAAGTATTTTCAAAAACAACAGTCACAGTATTAGTATGAATTGTATCTGAAATATAGCTATTGATGCATGATGTCCAATATAGTGGACAGATGATTAATCAGAATTTTCTCCCAATCTAAAATCAATTCTTGGAACATTTAACTGTGATATGACTCATTAGATATTGCTTGATTCTACAACATTTTTATACCTGCAAGAGTCTCCTATAGGATAGAAGGAATGGATGCATGGAAATTTTGGATATTCGAACGGTTCTGATTCTGATTGCTCTATTCCATGCCTATCCAGGCCAGCTGGTACGGTTCTGGATTCATTTTCCACTGTGGGGCTCATAACGGCTGCTCTTTGGAATGTCATACAAAAGCATCAGTCGCTGCTTTGGTAACATAATGGTTTACTGATTAAATGAGCTGTAAATAACGACTGCAATGTGGAAGAAGATCAGATATTTCTTTTAATTAGGGCCCAAGCCCTGAAAGGGCGCAGAGCCCTATTGTTCTTCCTCAGATTATTCTTTGTTTTTTTTTTTTTTTCGACTTCTCGGGTACTTTTGGGGCACTTAACATGCTCGAAAACTCTTGAAACTTCGCACAGGCGTCGGAATGCGCGGCCATCAGAGCCGGGCTGAAGCTGGTACCCGGGCGTGGCAGGGGGGCTCGACAGCGCCCCCTTAAGTGGGGTCTGAAAACTTGGTCCATATATCAAACACACTTGCACGTACATGTATGAAACTCGGTACACATATAGACCTCATCGGGCCAAACAACTTTCGTGCTCATAGTTATGCGTCAGCCCAACAGGAAGTGAGCTATAATCGGTTGTTCGGAAAACCCATGCTCTGGAATTTAATATACTTCTCCGAGGCCATTGTTTCGATCATCGCCAAACTCGGTCAGCATTAAGTGAACATATCCAGGATGCTAAATTGCGAGCGGATTTTTGATATCTCAAATGGTTTGGCCGTGGCGAAGCAACGAATTTATGGCGAGAAAAGGGAAACAGGAAGTGTGTTATAACGTCAGCAAACATTGACTGATTTGGATGAAACTTCAGCTGTGTGTTCGTTGTAAGAGGCCGATCACATGGATATGACTTTTGTGAGTCAAAGTTATAGCGCCACCAACTGGCAGCAGGAAGTGTGTCACTTTCAAAAATGCTTTGAATCACCATCTTATTTTCACCCCATTTACTTCAAACTTCATCAGTATAATGTGAAAACATGACAGATAGAGACGTATGAAATGGATTCCTGAAATTTCAAATACTGTTGCCATGGCAACGTGTCAAAGTTTAATAATCTTTTGGCTGTTTTGAGGCTCTTAGCATGCTTGAAATTGCTTGAAACTGCTTGAAACTCAACACACACATCAGAGATGTCAGTCAGTACACATTGGCAAAGCATCAGAAATGGGCGGGGATGAGGGCCTCTCTAGCGCCACCTTTTGACAAAAGTGAAGGGCTTCGTTTCATCTACAATCACCAAACTCAGTATATATATTGACCTCATCGAGCCGGACAACTTTCTAATTTACAGTCATTAGCTCCGACCAACAGGAAGTCAGATATTTTTGTTTGAAGGTGAATTTTTGATTAAATCGGGGTCTGAGTTTTTACGTTCTCCTCGTAGGCGATTTATTCAATCTCCACCAAACTCGGTCAACATGAAACAAAGATACTGAAGATGCTAAAATGTGAACGGATATTGGATATCTCAAACGGTGTTTCCATGGCAAGGAATTAAATAAGGACAAAAAAGGGGAACAGAAATTCTCTGTGTCTGCTGCTCTCCCCTCAATGAACACAAGATGGCAGCATTGTATTAGTTTTGAAGCAGGATAAAAAAAAAACTTGTTTCTCTCTCTCTCTCTCTCTCTCTCTCTCTCTTGTTTGTGATTTATGAGGACACAAATTTGTATAATGACATGGGTATTAAACTGGTATTACAACGTGTATGTGTGTGTGTTTAAAAACATACTAAAACAATGTTTTATTCAAATGTAATCAAATAGCTTTAAAATAATCATACTATTTTTCAGATCAATATATTTATTTTATTTAATATATTTCTTCTGAATATTTATTCTCTGTCTGCCCTCCCCTCACTAAAAGGTAGCAGTGTTGTTATTTTTGAAACTCTCTCTCTCCGTGTGTGTGTGTGTGTGTGTGTGTGTGTGTGTGGGCATGTTTTTGTTAAATATCAGGACACAAATGTGTATAATGACATGGGTATGACACAGGTATTACAAAAAGAGGGTGAAATATGAGGACGTTCCCCATGTCCTCACTTTTCAAAATGCTTATAAATCACAGAACAAGGTTTTTTTTCACTGAAAGTGAACTGCACAGTCTCCTGTGAGGGCTAGGTTTAGGGGCAGTGTGTGTGTGTGTGTGTGTGTGTGTGTGTGTGTGTGTGTGTGTGTGTGTGTGTGTGTGTGTGTGTGTGTGTGTGTGTGTGTGTGTGTGTGTGTGTGTGTGTGTGTGTGTGTGTGTGTGTGTGTGATGGGTAGGTTTAGGGGCAGGGGCAGTGTAAGGGGATAGAAAATACGGTTTGTATGGTATAAAAACCATTACGCCTATGGAATGTCCTCACATTTCACAAAAACAAACGTGTGTGTGTGTGTGTGTGTGTGTGTGTGTGTGTGTGTGTGTGTGTGTGTGTGTGTGTCCACCAACTGGCAGCAGGAAGTGTGTCACTTTCAAAAATGCTAAATCACTGTCTTGTTTTCACCCGATTTACTTCAAACTTCATCAGTATAATGACAAAACATGGCAGATGTAGACATACGAAAGGGTTCCTGATATTTTACATACTGTTGCCATGGCAGTGTGTCAAAGTTTAATCATCTTTTGGCTGTTTTTGAGGCTCTTAGCATGCTTGAAATTGCTTGAAACTCAACACACACATCAGAGATGTCAGTCAGTGGAAATGGGCAAAGCCTCAGAAATGGGTGTGTTGGAGGGGTGTTTATTACAACATAATCATGGTTTATGAAGACATTTCATGTGTCCCCGTAAATCAAAATAGCTTTAAAAGCATACTAAACAATGTTTTAATAAAAATGTAAAAATGCAGAATATTTTCTGTGATGGTAGGTTTAGGGGTTGTGTGTGTGTGTGTGTGTGTGTGTGTGTGTGTGTGTGTGTGTGTGTGTGTGTGTGTGTGTGTGTGTGTGTGTGTGTGTGTGCGATATGTAGGCTTAGGGGTAGTGTAGGGGGATAGAATTTACAGTTTGTACAGTATAAAAACCATTAAGTCTATGGAATGCCCTCTGCCTGTCTTTCCCCTTCCCCCTCTCTATCACTCTCTCTGTGTGTGTGTGTGTGTGTGTGTGTGTGTGTGTGTGTGTGTGTGTGTGTGTGTGTGTGTGTGTGTGTGGAGGGGGGGGTCTCTCTCTCACCCTGTGAGTATGTGTGTGTGCCTTTCTCTCAGTCCTTCCCCTCCCCCCTCACTCTCCCTCTATCATTGTGTGTGTGTGTGTGTGTGTGTGTGTGTGTGTGTGTGTGTGTGTGTGTGTGTGTGTGTGTGTGTGTGTGTGTGTGTGTGTGTGTGTGTGTGTGTGTGTGTGTGTGTGTGTGTGTGTGACTTTCTATTTATTTTTTATATTGGACCACACATATTGATTTCAAATATATTCAACATATTTTTTTCAGAGAGTGAAATAAAAAAAACTTTCTCCCACCATTTAGATTTTATTTCTTTTTGTTGTTAAAATCTTGTGAACCTTGTTCAATGTGCAGAGTGCATCTCTCTCAGTCCTTCCCCTCCCCCCTCACTCTCAGGCTCACCCTGGGTGTGTGTGTGTGTGTGTTTGAGTGTGTGCGCGCACGTGTGGTGTGTGTGTGTGTGTGTGTGTGGGGGGGGGGGTGTGTCTCTCTCACCCTGTGAGTTTGTGTGTGTGCCTTTCTCTCTCGGAATGATAATTTACCCCTTTCGTATCATAGACTATTACAAAAAACTATCACTTTAGTGTGAATAAGTAAAAAAGAACTACAAACACCTTGAATTAAATACTGGCCTTCTGGACTTACAAAATTTTGAGCAGGAAAATATAACTTTTATTTATTTTATCCTATGACATTAAAATGAATCTAGATTTAAATTACATCATGGGTGTGGCTTGTGATGATAGTGGCACCAGTTGCTGCGGTAAATGTGGCATATTCGAGCGATTCTAAAATATTCTCCTGTTTAAATGCATATTGCCTGCCGTGCACAGTTAAGCTGATGCCACCGGCGTGGCGGTGCCACCGGCTTGGGCCCGTCATCGCTGCTCGCAGCTTTAATTTTATTATTAATTTGTGTTTACGTCTCTCAAATAGAGTGCTTAGCCAGCTACAGAGAAACTGGTAGCCGGGCAACAGACAAGAAACAAACCCTGAATGGCGACGTCACTTCCCTAGATTCGACCACGGTTAGGGTGTACTCACACTAGCCAGTTTGAACCGTGCCCGAGTGCGTTTGACCACCAAAGCGCGGTTCGTTTGACTAGTGTGAGTGATCCGAACCGTGCTCGGGCGCGGCTCGATTAGCCGGCCCTGGCCCGCTTGGAAGAGGTGGGCCAGAGCACGGTTCAGTTGGACTCGGGCGCGGTTCGCATGCAGTGTGAGCGCTAACCGTGCTGGAGCACGGAACAGCTGCGCGCTACTATCAACATTACAACAGCAAACACCAAACTATTACTACTTGGATACACTTTTCAATTAATTCAATAATATTTAGGTTTATAATGGTTCTGGTTTTCACCTTATTGATGAACATGAATTGAAGTTTGCGGGTAAAGCTGCAAATTCCTCCGTCAAAGTCAGCTGCCTCCGTAATAATCTTCTGATATGTGCAGTGCAATCAAGTGAAAATCGCTGCGCGGCATAAATTATAAATGTATTAGGCAGTCTATTAGCGAAAGCGCTTTTCTTCCTGTCTTCTTCAAAACAAAAAGTTGCATCGTGAATGACTTAAGCGTGCTCCGGCCCGGTACGTTAAGTGCAATGTGAGTGCAGGCCAGCGGGGGAGTGGGGAGGGGGGACAATCGCGCTCGAGCACGGTACAAGGCAATCGTGCCTAGTGTGAGTACACCCTTAGACAACCGTGCCGAGAATTCCGGGCTGAGAACAGTTTGTAATTATGCAGTGCAGTACCAGGCTCAAGTGGAAACACAACTGGAACCGTTCCTTACTATTCTAAGAACCGTTCGGCCCGACGGTGGAAAAGCGGCGTATGCCATCAAAGCCCATGCATACGCAAGAAAATGCTTTTTAGAATAGCTGTCCGCTGTAGTGACCTCTAAGAATGAAAGGGTTAATATTTATAGCCAATTATAACATCAATAAGTTGATTGAAAAAACAGCAAGGCAGCATTTGATGGAACAAAATGGACCATTTATAATATATTCTTGTTTCCAATAATAATAATACTTAACATTTTAATACATTATAATAAATGTAAATCTAATTCACTCAATTACAGGTAAAATCCCCAAATACTCATTCATTTGGAGTTCGGCCCAGCCAAGGGACCATATTTGTTTAGGACGAAGTAATTGAAGAGCATCTTCCAGCAGGGTTTGCCAATTAGCTAATGGGATCAGCCATCATAACTTTAAATTCAGCCCACAGCACATATACTGGTGTGATTGATTTCACCTAGAGACATTTGCTATGTCATTAACATGTCCTGAGAGAAGACTTCATTACCGGATAAAGAGGTACAGTCGACTGTCCGGCGTTTTAATTTAGCACTGAGGCTTACAGTTATATTCACAGTCTCATAACTCAGTGTGTGTAATCCGCAGCGAGGGAGGCTGCAAAGCCAATTATTCATTAAAACACACTGATAGAGAGCAAGTTATCGAGTCAAACTTTCCGCATCATTCCAAGGTGATTGCTATTCAATAGACACATCAGGGAAAATTTATCCAGGATGTGAGGTCAAAATTAATCACTTACCTCTCAAATCAAACTGACATTATTATTGTAACACGCACGCTATGTGTATTTATATACAGCTGTTCATCCTCATCTTGGAGGAAGCAACGAGTAGGTAGCCATAGAGACATATAATCTATGACGAATATGTCACTGGTTACAATTAACACAGATAATGAAGTCTGTGTGGAAATGCTTGAAGACCTAACAAGGTTTCCATGGTAAATTGTATTAGATACATTTCTGCAACAAAACGAAAAAGAAAGCCTAAAACAATTCCCATCTCATCTGCAGGAATGTAAAGGAGGTTTAGCAAAGCATTTCGCAAACTCTTTTTGAGTCACAGATACTAAACTATAAGGCACATATCCCTTGACATTAGCACATTTAGCTATTAAGGGTGTGTTCACTCTTGTAGTTCGGTTTGCTTGGTTCGTTTGGTCCGGACCAAAAAAACATTTAGTCCTGGTCTGCTTAGTGTTCAGATTGGCGTTTTTATCACTGAACCTAAAGGTACAGGGATACGTCCACAACCTGATTGGTCCGCTTTTATGACGTATTGCCTATTTTGAAACGGAATTTACCTAACATCCAAAACAATGCTGTGTGCTGGGATAAATGCATTGTTGACCAGCTGAGAACTTTTGACCAGCTGAGAACTCGTGAAGTCAAAACAGCGACAGGAAACCCAAACACACACACAAATGAAAATATGCTGCAAGGAGACATGGTTCTGAATGATGCCTGTACTGAACTGTGATGGGCAACATCGGAACTATAGAGTAGAGATAGAGATCAGTAGAGATTTTGGATCGTGAAAACCTGTTAGAGATTGTGTCTATCGCAGTTACACTCACATGACTTTGCTGTGTTACGCAGTCACGGAAGCGTATCATTCAATGCTTTAAAGCAGTGGTCGACAAACTGGCGGCCCGCGGGCCAAAATTGGCCCGGCAGCAATAATATCTGGCCCGTGCTTGCAGCCAGATTATTTTTATATACCGGCTGGTTCTGAAATAGATCTGTCATGATAGTGTAATGGAGGCCAGCTATTGAGAGCTGTAGAGGTAAATCTCACTCCCCTCATGTCATAATAGTGTAACAGAGTTCAGCTTTAGCCTCCTTGTTAGAGCGTCCAACTCCCATGCGGAAAGACCTGGGTTTGTGCACCGCTTAGAGCGGGCGGTACCAACAGGAGAGATTACAACATCAGTTACTCATAATCAATTTGCCTTTAGTGATTTTGCCTTCAAAAAAAGTACGAGAACGTTTTATTTTGGGATGAATTGAAAGCTTTTAATTTGAAAAGTTCGGAAAGACATTCAAAAGAGTCTGTGGAATGGATCGCTAGAAACGCCTCTAAAATAGCCATCATGAAATGTGTGGTATGAAAAAACGAACAGTGAACCATTGAAACGTTTGCTTATAATGCGGGGCCTCAGCACCAACACGCCTCAGCACCAACAATAATAACAAATCAAATTCAGCTTCCTTTTTATAAAAAATATAGACAAAACAACCAGCAAAAAAAGGTGCCATGCTTCGTCTCATGGTGCCGTCAGATATTTTATTCTTTACAAACAGCGACAACTTCGTTGCAGATAAGACACACCGGCTTTGCATTCACAAAACGCATAGTTGTCTTTCCATTCTTCTTTGTATGCCCTATTTTTGCTGTGGGCTTTCCTCTTTAGACACTTTGATAGTGCCATTTTCTCTCACCGGCTAGCTTAAATGTTAACATCACTCAGCACGCGACAATCGCGTACCTCCGGTAAAAAAAAAATGCAGTTTAGTACGTGAGGATGCCAAAGAATAATTCTGAGTGTAAAATTAGGCTATGTCAAATAATTATTACAATAGGTTAGGCTCCATTGTGTAACAAGCAAATTAAAATACACATTTATTATTCACAATATGGAAAGTTTTTAGTTATTTTTATCCATTCCGCATCTCCCACATGTGTGTTTTAGCAAGGTGGTCTGTGTTGCAAGTTGGTGAATGAAGATACTTGCCAGGTTACGTGTCACTACTGCTTTATTAATTTATCCAATTTAGAATAAGAATAACAGCTCACTACCAGTTACAAAAGACACTGTAACAGTATGTCACAGGCAATTCTAGTTGCATTTTTCATCAATTCATTTCTTAATTTATTCCTTGACTATGTTCTGGCCCATCTCATCTAGTGCCGAATTACTTGCCGACCCCTGCTTTAAGGCATTGTGGTTTAAAATAGATTAGTTTAAAATAGATTATTTTAAACCATTAAGCAGCAAAAGACAACTAATTTCAGTATGAGTTGTCGGTCTTAAAGTGACAGCATCCAAAATGACCTGCTGTTGTTTTTAAAGCTACACTGTGTGATATTTTCCCCCATCTAGCGGTGAAAAGGTATATGACCATCCAGTGAATATTAGTTTCTGTTCCTCTCAATTCCGATTTCGTTTTAACTCCTACGGTGGCCGATTTAGTCCAAGATTAACATGGCTTCCAGGTCGACCTCGTCCACATTCGACACAGTGCCACAGTGCCTTCGCCACAGGCGAAGCTTGAATTTACGGGTATGTCCCTCTTTGGCTAATGTACTTTCAAGATGGAGGGGCAACATGGCGACCTGCATTCGAACCCCTCACCCGTATGTATTTTCAATGGCGTATTATAAACTTACGAGAATACTTTATTACTTGAAAGAAGTAGATATACATTAATGAGCACATATATTTTTGAAAGAACTAAGTGTTTTTAGCTAAGAATAAACTAAAAAAGTTACACAGTGTAGCTTTAATGCTATAATCAAACAACAAAAAAAGAGAAAATCTCTTACTGCTCTTGCCTGAACCACTTTTGTAACTTTTTGTAACTTTAATAAGAATAAATGTATATTTCATTTAGACAGTAAAGACAATGTAGTGTTTTTTATGTACCTTTGATTACTATTCGTTTTATGTAGTATTTCTTATTTCTAGTGCTTGAAGTTTTTCAGGTAGGACTATTTCATTTGTGTCTTTGTTTGTTTTCTTTACTCTTTCTTTATCACTTTTCTTACTTGTCCTCAGTAAGCTTGCGAGGTTTCTTTAGGCTAGTATTAGTTTTTTTTTATTATATTGAACATGGTGATAAAAAAAAAAATGAAATTTCAAAGGTGTCAACATTTTTCATATCATAAAACCCTTTTTTAAAGCAAAAATTACTATATCGTGACATATATCGTTATCGTGAAATAAAATGACTTATATCATGATTTTTGAACATTTTGGTCATATCGCCCACCCCTAGTCCCCAGCAACCTATGTAGCCCCATTTAGCCGATTGACTTTTACAAGAAAAGTAAAGCTTCAACAAAAAACAAAATCACAAGAGGGCATTAACTAATGTATATTATATCATATAATAAAATGTGAAAATATCTTGAGTTTGTGTTCACCACAGACACTATTTCAAGCATTTAACCAAAAAACTTGTTCAAAAAAACCCATTGACTTCAGGATAGTGGAACCAGAAGTGCTAAAATGCTAACTCATTTCCAGGTTTTGACCTACAAGAATACGTCATCCCTGCACCTTGTTTTTTGATAAGCATTTCTCAAATAGCTTGTCCCTTTTAAAAATGGCCAGTAGCCTTTTGACAGTCTTAAAAAATTCATTTTAGCATATAGTGCAGTTCAAAGCTGCTATACCAATACCAATTTTGATTTCACAGTGTCTTTATGTGCTGTATTCTCCGGTGGCTCTCAGATACTCACTGTAGAGAATAGTACCATGAGGTGTCTTGCTCTTCATTGTCAAATACACGGTCCTCCTGTCCTCAGAGGAATGACTCGTAAAGTGAGTGTCTGACTGAAACAGGGACGTCAGAGACGGCAACTCCAAGAAAGAGGTACCATCAAATCGAGGGAAAAAGACTGTTGTATCTGAAAAAGAAGACAAAAATATATATAAATATAGCTGCAAGCAGCAATACCGGGGCCAAGCGCAAAGAAGAAGACAAGACATGCCAAAATGGCTGGCAGTGTCAGATCAACTGGAGCAATGAGCAATTAATCACGTTTTAA